>NC_044329.1:109248093-109874755 GCF_007399415.2 Gopherus evgoodei | reverse complement strand
CTTGGCCCCTGTCCAACTCAGGGGTGGGAGACACACAGGAGGAACAGACAGGGGCGGGCAACCCTGAAAAGTTTGGGGACCACTGGTATATGGGCTCAATCACAGATTGGAAGAAACTTGATTTGATTGGTCTTAACTAATGTAACATACGAATGACTGTTTCAAACATTTTTACTTGGTGCCACAGGGGAGCCAGAATAGAAGCAAATTAATTTAACAGCACAGGGGCACTTTTCTGCCAACCACTCATGGTTGGCAGAAGTCTGTCATGATTTTATATGTACGTACGTGTGAGAGACAGGGAGAGCGCGCAGGTGTAAACAAAATAACCAGCCCACCTAAAAACACGACCAAGGTTAATAATGCAGGGTGCATTTAATTCTTTCAGTGCATTACAAGCCAGTTTGCTTTTTACAAAATAAAAGCAGAGATGCTTCCATAAAACCCAACACAGCACTGATGCTTCAAGCGGCCCCGCACTATTTAATGATGAGCCCCCCCCCCTTACCTACATTCAGCCGTTACTGGCAACACAAACACTATCCAAGCTAGCAAATGGGGACGGGAACCCTGGGATCCAGTTAATTCAACTGCTCGTTTCAAGCAACGCTTTAGGAGTGTGCCCAAGTTGCACTCTTTGCAGTTTTTCCATATTTTATCACTGACGTTCTCTAGCCATTTATATTTTTGTAAGCCTCTGTTTCTAACCGGCTAAGAGCAGGACCTGGTCAGCATGGTCCCTTTAGCCGGTGCCCAACACAGACGTCAAGTTCAAATTCATAAGGTTTTTTTTTGTTTGAATGGTGAGCTAACCAGGGTGGCACCTCTCCCCACCCCCATCCCCTCAGATCTCTGCCACGTGCCAAACACAATGACCCTGCGGACTGCCCCTCCAGGAACGCAGGCTTGCATTCCACAGGCACTCTCCAGCCATCCCCATGGCTGCAGCAGGGAAAGCAAACAGCCAGGCGACCAGCCAAATCCTGGAATTACGGATGCACTATTTGGGAGGACCAGGGTAGCTGGCTTCACAGCCTGAGCGATCAGGAGTCAGAAAAATGCAGTTACGGTACAAGGGCAGCTGTGGATATTTCTCTTTCAGAAGGACACAATCTTCTAGCTGTTCTTAGCCAGATTTTCTGGCTTTGTTCTACATATAAAGTCAGAATGGCCAACAGACAAAACAGTGCTCATTAGCCAGGCGCACTGAACTCTAAGCAACCCAAATTCCTGCACGCTAGCCACCTGAAACACGGGAATGCAAACAGACCCATTTTCCCATTCTGTTTTGTGTTTACAACAGGTCACAGACTTTTAATGTTCTTCGGAAGGGTTTTCAATTCAACGGACCTTTTGGGGCTGGGTTCTGTTTCAGATGACAATTAAACCATCTACATTAATTTCCAACACTACGCAGCCCTGCAGATCAGTTATTTAACCCAGCTGCCAACGTACACACATTCCCTTAATCTGAAACTGACTGATCAATCTGCCTCAAACATGGGGGAGTCAAAAGCTAATGAAAAAAATCCCCCTGGGGGAAAGACACCACCAGATAGGAATAGTTTTATTAGACCTAAACCATGCAAAACTGGAAGCTCTTTAGCTGTTTAATTCTAATACTTTTGACTCTATGAAACTTTAACTGTATAAATAATCAAATCCTTTACATGACTGAGCCGTATGAACAATCTGGGGCCAATAACTCCGAGGTTAATGAAGGGAGTCGTCTTTGGGCTCAAGGATTTTCCTAGCTCTGAAGCCCCGCAAACATCAGAACAAAGGCATCCGCTTTCCCTCCAAGGGCTTCAAAAGGAAAAGCTTTGACTCTCTCCGGGTAGACCACATCAAGACAGCTCACAGACATTCTAATGCTACATTTCTCACAGTGCAATCTGCTTCAGAGCCACATGGAGACACCAGCTAGAGTACGGTAGGGTCTCTGGCAAACCAGCTGGGTTACAGAGCAGACTACAGTAAAGAAATAGCCACAACACAACACTCAGCCACCACCCTTGGTGCCAAGGACCAAAAGATCCACGGAGACTGAGTTTCCCTCCCATCCACATCCACCTATGTCATGGTGAAGCACATTAGATGGAGAGTGACGCAGCAGACACTTACCCAGCTCCATTTCTTGTGCGGTACCAGTCTCATGGAGAGGGGCTTCCACCATCAGGACCCCCAGCCCGGTACCTTCCACCAACTTACATAGTTACACAACCAGTACATGCTGTGTGCGCACACACACTCTGGCCTGAATCTGTGACTATTCTGGTGCATCACGCTGAAAACACAGAGCATGCACTGTTCTGTTAACACCTACAGCGTGTCGCACAAACGCAAGTCAGCAGCCAGCCATGACGGATTTCACTGTTTCCGAAAGGCAGCCTGGTCTAGCGAACCGACCTCGGGTGAAGAAACCACGAATGCCTGTGTTCTAATCTCGGCTCTGTCACTCACTGACTCGTACTGCAGCCACACACTGAGCGCCCGGATTTCCAGAGTTGCTGAGCATGTCCCAGGACTTCAGATGGAATTGTGAGTTCTCAGAGCCTCTGAAGTTAGGCCTGTTCCCTCTGTGCCTCAGTCTCCCAGGCTGCAAAATGAGGTAACACCACTGACTTAGTTCACAAGGCTGCTTAAAGATCGGGTCTGTGATGTGCGTTGAAGATTCACAGATTCCCAGGCCAGAAGGGACCACTGTGATCATCTAGTCTGACCTCCCTTTTAACACAGGCCAGAGAACTGCCCCCAAATAATTCCTAGAGTAGAGCTTTCAGAAAAACATCCCATCTTGATGTAAAAATCATCAGTGATGGAGAACCCACCCTGAGCCTGGGTAAATTGTTCCCATGGTTAATTACACTTACTGTCAAAAATGTATGACTAACTTCCAGTCTGAGTTTGTCTAACTTCAGCTCCCAGCCACTGGATCCTGTTAGACCTTCCTCTGTTAGACTGCAGAGCCCATTCTTAGGGTATGTCTACATCTAAAATTTTGCAGCGCTGGTTGTTACAGCTGTATTAGTACAGCTGTATAGGGCCAGCGCTGCAGAGTGGCCACACTTACAGCAACCAGCGCTGCAAGTGGTGTTAGATGTGGCCACACTGCAGCGCTGTTGGGCGGCTTCAAGGGGGGTTCGGGGAACGCGAGAGCAAACCGGGGAAGGAGACCAGCTTTGCCGCGGTTTGTTCTCGCGTTCCCCGAACCCCCCTGCAAACCGCAGGGAAGGAGACCTGCTTGTTCGGGGAACGCGAGAGCAAACCGGGGAAGGAGACCAGCTTCGCCGCGGTTTGCTCTCGTGTTCCCCGAACCACTCTGCAAACCGCAGGGAAGGAGACCTGCTTGCACGGAGGTTCGGGGAACGCGAGAGCAAACCGGGGAAGGAGACCAGCTTCGCCGCGGTTTGCTCTCGTGTTCCCCGAACCGCCCTGCAAACCGCAGGGAAGGAGACCTGCTTGCACGGAGGTTCGGGGAACGCGAGAGCAAACCGGGGAAGGAGACCTGCTTGATTACCAGAGGCTTCCTCAGGTATGCTGGGATACCTGCTTATTCCACGGAGGTCAAGAAAAGCGCTGGTAAGTGTCTACACTTGATTACCAGCGCTGGATCACCAGCGCTGGATCCTCTACACCCGAGACAAAACGGGAGTACGGCCAGCGCTGCAAACAGGGAGTTGCAGCGCTGGTGATGCCCTGCAGATGTGTACACCTCCTAAGTTGCAGCGCTGTAACCCCCTCACCAGCGCTGCAACTTTGTGATGTAGACAAGCCGTTAGATATTTGTTCCCCATGTAGACAATTATAAATGGTGATCATGTTACCCCATAACCATCTCTTCGTTAAGCCAAACAGACTGAGCTCTTTGAGTCTATCGCTAGAAGGGATGCTTTCTAATTCTCTGATCATTCTCGAAGCTCTTCTCTGAATCCTCTCCAATTTATCAACATCCTTCTTGAACTGTAGGCACCAGAACTGTGTACACAATTCCAGCAGCAGTCGCACCAGTGCCAAATACAATAACCTCTCTCCTCCTACTCAAGATTCCCCTGTTTATGCATCCCAGGATGGCATTAGCTCTTTTGCTCACAGCATCACGCTGGCAGCTCACATTCAGTGAGTTACCCACGACCCTCAAATCTTTTTCCGAGTCGCTACTTCCCAGGACAGACTCCCCATCCTGGCAGCATGGCTTCCGTTCTTTGTTCCCAGACATTTACATTTAGCTGTATTAAAACACATGCTGTCTGCTCGTGCCAAACGGTGCTACTGAGCTCCTTTGCCAAGTGTCTTGAGAGCTACTGATGAGAAGAGCTAAGATTCATTATTGAAGCCAGTCAAAACACTGTCATTGAAAAGAATTTTGAACAAAATGGCTTTTTGTTGCAAACAAAATCTTTCACTTTTTTTTTTTGATTTTTTTTTTTCCTGATTTTGGACAACAAACCAGAAATTGAAAATTGGAGAAAAAAATGGTTTCTCAAATATATCCAGTTTTGGTTTAAAAAAAAAATCAGGTTTTTTTAAATTGCAAGTTTGTCCTGAAAACAGTTCTGGAAACCAAAACTGTTTCATCGTTTGGTTTCATTTTTTGGTTGAAAAACCAAAACGTTTTCAATGGAAAATTTCTGCAAAAATGCAAAAAAACCAAATTGTTTGAAATTTCCCTTGAAAAAACAATTGTTATTTTTCGACTGGCTCTGGTATCAACTTACTTCCTCATGAACATCTACTATTGTCCTCACAAAATGGCCAGAAAACCTGACACAATGAGATCCACCTGTATTAGCACAGCTGTCCACTCTGGGGTCTGCGAGTGCAGGCGGGTGGCAGAGGCTGAATATATTTTGTCCAATACCTGTCTCCATTGTGTTGGGCTCAAGAACAGCCTTGGCGCTATGCTGGCAATTCAGGGGTCCATGAATGTGGCAGTGTCATCTTTTGATCACTGCATGTATCTAGGAGAAAGTGCCGAGAAGAAAGGAAGTAGGCTAAAGACACTCGGTGACTCAAAAAGGAGACACTGCCTCTGGTTTTATCCCTTACATTGTTGATTTAGTAGTTAAACCAAAGCATTTCTAAAGCCCAAGACTCGCTGCACCATCAAGAATACAACACTCCGTCCCAGTCATGCTCTCACTATGAAAGGGGAGCAGGATGAAAACCAGGCCTTGCAGGAGAGGGGGAAAAACACAATTTCTCCATGGCTGTGTCTGAAACGTCTCTAAATTCAGCACAGTCAGTCAGTCTCAGACCTTTGCTGCTCTGCTCTAATTAATAAAGTATAGTGGCACGCTGGAGCAGTACAAAATATTGCTCGAAAACAGTAGCTGAACGGGGCTTTTTCTCACAGGTCCAGGTGACTCGGGAGGACCTGGCTGGTTTTCAGGTGACTGCCCTGCCTAGGAGACACGCTTGGATTGCGCAACAGAAGAAAGCTGGCTTTGTGATACTGAGGCACATCTGCCTTTGTGCCTACGGTCTGACCTGGAATGTCCCATCAATTCATTGCCTATATTAAGGAGTACGAGAGACTGTGAAAAACAGCTGCAGCTGTCTTCATATTTTTCATATTGACGTCTTCCGGGAACATCTAATTCAACAGTGGGACTTGTGAGGTAACGACCGCACTAGTCCCGGAATGCCTTGCACAAGGGAAAATCCCTCAGCCCTCAAATGGCAGAAAATGCTGGGGCAATGATTTTGCAGTCAGCTCCACATGGGTGGACCCTTACATGTACACGTGGAGAGAGCCCAACTGACCTCCAGCAGATCTGACTGCAGGTCTGCAGCCTGTGCGCGGTATAGCTGGATGCGGTTTCCTTTATATTCCAACTGCCTCTCTTTCTATTTTGTAATGTACCAATAAATATGGAATATGATCTCTGAGCGAGCACACTGAACCCGGCAAGCAAGGGAAGACTCAGATGAGTTGCCACAACTGGATTCTCTGATCATCTGCTACAGGTGGCTGCTGCAGCATGCTAGATGGGAGAGGAGATGGGGAAGAGAAGCCTGCACTAGATGCTACCTATACTGGGCCTGTTCTGTGGCTGTGAAGCAGCCATCAGCCTCCAGGGCTGTTTGCTCAGCACCGTTCACCAGCTTTAAATTCCCTGAAAGATACCGCAGAAAGGAAAAAGGCACCTCCCGGCCTGCTGGGCGTGGGATCTCATCCTGACCAATTGTGGGGCTGTCTTCATGTTGCCTTTTGTGTGTGTCTGACTGTAGAGACACAATGTGCATTATTCAGCAGCGGGGAAAGTCTGCCACCATTCCTCCACGCCTGAGCAGATCATTAATGCAGGTCACTCTGTGTGTCCCAGCAAAGCCAGTACTAGATTTCCAAAGTTGGCTCAGAACGATTCAGAACACAATTTGCAGCAGAGCTGTGGGTCCAACACTTTTCCATTTTGCTCCAGCAACTTGAATTCTCAAAAATCCCTTTCAGCTTTTAGGTCAGCATTATAGTGACAGACATCAACTTAAAAATGTGGAAGGCCAGAGTATTAGATGGTTACACATACCAAAACCAGACCTCAGCTTGACCTTGGAAGGGAGATGCAGGCAACAGAGCTTTTAAATACTTTTAATTTTTAACTCCTTATTTATAACACCTTATTTCCAGACTAAGTTTGTCTAGCTTCGCCTTCCAGGCACTGGATCGGTGTTAGATCTTTTCTGCTAAACCAAGGAGACGGTGTGGAGAAAACTTCAAAGCTTTATTTCAGCACTGCAGCAAAGAGGGCCACCATATGCAAAAGCACAGACTCACCAGGAACATTTCAGAAGGAGAGGAGTGGTCAGTCCTTAGCGAAACCAAGTGTTAGACAAATATCTTACAAGGAAGGCAAAATCTAAGTTTAACTGAATAGTTAAGAATTGCTCCTCTTCACAAAGGACATGACTCTCTTCCACTGGGTCAAGCTTTCAGGGAGACAGTTCTTATATGCTAAAAATGAAATAAATAATTATCTGATCTCTACATATGGAGGTTTTAACCCTCACTGGTGCTGCTGGGAGAACAGAATTGCAGTAAGAGCTGTGTTATCTGGCACTTTACCAGCTGGAAAGCTCTATAAACCAGCATTTCTGATCTTCACCGAAAGTCCAGTTTATAGTTCGGTTGGCGTAGGGCCGGCAGGCTCCCTACCTGGCTTCACGTGGCTCACCAGAAGCAGCGACATGTCCCTGCTGCTCCTAGGCGGAGGTGCAGCTAGGCACCTCTGCGCGCTGCCCCAGCCCTTCCCTTCCCTGAGCGCTCGCTCTGCAGCTCCCACTGGCCGGGAACCATGGCCAATAGGAGCTGCAGAGGCAGTGCCTGCAGGCAGAGGCAGCGCACAGAGGTGCTTGGCCGCGCCTCTGCCTAGAAGCAACACAGACATGTTGCTGCTTGTGGGGAGCCACCTGGATCCAGTGCCCCAACCCCCTCCTAGAGCCCACTTCCTGCACCCCCTCCTGCACCCCAACCCTCAGCCCTGAGCCCCCTCCCACACCTAAACTCCATCCCTCCTAGGTAACCGAACTTTTTGTTTGTTTGTTTTTTTTAAATACTTACCGGCACTCCCCATTCCACCAACATGCTGGATAACAAAGCTTTTACTGTAACAACAAACCATTTCATTTTATTTCTCTGTGCCTTGCTAACACTCATTCCCAGCTGTAAAAAACATACAGAGCCCATCACAAGGAGGCGTGCGCGCTGGTACTTCTCCAAATAAAGTGCATGCAGTGCGGAGCCAGAAGGGCCCAGAAGTCTGGCTCTCACAAGAGAATGAACATTAAGAAAGTTCAGCTCAGGTACTCTCCCCCGGGCTAGGTGGCTCCTAGGGTTCCTACCTCAGGACAGCACAACCACCCCCTGATCCTGTGTCTCTTGCCCCATATAACTGCCAGATGGAATTCCAATTTCCTAGCAGCAGCAAAACAGTGCCCATCAACTGGGGTTTGGGGAGCACAGCTTAAGACTCTTGCACTGGGAGGGCAGATAGTTAGACAAAAAGGACTAGTGCTGTTTCCATTTCAACTGCATAACAAACAAACAAAATAAAAAGGAAGTATGCACTTCTTCCCTTTTCTCCAGTCTGGTCCCCACACTCAAATTCTTACTCTCTAACAGAAAACTCAACGCTATTTTATTCCTGGCTTGTGCATCCTGATGAGAAGAAGCCCAGACCATCTGCTGTAGATCCTTCACAATGGAGGTGAAAGATTGTACATGGAGACTTCCAGGCAGAAACTAAAAAGGATAACACATGAGACTCATCTTGGCTTGGCTGTTCAGTTCTCTAATACAGGTTTGGACCCAGCTGTTTTAAATATAGAAACCCAGCTTGAATTTGTTGAAAAACTTATTCTGATTTAAATATCCCTTAGAGCACATCTCTCCCACTAAACACACTCTGCAGAGCTATTGCTCTGTGCTGTAAAAGTCATTCTTGTCGAGTAGAAAACTTGCCTGTATAAAATAAACATTGCCTGTAACCAGGGAGAAGACAGAGATTACTCGAAGGCTGACTCTATTCTCAGTGGCAACATTTTGTACAATGGTAGAAAGGGTTCCAGCAATTCCTCAAATCCTTACAACGAACTCTCTCTCAAAATTCTTGCAGGACACACCTGCTCGGGGACTGGGAGAGGAGGGTGCCCAGAATGGATCCCTCTCTTACAAAGGGCTCTGGGGAAGGAAAGAATAAAAGAACTACCATCCATCACGTCTCATACAGGCATTATACCCCGGGCTCCCTTCCATACGGACCTCTCTGTAGATCTCACCCTTGTTGCTTTGAGAGATGGATTGTGCCCAAAGCCTACAAGCTCCTCTCTCCTAAGCACCCCAGAAGGAGGCTCTGTACCCTGGTGCAAAGACCAACTGGAAGAGAGACTGATGCGTGCTGGATGCAGCGTTCTATAACGATTGCCCTCAGCTGCTGTACCAGAGGGAAAATCAATATATAACATTTAAAAGAAACCTTGCCACATTATCACGTCTAAATGCGTATTTCCAGGGACACTCTTTGCTCCCATGTACAATGCGAGCATCATTTGAAAAACAAAAAGCAACTTTCTACTTGATTTTCATAGGCGCAGTGTGCCGTTGCAGTCTATATGGTTTTATAAAAATATGCTAATGAGTAAATATAATGTAACTGGAATATGCTTCATGCAAATGGTCCCTTGTAAGGTATCATTACAAAGCTTATAATCTACTGAGTATCAGAGGGGTAGCCGTGTTAGTCTGGATCTGTAAAAGCAGCAAAGGGTCCTGTGAGACCTTATAGACTAACAGACGTTTTGGAGCATGAGCTTTCGTCTGTTAGTCTATAAGGTGCCACAGGATTCTTTGCTGAATCTACTGAGTATGATTTTCCTATCTGTATAAATGTATCACTCTTTTATCTGACACTAGAAATATGAAATATAACTCTGAGGGCCTGTTGTAATAACGCAAAGCGTGGGCCATTAATGGTGGTGTGGAATCTTGATGACTCCCGTTAACCAGGACAATTGACTGCAGATGGCTCTGTTTACCTGTAAGTCTTCCTGTATAGGTGTGCGCTGGCAAGTGAGCAATGAAGTCTTGCAGTGACAAGTGATCATGTTACCTGAACTGGAATCCATCTTTAACCTTCACACAGGGTATACCGGATTTATTTAGACCCCATTAGGCATCTGAGTGTTAAACACAGGAACACTTCGGTGAGCTGCTTTCAGGTAAACCTCCAGGTCTGGGGCAAGTAATTCAGACCCTGGGTCTGTGTTGGAGAAGAAGGGAGTGTCTGGCTCAGCAAGACAGGGTGTCGAGTCCTAAGCTGGCAGGGAAAGCAGGGGCAGTAGTAGTCTGGGCACATCAGGTGGCAGCTCCCAGGGGGTTTCCGTGATCCAATCCATCACAGTTGCAGCAATTAGGCTTGGCCTCCATCATTTTCCTGGAGTCTTTTCTCATCTCTGGGGGGCTGGGGACCAAAGTCTGAGCTGCAGTTTTCCCAAGTCCCTAGCAACAGGAATGTTTCCCAGTGCATCTAGACACAGGGTGGGGGAGCTGATATCTTTTATTGGACCAACTTCTGTCAGGGAGAGAGACACGACAGTCCTAATGCATCTGTCAGAGTGAGATACCACACCAAGACTTGCTCCCACGAACAGTCTGGCTTCAATGGGCCGATTCATGTCAGTAAGCACTACACCCAGAGTAAATGCTGCTAGAATTGGGCTAAGGAAGCACATTTCCTTACCCATGTTACCAACCTCTTATATTATTAAAACTAGGAAAAATTTCAAATCTGAATTAAGACTTCATCTCTTTACCTGCATGTTTGTGTTTCTTTCAGCTTGGACAAAGAAATTCAGTGGCGTTGGTTTTTGTTTTTTTTACAGTCAGTTTCACTTTCAAATTCTCAGGGTGCCACAGAATCCTAGAAATGTAGGGCTGGAAGGGACCTCGCAAAGTCATCAATAATAAATAATAAACCTAGACCCTCCCTGACTGCTGTTTGTCCAACCTGTTCTTAAAAACCTCCAGTGATGGGCATTCCACAACCTCCCTGGGAAGCCTGTTCCAGAGCGTAACTACCCTGAGAATTAGAAAGTTTCCCTAACATCTAACCTAAATCTCCCTTGCTGCAGATTAAGCCCATTGCCTCTTGTCCTGCCTTCTGTGGGCATGGAGAAGAACTGATCACAGTTCTCTTTATAACAGCCCTTAACATATTTGAAGACTTCTCAGTCAGGTCCCCTCAGTCTTCTTTTCTCAAGACTAAACATGCCCAGCTGTTGATTTTTTTTAACCTTTCCTCATAGGTCAGGTTTTCTAAACCTTTCATCATTTTGGGGGCTTTCCTCTGGACCCTTCCCAATTTTTGCGCATCTTTTCTAAACTGTGGTGCCGAGAACAGGACGCAGTTCTCCGGGTGAGACCTCAGCAGTGCTGAGCCGAGCAGGACAGTTACTTCCTGTGTCTCACACACACTCCTGTTAATACACCCCAGAATGATATTAGCCTTTTTTTCTTTTCTGCAACTCCATCTCATTGTTGCCTCATATGCAATTTGTAACCCACTATCACCCCCAGACCCTTTTCAGCAGTGCAGCCACCTAGCCAGTTAGTCTCCATTTTGTCATTGTGTGCTTGATTTTTATTTCCCAAGTGAAGTACTTTGCACTTGCCTTCATTGAATTTTATCTTCTTGAATTCAAACCAATTTTCCAATTTATCAAGGTCCTTTTGAATTCTACTCCTATCATCAAAAGTGCCTGCAACCCCACCCAGATTGGTTACAAGCATACTCTCCACTCCAGTCTACAAGGCATTAATGAAAATATTGACTAGAACCAAACCCAGCGCTGACCCTTGTGGGGCCCCACCAGATATGCCCTCCGAGTCTGACAGTGAGCAATTGATGACTATTTGAATGTGGTCTTTCAACCACACGTCATTTCCCTAGTTTGTTTATGAGAATGTCATGGGGGGCAGTGTCAAAAGCCTCACTAAAATTAAGATATAGGATATATCATGTCTACTGCTTCCCTCCTATCCACTAGGCCAGTAACCCTGTCAAAGAAGGAAATCAGGTTGGTTTGGCATTCGATACCTTATACCCTGGTATCCTCAAGATGATTACAAACTGATTGTTTAATAATTCGTTCCAGTATTTTTCCAGCTACTGAAGTTAGACTGACTGGTCTATAATTCTCTAGGTCCTCTATGTTCCCATTTTTAAAGACAGGTACTGTGTTTGCCCTTCTCCAGGCCTCTGGGACCTCACCTGTCCTCCAGAAGTTCTCAAGGATAATTGCTATTGGTTCTGCGGTTGCTTCAGTTAGTTCCGTAAGTATCATAGGATGAATTTCATCGGGCCCTGGCAACTTGAATACATGTAATTTATGTAAATGTTCTTTAACCTGTTCTTTCCCCATTTTGGGTTGCATTCCTTCCCCCTTGTTCATATTAATTCTGTCTTGCTGGCTATGAAAGTGATGTACCCTAACTGCGTCAGCCTGATGAGCTCTTGGCTCGGGGAAACTTCGACTTTGATCTTTTTGGTGAAGACAAACAAAATTGTCATTAAACACCTCAGCCTTCCTGATGTCACCAGTTATTAGCTCTCCTTCCCTACTAAGTAGAGGATCTCCACTTTCCTTTGTCCCTCCCTGGCTCCTAATGTATTTAAAGAACCCCTCATTCCTATTTTACCTCCCTTGCTAGGTGTAACTCATTTTGTGCCTTGGCCTTTCTGGACTGGTCCCAACAAGCCTGCCCTATTCTTTCGTACTCCTTCGCAATTAATCCGTGTTTCCAGTTTTGGTAGGATTCCTTTTTTATTTTCAAGTCATTAAAGAGCCTGATGGAGCCATATTGACTTCTGACTATTCTTCCTTTGCATCGGGACAGTTTGCTGTTGTGCCTTCAATACTCTCTCCTTAAGAAATCACCAGCTCTCCTTTATCCTTTAGATTTTCTTCCCATGGGAACCTCAGCTACCAGCTCACTGGGTTTGGTAAAGTCGGCTTTTTTAAGTCCATTGTCCATATTCTGCTGCTCTTGCTCCTTCCTTTCCTTCGGCTCATGAAAACTCTCATTTTATGGTCACTTCCACCCATATTCCCTTCCATCTTCAGACTCGCTACCAATTCTTCCCTATTGGTCAGAGTCAAGTCTAAAATGGCTGTGCGTAGGGTTCCTTCCTCCACTTTCTGAAACACAAAGTTGTCTCCAACACATTCCAAGAACTTCTAGGAATTTTGAGTTTTGCCATATTACTTTTGCAAACCGAAGTCTGGGTAGTTAAAGTCAGTCCCCCATACTACCACATCTGGTGTTCCAGGTATTTCTGTTACTTGTTACAGAAATGCCTAGTAAGATGAGGCCCTGAAACAAACTCTTGTGTCAGAGGCCTAGTCTGAGGCCTGAAGCCTGAACCAAAGTACTTCTAGGCATTGCAAAGCAAAAGCTGGGTTGTGAGCCAGTGGCAGGCCTCACTCACAGAAGCTGGTGAGAAGAGAGTTGTTAGAAGCAGGTGCAGTCACACATATAAATGCTAACAAGAGGAACTTGTTTCAAGATGGCACCTGGACAGCCCGATACAAGGACACTCCACAGACATAACAAGGAACAGGCAGGTGCATCTTAAAGACAGGAGAGCATGGTGGATAGATCTGTTTGTCTGGAACAACATGATCAAAGGGGAGACAGCACCCTAATGAGCCAAGGGGATGTACCTCAATACGTCAGCAGGGATGAGTAATCTGTCCTGTAACTGTATAAAAGTAGGTCTCGGAGTGCGTATCTTTGTCCAGCCTAGGAGGCAGTGCAGAGTCCCGTCACTGACTGAGCTGTGTCCATTGCCAGGGGGCACATATTCATAGTATGTCCTGTAGAGTCTATAGGAAACTATTACTGTGCTTTGTTTGACAATAAACCTGGCTTGGGTTCCTTTGTACCTTACTAGAGTTTGTGATCTTTGGGGGTTCTCCCAGGGTTTGCTGTGTCAGCTAAATGCGCAGAGCTGGGGCAGCACGCAGAGGGAACACACACGCAGCCGACTTATCATCATCGAACAAGAGCAGAGCACCACACCGGTAGCTACTGACAACAGCCAGATCCACCTCCTCTTGCTGACTTGGTGGTCTGTAGCAGACCGTAATCATGAAGTCACTCTTTTTTTTTTATTTTTTAAACCTTTTTCTTTACCCAGAGACTTTTAACTGCTTTGGCTCTCACCTCCTTCTAGGCCCCAGAACATACATACATACATATATTCATTCCTGGTCAATAGTGCAACACTTCCTCCCTTTTTATCCTGTCTTTGCTTCCTGAACAAACTATACTGCACTATACCAATATTCCAGTCATGAGACTGATCCCACCAAGTCTCTGTGATGCCAACTATGTCATACTTGAGATTATGGCTAATACTTGTAGTCCTTCCTGTTTATTCCACATACTCCTCGCATTTGTGTATAGACATCTAAGATACTGAGCAGATTCCTCCACTGACTTCCCTCTCGTTGCTCCTAGGATCCTATTGTAATTTTCCATGGCCCCACCTTACTCTGTTAAGGTCACCTCTTTTTATTCTTACCCGTGGGCTTTGTCATCTGCCCCCACTGAACATAATTTAAAGCCCTCCTCCCTAGGTTAGTGAGTCAGTGCAGGAAGATGCACTTCCCCTTCTTGGTCAGATGGACCTCATCTCTTGTCAGCAGATATTTTTTGCAGAACATCCTTTCATGGTCAAGGAAGCCAAAGCCCTCCCATCAACACCATGTGTGCAGCCAAGTACTCATCTGCAGGATGCATGTGTCCCTACCTGGGCTCTTATCCTCAGCTGGGAGGGCAGACCAGAAACAACCTGCGCTCCAGACCCCTTCCCCCTTGCTCCCAGAGCTGATCTGCTCCAGGTCACATCTGCCAGTATCATTAGTGCCCATGTGGATGAGCCTCGGCAATCTTTCCATGACTTGGACACAGGCTACAGGCAGGCAGCGCATCTCCTGGGACGCCACAGCACATCAGCAAACAGATGCCTCAATCCCACCTCAGAAGGAAGTCCCTGACTGCTAGCACCCTATGCCTCCTCCTCTTGGTAGCAGTGTCTGTGAGCCAATACAACATATCAGTTCTTCACCTCAATGGATGGGGGACCTGGATGGGGGATCCAAAGCGGCCAGCAGCCAGTCTCCTCCCCACAGAGCAGCCGGTTCTCCTGCCTTCTCTGGTGCCACTATAGTCATCCACCCCCATGTTCAGGATGCAAGCAAGGCTGGGGAATGTTTGTTTAAAAAACCAACTATTTGCACTGAAACTTTAAAGAAATATTCCAATAATTTTTCAAAGTGGTTGTGGTCATTAGAAATGCCCGGTTTAACAACATACACATTTGCGGCTATATTTATATGTCCCATTAACTTACTGCCAATCTATAAAATGCTGCGCACTCTGACAGTGTTACAGAAATAATTACGCACAAAGACACTACGTTGAGAGAGCATTAACGGTTGTAAAGTCAAGTACGCCAAAGTCAGGAAATGCCGTAATTAAGTTGGCCTGTGCAGCCCTAACTCAGCCCCCTCGGGCATACGCCTCTGATATTGTCTTTAATGACATGCTCACATACGATTTTTCCGCAGGACTCCTGCCTCCCCAGCCCTCCCGGCTCCCAATCCCAGGCTCCTGGCACAACTCCTTCCCCCCACCCCTGCCACTCCTGATGCCCAGTCTCCTTGCCTATCCAGTCCCAGATTCTCTCCTATTTCCCTCCTTATCTCAATCTACTCCTTCCCCTCCCCTCCTTTGTCCCCTCGCCATTCAAATCAGATGGCATCCTCCTCCAAGCTGCCTGGGTGCACAGGTGTGACAGATTTCCTTGGTCTTCACGTCAGTCCCAGGCCCCGCCCTGGCCTGGAGCAGCTGGCACGGCCCTTACAAGGAAAGTTGAACTTTGGCCCTGCTGTTCTGGGCTGCAGCATGTGCAGCCGCTCTGTGGGGATGGCACATGCACGGGCTGGTCACCAGCCAGAGCCGAGGGAGGCTTGAGCATGCTCAGTGCGCATGGAATCTTTGGCGATTTAGCTGCTGAAATCAAAGAAGTCTCTATAGAGCATGTGTGAACTGCGATTTTCCTTGGCCAAATCTGAGCTAAATTTTACAGGGATGGCAAAAGGCACATCCCAGACACAAAGGCCACATGTCAGATTTCTGCTCCAAAGCCTGAGGATGCGAGGGCTGTTCAAAATAAAAGGAGACCAGATTTTTTAATTATTATTATTATTGGAAATGGCTGAACCATTTTTTGTGACATTTTCAAAAAGTCAGCAGGAAGCAGACATCCAGCCTGGTGAATTTCAGCCCAAATGGTTAAAGTTTGGCCAAGTTATAAACAATTAAAAACAAGGTCTTACACCAGGAGCGTCAAGCAACCTTCATAATAGGTGGTGCTACAGTCCCTCATATAATATTTTAAATCCTCTGAGCAAACTGACGTCAGTCTACCTCAAACAGGCAGTAACAGATCACTCATTTCAAATCAACCTTCCCCAGTACAGATATCAAAATTGGAAGCAAAGGACAAGATGATAATTTAGGAGGAAATTACATTTTCCAGATAACTTACATCCACAACTATATTTAGCAACAAGTAACAAAATATCAGCACATATTCTGTAAATACGTATGTTCCTCCAGAATCTCAAGTGAGACATTTTAAAGATATTCTTCACATACGGACTGCTAAAAATCTACCTTACCCAGCTGGTATTTGATCATGTTATTAATTGCTATTTTAAATAAGGAAGCAGAATACAACCTCCCAAAACTGAAACTTCTGAACTACAGCATGCCTAGAGATAAACTTGCTGTCCTCTGATCTCCATAGCGCGGAAAACTACTTTCTTATGTGAGCTACAACACTTCCGCAGCATTTTGCCTGCAAACTTCATTTAGCTCACCAGTGAAACGCTATTATGTACGTAAGCATCCATTTTTTGTGGCCTACATATAATCTATTGGATCAATGTCTGAAACTAATTCCTCTCCTTCAAAACTGCCAGCTTTGCAAGAAGACTAACGCCAGCGTCTTTCCACCTTTCACATCCAAGCGATATTAATCACAACTGCATCACTCAACCTATTGGAATTTCTGATCTACACAGATGAATTTTCTCTACTTCAGGTATTTCGAGAGGTTGGTATCTAAGGGCTGAATCCGGGAAAGGGATACTGTACTACTTCCCCTGCCTCCATTATGGGTCAAAGCCAGGAAACAGGGCAACTTCTTCCTTCTCATTTCCTCAGATTTCTACCCAAGAGAGTTCAGGAGGTTTAAATCAGCACCTGGCACTCGATCCATCAGATATGCTAATAAGGTATCTTACCTTAACAAACACCCTCAAGAGCAGACTCATCTATCTTAATTGGTAAACGCTTCATTAATAATGCAGCTAAGGAGTCTCAAGTTAGAAGTATAAATAGCAAGTTCTGATGCAAGGGCTTTTTCAGTTCTATCAGCATGGATTCAGAAGAAAGGTCTCCACATCTTTGACTCACTGTTTGGCATTGCAGAGAAGAGAGAAGATCCCTTTTCAGCAACCAGAGGGTGAATAAAAAGCCCCATTCTTTTTCAGCCAAGATTAACCTTCAGATTATCCAAGGCATCAACTCAAGAGGGGAGGGGAGGAAAAGAGGCACATAGAATATTCCTGAATTGGAAAGAACTGAGGATCAGGGAAAGCTGTCAAGTGACATAGCTGAGGTCAATAAATCACCACCGCTGAGGCAGTGTCTTGTATGCTGCTGATCGATTACAGGAAAAGCATTAAAATGTCTATTCAGTTAAGTCAGAAATTCCAGCCTCATGATTAACACTGCTTTTAGCCAGAGGACAAAGCAGGATCGGACAGAAGTCCATCAGAAGGGACATCGTTCAGAACAGCATCTAGCATATGTAAAATTCTATACTCTGCGATGAAATGACCTGACAGCTACCACATTAGTCTCTAATTTTCCACTTTAAAAAGTCAGCCAAAACAAGAGGAAAGTTTCTGAAATCCTGCACTGTTCACACATTCCATGGGTGTTGAAATAACAGGCTTGGAGTCTTTTTCCTATAAATTCATCCTATATATAAAGTCAGACAATTAGATATTTAAACATATGGTATCATAAGTCAGTCCAGCTGGAGACTACATTGTGCTAATCTAATCAAGTTTTATTGGCATCGTTCCCATTATTTGTACACAGATCCTTTTTACCTAAACGAACAGCCCTTGCTGCTGTAAAATATATGCAGTGGTCACCATTAAGGTCTATATTTGCCAACAGCGACAACAGCTTTTCCCTAGACTCAGAAGACGAAATAACTGTGGCTTCTCAATACTATGATGTGGCGACTGTTGGCAGATGTTGACTTTTTTAATGGTGATCACTAGAAGTCCAAACCAAGTCCCAATAAAGTAAATGGAAGACTCCCATTGATTTCAGTGGTGGGTCTTCATGATAGTTTGAAATATTGAGAACAATGGGTTTTTAATCACTTTCCTTTAGACAATTTTCCAGCCACCAATTTTTCCCTGATATTCAGTCATCATGTTGCCCATCTGAATTTTAATCAAGTGTCCCTACTTAGCCCCTACAAAATTCCTCTCTAACCCTGATGTTTCTATCCACAACGTTTCTTGGGATTCTTTTTTAATTAGCTATAATTGCTTGATATCTTTCTTCAGCAAATAATTTTAAAGTAGTTAAAACTTGGGCCTAGAAACCAAGAATCTTTTCAAAAGCATCCAAGTTACTCTGCAGCATTTCAATGAGATGTAGGCTACTAACTACCTATCTTCTAAAAACTGGATTTAAGCCCTTTTGAAAACTGTCTGCCTAGTCACTGTCACTAACACTTAACACTCAAAAGCTGGCTGTCAGCGGAGGGGTTATTTTCATAGGCTAAAAACAGTCCATCCTGGTAACTCTGTATTTTCCATAACCTTCCATAAACTTTTTACAGGATGATTTTAAGAGTTAGATATATATAAAATGGAGTATACAATTTTTGTACCTGCTGCAAACAGCTGACCAATTAATGGTATTAACGTGTTTTTGCAAAGCATCTGGGTTACTATCTAAGGCCTTTCCATACACTGTTCACCTCAATAGCTAAAATTGATTAGCAGCTTAAGAGAGCACAGTTTCAAACACTGACCTCATGCTTCAGAACAGAATCAATCCATAACAAATCCCTACAAGAGAAACACATCACAAACCAGGAAGCTTCAGAGACAGCCAGCCCTGCAGAATGTCAAGGCAATTGGAAGTGAGCTTCTTTGGCTGCTTTGAATTCCCAAGATGCACTGATTAAAGTTTTACCAAAACAAGTGGTTAATGGGATCTCCTCCAAAACGCAAAAGGCCGGCGTTAGAGACCCCTCAAGACCTGCCTGCTATCTGTACAAATTCCCCATTTACAATTCACTGCATTGTGTGCGGCATCTTTCAGTGAAAAACTGTCCCCAATTTCAAGAGCATTTTTCCCCCTCCTCTGAGCTGCTATTCTGCCAATTGCTCTAAAGCCTGCTGCTTTAATGCTTTCACACTAATACCTCCAAGCACCAGGGTGCAGACAACACAACAGAAAACAGATCTGTTACCTTCCTCCCTGCCCTCCCCCCCGCACTTTCCCCTCCTGCAGACAATCTGGATTAGGCTAAACTGGAACGGTTCAGACTTCAGGAGCAGCGGGAGCAGCTCTGACTCTACATAATCCCTGCAGGAAACCAGACTAATGCACTTAACCTCACTAACTCAGGGGCTAGGGCCTTCGTATCAAACATTTTTATGTGAGTGGGAAACTGCAACGTGGATTGTCCCACAACTGGCTTTCAACTGCCATCCAAGAGCTAAAACTGTATAGGATTCTTTGCCACTCCTGTTCATTGCTCAGAAAGGCCCTTTCGTAAGAGACTAACATCAGGACAACCGGCTCTGCTGACATAAATTTCCCGCTCCCAATTTTTTTTCTTAATCCATAACTAACGGCTTTAAAGGTTTAAATCAATATCTCCCCACCCCTTGTGATCTGCATTCAGAGAGGAACTATTCACACTGGGAGCTTTCAAAATTAAGCTAACCTCACAGATCAATGCCAAACTTAAATCACAGCCACGTTTAAAACTGGATCACCAGCACAGCCTGCATCTTAGATCTGAATGCAGACTGAGTGGGGAAAAATACAGCTGACGACATTACTATGCTAAAAAATACGGACCCCAGAGTCTGGATTTTCCCAGAGGCACATGCTAATGAGACTTGCTTCATAAGCAGAATTCAGCTGATTGGTCTGTGCTAATTTCAACACCCCCCCTTCAAATGGAACAGACTAACAATCATTATATGGGGGCCAGGCCCACCCCGGAGGAAGTTCTAGCAGAGGCAAGTCTGTTGTCTGGTGAGGAGATGGCAGAAAGCTCCAGGGTCGGGTAGCATTGCCAAGCTGCCTTTTCAGAGGAGCCCATTCCCCTCAGGGCTCACTGGAGAACCAGACCCTCAAACGCATCCCCCTGACCCCACACCTGGCAGAAACCCCAAAGAAAGGGAAGAGAGCAACCAATCAGCAAAGCTCCTGGGACTGCCAAGGCCCAACTAAAAAAGGGAAAATCCTCAGGCAACTGCTGTTTGTGGGGAAGGAGGAACCTCAGGGGAATCTGATCCTGAGGCTGTCCAGGGCAGCACACAGCTACCACTCTGACAACTCCTGGCACACCTATTCTCCACTCACACCCTGCCCTCATACACGTGAGTGAGCAGGTGCACGAGGAGCTGAGAGCTATCACCCCTCCGTGAGGAGGACACACCAGCATTTAACCTTACCCATGGCCCATACATAGCCACCTTTCACGCCCTTTTATCGGCGCACAAGAACCCGACCCACCCTGCTGTGCACCACACAAGCACTCGTGAGATCAAGGTCTTACTGATCCATAGTGGGGGGTAAGAGAGAAGGTCGACGTATTATTATTTAATAAGAGCATTTTATTCCATTCCATCTGCAGGATCAGTTTCTTTGTCTGGGCCTTCACTGCACAAGCCAAAGGTTCAAACTTAACTCCTGTAGGATCTAAGCTGGACGTCCTGGGCAAACAGGCATGTTTGGACTCAAATAAGCAGCTTTAGCTCTAACAATAGGGTGCTGAAAACAAAAATACCCCAAACGCTAGAGAAAATCCAAACTGTTTAAGCATCCAAACCTGACATTTCTAACACCACCGGAA
This sequence comes from Gopherus evgoodei, assembly GCF_007399415.2. Lineage (NCBI taxonomy): Eukaryota > Metazoa > Chordata > Testudines > Testudinidae > Gopherus > Gopherus evgoodei. The sequence continues at coordinate 109,853,996 of NC_044329.1, read as the reverse complement.
AGGGATATTGTCCTTTCCATTTCAAAGCCTTCTTTTCCAATCAGATTCCATGCAGGATAAATACCATTGTGCACTGACAGCAGGCACTGCACAAGAAAATTGAGGATAAAGGTAAATGCAAAGATTTACAGATACTTATCACAGCACCTGCGCAAAGTATTAGCTTTGAATTTGGTGTTCAAATGCAGTGTCAATCACTCAAACCTAGAGAAACTGCAAATTTGCTTAGCTGTGTGGAGCCCGAGAGGGGCAAAATGGAGCCAGGTTTTTAGAGGATGGAAAAGAGCAACTGGCTATGAAGAGAGGGCCACAGCTTGCGTGAAATGCTGACCTTATCCAAGCTAGCAAAACACAAACCCAGTCGAGCGATTATCAGCCAGGGCCGTATGCCTCCCAGAGAACATACTGCACCACAGAAGATCTGATTCTAGCCCCACCTGCAGTGTGCCACTACCTTCCGCAAAGAAAGCGTTCTAATGGGCAGGGGAGCCAATCGCAGGCGCTAGGAGCAAGGAGGACATGCTTGCAGGTTTCTAAAGATTCACAAAAGCAGCAAAGAGTCCTGTGGCACCTTACAGACTAACAGACGTTTTGGAGCATGAGCTTTCGTGGGTGAATACCCACTTCGTCGGATGCATGTAGTGGAAATTTCCAGGGGCGGGTATCCTGCCCCTACCCCTACTCACATGAGTAATCCTTCCGTTCAGGACTTTGTGTAATTTCCCACGTGCACTCACTCGTATGGGCCCTCGGCATGGGGCGCAGGATCGGGTCCATGGTGACTAAACTACCTTTGAAAGAAAAGGCTCTGCTATAAACATAAGTGATTTGGGGCCCAACCCTGCTCTTATTAAAATCAGCGAGTGGCGAGTTAAGCAAGCGCAAGGCCAAGCTCTTTGTATCAGTTTGGAGTAATTTTGACCTCAAGCTTCTCATCACAAATATATACCAGCACGCTTGCTTGTTTGTTTTCAAATTGTAAATCTCTGTTTGACTGACTCAGTCTTCCTACCTCATAGCAACCGGACCCACTGTGTCCAGCACAGCACATTGCTCACAACCACCAACTGCTCTAACAGTTCATTAGACTGAAGCAGCTCCACAGAAATTCAAAACGTGTATTTTGATGAAACTGCTCCAGATGCTCCACAGCATCAGGATCTTCCTGCACTGCATACACTCCCCACCAGCTCCCTACACAAACTTCTTCAGTCAATGCTGGTACCAAGGTTTGGGAGCCAAAGCTGATCCTGATGACAAGCCATGCGGTACAATCTCTAACTGCTAGCCTGAGACGTTAACCAGAGATCAACCAAAGAAAAAGGCAAAGCCATGACTTGGAATCTTATCTGGTCACTGCAGAAACCCAGTGAAGAAGATCAAGTTTCCCTCATTCCAGCAATAAAGAAAACACTCAGAAATATCACTGGCATGTTAAAACAACATTTGGTTTCTGCTTTGCAGCCAAATGTCACTCCACGGCTGTTAAACAGATTTTTTTAGCCATTAGTGGAACATTAGAAGTTCAGTGAATCTGAAGTTTATTATTTCCATGCTTCAGTTTATATTCTTTTCTGGATTTATACTGCTTGGCTGAGCTATTTCAGCTATAAATCAAACCATTTACTAAGTTGGTTAACACGCCGTGGCACAGGACTGGCACATTTGTGCAAGTTGGCTGCAGAACGAGGGGGTTTAAGGAATTGCCAGAAACATTAAACCCAGTTATTTAAAATCCATTTAAAAAAAATGGATAAGCCTGTGGTGATCATTAGATGTACATAACAGGCCAAACTCAAGTAGTTGTGCTGCTACTCAGTATTACATACATTTGTGGGGGTGGTTTTTAGATAGAGCAGGTGGTTGGACTAGATGATCTCCTGAGGTCCCTTCCAACCTTGATAGTCTATGATTCTATGATAATGTGAGGTCTAGCAGGTTGGGGCATAGCCTCCTGAAGGAAGTAGCATTCCTTGGGACATCTAATACCAGAAGGGACAAAGCAATAGAGAGTAAGCTCTAGGCAACCATCTTGTCCTGGCAATGGAACAGGGTAGGTATGATCCAGGCTTTTTCCATCTCTAACTTCTATTCGTGAGCTTCATAATGTTGAGATTATGCCATTGTCTTGGCAAGAGATCGGACATTTCACTCCATGCTATTACTCTTTCGTCCATTTAAGAAGCAACCCAGGGAGCAGGCTGTGGGGACTGCCAGGCAGGAGCCAAGGTTTAAAGCAGTTTGATATAGAACGACTCAGAAGAGAGGTTCGTTCTACCTGAAAACTGGATTTCTGCTAAAATCTCCTCCCAGTGTGCGGCTAAAAGGTTCCTGCTTCTCCCCTGAGCTAGTTACATAATGGATGTGTCTAGCTTTTGATACCCATTTGAACAGCCCATTCCTCACGGTCATGGGCTGGCATTTCCCTGATAACAGAACTATTAATTTTGTGCTACTTTGTTCCACAATTCAGGTGCAATTATCCACCTTCATACTCCTGTTTCCCCACCCTTCTTCAGGGCCCTGTAAGTACTACACATGGGCTTTCAGGTGGGCTGGTTTAATAACTGAAACATTTCAAACAATCCTGAGGGTCCCAAAACAAGGATCATCACCATACAACAGTCCATACTAGCGCTACTGTCTGCTCTCCCAGCTTCTCTCTTCCTCTGCCCCAGTCTGTTCTCCCAGCTCTTCCTAGTTTGGCCTCGGCCTCCAGGCCCCAAACTCCATCCAGGTTTTTCCACAGAAGCCTCCTGGGGGGCTTATTTCCCACAGCTCCCTTGAGACAAGAACTTCCCTGCAGGAGCCCTTCTTGTTCCCTGCTGTCTCTCTACAGTTTTCTATGCTTCCCCTCTCATTGCAGCCTCCAACTGTTCTCTGTAGGGCGATCTCCCTGATCCCCCAGGCATGACTCAATTGGTAATTAGGGGTGGCTAGCCTCAGCCCTCAAGGGGTGGGTCACCCTGTTCTAGGTGCTGTACGTACCTAAAATGAAAGACAATCCCCTGCCCCCAAGGAGTTTCCAATCTACGTCGATGACCATCGGCTCAACAGTGCTTTGCACTGTACAAAAACGTCACTGGCGCAAGCCCCAAAGATCATACAGCTAGGGTTTCCAGGCTGGGAGAGTCCTTTGCAAAACAAAACACTTCTAGACTGGGAGAACTTGTGAAGAAATGCAATTAACAAGCTCTGCTTAGCAGTAATCCTAGGCACCCCTAAGGATGGCAAGATCAGCTGAGACAAGCCGTCCCACTGAGGAATGCCACATCTACCATGTGCCCATGATAAAAGGCTGCTTGCTGCCTGGCAGGTCTCTAGCACCAAAGGACCAGGTGACTCTTAGTGAATGTGCCCGGACCTCCACGGAGGAGAGGGACTCTTCCCAGCCTTTTAAGATTCTATAATACAAGACTGTATCCACTTAGTCAGACCAGATCAAGCCGGTTATGAACCTTTCTTGGAACAGAGGATAAAAAGGGAATGGGGAATTGCATTTGTTCAACTCCTGAGCTGCAGGGAGACTGGAGTTTAGAACCTCAACTCCATCCGGGGAATATCAGGATTTCTCATTTTAGAGACACAGACACCTTGAGCCCTATGAAATTTACCTGTGGAGAGAGATGGGAACCATTCTCTTGGGCCAAAAAATAATGAAGAGGAATTTACAAGGCAGGGCCTGCTTCCCTTCCCACTTGAACTATCCCCTGACAGAGGAGGGATCGGACTCTGCACACCTGATCCCTGGTCTCTCCTCTAAACACTAGGCCAGTCTTGCCTCCAGTGGATGTGAACAGGCCCAAAGATACTTCAAAGAGCCTCAACAAGCAGTGTGGTCTAACTACCAGAGAGGGGGAGAAGGAGCAGCCCTCTTTTAGACACTGGGGGAAATCGAGCAGAAACAGGCAACAAAGTCAAATTATACTCCCACTTATTGGCTAATTTGTTTTCTGTAGCTTGGTCTGCGACAGCACAGACACAGCTTCCTCCTCCTTTGCTCTGACAGGCAGGGTGACAACTGATAGCCATGCAGGATTTCCCCCACACTCTGCATCTTCAGTCTGATTCCTTCTGTTCAGGACAAAATCTGTTATCCCACTTCAGCTCCCTACTAAGGCAGAGATTCTTTCACTGAACTCTGGGCTTGGAAAGCTCAGCAGAGCCGGAGTCTGTTCTGTCTCAGCTGACTCACAGAAAGCACACGAGCTAGTGTCCAGGAATATAAATCTGCCCTTCTTGCTTGTTTCATGGTCAAGGGCACCCTGCAGGATATCCTGCGGTCTAAGCAGAAGCCACAACAATTCAGATTCTATTGGAGCATGTAAAACTATTATGTGGGTGCCTGGCTTTATTCGCTGCGTGTTATCTGGAAGTGGAAAGAACTGACATTAGGAGACGAGAATACTTGTCATCAGACATTTTACTGCACACAAAAAGTATACTAGATTTTGTTGCTAAACAACATGCATAAAAATAAGAGCTTTATTTCCCCCAATGGATTTCCTTGTATCTATTTTTTTTCTTCTTCTTCCCAGAAGTCAAAGTTTTGTGATATGAGAAACAGAAGGGGAAGCTCCTTCCATAGTTCCGTCACACGATTTAGGCAGCCTTATATAGCACTTCGGGGCTTTGCATATATAAGTGAGTGATGGTGCCCTCTAGTGGCTGGGTGCGCAGGGAGCGTGGAACCTACACACCTAGCATCGAAAGGAGATCTCCTTCAGCTCAGATAAGAGAGGGCAGTGGTTTTGAAGCCAAAGAACCAGAGTTCAAGTCCCGGGATCCCAAGCAAAGATATTCTTTATAGAGTAACTGAGTCTCATCTGCAACGTGCTGACGGCTTACAGCTGAGTGCACCGTTTACAACAGAACGTGACACAAAGTCATACTGATTTCAGACATGCACTTAGATAATGCAAGGGCGTTCTGGGGCGGGCGGCTCAATTCGCTTGTTATGGTTACAATGCAATCAAATATTTAAAACCAACGTTTTGTCTCCGGTCTCGCCCTGCCATTCCAGCAGAAAAGCGATCGCGCAGCATCACCGATACCAACCAAGCAGGGAGAATGTGTAGTGTAAACAAAAAGACGCTGCTGAATGGCAGAGTTTCGGTACTTGACATGCTACAATAGGATACACTGTCTGCTTTTCTTGGAAATGAGAGGCCGATATTGTGAAGCAGTTAAATGCTAGACAACCAAGAGAGGCTATCGCGGTCCATTGTCTGAAAAGCCAGCCTTTGTCTGCCGCTCTCACAGAAACTTGGTAATGTGCGAGGGAAAGCAGTGGGTAAAGACTTGGATCTCTTTACTTATAATCATCCATGGTCTCATCACAAAGGGCTTGAATACATCTTTGATTGGTTATGTATTAGAGGAACTATCCCACAGCATGGGGCCAGCCATGTGCAGGAACAGGAATTCTATTCACCAGCCAGAGCTGAAATGTAAAATGCGGTAATTATTTCATCCAAACTGGTTTAAAGCTATTTCTGGTTCAATCCGACTTTTCTTCAAAGGAGAGATTGGAGGTTTTTTGGGGGGAGTTAGAGAGCCAGTGCCCATCCTGATGATCCTCAGCCCAGCTGTCTCCCACCCTACAGCCATCTGCGATCTCAGAGCCAAGACCAACGGGGCGCAGCCCTTCTTGTTCCAAACCTCACTTGAGCATCTAAGCTCCTCCGTCCACCTTGTTTGTTTGTGAGTCAGCCACTCCCGCCTGTAGCCAGCCGCAGCAGGGTGGGCATCAGAGCCGCTGCCCCTGTTCGCATGCAAGCGGCTTCCTTGTTGTTCTAATGAAACAAATGACCGTGGGCCTTGACAGGACTCCCTTTAATGAAGGTGATTGAAATTCAAGTGAATATTCATAAATTACCCCTGCTCTAATTTGTACAAAGCGACAGCCTGAAAACCAGTGATGACTGAAGAGGCCCCAAATAATTTTGTTTGATTACAATCTCCCTTCCCTTCATTATCTTTTATGTCTATTTCAGCTCTGGACACTACATATTCATCTCCATTCTCCCTCATCTCCCCTTCTGCTTGTGTTTCCCTCCCCTGCCTTTTATTGTAATTTCCCTCTTGCTTCTGTTGTGCATTCAAGGATTGGGTTTTTTGGAGTTCATTTTTTTTAAAAAGGAGTGTGTTGTCTGGATAGAAAATTACATTTGCATGCTTGAGAGGGGCCTGAGGGGGTTCGCTAAGGGTTTTGGCAAAGATCCTAGCTTTTGGGGAGGGGGAAGGACGTTGATTTGATTTCCTCCTCTTCCCACCCCCTTCTCCCTTTTCTTTCCATATTATAAATGTCTGGCTGATTTTTCTTTTCTTTTTCTGCATGTGCAAACCACTTGAAGAACAATGGCACAGATTAGAGGCCTTCCTTAGGGCTGTTTGTGAATGCAGTTGTGGAGTTCAGCAAAGCAGAAACATTACATACACTAATTGGACATTTAATTACTAATGAAGCTGGCAACTGAGTAATTTTTTTCTGAGGGTCTGAAGTAATTTGACAGTCCCTCCAAAAAGCTCTCTTAACTGCCTGTTTAATTACAGCTGGGCCCAGGTTTTCCTGCTCACGCTGCAGCCTGCTGTCCTCTCACAAATGCTTTCACCTTTTAGTCATTAAAAAAAAAGATCAGATCAGTTTTAACATCTAAAAAATTGCTGTTTTGGCCAGCTGGGCAGGAGGGAACTGTGTGGCCTTTCTGCTCTAAGTAACTGACGCCGAAGCAACGGCTCAGGATACTGTAGGTTTCACGAAAACGAAGGCTTGTAGAGGTTTGAGAAGAAGAAACCTGGTAGGTTAGCCAGTCCACTGGCCACGGACCAGACTGTTCCTCGCTGGATCATTTTCCACTCATACTTTTTAAATGACCCAGGTGTCAGGGTTTAAGTCATTTCCCATAGGAGCCTGTTTCACAGACCAACGCATCTCACAGTCAGGGAGGTCTCCCCGCCCCTCAATGGTTAGCTGACGTTTTCCCTGCCTTCCTGTCGCCATCTTCCCTGTCAGTCTAAGTTTGAGTGAACTCCACACCTGCTCTGCCTATCCACGCAAGCCCTATGCACCGCATAAGCAAAACTTTTCCATCCCCCATGCTTAAAGCAATGCTCCTGAATCGAAATTCAGAGACTACAGAAACATGGCCTGACTTCCAGAGGTGCTGAGCACCTGCAGCTGCCATGGACTCCAATGGGTTTGTGGGTGCTCAGCACCTCTACAAGTCAGGCCATGTTTATTTAGAGGCCTGAGCTCCCAATCCTGGGACTGACCATATGTTAGGAGCGTCACTTGACGGCAGCAAGGCTCCCTGCAGGCACAGCCAACCCACCCAGGCACTGTCAATTGCAGAATAGGGGCCTACCCATGGATTCCGGAAGTTAAACTTCAAGCCTCCTTACTCAGACCCCTTGCACTGGGGTGAATTTCATCCATTGTGACATGACTGCTCTCTTTGGGTTAAAGGTGAACGACAAAGGGCAAGCAAGCCCAGAGGTCTTTATGCCTAGTATTAGGCTCCAGGGAGTAGATCTTAGAGCATTTGTTCATCAGAAATCTTTTAACTATCAATGAATGTAGTGTAGCAAAATGACAGGGTTTAAGAGTATAAAGACAGCAGTTTACAAAAGTGGGGGGACGGAGGGGATTTCTAGCTTTAATTATGGAACTGCTGGCTACAGCAGGTTCATAGCAATAATTCTAACAAATAATCTTTATTTATCCTCTCCTCCAGATTTGCCATCCCATCTTACTGTCTGCCTATCAGACTGTAGGCTCATCAGGGCAGGAGCTGTCTGCTTTTGTGTATTGCAAAGCTCACAGTCAGCACTTACACATAAGAGAGGAAATGCGTTTTTACTGCCCACTTCCGAGACATTGGATTTATTAACTTGCTTCAAAAACTATCATACACAGGTACATTTCTCCACAGATCACAGTGCCCGGAGCTTTTTAGTAAGACCTCGTTTTCATGCGAAAGTGGTGCCAATTTTAACTAAATCAGTTTAGAAACTGATCTAGTTAATCTGGTGAAAGGCCCTCATGTAGACACGCATTTCGGTTTTGAGTGGTTGGGTAAATGGATTCCTTACCGTTAAACTAAACTGATCTGTGGCGATCTTAGATTGAAATAAGAGTGTCTGCACAAAGGCACTGAATTAACTAAATTGGTCTCTAAAGCAACTGTTAAAGTCGCATGAGGGCAAGGCTGAAAGCAGAATTGTTATTTAGCCGGGGGATGCGGCGTTCGTAAGTGGAATGAAGCCACAGTGTATACGGTGGTGCTGTCACCAAAACCATCGTGAAGACTGGATCGGTTAACTCACCCTGTGGACAGCAGAGCCCCATGGCCCAAGCTGTCTGGATGATGTCTGGGGAAGGGCTGAGGAGCAGCCAAACTGCATTTTGGCTTCCTAGCATTTCTTGCAACGGTGAGGTTGCAAGTGTGCCGAGATCACTGCTGCTTGTGCTGGCTGATATTGTCTCATTGTTTCCTTGCATCTGTCTCCATCTGTTGTTTCTTGTCTTATATTTCGACTGCCAGTTCTTTGGGGCAGGGCCTGTCTTTTTGTTCTGTGCTTATATAGAGCCTAGCACAATGGCAAATACAAATACCAAGAGATCAGGCACTTCCAGCAACACCCCGTCACTTTCTATGTTGTACAGAGGGTTCAAAGAAGACAGGGAACTGGAATCGATGACCTCCCGAGGTCCCGTCCAGTCCTAGAATCTATGAATCTATAAGAACTATTTAACTCTGAGCAAGAATTTTTTCCAGGCCTTCATTCACACAGCACAGCTGTAATTGCAGCTGATTTACTAAGTTATACTTTTACTGGGATAAGTCTTTTAGATTTTTTTTAAAAAACACACACACACGAACATATCAGTGTTACAGTGCAAGGAGACTGGGGGGAAGAGCCATTTTTTAAGATGATAAACACCACTGCATATTGGGGGAGTAAATCCTTGTTTATTTCGAAGAGCACAAAGTGTTTGATGAGATAAGGCTGGTGGGGACAAATCAAAGTGTGTTAACTAGCCAGAGGGTCTTCTACAGAAGTGGTGGCCCATACTTGTCCATTGGTAGTCCAATGCAATGGGAACAAATGGGAATGGCGCCTTATAAGCCAGAAAAAAGAACAGGAGTACGTGTGGCACCTTAGAGGCTAACACATTTATTTGAGCATAAGCTTTCATGGGCTCAAATAAATGTGTTAGTCTCTAAGGTGCCACAAGTCCTCCTGTTCTTTTTGTGGATACAGACTAACACGGCTCCTATCCTGAAACTTGTCATCATACACCAGAGACTCAGTTGCTCTTCTGCATACCGAGAAAGCCTATTGGCTCACCTCAGTGGTTCCAGTTTCCTGGAGAGCCCTGGACATTCGGAACATCCCCTAATGGATCCTGACATCCACAAGAGCACAGATCATATCCTTCAAATTCTGTTAAAGTTGGATACATTTCAAACTACCCTACAGCAATCTTGGGGAGTATAGAAACCAGGGTCAATGGAGATAGCTCCTTAAAGCCTTTGCCCATCTCAGTCCCCTCAAACACCACAATGTTGTGTATAACTCACACATGGGCTAAATACAAGGGCCAAGATTTCCAAAGGTGACTTGTGATTTCACACGCCCAATGGAGACACTTCAAAAGGGGACTGTGCACTCCCAACTCTTAAAATCAAGCTCCTGTCCAGGGTCTCAAGATGGGCAACCAAAATCTGTAGTCCCTGGAGAACAAGTTGGCCTCTCTTGGTGTCCTCTCTTGCTCCCTTCATTCTCTTTCCTTGTGGTTCTCTTCTCCAGATGACAGCAGCTGAGGTTGCAGGAGAACCTCAAGAGAGAGAGATCAAACAAAAGGGACACTGTGCTTAAACTGCCAGCCCAATGAAATGAACCAAACGGACATCAGCATGGGTCTTCCTGAAAGGTTTATGCTCATGTCTCAGTTGCCCTCTTACTCACATGCTCAGGTTAGGTACCCACTAATGAAACTTCTTTGTCTGAGAAGAAATTGACAGGTATGGAAAATTCTCCTCTTATTTAAACACACGTCTATCAATCCTTTGGAAAGTAGCCAAAACATATGAAGAAAAATCCTATAGACCGATTTTTCCTTTTTCTTGGCACAGACGCTGGACCCGATGCCCATCCTGTACATATCTGCTGAAGTTTTTGGACTGTTCTTGTCCATGAAGGAGGGACTGCTGTGGTTTAATGAGCTTCTCTCTTTGAGGGCTAACAACTCCTTTAGGGTAGGTCTAGATGGCAAGTGAAGCTAGCTAGCCCGGGTAACAACAATAGCACAGATGCGGTGGCCCATAGGGGGCCCTGGGTACATACTCTCCTTGCTAGTCCACACTGAAGTCTGTATGGCCACATCTACACTATTACCGTTCCCCGATTAAAGCTGGCATGATTAGCCTACCTGTGCTACAATCATACTTCCACTTGCAGTGTGGACATGACAAACCCTCAGAGGACAGACCTCTCTGATGCCAGGTCTGAGCCACTGAGCCAGAGTACACTTTGGTGTCCCTACACATAAAAATTGGAATCAGAGGGAGAAAAAAGAAATGAAACTTTCCTGAAAGGGTTTGGTTGTTTGCACGTTTTCAGACACCCTACAGACATTAAACAGGCCTCTCTTCTTCACAATAAGGATCTGAGCAGTAAAGAAGGTAACACTTTCTTTAGTGGGTGGTGAACCGTCACTAACTTTAGGAGTGGACGCACCCAGCCCAATTACCACCACTTTGCCCTGGTGAAGCGTGCGGACATAAGGAGTACCCTGATCCAACACCTGTCCCACTGAAATCAGCCAGCAGGAGAAATGCTACCTCCTCCCACACAAAACAGCCAGGGTAAAGTAGCCTCTATTGGTTCAAGAAATTAGCTCATCAGAGCCTGCAACTTAAGAGTTTAAATCCCAGATGGATAACTAAAATAGCAGCCCCTCTTAAAAATTCCATGTGTAGACAGTGAAAGATAGCAAGAGGCTTTCAGTCCCAGAACTGCAACTCACACCAGCATGGCTTTTAAAATCTTAATCTCAGCGTTGGATCTGACAGGATGAATTCCATAATGTCTACTCATTTTGCTCTTTCTGAATTAAATTATTTTATCTACATACCAACATCCAAATCTCCTACATATCCTAGCATATACTCTGGGGGGGGGTCATTTCTCCCCTTGACCCTAATAATCAGTGGCCACCTTACAACAGCTTCTATTATTAGTTCCCTCGCCACCTCTAGAAAGGCAGAGCTTTTCCAGATGCAAGTCATAAGTAAGTCCCTGAAATCACAAACCCCGTTTGAAAAGTAGATGTAGATATAGAAAATGGAGGGCCATATATGTTTTCTCTCTCCCTCTCTAGCTCTGTCTTATTTAAACACTGCTACTGGGTTTTGGTTTGTTTTTTCTGAAGCAGACAGTTCTATTCATTGCCTTGACCCAGCTGTCTCAGACCCTGTCATGCAGCAAGGAGATGTAGCTGCCGGGGGATCACCTTCTGATTTGGAGAGTTCCTTTGAGATTTGGGAATGACCACAAACAAGGTCCAGATTCCCCTCAACAAACATCAGAGAGAAAGAGAGAGAGTTCCATTTGGTGCTGCAGGAGAACTTAGCTCAATACAGAGATCTTACATAGCATTTTCCATCCATCGTGCTCTACAAAAGAATAAGAGCATCACTATCCATATTTTACAGATGGGAAACTAAGTCACGGGGAGGTGAGGTCACCCAAAAACTAGCGGCGGGGATGGGAACAGAACCCACACCTTCTGTGTCCCACTCCAATACTCTGTCCACCAGACGTGCTCGTTTTCTTCCTTTTTCCATGCTCTGAGCCCAGCAGAGGACATCATGGCCCCACAATACTAAAATTACTGACCCGCAATAGAAGGAAAAGCAGAGGTAAGAAACGTGCGTTGAGGAACATTTCCCAGAAGTATTAAAGCTCTCTGGAAGAGGCACGAGGATGAACAGAAGTGCCTCACTGTCTCTCAGGCGGAGAATGTCCTGATTGGTTCAGCAATCGGCAATCAACTTCCTTTTACCCACCCCTTGACCTTGGCCCTCGCAGGTATGCGGAGATGGATCTAATCCAGAAGACATGGAGAGAGGACTTGCCGTTGAGTACTGGTCCCTTCAAACTCATTTTGTTACATCCAGCTTCATGATCAATGACCACCCCCTGCCCTCGTGGAAAGCATCCATGGGAAATTGGACATTGCAACTAAAACCTGGCTGGAAACATCTACAACTCACACCAATACTGTTGGCCTGGTAGAAGAACATGAGCTCCAAGAAAAACTCTTTCAGCATCTGTAACTTACTACAGGCTGCTACTTTCAACGGTCAAGGGTCAGAGTAGGTTGATTTCCAACGAGTCATGTATTTAAACAGCAACATGAACCCTAATGTGCTCCCATAGCCACAGACTAATATTACAGCAAACACGCCGCCTTCCCGTCAGCATACAGCCACACAATTAACGAGTCACTTGGGCACCTAACCCTGAGCAGACACATGCACTCACCAGTAAAGCCTCAGTACGGAACATCATGCACACGCTACGCACCGCAAGGTATTTATTGTAAAATTACCAGTTTGCAAAAGAGAAACAGCTTTAAGCTCTGATTGTAAAATTCTCCTCCTCTAGGTTGTGAGCTGTAAGTATTATGGACCCAATCCTGCTCCCACCGGAGTCAATATGAGCAGGCCCTAAATGTCCAGTCAATTGTTTTTACCAGTCCATATTGTCACAGCAGCAGGACCATTTACTTCCTATTTACATTAGTTGCAAGTAGGTATTTTAATTCTATACCAGAATAATTTAACCCACCAAACAGCCATTCACTTCAGCCTCCCTGGCCACACTATAGCAGACCTTAAGGTGGCCATCCTGCAGCAAAAAAACTTCAGGACCAGACTTCAAAGAGAAACTGCTGAGCTTCAGTTCATCTGCAAATTTGACACCATCAGCTCAGGATTAAACAAAGACTATGAATGGCTTGCCAACTACAAAACCAGTTTCTCCTCCCTTGGTTTTCACACCTCAGCTGCTAGAACAGGGCCTCATCCTCCCTGATTGAACTAACCTCATTATCTCTAGCTTGCCTGCGTATATATACCTGCCCCTGGAAATTTCCACTACATGCATCTGACAAAGTGGGTATTCATCCACGAAAGCTCATGCTCCAAAACGTCTGTTAGTCTATAAGATGCTACAGGATTCTTTGCTGCTCAAACAGCCATGTCAATCAAAAACTGAGACACATTTTTGTCACCTGTTAGGACATTGCTGATCTCGCTATTATGGGATTTAATGAGTTACCCACCCATAGTCGGAATCTGATGGATTTACACACTATCTGTGGAGCTTGGAGGGCATTAAATGAAAGCTCAGCCGTCACTGAGAACAGCAGCATTCCGATTTTATGTATTGCCTGTACTCTACTACTGTTTAAATCAACATATGGTGGATATGTTGCACATTGCACAGCTAAAATGCTTCTTTCCTTTGTCTCTTGTGCCAAAAGTATTTTGTGAGCTGGCTAGGTTTTCAAAGCTGTAGCTCCCTTAATGCAGAGAGAAATAAAAGCATTAGGATGCAGAAAACTTCCTAACTTAAAAGAAGAGATTTTCACAGCTTAATAGAAAACATTCCTCCCACGTTTATCTGGGAAAAGTTGGGATGAGAGTTAAGTCCCCATAAAACCTGCATTTCCATACCCATCATTTCTGTGCCAGGGCTGGTGATGCACATGGGTTATCTGACTCACTTCCTGGAGTCCTGGGTTCAAATCCTGGCTTCTATTAAAAATGATGAGTTTGGTCTTTTTTCCCAGCAAAAATACATAAAAATGGCCATTATTGGTCAGACCAGTGGTCCATCTAGCCAAGTATCCTGTCTTTCAACAGTGGCCTATCAACAGAACAGAGCAATCATCAAGTGATCCATTCCCCTATCATCCAGTCCCAACATCTGGCAGTCAGAGGCTTAGGGACACCCAGAGCATGGGGTTGTGTTCCTGATCATCTGGCTAACAGCCATTGATGGACCTATCCATGAGGAACTTATCTAGCTTTTTTTTGAACCCCGTTATACTTCTGGCCTTCACAGCATCCCCTGGCAACAAGTTCCACAGGTTGACTGTGCGTTGTGTGACGAAGTTCTTCCTTTTGTTTGTTTTAAACCTGCTGCCTATTAATTTCATGGAGTGACTCCTGGTTCTTGTGTTACATGAAGGGGTAAACAACACTTCCCTATTGAGTTTCTCCACACCATTGAGGGTTTTATGGACCTCCATCATATCCCTCCGTAGTCATCTCTTTTGCAAGCTGAATAGTCCCAGTCTTTTTACTCTCTCCTCACACGGAAGCTGTTAATCATTTTTGTTGCCCTTCTCTGTATCTTTTCCAATTCTAATATATCTTTGTTGTGACGGGGCAACCGGACCGGCACGCAGTATTCATGCATTACACAGTTCAGCACAACCTGCAGTTTCTGCTCTGAGACCCATGACTGGGTTCAGCAGACTTCAGGAGCGTTGGCAGAAGCGTGTCAGGAGATCTTCCTCATCGTTTACATCCACCCTCCTTTACAAAAAAAATTGTGCCCATGTCTGTGGCCGATGTTTTAGGAGTTTAAAAATACAGGTAGGTGGGAGGAAAATGTGAATCTGTTTCACAGAGAAAGGGTCACAAACAGCAACCATCACAAAGGAACAATCTTCCTCTGAAAGTCAATCCGAAACCCTCATCAATAAAGGACAAACGACGGCCAGATTTTTAAAAGAAAAATCTATAGCATAATCTGCCTGGTGATCAGTAGGGGAGAGAAATGGAGCGCTCATTTCCCCCGTTAAACTGTCCTCTGTAGTATGCCGGCAGGTGACCAGTTCCTTACGCTCCGAACTGGAGCATTTCTTTTCAGAGCTAATAAAAAGATCCCTATAGGAAACAGCTAATTATGAAAATAAAGACAAATAGGCGCAATATGGGTATCCTAAATGAAAGATCTGGTTGTGTTTCTCCCTACGCTTTTTCTGGTTTTCACTCAACATCCCTGATAGTTTTAAAACAAGACTCGCTCAGATGAAAAATCTCTCCTAATTAAATGTTCTAATTAAAAAGTGGCATGCTCCATACAATTACCATGCCTTTGAAAGCTGATTTTCAATCTGGAGGGCAAATATCTCCAATCGCAAGCTGAAAGATGACAGTTCTGCCTATTCAACATTGTAAAATCAAACCCACCACTTGGATCTGGGTGTAAAACCTCTGAACAGTGACCGGAGGAATTTGGGAAGACAAGACAAAAAGAAAGATTGAGACTTCACACTCTTGGGGGCGAGGGGAGGAAATAATCTGAAAGATAAAAAGGAAAAAACGTTTCCTCTGTTTGTACAGCACCCAGCACGCTGGTACTTTGACAAGTACCATAATAGAGCTATTTACTGCCACTTCTAATAGAACAACCTGAAAAGCACATTGATGTTTACGTACATTTTAAAAGACGGGTTTAAACAATGTCATTTCCTTGCCTGACACCTTTAGCAAATCCCAGCTCTGTGAATGGCAGTCATGAACGCACGACAAGGGGCTCATTGCAGGATCAAGTGGAGGAGGAAATCCAGCTAGTTCCCCTTCAACAAAACTTGCCACCCACCTGCTTTTACAATGAGCTTTTTGCCCTTAGATGAAATACCCAGGTTCCGGGAACGGGGAACAGGTCTCTGCAACACCTAGGCACCACTGGGCGTGTTCTGGGATTACGGTTAGTCTCTTTGCCAAGAGACAGAAAAGATGGGCGTACTTGTGTGTCAGTAACCCAATACATTATTAAGCACACAGGCTGAATGAATACCAGAGCTGGGAAGCGTCACGATCCATCTATGACCAATTATTTGATCCATTTTAAACACCCCAATAGCCAGGAATGTAAATGGCAACCATAACTCCCACATCTGAGGCAACATTGTCTCCATTACATCTGTGCAACTCCCATTAAAGTCAATTACAGCTCTGAGTGCATGTCAGAGTGGAAAACTGGGACGACCACAATTTTAGGTCAGCTGTAACAGCGTAACGAATAACCCCAGATTCTCCATAGCTGGATGAGGGATGGGGTAAGATTCTCACCCCTGCTCCAGCCTTCTTATGCCAGATAAAAGGGTCAGGGCAGAGTGGAGGGGCTCTAAAGCCCACAGAGAGGATTCCCCAGGTGCAGATACTGTGGAAGACAGCTAATGACCCCTTGCCAACTCCCCCGTTGAGTATATGTGTACACAAGCTGAGGAATCACACCCCTAGCTCGTAGGGGAGATGTACCGTGGGCCCCCAGGACTATCTAAGTTACACCATGGCCCATGGAGCACCCCAGAATCAGGCACGAAAGGTGACTTAAAGCCAACATAACGCCCGCTCCCTCTGGGCTGCAGCTCAGAGTTGCAGACCAGAATCTCACCCACGGTTACTATGACAATTTGAACCTTTGCCTTCCCAGCTTTCTGCACGTTTAAACTGTATCCTTAGCACCGAGGTGCACAAATGTTCTAATTCCGTTCTCCTATTTAAAAAAAGAAAGGAAGGTGACACTCTAACGTCTGGGCTGATTTTATTGGGAACACAGTTGTACATGATTTTGACAATACAGCTAAACTGTGAAATACCAATGCAAAACTATCCCTACACAGCCAAGTGCAATTTTATTGTATTATTCCATACCCCTCTAAACAACACTGACCTCTAAAACTGGAGTGGAAAACTCATATTACACAAGTGCAAAGCTTCTTACACTGCTTTTAACTCAATTTTTAATTGGTCCAAAGAATAGCCATCACAGAGGTCTAATCATTTGGAAAGTTGATTTTTTTTTTTAAGCTAACCACATAGCAAAAGATTACAGCTTTTTATGGGGAAGATGTATATTTTTTAATACCACAGCAGAGCTCAAAAAGGGATTTTGATTTGAATGGACTGAACAAAAATTAATCATTGATCTGAGACCAAGCATAGAACATTTCAGCAATTTATTATCATGTTCATTTTACAACTTCAGAGGTTCGTAACAAATCTCACAGAATCCTCAACTCTGCCACTTCCTACCAATCAAACATTAGTAATTTCTCCTTCCTAATAAATTAGTTGCTATGGCTATCACACATATTCAACACTTCACCACAGACTCAAGCAGGAGGAGACGGGGTTTTATGGTAAAAGAATCCTGGTTTAATCACAGTTCTGAAAGATGACAGCAGTGCTACAAAAATGAAAAATATTCATGAAACCCCACAGAAAAGAACAATGGATTCAGGTTTAAATGTGATTATACTATAGCTTTTTTAAAAGGCTCTCCAAGACTTCAATGCAAACACAGTTCAGTTAAAAAAAAAAAAAAAAAAGTGTAACTTACAGCCCTTGTTCTTTCAGGGGTTGAGAGTCACCTCTTATTTTGGAGGTACTTCTCCAGAGCAGAGCAATTCCCAAACCACCAGAAATGGGAACTTCACCACAGATTTAGCCACTAAAAATAGAAAGCCAAGAAGCTGACATTTTTCTACTTCCAAGGAGAGCTGAGAACATGCGCAGAGATTGTTCAGTGTCTCATTACAGCGCTGGAGGCCAGGCTGAAGGACTATGGCATCGATCGGGCTGGAGAACCCCAAACTGCCAAAAGGGAGCTCTCATGGTGCTCAGCTTTTTCCAGGATGTAGCCTTTGGTTTGGGAAAGACCGTGTCGAGAGGTATGGGCTCTTCTTGCTCACAGTCCCACTGAAGACAAAGGCAAAACTCCAGTTGACTACAATGGGTTCAGGATTTCATCCCAATTCTGAGACCTTATATCTGAATGTTTCTTGGCCAGTCCCTAAAGATGGGCAGTCAGCTATCTAGTTTCTGTCCAAGTTAGCCTACCAAATCATTACATACTTAGAATTTTTTTTTTGTTTTAAACCGAAAAAAGATTATGGAAGAAGAGACATTAAAGCACTTGGAGCATCAATGTCCTTTGACCAGTACCCCCCAACCATCAGACCTCCCAGGTAAAACATCTACAAATCTGCCAACATGCAGCCCTCCTTCAAACTCACTTCAAATGCTATATACTGTGAACCTCAGCTCTTAAAACTGAAAACACAACATAGAACCATCCTCTGGGTCTTTCCATTTCCTTTCACACTGAGAGCACTAGAGCCAGAGGGAGAGAGACAAAGAGGATAAGACGGGCAGGAAGACCAGAGGGAAAAGCAAGAAAAGGTGAGACGTGGAACAAGAGAGGAAAAACAAGGGAAGGAGAAAGAAAAAAGAACAGAGATTTTCCTCTGATCTGGAAAAAGAATTAGTAGGTTCTTTCCAATCTGCTCAAATGCAGGAGGAAGACAAGTGGGAGGGGGGGACCAAAAAAGGTGGAAAAATCCAAATGGATTTGGAAACCAGAGAAGTACAAACATGAAGAAGGAAAGGCAAAGACAGACAAAACCCCACCACTAAACCTTGCTGATTTTTGTCAGCAAATCACACGGGTTTCTTCAATTTTACAGTACTGTAGCTCCCTGATGCATCTCCTACAGCTCTGAGTTTGGGCTGGGGGAGAGGCACTGCAGAAGGTTGTTGCTGCAGGGAACTGAGTCTTATAGCTTTGTAATACTCCTGCTAGGCACAATTTTTGTTTAAGTTAACACGCCACAGCAGGTCTATGCAATTATAGGAGAGTTCCCAAAACAGCAGGAGACTAGTATTTCATTTAGCAATTGTGTATGTTCTCTTTCCATGTCTGACTGCACAGAATATAATCCTATCGTTAAAAAAAAATCAATTAAAGATTCTGCGGAATGTTTTTCCCACTGTCTACAGAGCTGATGCACAGAAAAGCCATTCAGAACTCCAGCTGTCAGGCAGTTGTGTCACTAATTCTATCAGAACAAGTACCCCAATTGCAGAGGGCAAAAATCCAACCTCCCTCCGGCATTTGGTGGCTGCAATAAATAACATGCATCTGAACGTTAAACTACTATTAAAAGCAGGGAGGAATCAACTTTACAAAGAAATTCCTAACTCCTGGTATCATCGGTGATTTCACATTGACAAGATGGCCGCCCTCAGCCAGAGATGGAAAGAGGTACATTGTATTTTCAACTACATTGTACAACTGAGACATCATCACACCAGTTTCAGAAAACCAGGATGACCAAGAAGCGGGAGGCTTAATTTTTACACACAATTAGTCCTTTCTTTTTCCCTTTTAAGAGTTACTAATTGGGATGTTTCTAGCAAGACTCATTTCTTTAGAAGTCAACTAATTACTATATGTCAGGGGATTATGACCTGCTTCAGACCTGTGGCTATGTCGTCACAAGCAAGATCACAGGTTCTGGTGAAAGTAACAAAACAGAAGCAAACTCTGATTCCCCTGCGCCTCATGCAGACATTTTCATCAGCACAATGATGCAAAAGAGGAGCATTTTGCACCAGTGGAAGTGACTACACAAGGAAACTCAGACAATGGAGTCTCCAGCCCAAAGATCATATATCATTAGCGATTTGCAAGGGGAGGGAGAGAAAAATGTTTGCAAACTGTTTCTAAATGGTGGTCAATTCGAGGACTTCCAGGAGGACTCAGCAGAATGAGAAGCACAAGGAAACATTCTTTATACAGGAAAGACACAAACATGGGAAGTGGGTTTTAGCCAACAAAGACTTATGCCCAAATAAACGTATTAGTCTCTAAGGTGCCACAAGCACTCCTCGTTCTTTTTGCTGATACAGACTAACACGGCTACCACTCTGAAACCTGTAAACACGGAAAGGTTTCTTGGAGTTGGATTTTTATTATATAAATAAAATGAAATGCAACAGAGAACCTTTCCCTCCTCCTGAGCTCATTGACGAGAAGTAAAGAAAAGAGACTGGCCTGAGAGGTCTGCCTGCAGCCACTGTCCGCAGAACTCAGACAGCTGTATTGTGGAAGCAGGCCTCATAACACTTTGCCTCCTGGCAAACAAAATGGAGATCTAATTTCTTTTAATTACTGTGAAACGTCTGTATGCTTAAGAGCCGCAGGCCTGTTTAAAGAGGGAGCCAACTGAGCTCGCTGGGCCGTTGCTCAGTTCCAGAGGGGTAAAACGTCAGAAGCAGTTGCTGCAGTTTAGGTTAGCTGCCCCGGCATCAAATTGTCCTTTCCATTTGCAAGCGGCAGGTTTGTGTTAAGAGCTGTCAGATGTGGTTTCTGCAGCAAGGCATGAGGCCTAGATCTAATGGAAACTAACCCAAATCTTGCTCCTAGTATTTGAAGCTGTGGTTACCAACTGCTTGTGGGCTCCATGTCTCCTGCCTAAACCAAACAGGAGGGAGTTGAGTTTTCTTTGAAAACAATAAAATAAAGATTAAGACCCTTGATCTCTTAAAGGGCCACATGAGGTGAACAGGTCCAAAACGTACCCCTTTCAAAACACTGGGCAGACCTATTTCTACATGCTCTGTGGGCCCCAGAATACCTATCAGTTCCCACAATGACACAGGCCACACTGGGGTGCGTTCTCCCGTGTCTGGAGCCGGCAGGGAGGATGTACTGTCCTGGCAGAGGATGACCTTCTCATTACTTCTCTGTCTATAAATCTCCTCTGACCTGCTAAACATGCTGGCTGCGGCTACCAGGAACTATACCCAGCCCTCCTTGCCAGTGACAGGTTATAAACCAGGGCCTGGAAGGGGACTTTGAAGGGAATCCACCACCCAACACCATTCTGCCCAGTGACCAAACCCCAAACCCAGGTACTGGGTTTCTTTGTAAGAGCAGCAAGGGGAGTGTCTTTCTGTTCCAGGCCTGTGAGCTGACCAGCTGCTGACCACCGGAAAACAAGACAGGCGCTGAGGCTCTAGTACATTTCAGCGCCTCATTGGCTCAGAACCACCAGGATGGTGAGACAGCACAACTTTTTCACCTTCTTCTAAGAAATGTACTTAACAGCTGCCCAGAGCATGATTGTGCCCAAGATGACAGCTGCATTAACTTCATTTGCAAACGATGAAACCATCAGAATTCAATTTTAAAACTAAAACAAATTAGCCAATTGAATCTGTGTCTTTTTTGGGGTCTAATATAGCTTTTAAAATTCATTTCTTTCCAGGGCAATGTGTAAAAATCTCACCTTACCATCTTTTTAAAGTTTAGAAATCTCAAAGGCAGCCAATTAGCCAAGACGATCAGAGCGCTCAAGTTAAAAAAAGAAAGCTGGTTATATTTTGTTACGGAAGCGGATGGCAACCACGTATTTTATACCCCGAAGGCTGCATCAGCAATTTCTCCACCCGACTGTGTCTGAACACAAGATGACTGCAGATCCTAAGAACAAGAACTGGGGTAGTCTGGCAGACTGTGCACCAACACACGGCGAACAGGTGACTCACCCTAGTAAAGAATTCTTCCTTCGCTCAGCTGACACAGCTTTGAAAGATTTTTTTGAAGTCTCAGAGCAGTTAGACTTCTTCTTGCACAATGGAGTCCTGGTGCAAGACTGTGTTTCCTAGGTGTTACCGCAAAACAAATTCTTCATCATCATCATCATCATCATCACTGTTCTTGCTGGAACATGTGGTTGGGAAGAGAGACTTTCCCAGTGACAACAGTGCCACAATTTTGGGGGGCTTTGGTTTTCTTGTTTAAATTCGTTCAGTGTGATGATGTTAGGAGGGGATTAGCTAAAAGACAAAGGAAGGAGGGTGGGGGAGAATGAAGGGATTGGAGAAAACAGCCAGTCTCACAAGAGAGTGACAATGCCTGAACATGGTCAATCCTGGACAGAAACCTTCCATTTAAATTACTGGGTCCAAAACTGACCCTTTGGTGGCTCTTTAGGCCCTTACAGAAAAAGGGGCCTTAGCCACTGAAGAATATTCCCCATCTCATTCAGCTGGACCTGGGAAATGAAGGGACCCCCAGGTACCACAGGTGGGTTGGAAGAAAGTAGAATACATTTATCATGGGAAAGCCCATGTTTAACAATGGAGACAGACGGAGCAGCGTTTACCTGAGTGAGCTTCTCATCTAAAATAAGGACAGAGGAATCCCAAACACAGCCAGAGAACCAGACACACCCCTTTAAAAAAGAATAATTTATGTCAATCAGTAACAGCGCCACCAGAAGTCCTGAAGGTCGAACCCGCAGTGGCATGAGGTAGACTAGCTGCAACCCAGTACCTCTTTGGACTAGACTGTCACCTTTGCCTCACCTCTTGGTTTTAATGGCTCCCCTGTGATCCTTTTGGAATGGCATAGCCCCTGGTTAATATCGTAAATCATCGTGCTGTGCAGGAAGCAGCTCGTCCTGGCTGCTAGCGTTGCAGGATCTCCCAAGCCCCACATTCCCCCACTCCTTCAGAACTGCAGGGGGCAATTGAAAACTGGCTCTGTAATGCAGTGGACTCCTGCAGCCAGGAGGACAGTCAGAGGCTGGGGAGCTGAGTCCCACCAGAGGTGTGCGTTTGATTCACTTCTACCCAAAGAAAGGTATTTCTTCAGGAACGCCCAATGGACTGTGTTATGCAGGAGGTCACACTAGATGTTCACAGTGGTCCATTCTGGCCTTGGAATCAATGAAAATTTAAGCTGCAGAAACTAAATAGGAGAAGGTAGCACTAGAGACCAACAGTCGAAATTAATGGCGGCAGTTGCCCTTCCCTGCAACTGATCCCATCCTCCAGCTCTTACTCATATAAGTAATCTCAGTGAAGTCAGCGGGACTAGTCCCATGAGTAAAGGCAACTTGGGTGAGCAAGGGCTATCAGGCCATAACCAAGTGCAATAACGGAAAGAGAAAGAAATGTCCTAAAACTGACTGACCTTCGCCCCATACTCTGGCCTTCCAACAGCCAGAACCAACAAGGAAGTCTTCGGTCTTACAAAGCAACAAAGAGTCCTGTGGCATCTTATAGACTAAAAGACGTATTGGAGCATAAGCGGATAGTCAGGTATTCACCCACAAAAGCTCATGCTCCAATACGTCTGTTAGTCTATAAGGTGCCACAGGAGTCTGTCGCTTTTTATAGCTCCAGACTAACACGGCTACCCCTCTGATACCTTCGGTCTTACAGTAAGTGGTCTGATTGTTCCAACCTCTCCCACCGTCAGCGGAACTGGTTCCTAACCCACGTATAGTCCATGGCCATCCCAAAAGCTGCAGGGAAGGAGGAACACTGGCAGCCTGGGAAGGGACATCCATTACAAGAGCACACGCAAGAGGGAAAGACTGTCAACCAGCATCAGTCTCACCTCAGTAAACAACACAAACGATGTTGTTAAAGTAACAGCAAGATGTTCTCTGTCCCAAGTGCTGTCTGTAGCAGTCACCCATCCCAGAGTGCGTTATTTTTACTGGGTATCAATGCATCCATAGCCCATACCAGCAAATCCATAATTATTTCTATAGAAACACAAACAATCACGTTCGCTGGAGCTCAGGGTTAACGTGCACGAACTGGTTCCACACATTAATACTTTACTGGGGCTGCTGGTGAGTCATCTTGAATTCCAATGACGGGAGAGATGATGAACGCTAACTGCCTGCTAACACCCCTTAAACCCCACTCAACATGTGCTTGGCCACTAAAAGCACCAGAAAGCGACAAGTTGTTCTTTGGAATAGTCCCAAATACTCCAGATCTGTTGGCCTTCAGAGCATACTGCAAGGCCCAGCTGTTCACCCAGGTATCTGTGGAGGGGATGCAGTGAGTGGAGGTATTTCTGGGTAGGTTTATTTATTTCGATGGGAGCCCAGGGTTGACTTGTTAATTTATTTTTGGCTAATGACAGGCAGTGGTGTACATTCTTGGTTGAACTAAGAAGGGGCTGTATTTTTAAACGTATGTCAAAGGCAGCTACAGCCTGATCAGCATTTGTAATGAAGTGTATAAATACAAAACAAGTAGATGAGGAAGGTACTAAAAACCATGCAGCCTTTGGGAAAGACGAGCCGCCAGGCAGGGACAGAAGTCCGCACCAGCGCTGAGGGAAGCAGTTCCAGCTGGGACTGATGGACATTGATGGTGACATCTGGCTGCTGTATGGAGCTTTCCCTCTGACCATTTTCTCTCTTGTGCTAACTGGCCATTTACTCCAAGCCCTTCTGTCCCCATCCATCCTTCCTTTGTCTTGCCATTGAGCAAATCCTCTGCTAAGATCATCACACCGAAAGCATTTAAACAAGAAAACCAGAGCCCCTCGAAACGGTAGCACTAACACGATGTGTGATCTATCCCCTTCCTGTCTTGTCTAGTGAGACTCTAAGGTCTATGGGGTAGGGGCTGTCTCCTATTCTGTTTGGACAGTGCCAAGATCCCGTATTCCGCTGGCCCCTTGGCACTGCTGTGTCTAGAAAACTCAATATTTGGAAGGGTGCAAAGGGCAATGCAAGACTTGCAAGTGGGGAGCCGCCTGTTCTCTAATAAGTAATATGGCTTTTTCAGGACTCAGAGACAGATCAATGGGGACTGATCCCTGAACATCAATGGGAACCGCAAGCGCCGAGCATAGCTCATTCATCTCTAACGAACAGCCTCTGTTATTAAAGCCCGAGAGCCGGTCTCTTTCATCAGCAGAAGTTGGGCCAATAAAAGATATTCCCGCCTCCACCTTGTCTCAGGCCAGGTCTACACTACAGACCTAGATGGGTATAACTACGTTGCACAGGGGCCTGAAAAATCCAACCCCCAGAGCAATGGAGTTATATCAACCTATCCCCCCGTGTAGACATCGCTATGTTGACGGGCGACACAGCTACTGCCTCTTGGGGGTGGATTAACTCCGCCAACCCGAAGAACACTCTCACCAGCGTAGGAGCGTCTCCACTAAAGCACTGCGGCAGGTGACAGCGAGGCCTCAGCCTTTATTAAAGGGTTTGAACTGTGGTTAGTGGAGGGTGCTCAACGAAGATTTCATTATGAATAATCGCTGCGGGGGTGGAGCACAATGCAGAAATCTTCATGATCACTTCAGTAAGGCTATGAAATACTTAAAGGAATAGCCTGTGAAGAGGAAAGGTGTAACAGGGGACATCGGACTGAGAAGGAAGGAAAGAAAGCGGGCTAGGGATTTGCTGTATAAAAATAATTGATAATATGGTAATTACCAGGCCAAACTCACCCATATGTGCTGGGAAAAATTTTACAGCTGGGGTGGTGAGAGCCATTAAGCAAAATTGCAAACCCCGTAAATGACAAACCACTTCAAACCAGGGGGTGTAGCTGCACCCCCCCCCCCCCATTCCAGCACCACTCACGTAATGGAAATGCAT
Source organism: Gopherus evgoodei (assembly GCF_007399415.2). NCBI lineage: Eukaryota > Metazoa > Chordata > Testudines > Testudinidae > Gopherus > Gopherus evgoodei. Next base: position 109,828,687 of record NC_044329.1, on the reverse strand, counting down.
GGAACTAAATAATCAAATTAACTGAACATATGTGGCAAATCCGGGGGGGGGGGAGGGAATCTGCCTCCCTTTTCTTTATTTAAAAAAAATACTGAAGTAACAGCTATCCCTTGCAGCTACTATCCTGTGCAGTCTCTCCATACAGCTGGTCAAGCAGGGAGTTACAAGGACTCTTCTCTGTGTCTGTGCCAGACTGAACAATCCTCAAACCTGCCCATAGTAGAGGGAAAATGCAATAATAAAGACTTGTTTTGAGACCAGATTTGCTTGTTATATAAAGAGTTCATACTGCAGCTGTTTTAGACTCTTATCGAAAGGTTTAATAAACCCAGTACCAAAGCAAGGGTGTTAAACTCCTACGCCTTTTGGTTCAAAGGCAGCTTTGCAGTGCCGAGCAGTCTTCTGAAGCGTGACCTTTTCACAAAGTTTCCAATTCAGTAAAGAAAAACTGTTTTTACAGGCTCCCTAACTAATTGCAGCCAGAAGGCAGCACCTTAAACTCTGGCATATGCTTGTGTGGGTCTCCACACTGCAGTGCAGAAATGTCAATACATTTGGTTACTGTGGGGGGGGTTTCTGCAAAGGTTTAAGGGGACAAAGTCACCGTGCAGGTCTCAGGAATTAGACACCCTCCCGCATGCTCAGAAGCCAATTCTTATTTCCATTCAACTCTTTTTTTCTTTTAGCAAGAGGTTAGCTCATAAACTTAATAGCTTTTAAGGACAAAGGGGACCATTAAGATCATTTAGTTTGACCACCCACGTAACAGCCACAGAATCTCACCCAGCAATTCCAGCACTTAGCCCAATAATCTCTGCATGAACAAGAGCATCTGTTTAGCTTTAAAGACTCCAGCAGTGGAGAATTTACCACCTTCATTGGTAACCTGTTCTAATGGTTAATGCCCCTCGCTGTTAAAAACACCTGTCTCTTGTTGCAAGTTTGAATGTGCTGATTTCATCTCCCAGGCACCAGGTCTTGTTATGCCTTTGTCTGCTAGATTAAAGGGCCCTTACCAGTTCTCCCTCACTTTCTTTCGAGGCTAAAGGGTATGTCTACACTAGAAACGCTAGAGCAGCACGGCTGCAGTGCTGCAACTGCGTCGCTGTAGTGTAGACCTGCTACAGCGACAGAAGGGATACCTCCGTCAGCGTAATAAACCCACCTCTGTGAGTCACAGGCTAAGTCAGTGGAAGAATTCTTCCCTCAGCCGAATGGTGTCTACAAGAGAGTTTAGCTTGGCTTAGAATGTTTTCACCACACTGAGCCAACCTAACTTTGACATGTGGACCAACCCTAGAACAAATCTGGATCTGTCTGGGGGAAGAGATAGCTCAGTGCTTTGAGCATTGGCCTGCTAAACCCAGGGTTGTGAGTTCAATCCTTGAGGGGGCCAGTTAGGGAACTGGGGTAAAAATCTTTCCGGGGACTGGTCCTGCTTTGAGCAGGGGGTTGGACTAGATGACCTTCTGAAGTCCCTTCCAACCCTAATCTTCTATGATTCTTTGTGCTGTGCTACTGAAACATGAACGCCAAGCTCATATGAGTTAGTTTGTGTTTACATGGCTGATTCATTAAACTTTCCTTGATCTTGGTTGTCCAACATTTTCTCCAAGTAACAAAGAAGAACAGGATCATTTTAATCCAAAGCACATTAAAAAAAAATCCCTACAGTGTAGCAGTAAGTGGATAGTCAGCACACAACAACCTAGATACCATTAGATGTCACCACACCTGGAAACTATAAGAGCATTTAGCGTTGTCCAAATAACCCCACCTTTTACATGAGTCCTGAGCTCAGATTTTCCAGGCTGCTATCCAATAGAAAAGCTACCTTTTGCGTCAAGCCCAAAGCACTGAGGGCGGACCAACAGGAAGAGTCTTACATCGGCACAGAACTGACTAGATGACCCAGTGGGACTTTTCCATCTTTAACGGCTATGATTCTGCAAGCACAGGGAGTTACTTGTTTCCTGCTTCCTCTCCGGCATGAGGAAAATGACTTCCTTCTTGGAAGGGATCTGGCTGACACAAATTTCAGAGGATGCAACAGAAAGAAGAGGAAAGCATGAGAGTGCCACAGAGAGTTACTGGGGATTCTGCATACCTTCCTCCCCCCAGCTAGAGCGGTTTAGCTCCTGAGGTTTATACATTCATCCTTCTGCTAACTGCTCACTGAAGCTGGCAACCTACAATCTTTCCTGCTTAGAATGAAAACTCATGAGGGCAGGGGCCTACCTCTATATGTCCATAAAGTGCCTACTACACTTTCAGATGCTATGTGAACAATAAGACACGGACTAACTGAACTGTGGCACCCCACTATTAAGGTTGATAGAAACTTCCCTCTTGCACTTCACACATTCCCTTGTAGATAGGCTAGTGGTTTTAAATCAGCATTGGCTTTGTAGTCTGATTCAGGACACAAAATGCACAATAAACAATTTCAGAAACGCTCCCTGTGAGTCTAAGGTGGAATCTCCTTCCTTAGAGGTTTTTAAGGTCAGGCTTGACAAAGCTCTGGCTGGGGTGATTTAGTTGGGGTTGGTCCTGCTTTGAGCAGGCGGTGGGACTAGATGACCTCCTGAGGTCTCTTCCAACCCTGATAGTCTATGATTCTATAGTATGGTTGGGTAGTTTTTAGATGCTACAGAACTGCACAATGAAGGCCACCCTACAAACACTGCAACACGATCAGAATAAATTTAGTGAACGTTATGGCTCCAGGACAGTACATTCTGCATGAGTGCCCAATGCGTGCAAAATCTCAGTGCCCATTGTTAATAACATTCCCCTGGCTTTTCTCTTTCTTGCTTATTCAGAAGCAGCCCTGTCAAACCAGACCTTTAGCAGAGTCACTGGGTCCATGTACATGGCTTGACAAAGACATTGAGACCAATGCTGCGGATGTATGACTGGAGGAGTTGCTTTATTTTGTATGCTTACGTTTATGCATTTATCTACTCGAGTAAGGTAAAATTAATTTTCACTCAGGCTGCCTGCTCAAATAGGACATACCCAGCACAAACAAAAGAAAACTACACACATAGGGTATATTCCGTATACAGATATACTGGCTAGTGATATATTTATTATTTTAAATTTATATTGCAGAAGTCCTGCAGGTGTCCACCAAGTTGGGGCCCCAAGGCGCTAAGAAATCTACAAATATAGTAAAATGACAGTTCCCACAGCAAAGCTTAGTACAAAAAATAAAAAAATACAAGACATGACAGGTGAAGGAGATAAGTGGCTAGCTGTGAGCACAACTCTTAGCCGGTGATGACTAGTAAGCACAGCCAAGCCATGCTCGGATGGCCATATTAATATTACTATCTGACAGTGTTTGTCTATTGCTTTCAGAAGTTCAGAGCTGGAGTTGCAAATGTTGCAGGGAAGTTGAGGATGTCTGCAACCCCAATGCTGTAAATCTGTGACTCACAGGGAGGCTGACTTCCTGGACATTTCATTGTCCAAGGGGAGAAAAACGCAGAACAGACAGACAGCACGAGACTTACTGAATTTCTAACATCTCCAGTTTTAGTGATCTACTTCAGCAGTTCTCAAACTGTGGTACATGCATCAGAGCAGCAATCAGGTGGTCTGGGAACTGGTTTAAAGTATTGTATCGGACCAAAAAAAACTATTATAGCCATACTGACTAAAGTTATAAAGGTGGTAAGTTAAGCGCATTTGAATTTTAGATGTCATACATTAAGCTCTTACAGTCCATGAATCACCCATCTAAGGTACTGTTGGTTACACAGAAGAAGAAATGTTTGAAATACATAACTTAAACTGACTGTGTGTCTCTTAAAACAACACAGAAAAGTTTGGTGTCAGGGTTATAAAAACTCAACGAAACATTTTGTGCCCAAAGAAGAGAGAAAAAATCCCACTTCTGCTCCTGATCTCACAATCCTACCCTCACCATACAAGCCTAATATTTTAATTTGATTTGATTCAGACATTTTCACCACTCATTCTGGCCTTGTCGTACATATTTTTTGATGAACTGCAAATGATTCTCTTTGGAGAAAATCCAAAATCTGTCTCCCTTTACATTTCCTTGCAATACAATTATTCGCACTGATTGATTGCAGACATCTGAAGTTTGATTTCTTACATACACTAATTCTAATTCTAGGTCACCGAACTACTTTCATAGCCGTGTCAGCACCATCCAGACAAACCATTAAAAACAGGATACAACGATCATCAAAAACAAAACGTCAAGTTCACTGCCCAGGAATACTGCGGGAGCCATGAAAAATGTCCGTCACTATACAGTCTCTTCAGCTTCCATTCTGGCCAGTTACGTTGTTTAACAGTCACTTCATTAGTTAAAAAGGGTTATTTGATGCTCGTTGGGCAAAGCAAAATTTATATTTAGCTCCAATACAATTATTGTACGAAGCCCAGCAGACCTGTATCACGGAATCTCTTCGAAGGGCTTGTCTGCACTACAGTTTGCAGTCATGTATTCAATGACACATTAGTATGCGCTGCTCAAAAATTGCACCTTTTTGTTATTACATTGCCTTGCCTCACACCAGCCTGCTTCTCCCCTAGCAGTGCACGCATCCTGCGGCTAGCCTTACTGGCAGGAAAACAAGGACTAAAAGAAGGGATTCACCTATGGCTCATGGTGCACAACTCCTATAATACTGGATTGATTAAATTACCTCTCTCATCTCTATAGCATTAAACACAAGAGGCAAAATTTCACCATGGCATACGCAGGTACAACTCCCATTGATTTCAATAGAAGTTGCTCTTGCATTGGTCAGAACAGAATTTCATCCAAGAGGTGGGAAATTTAAGGCCTCAAAGCCCACTGAAGTCTATTGAAAGACTCATTAACCTCAGTGGGCTTTGGCTCAGGCCCTTAGCAAAAAATGGAAACTGAATGTATTGACTGAAATACCGACCCTGGATCTTTGGTGCTGCATACAAATACATACTGAAATGTTATATGGCTCCCCTGAGCATACCTGTCTTCCGCTATCTTTAATGGATTTCTCATCACTACCCCCTAAAAAATAACTTCCATACTAAAGGAGATTAGTTTGCTAGTGGTTTACATCAGAGCTGGCTTTCCTTTTTTTGCCACCTCTGAATGTGGAACTATTCCAAACTCTGAAAACACAAGTTGTAGTCTTGGCAAAATACAAACCAGCATTCTGTCATAACAGAAAAATAAGGCAGGAGCTGATCTGTGAACATTAATCCACTGCAGTCAAGGAGGAGACAATTTTCCCTTGAGAAAGTCATACATTAAAAGAAAAAACAAGATTAATGCGACTTTGAAATATCACAAGCACTGTTTATCTTCCTACTGCCACAGCAGATCTTTTTTTATACAAAGAGCCTTAAAATTCAGTCTATGTAGCGCTTCTGCTTTAGATGTACAAACGGGTACATTAAAATCTTAGAGTATAGCAAAAATAGATATAATGTAACCTGATTTTTCTCAATATACAGCTTTAGAGTTACTGAATAATTACTTCATTTAAAACGTATGCTTCCTAATTGCTTCCATTGATATAATCTCTGCTAATTAAACTCAACATAGATGCACATTACTGTGCATTCCCAGGTATTTTAGTAATTTGGACGCACACATAAAGTTCATTCCTTAATGGCTCTGTGTCAGTGTTAAAACTGTCCAATATATTTAAATTTTTCTTCCAGTAGACACACACTTTAGCAGCAGATACAATGCAAATGCCCTTGATGGATAGTCAGAAATAAAACCATCTATCCCCATATGAGGCAGAATGAATATGTTATACAAGCTTAATAAAAAGCAGAATCTATTGCCAGAAGATAATATCCAACATTTAACAACAGAGTTGCATCTTCTTCCATGTAACCCAGAACAACATTGAGATATCAGGCTGATATTGAAAGCTTCGTCATCTCATTTATATCCTCCTCATTTTTCTTCTACACATCTCCCATAGATCATAAATATCTATTAATAACTGTAACACTCAACATTTACATTCAGCCATAACATTTACAATTAATACTCTTCAAATGACCTTTAATAATAATGAACTACCATAATACTGTCTCACACATTTTTATTACAAATACTATATTACAAAATGTTCAAACTAATCTCTTTACAAAAAACATCCTCATTTTATTTTTCCTTGAACAAAAGCAATGTCTCATTTGGCCTCTATGAACTGTGGGAAAAAAACCATCCATATCCCCTTTTTTTCCCTTACTTAAAACATTTGACTCGGGGAGAGGGTGGGAGGGGAAACCACTCTCCGGGGATGAACAGGAAATTTTCCTAAGGAAATGGGATTGGATGGGGTTACAGTCTCTCAATTAATGTAAGCCTGAATTGGAGTGAGGGAGGCGGGAAGACAAAAAAGTACTGATCCCCTACAGTCGTAAAGATAACTGCGCAAATGAGATCCAAAGCAGAGCTGTCTTTCCTGGGTCTGCACACACAACACCGGAGAGCATCCCAGAGATGCAGTGGAGTGAAACATGATCAGTTCCACCCCTGCTCACAGGGTTCTAAATGACCTCACTGAAACTGATCACAGTCCTGTCAATTTCAGGATGGGGCCGTCTGGGAATAGGGTGACCGAATCAGCCATCGAAATTAATCACAGTGGAAGAAGACCAAAAAAAAATAATAAAAGGCTGTACGGAGGAGCAGAAAAGTCAAACCATTCGCCCAGTCATGAAACAGTTCAACAGACACCATCCATCTGAAATCTAGTCATTTTTTTTTAAAATGCAAGTTAAAAGCAATTCCAACTCCTGCCCAAGTCCACCTGCTAGTTTTGGGGATTTCATAGTCACATTTTCCTATTTTAAAAAAATGTTTCTCTCCCCCAGGGCTGGCAGACTCTTCCACAAACAACAGGTGGAACTGAACAACTACTTACGGCAAACAGTGAAAGTGAAGGGACAAGAGGGGCTGTCAAATACACTAAAGAAAGAGACTTGAAAACAGAGAAAAATATTTCTCTTTAACCTGTTCGGTATGTTGCTTGTGTTACTTGTTTCTGTAGCAGGTTAAAAATAATAATTTAAAAAGGAAGAACTTAAATATAAAATTGATACCCTTTTAATGTCCTGTCTGTGCAATGTATTATAACCATGCTATCAGTTCCCCACTTGATTGTAATTAGCGCATGGACAGGTTTTAACACTTAATTCTGAATGTCTTAGAACCCTGGAACCTAGTAACACTCCTCTGCTGTTTCACACTGTTCTACACAGTCATATGGAAAACAAATTTCTCAATTAACATTTTTAATCACACAGACATTCCTCTCCAATAACCCATTTCATGATTAAGTCATTTTTAAAAAGGGGAAGTCAAAATTGGAAAGATAAACATTTTTTAAAAATACCAAGATAGTTTTAAAAGCTGAGTAGCCAACACCCCCCCAATACTTCCTGTGGCGCTGTAGTATTTCTACATCAGCTTTTAAATACAAATACCTGAACAACAGAATTTTGTTTTGCTTTTTTGAAGTAGGCCTCAGCTTGATGTTAAAAATGCCCAAAATTTCAGGAACAGAGAAAAAAAAATCTTCCTATTTGTGCAAAGGGAAACTAAGATACACACAAACCCACACACAGCAACTGATTTTGCAGACAGTTTTCCAAACAATTTGAAATTTATAAAGAGATGCACATTTCAACCTCCTTACTACAGATAACAATTTTCTATCACTGGGCTTGTTCCCCAAGCATCTGATTTGGTTACTCAGAGGCAGGCGTGAGGCTATCCAGCCTTCCATCAGTCAGGTTTAGTCTCCCTTTTGCCAGCAGAATGAAAACCACATGCTCCCTGGTTTCCAAGTCCTTTATCTGGGTCAGTGTTACCACAATCTCTCCACACAGCAGACTGCTTCCCTATTGGTTGCTGTCAAGATTCATTAAGGCCTGGATGAGAGAAAAAGGATCAAGTGCACCATCTTTTCAGGCTGTGGACAGCTGATCTGCTCTGGATAATTTCCATTGTTTAATGACCTGAAACAGGCCAAGTCATAAGGAAAATCTAGCAAAACAGGAGAGGAAGGCCTCTCCCTTGTTATTCGTCTCCACATACAGATAAAAAATGATTACACTTTTAAGTCAGAACAATTCCCTGCAGTTGTATTGTAGCCATTTCAAATCTAGATTGTCTAATTTACATGCATATTCATAATCCCTGTGTAATTAAATTCTTCAATCCCTGGAGTGTCTTTCCTAGACAATAGTCATTTATCTTACCCAGATAAGGGTGCCCTCCATTTATTCCACTTTGTAGCTAACAGCATTCCCTTTTGATCAAGAGTACGCAGCAGACTCAAATACAATCTTCAAGATATTGAAATAGCAAGATTACACTCCTTTTCTTCTAAAGTTACCCATTTAAATGATAACACGCTCTCTCCTGAATTTAGAGTAAAACCTTTCACCTAAAGTCAACATAACCAGCACACACAACAATGCTCCCTTCAAATGGATGTACTTGTAATATGCCCCTCAACATTACCCAATTTTCACCCGTTCCAGACATCTTAGCAGCTAAAGGTCAACACTTTGTATCCAGGCAGCCGAAAAATCACTTTTAAGAGACACTACCAGGCTGCAGAGTACTAATCTATTCAAACAATGTGCTGAGTAAATTAATTTGACCTGTAATTATAAAAGTGTTTAATATTTAACAAACTCAAATTAGAACATTCTGAAGGAAAAAGCCTGACACTACCTGCCAAACCTAGTTTGGGGACACGGAATTATAAGTGTTGGGCTTGACCTGTTCATGCCATTCTACCCAAACCTTCCTCTGTATTTTTATGCGGCATCACAATAGCACGCAGTGAAGTAATGTCCTCAGTTATTGCTAACAGCCATTCATTATAACACCCCTCTGGCCGTGATCCTGTCAGATCCTGCAATCTAAGCAGAGTTGGGCCAGGTCAGTGCTGGGACAGGAAACCTCAGGGTGCCGCAGGACACGATGGAGCTGGCAATTCCTCTTTCAGAATCAATGCCTTGGCATGGCGCTTGGGCTGCTCTGCGGCTGGAGGTGCTGTCTTTCTGATGGCGAGTAAAACCCCCAGCCAAGCCACTTGTAGTCATTAAAGATCATATGTTAGTATTCATGAGATAAAGGGGGGCGGTGACCACATTCTTCCCCTTCAGGGTTCATTTGGACACCATATTCTTCTCTTCCTATTCCTGAGAGATACCAGCCTCCTTATACCCCAGGGGTAGATGCTGACTGCCCATCAGTAGGAATTCAAGTGATGCCCGTGTACTTTGCCATAATCCACCCCAGGACAGGGCGGTGTCAGGTAGACAGTCAAAGGTCATCGTAACAAGGACCACAGCAACAGGGGATTTTTCAATTATTTGTGTTTTCCTTCAAACTGATTCCCTTTTCACAGGAAGAAAAATGGTTTGTGAGAGAGTCATACCCAGAGCATCCTAATCAATCCACAAATGCCAACCTCTCTCAGCCTGGGACCCTTGGCTGGATGCAGCTGGTCCCGCTCTGTTATTTACTTGAATATTTTGATCTCTCTCTGGGGGAGAGGAACATCTTCGTTAGGGACCTGCTGGCTCACAGCCAGATGGGACATCTGCTAAGAATGCGACGAGGATTTTCCTTTCCAGCTGCAGGTAGCCCTCTGCTGTGGGACTACCTGAACAGCCCTCTCAACTGCTTCTCAGGCTGACCCCAAAAATGTCCCTCAGTATCCAAGCCACTAATATGCAGCGTCAGAGGAGTGCAAACTCATCAGGCTTAAAAATGTCACAAGCACCTACTTGTCCAAAAACATGGCTACGCTCCACTTTGGAAGCCCGACAAGCCACTTGTATCCTTGGAAAGGCTCCTTCTACCCACAACATTTTCAGGTTAGTGGGTCACTAAACCGCCACAAGACAGTAGCAAGCAGGACAATCACAGGAGGGAAATAACCATCTATAACCAGTGGTCCTCAAACTGGGGGACATCCTCCCCTAGATGGGCATGGAGTAACATTCAGGAGCAGGGGCAAGCGGGGAGGGAGTGCCACCCAGCTGTGCTCTGCCCTGCCCCCAGCCAAGGCCCCAGCTTCGACTCCTGGCCCCGACTGCAACTCAGACCCAGCTCCTGGCTATGGGTTATGGTTCTATTCCCAGCCCCAGCTCAGGGGGTGTGTGCAGCTGGACAGATTACATTATGGGTAAGGGCGTGGGGGTGCAACATGAAAAGTTTGGAGACCACTGGTCTACGCAAATGCTGCCATTTTGTCCCACGCTTTAACCATATGTTATATTCCTGACCTCCAAAGCACCGAACACTTAAGTAACACAAAAACCCTAAAGCAAACAGCATCTGCAGAGAGCACCCGAACAGTTCTTTGTGACTCCTTCCGACATGGCATATTTCTAACATGCAGCCACGATGATCACACAAAAGAAGGGAAGTAGATCTTAGTTTAAGAATATTCTCCACAGCACTGAATTTCCATGTGCAAAAGAGCCGTGCCTGTTAAACCCATCCTCTATTTATGTGACTCTTCACAGATGCTGAGCAACACCAATGGCTTCGGGAGAGAACAATGCTGTTTGCACAAGAAAGATGCAGCATTTGAATTTGCTGGTTGCCTTCGAACAGGCCTGTCACCATAATAGAATTTGAATTCTCCACACTACCTATTCATTCTCACCCCCAGCTGAATTTTTATTTGATTTGCCTTCTTTCAGCTGTTCCTTATTTTGCATCTGTTACTCAAATGCAAAAGAACAAACGGAACATCAGTCATTCTGCAGGGACCACCATTTCCACCGTGGTCATTCCGTGGGGACCACCAGGTCCACCATGGTAATCATTTGCCTTGTTGAGAAGAGCCTATTTTTGAATAAATTTTCCAAACTTTAGGAGTGCCACTAAACCACCTCAAGTGCCGTTCACTATCTGCGTTACAGATACAGTGAAGGACACTGGAACCATGCGTAAGAATGCTTGCCAATTCATCTTGACCCTTCTGCAATTTTAAAAAGGAGGGACCGCAAAGGGAATTTTTCTTGCAATCCAGAAGAGTCTGGACTAGATCTCACAGTCAATTAAACAATCATGTGAGTCGTTCCATGGGGCTCAAGGGGCCTGACTGCTCACATGAGAAGAAGGACGCAGGTGTGGAAGCCTTGGCAGGATTGGGGCCAAAGTAAAGATCGCAATGACCCTTTGTACCTATGAGTCTACAGCAATACACAGCCATCAGCAAAGTGCCCAAGCTTCCACTGGACTTTCCATAATTAGCCCTATTCCTCTCTCCCAGCTAGCGTGACAGCTTTCATAACAGGCTTTCAAAGGGATGCCCATTTCAATACTAGCAGTAACATAGCCACTATAAGTCATTCCTGTGCGAGTCTCAGGTTCAGCAAAGCACTTGTGCAAGGGAATAGCCTCACCGAAGCCATCAGGACTACCCACATGGTAAATGTGAAGGATGTGCACCAGTGCTTTGCTGAATCATGGCCTAAATGCAATGCATCCTATACATCTGTTATGCACTACATGAAACAGGTGTTCAGTATTATTCCAGCAATGGGGGGGAGGGGGGGACGATAAGACATGCTGTTCTGTAACATTCCAAGGGACTGATCACTGCTAACACCAATTCCCAATAAAGCTCGTCTAGAAATTCAGAGGCTACTCCTGCATGCCCTCTGTACTGAAAATTCCATTGACTTCAGACCCCAGAGCTCCAGGAAGCAGGAATGTGTCCTGAAGTTTTCTACTCATGTTTTCTTCCAGTCGCTTTCAGCTTTGCCTACATGCCAAAAAATAAGTACTGCTAGCAGTGGGTGCCGCTGAACTGGTACCGAATGAGGTTTAGCTACAAACACAGCCACCCCAGAAGACAGAGCTAAAGACTGTTTTCACCAGTTTGGGAAAATCTTCTGCATGCAGTCAGTTTGTCCTTGGCTATGTTTGCAACTAAATCCTGTTCAGCTCCATCCACTGGTGATACTCCTGGATGCGAACAGGTGTTTTTCCTAGTGTAAAACAGGTGAGCAGGAGCATACAACAAAGAGGACAGCGAACAGTGTGTTAGACAGCCTGTTCTCAACCACATGTGATTATGTGGCACAACCGTTTCTCAAATTTCTTCAAAAACGACAAGCACCTTTGGAATGTCAAAACACAGCCGAGCTGTCTGTTATATCCCAGCTCACTACTGAACAGAGGAGAAAGCACCTGGCTTTTCCTCACATTTCACCCTACCCCAGGGGTCCCCAATGCAGTGTCCGCGGGTGCCCGCCCATGTCCTGGCTGGTGGCGGAGCATCCACTGAAATGCCACCAAATTTCTGCAGCGTTTCAGCGGTGAAGCCTCTCGATGATGTCACTTGTCGGCAACAAGAGACATCATCGAGAGGCGTCGCCGCCGAAACACCGCAGAAATTAGGCAGCATTTCGGCGGATGCTCCACCGCCGCCACGGTCTTTCATCTGGCGCCCACCAGATGAAAAGGTTGGGGGCCACTGCCCTACCCCATCCAGTTCCTTTGCTTTTTTGTTTCAGAAAATGGAGGAAGTAACCAGGGGGACAGCCATTTTACACCTGAGTCTGACCAACAGGGAGAACTGGTAACAAATCCGAAGATGGAAGGCAATTTGTGTGAATGTGATAATGAAATGATAAATTTCAAGAGTCTATGGAAAGGAAGGAGAGAGAGCAGCAAAATAAGGACAATGGACTTCAGAAAAGCAGACTTTATCAAACTCAGAGAAACAGTGGGTAATATCTCTGGGAAGAAAATCTAAGATCTGGAAGTCTCTCAAGGAGACAATATTAAAGACACAACTGCAAAGTATCCCAATGCAAAGCAAATATAGGAAGAATAGTAAGAGGTTAATATGCCTCCATCAGGAGCTCTTTAATGGCCCGAAAATCAAAAAGGAAACCTACCAAAACTGGAAAAATGGACGAATTGCTACGGATGAGTACAAAAGAATAGCACAAGTGTGCAGAGACAAAGTCAGAAAGGCCAAGCCATAAAACGAGCTACACTAGAAAGGGATAGAAAAGGCAATAATAAGAGTTCTTTAAATATATTAGGAGCAAGAGAAAGTTGAAGGAAAGTGCATGTCCTCTACTTAGCAGGGAAGGAGAGCTACTAACTGGTGACATCAAGAAGGGTGAGTGTTTAATCCCAATTTTGCTTCAATAAAAAGATTAATGATGGCCAGATACTCAAGGCAAATAATATTAACAACAAGGGGGAAGAACCATAAGCCAAAAGAGGGGAAGAACAGGTAAAAGAACATTTAGATAAGTTAAATGTATTCAGGTCAGCAAGCCCTGATGAAATTTCTCCTACTGTATCTAAGGCACTAATGAAGCAATCTCTGAACCGTTAGCTATTGTCTTCAAGAACTCATGGAGGTTGGGTGAGGTGCCAGAGGACTGGAGAAGGGCAAACATAATACCTATCTTTAAAAATGGGAACAAAGAGAAATGAGGAATTATCGACCAGTCAGGCTAGCTTTGATACTTGGAAAGATACTGAAATGATTAATCCATTTGCAAGCACCTAGATGATAAGAGGGTTATAAAGAATACCCAGCATAGATTTGTCAAGAACAAATCATACCAAACCAGCCTAATTTCTTTCTTTTACAGGGTTACTGGTCTAGTGGAGACAGGGAAGCAGTGGATTTGATACATCTTGATTTTGGAAAGGCTTTGGGGACAGTCCCACATGACATTCTCATAAGCAAACTAGAGAAATGTGCTCTACATGAAGTTGTTATAATGTGGGTATAAAATTGGTTGAAAGACCGTACTCAAAGAGTAGAACCTGAAAGGGGGTTCCAAAGAGGATGGATCTAGACTGTTCTCAGTGGTGGCAGATGACAGAACAAGGAGCAATAGTCTCAAGCTGCAGTGGGGGAGGTTTACATTGGATATTAGGCAAACCCTTTTTCACTAGGAGGGTGGTGAAGCACTGGAATGGGTTACCTAGGAAGGTGGTGGAATCTCCTTCCTGAGAGGTTTTTAAGGTCAGGCTTGACAAAGCCCTGGCTGGGATGATTTAGTTGGGGACTGATCCTGCTTTGAGCAGGGGATTGGACTAGATGATCTCCTGAGGTCCCTTCCAACCCTGATAGTCTATGATTCTAATTATCAATACTGTAGTTTGCTGTCAGACTGGGAGGGCATATCTAATGAATTCATGCAAGGATCAGTCCTGGGTCCGGTACTATTCAATATTTTAATTAATGACTTGACTAAAAAAGAGTAGAGAACATGTTTATAAAATCTGCAGATGACACGGGGTGGGGGAGGGGTTTGCAAGCACTTTGGAGGTCAAGAGTAGAATTCAAAAAGATCTTAATAAATTAGGGAATTGGTCTGAATTCAACAAGAAGAAATTCAATAAAGATAAGTGCAAAGTACTACATTTAGGAAGGAAAATTCAAATGCACAACTACAAAATGGGGAATAACTGGCTAGATGGTTGTACTGTTGAAAAGGATCTAGGGGTTACAGTGGATCACACATTAAATATAAGTCAACAATGTGATGCAGTTGTGAAAAAGGTCAATGTCCTTCTAGGGTGTATTAAGAGGAGTCTCGTATGTAAGACAAGGTAGGTAGCTGTCCTGGCTCTACTCAGCACAGGTGAGCCCTCAGCTGAAATACTGTGTCGAGTTCTGGGGCCACCGCACATCAGGAAAGATGTGGACATGTTGGAAGAATCTCCAGAGGAAGGAAACAAAATGATCAAAGGTTTAGAAAACCTGACCTATGATGAAAGGTTAAAAACACACTGGGCATGTTTAGTCCCGAAAAGAGTCTTCAAAGATGTGAGGAGGATGGGGATCAATTGCTCTCCATGCCCACTGAAAGCAGGACAAGAAGTAAGGGACTTAATTGCAGCAAGGAAGATTTAGGTTGGATATTAGGAAAAACTTTCTTACTCTAAGGACAGTTAAGCTCTGGAACAGGCTTCCAGGGGAGGTTGTGGAATCCCCAGAGGTTTTTAAGAACAGGTTGAACAAACACCTTTCTACAATCTCTGTTGAGTCAAGTCTTCAACAATCACAGCTGACCCCAATGACCTTCCAACTCAATGTAATGAAATTTCAAAGAAGATTTAAGACACAATTTTCTAATTTCCAGGCCAGATTACCTCTTTTAGCAAAAACTTCAAATATGTAATATTGTTGGCCAGTGATTTATGGGTCAACCTAAACAGGATGACTTCATGACAGACTCAGTGAAGGGAAGCTACTTCTCAGACAAAAAAATTGAAAGCTAGGACACTACTCTGAGCTCAGAATTTAATAACCTCAGGGAACAAAATGAGAGAAAAACAAAATGCTTACCTAACCTTTTTATTTTTAATTCTTACATCTGTTATTTTACAGTAACTTTCAGCCACGATGTATAATTAGATGCAAATATATATATATTATTTATATTTTTTGCTGGTTTTAAATCCCAAATTAAATTCTTAATTGTACTCATCTCTAGAACAGCTGAGATTTCACATCAAACATCTGCAATTAAGAGATTCACTGGAAGATAGGCAGGAATATTTTTTTCCAAATCCACAGGAAATGCTGAAATTTAATACAAGATGCACCGGCCTAAAGCCTTCTGCTGAGAACTGGTAACACCGATATAAAAATCACATTTAGCTATTTGTAAGACTGGCCTGAAGGCCATCCCAGTACAGACACAATCAAGGCTACTTCCCTCTCTGAAAATCCCAAACCATTGATCCAAATCTGAAGACAGAAGGGAGTATGGAAAATGAATCCTTGATCAACTCCGTCATTCAAGCTCTCTCTCCCTGCTGCACATCGGAGATGGAGAACCTGCTGTGGAGAGACACTGAGGGCCACCCCCAAGAATTTCAGGGAGATGGACTGCTTACTATTCCCTGGATGAGCCCATCTATTACACATTGAAAACCAAGCCCTCTTTATAAAGGATAATTAATAGGTTGTTCTAGCACTGCACTACACCACCATGTTCCCAACGAAGCTAAATGGCCATTAGTACTAGGGGTTCTTGCTATAGCACAACACCCCAAAACAAGTCAGGGAAGCTCCCTAGCCAAAACACAACAGCCCACACCCGGCAGGCTGGAGAGGATTACTTGTTTTGATCGGTGAACAAAGTTCCTTGCCAAGTTCTCGCTGCCCAAGGTAAGTATGTTGTTCTAGCACTACATTTCCTACAGAAAAGCAAGACCACTGATTCTGATCCTAAAAGTCAGCCTGTCCCGACGTCTATAGGCAGTTCGTACAAGAGCATTCAGTCCATAGGTGCCGACTTTCTCTGGCGCTGGTAGGTGCCCACCCCTTTCCCCGCCCCTGGCCCCGCCTCCATTCCAACCCCATCCCCAAAGTCCCTGCCCTAACTCCACCCCCTCCCTGCCCCTATTGGAGCCCTTCCCCAAATTCCCACCCCGGCCCCGTCTCTTTCCCCAGTGTGCCGTGTTTTCCCCCCCTCCTTCCCTGCTCCGTGAATCAGCAGTTTCGTGGCACAAGCCCTGGGAGGGAGGGGGGAGAAGCAGGACACGGTGGCATGCTCGCTGAGGAGGTGGAGGAAGCTAGAGCAGAGGGGGCGGGGAGCTGCAGGTGGGTGCTGAGTTGACGCCTATGATTCAGTCCAGGACCAGACTGTGCCCCACCTATATACTACAGATCTAATAGTGGGAGAAACGGAATTCAAGCCAGGGGAGACCACTCTTTTGCAACTCATGGGAGTTAGCAAAAGTGGTGGCTTGTAAGAGGTGGTCTCTCTTCAAAGGTTTGCTGCCTTCAGAGCTGGGCAGCCGGTGAGCAGCGGCTGCTGGCCGAGCACCCAGCTCTGAAGGCAGCGTTGCCACAGCCAACAGCAGAGGAAAAGTAAGGGTGGCAATGCCATACTGTGCCACACTTACTTCTCTACTGCTGCTGGCAGCGGCACTGCCTTCCAAGTTGGGCGTCCAGCCCAGCAGCTGTTACTCTCCAGACCCACAGGAGAGAGCAGAGCAGAGCAGAGAGCAGCAGCTGCTGGCTGGGCGCCCAGCTCTGAAAGGAGTAAGAAAATATGATGGCTGGTCACAGATGACAGGCAGTCTCTCTTCAAAGGTGGACACTAAGGCAGGTTTTACTGTACCTGCTCTGTCATGATACAGGAGGGATTAAAGCAATTTAATAAAACTGTTATGCCAAATCAAGTTCAAGATATTTCCCTTCCACCCATCTAAGTTGTACATCTGGAAAAAGTCAAGTCAGCCACGTATGTGGTGAGAGTTAGGAAAGTTAAGGAGATATTCAGGAGCTCCTTGGTTATTTTGCACTCAACAGAATACTTCTCTAGAAGCAATAAGCACCTCAATCCTTTATAATTAACTGTGGCTTCAGTTATTAGGGGGAGAAAAATCTGTCTAGGGTATTTACACTATGCTCATCACTCGACTGTCTGTACCCCGACTGAGCATTGCTCAAAATGGCTGCTTAGATGGTTGCCAACAACAACCAAATCTGTCCATCTGTTTGCATTCTTTTTAATTCATCTTCAGCGCTTTAAAAAAAAAAATGCCCAGAGAAAAAGTCTGCCTTGTTAAAAGAAACTGAATCCTCCTATAGCAGAGGCTTTTCAACAAGATTTAATGCCACCCCAGTTACCAGGACACACACACAAAGGTTAATTTTATGATAAAAGAACCAGTGTAAGGTGCTTTTTTGTTATGAGATCAGCAAAGTGAATGGAATTTGAATTGTCTGCAGTGGCATGTATCTGACAAAGATTAATTTAAACAGATACTGCCTCTGAAACCAAAGTCCACTGAACAGTTTCACAGCCTATCAACCACATGAAACAGCTCCTTTTACTGCAACACTGCCTTTAAAGATGGTTTAACCTATTATTTGTATGAAAAAGGTCAGATATCGTTTTATGTTATTGAACCCACAATAGCCAAAGCAACAGCACACAAATCTAATGGTACGACAACGGTAAAACATGGGGATGCTTTCCAGCTATTGTTTCGCATCTGGATGTTACCCAGTTACACTGAAAAAATACCCAGGAAATGTTGAACAAGCCATTTCAATGTGCACTGTTGGGAAAGCTATACATATTTCAACAAGGCGAAGTAAAATAAAAGGGTTGGACCTCTGCAGTGTCCCATGTGCATGAAGCCTGGAGCAGCCACTCTGGAAAACGTACAACTGAGAATCCCATTGGCAGAACAGTTTTCCACCTAATAACAAATGTAAAACATTTAGAGAGAAATTAAGATTTGAACAGAAGTGTACAAGCTGCCAGTTAGTTTACACACGGTGACTGCTGGTTCTATTGCTTACTTATTTAACCAAACAAGAATCTAGGCGTAATAAGGCAAATGAGTACATTATTCCTCTCCCCAGCCACCCCACACTCACGCACAGTGCCTATCCCCAGTTCCCCCCATTCAACACACTGGGGCAGAAAACTGATCTGTGAATGTCATCGGCTGCTTATGGATTAAGACAGCTGCTCAGACTTCAATGAGGAAAAAAAGCTTTAGCAGAGGTACAAATCCATGCAATTTATTTAGCTTTGATTTCTAGTTTACACTGAGAATGCAAGGGAAATGCTAGCAAACAGATTTTAGCATATTAGAAACAACAACAGCCACTCTTTTGAAAAAAGGATGAAAAAGACAACAACAAAAAAGCATTTGTAAGATAGTTCCAGTCTTTCCTCAGAGAGATTTCAGATCCTCCAGGATTAATTAATTGTTAGTGAAATAAATAAAATTGGCTTTGCCAAAGAAGGGAAAAAAACAGTAGATGAAGAAGTCTTATGTGGTTTTTCTTAACCTACAAATACTTTTTGTACCTCCTGTATTTAAACAGCTGTAATTTGTTAAAGCAAGTTTTATTTAAAGAATCTATTGTTTTGTATGATGCAATTCCATTTGATGCAACGCTCATCTTTATCGGGGGACTTGTATTGTTAAAATCACACAATGGCACAGGGCTAGAATGATTGTCACCTTAGAAACGCAAATAAGGATGGATACTCTCACTAATCATCAACATCTCAGCTTTAAATAAAGTGTACCAGCAGTTCATTGTGCACATACTGCACAATAGGGACTGCACAAGTTCTAATAAAAAGCTGTATAAATCCCACACCATTATGAGCATTTAAGAGCGGCCCACTTTCATTTTTGGGCTTTCCAGTGACACACACTGGAGGCACAGATAAAATGAATAACTGAGCATGTGTAAATGAGTAAGGACTTAAACAGTGAATAACTAATTGCACTGAGTAACTGAGCTGCTGATTACACAGCATGTGTGTTAAAGGAGCAATGCAACTGGAGATATGGCATGTCAACAAGAGACTGAAGTTGTGTTGTTCTGAACAGTGATTAGCTGGGTAATCATGTACTAGTGAAGGTTCAGAAGTCTTTGAATCTTGACTGCATAAGGGAATATTTCCCATTCAAATCAAGGAGAGGCAGTATCATCTAAAGGTGGACTGGTATCCCAGCATTAAGAACTTACTCTGTTAACAAATCCAGTATTTAGCATTTTCAAGTGCTCTTTTTTAAATCCTGACTTTTCATAATAATTCAAGAAAAGCAAAAAAAATACAAGATGCACATGGGCTGTAGAAGTTACAAGAGAGTCTTTGAAAACTACAAGTAATAGCTAAGATTTTGTGAAAGCAGCAAATTATCTCAACCACTTTAATAAGAGCCAACCAAATCCTGTTTTAACTCCTAAGCTTACAAGTTAAGACAAAAATGAATAACTTTAAAATGAAGCATTAGTAAATCGTAGGGTGGCCAAATCTGACCTTCCTCAGGTAAACCCTCAATAGTTAATAAATCACGTGCACAGCAGAATGTCATTTATATGGGATTTATATTTAAACTTTCGGATTTAAAAAAAAAAGATGAAAAATAAAAAGCTTGCTCTTGAAGCCTTATCAGGGCTTGAGGAAAAAAATCCTCTTTACTTTTCGCCTCTTGTGAATGTAGTGCAGAGGGAGCGCTAAGCCATCAATTCTGCAGAATCTACATGGTTGTTTTGTTTTTTTTTAAAAGATTATGGCCCCCTTCCTGAAATGTAGTATGTGTATGCAACAAGCCACAGGATCAGGGCCTATATTTCTAACCCTTAGGGCTGTGAAGACAAGATTGTGCATGTGAATGGATTCAGTGCTGTTTTTCTGAATCTGCAGAGAGGTCGTTTGAATGCCGCTGTGCCTGCCCATAGTTTTCCCAAATATCAGCACAGTGCAACTGACAAGATTGGTCACTTTCATACCTTTTATTCAAAACCCTGTAGGAGGCAGCTGTAAACCTGACAGGAAGCAGCTCACTTTCTACTGAGGCTGATGTTTGAGAAAGCTAGGAAACAGCAGAAGCAGATGTTAGTTACCCTGAAAAAAAAAAGGAACGGAGTAGTGCAGGGCATATACAGGTTTTCTCTCTCCATTGCAACAATTAGGTAGCTAGGAGGAGAACAGAGCAGTGGCATATCCGTATGGCATCAAGGAAAACTACTATGCACTTCGACCACACAGACCAGGGGGGACTCAAAATAGGGGAAAGATTTGGGGGTAGGGTACGGAAGTGGAAGCACACCCAGCTTCAAATTTATGATCTAGTACCTAGAGAATTACACAAGGTAAGCCCCCAAAGCATGGTCCACAGACCATCCTGGTAGGAATCCCAGCACCTTCCCAACAGATCTCACTGGTTCCTCCTACACCTAACAAGAGAATCTTCCTTATCAGACTCAGGATTGTGGCTAGCAGGTGTCAGGTACATTTTTCAAGCCCTGTTACTACTGCGGAAACAGTGTGGCTTCACTTTGAATACCAGGGAAACACAGGCCTGACCCTGCTCCAATTCAAGTCAATGGAAAAAATTCCATTACATTCAGTGGTGAAGGATCAGGCATCATATGAAGCCAATGAGAGAAAAATATATTCTACAGAAACTCTTAGGTAAGTTCAGAATACCATGACTTCTTTCCATTACTCAGAGAGGCATCAGATGCACAGAAATCTGAGCCCTACCCCCATAGGAAAAAGATCAACAACTTCATATAGGTTTCCAGATGAAAACCACCCTTCAGTTCAGTGCTTCAGTATTTTAACATGTATTCAGTAACATGCTCTTTGCTGCACTACAACAAAATCTCTGTCTCTTGATTATAATTTCTAATCATGGCTACCCTGTGACAAGGCTAGTCAAAAAAAACCACACACACACATATGAAGTTCTGTTCCTTCTTAAACCACTATCCATCTCCCTCATAATATCAGATATTCTAATCTAACATGAAGTGGGCAGGTGAGGGGGAAATTGCATTCCAGCTAAACACAGAGCTGTAAATGACACCTAGAAGCAAAATCCCTAAAATTAAGCATAACACAACATATTAACTATGCAAGTCATTTTCTTTCTTGCTGCTAACTAAAGTGAGAATATAATTAAGGCCCAGTGTGTCAGGCTTTCTACTAGTGGGATGGGGAAAGAATTTAATCTGTAAACCACAACAAGAAATACATTAATTAAACAAGCTGAACAACCCTGCTGTCTTTCTCCTATCCTCACATTTCTCTCAAAAATTACAGACTTAGGCTTATAGGTTTTATTTTAAATACATATGAAACCAATATACCTTTTACTCCAATACATAAAACATCTCCACTAGAGTCTCCAGAGAAAGTGAGAATTGCATAATATGAAGAGCTAATTCAGAGCACAAAGTTGCCTAATTAAAAGTACATTAAAATATTACAGTAGATTTAACTTTATTTTTTAACATTGCTGTTAAATTCTAACTTGGGTTAAAGGTGATGACTAAGATTTCTCTCAGCAATACGTTGCCTCGTACAAAGCTCTAGAATTCACACTAAACAGGGCCCTATGCCTTCTTTTACTGGCATTTTAGATTAAATATTTCCTAAATGATCTCTTATGTGACCAAATCAAAAACCTGTTGTAAACAAACTGAACTTTGCAAAAGGAAAATGCTCATGTCTCACCTGTTCTAAGCATTAAAAAATACATTATCCAAGTTAAAATACAAAACCTTATTGGCTACTCAAATCAGAAATCACATTCTTTAGATTACAGAACTAGACCCTGTTCTATGTAATTCAGTTCCCTCTGAAGAGGCACCACTCAGATTCTAAAGCTAAGGCCAAATATTTAAGTTATTGTGCATTATTTTCCAAGTCTTCCTAATGTCTTCCTACTACTACCACCCTTCCAGCAGTAAATGACTCTAAGCCAAAAAGCTCACCCTTCTTCTGAAAATCTGTTCATATATCTGAAAAGGACTCAAAAGCCAATAAAGCTGCTCAAGAAATACAAGTAAAATTCCAGGTTTCAAAGTTGAACTTGCCTTCTTTCTCCTATCAACAATCATGCTCCCCCTGTTTTTATCATCACAGATACAAAGCTATATAAATACTCAAAAACATGCTGGAGAAATATCTAATCTGTTCTCTTTATTACAGGGCAGTGCAAAGTTTAATGTACCTTGATTATTTCATTTTAAAATGTTCAGAACTAATTATTAGACATGGAAAGAGGAGGGTATGTATCAAAAATGTGTAACTGCTTCCATCATGGCAGCCCCCACTTGCCTCATACCACACAAAAGTGGACCACAGGGTTACTTTACTATAACATGGTTAGGATAAACTAATCCAACTGTAAAAATAAAAAAACTCTTTGTTTAATAAGTAAGGAGCTTTATGAAACAACTATTATATCTAAAAATAAAGATTCCCCAGAAGAAAATAAAACTAATCTCTTTTTAATCAGTGTCATTCGAATACACTACATAAGATTTTGAGCTGTGAACATTCCTTAAGAAACTCTGTTTGCAGTGTTGTGACCATGTTAGTCCCAGGATATTCGAGAGAGGAGGTGAGTGAAGTAATATCTTTTAAGAAATGCTTTTCATTCTGCTTTCTATCAGATCCAGACAATTGCCAATCCCAAACCTGCTTTCAGGAGGAGAACCACTGATGCTTAAAACAAATATTGATCATATTTAGGCATAAAGTGAACACTGTAAAAAGGACTCCACACAGAATATTTAGACCTTTGAACAGCAGTAGATCTGTGAAGTTTACATTTTAAAAAGAAAAATTTGTGTACATAAACGTTAGGCTGAACTCAGATGTTAAGTGCAGCAGAATCCAAATGCTTATCTTCATTTTGAAACTAGCAGAAATTTTAAAAACCGGTTTCAGTAAAGTTAAAAATGAGGTATTTTACGATTGTTTTAAGCTCCAAAAAGGCTTTTCAATTGTTATCAAAATCCTCACGCTTCAATTAGAACAGATTTCTGATGCCAAAAAAGAAGTTTTAATTAAAAATTACTGAAGTGGTTTCTTCCAGAGCGATGTAGTTAGACCAACATAAGCTGCTACTGTAGAACTACTAGTGCTACTGGCCACAGGCTGCCCATACAAGTTTGTTCAGGTACAGCAGAACCTCAGAGTCAGGGACACCTTGGGAATGGAGGTTGTTTGTAACTCCGAACAAAATGTTCTGGTGGGTCTTTCAAAAGTTCACAACTGAATATTGACTTCATACAGCTTTGAACATTTACTATGCAGAAAAGAAATGTTTTTAACCATCTTAATTTAATGAAATAAGCCCAGAAACAGTTTCTTTATGTTGTCAAATCTTTTTTTTTAAACTGACCCCTCCCTTTTTTTAAAGCAGTTTACATTTAACACAGCACTGTTCTATATTTGCCTTTTTTCTTTTTTTTGGCCTCTGCTGCTGCCTGATTGCATCCTCCCAGTTCCAAATGAGCAGTGTGGTCAATTCTTAACTCTGGAGTTCGTAACTGCAAAGGTAAAAATTCCCAGTCTTTCTATGACAGATCTATGCATCTAGAAGAGAATGGTATTGGTACATCACCTGCTGAAAGTTACAAGTTCCTGAACGCTGAAACACCAGATGGGCATTCAAAATTATAAACACTTGCTCCCTCTTTATGTTTACAAATTCAATGCACTTTTAAACCATGCTTCATTGTCACTAACAGCAAAAGTAAATTCTGCTTATGTACCAATGGTTGGACTGCATACCACTACCCTACTGTACACAGGCTTATCTCTAAGAGTTCCTAGTCTGCAGGAGAAATATGCAGTATACATAATGCACTGCCATCCCGGTTTTCATGTGTTATGTTATTATGCACAGAACACCACAAAGCTCGGTGTTTATGGTTACAATATAAAATGTACCTTTCCTTGCTGTAATCATAAAAGCAATAAAAAAAAATAGACTCTCACCTAAAATTGCCACAGATACTTGCATACTCATAACTAAACATGACAACTCAAGGACAAACTACATTAAACTAAATTAGGAAATGCAGACTAGGAACATGAATTTGTTATAATGGATAAATAGTCTGCTATCAAAATCTACTGAAGTTCTTTTCTCCCCACGAACCTAAAAGAGCAGGGTGTAAAACTTTTATTCATAAATATTTATGTGAATGCACTTGTTAAAAATTAACTTCCACCGTTAAAGGTTTTGTATCTTTTAGATGTCCCAGCATGCAGCGCTTTATATTAAGCCCTGCATTTCTGCATTCCTTTCCTGCGTGCTTTTGTCATTTGTCTAAAAAAACACCAGTACCACACACACACAAAGACGGGATCTGTGCACATAATAATTCAGCAGTTTTCAGAAAGACAAAGATGCTTGTGTTCAACTTCCAAGATCTTTCTTTACAAAAGAAAATCAATTTAATGACTCCAGTGAGATCATGGTTTAAGCCTCGTTTAAGTTTCACTAAGCATGAAGGAATTATTAATTCATAATGTGGCATACACATCACTCAAACCTGACAGATTTGCAGGCACAAATGGGTCACAGACCAAAACCATTTGTCCAAATTATTAGAATCTTCTCCACCAAAACAGACCAAAACCATTTGTCCAAATTATTAGAATCTTCTCCACATTACATCGACTGCAATTTTCAAATGGGAAAGTTTATTTAGTTTGTATTTTTATAATTTCAAAAACTCGTTTCAATCACAAAAAGATGGAACTGCACATTCATACTATTTTTGCAGGTCTGGGTAGGCAGATCTAAAATTCAAGCATGGAAACACGTGTTTTTTATTAACAACAATGTGATTTATAACTGTCCATGAAAGAGATCATTGGAGGCAAACAATAATTCTCTTTTAATACTGGTAAGAATCAAGAAAACAAAGTTCTTTTAAATATCATGGTTCCCATACAAGCCGGCATCATAATTCCTATCTTAATGTAAAACCTCCTGGGAGTCACAAGCCATTTCATCTTTGTTGGTCGGGTTACCACAACTTTAAGTAGCATTATCAGAATTGACGTGGAAAGTTAGTAGAAAACATTTTGTTTTGTTTTTTTGCTATGCCTACCATCTGTATGACACAAACACAGCCTTTCAAAGCATTTTGTTTTATTTAAATCTTCTTTTGGCTCAGCTCTGTGAAGGATTGTTATTGTGGAATGATTCCAGCCTTTCTAAACTAGCAGTCTTTCATCCCATCACAGTGCAAGCCTGTCATAATTTTATCTAGAATTGGCAAACTTTTAGACAAAACAAAAAAACAGTGAAATTGTTAAATTCTGCACCATCTCCTCATTTCCATTTGAAGAGAAGTTACCCTCTATGTACATAGTATGTGCTCCTACAAAAACAAAAAACTGTTCTTGTTCCCAGCCTACAGTAATATTCTTTTAAAAAAAAAAAAAAAAAAAGAACCATGCCCAATTATGCAGCAAATTTTTCCAAAACAAAGACTCAGACCTAAAAGTTTAGGATTCAGAAGCCAGTGGTTGGGATTTCTAATCTCAACTCATCAAGGGATATGAAATGGTAGAGACAGAAGCATCCCTATCTTCTGATAGGCTTCAATCACTGGTACAACAGATTTGTGGAAATCTAATGAGGGCTGGGAACTTTGACTTGTAAAATTCAAATAGCTTTTTCAGTGCCATCACTTCAGAATCATGCTGTTTTGTCTCTCACATACCAACCCCAAAGTTCACAGTAACAATTTGCATAATTTACATTAACTCCTCATACCTATTTCCAAACTCGTATTAGTGAAAACTCATCCTAAAAAAAAAAAAATCATACAAAATCAGTCCTGATTTTCAAACCCTCATACGCCATATACCTAAGTAATCTATTCCCACATCTGCTGTTGATTTGATCCATGCTTTAATAGGCAGCTTAATAAAACATTTCCCATATTAAATAATTTTTCTATTCTGAACCACTTCCTTCCCTATAAAAAATGTCTGCCTTGCAGTTTCAAATTATTTTAAGCAAGCTAGCCATCTCAAAGCAGCCCGCAGAAAACATGTATTGACAAAAAAAAGTATCTTAAAAAACATTGTCTTTTGTTATTTTTTTTAACTAAATATCTTAGAAGGTAAAGTAAAAATTTTCTATGTAAGAACAGGAAAATGTTTTGATAAAGCTCTTTTGAATGTATACTGTTCCACAAAGTAATTATTTATATAGCCCGCTTTCCATTCAGAAAACACAATACACAAAAACAAACACTGCAGGACTAATCATTCCTAAAAACCCAAACTTTCTCTCCATTCCAGATGAATTTATATTAGCAAACTAAATTGTAGCACAAGATTCTTTTAATAGGAACACTCATTTCAATCGCTTTCAATAATAACCAGAAGCAAATTATTTAATATAAAACACTACAATTTGCTTCTCTTTAAGTACATACATGTGTACAAGCAGATTTCTGATGGGGCAAATACATTTTCAATTCACTGCAAGTCTCCTCCCAAACCCCTTAATTTAAAAAACCTTCTAGTAACAGAATCAAAAACAATGGCACTATTTCCATGTTCCATTTGTCACTGATTGTAAAAAATTCTCTTCTACACACCCTCCAAATCTCATACACACCCTACACACAATACTCTGTACGCTCCTAATTGTCCACCCAACTTGTCAGCACCAAACAATTCATTTTATTTTCTGCCTCCCAACCCATGGAATGAATCCGATTCGCTGTATTTATGGATTTAATGAGATTAACGAGACTTGAAAGGGGGAAGAGAGGGAGAAAATCTTCTCTCATTTTTCAAGAAAAAGTGAAAAACGCACACACACAAAACAAAGGCAAAATGATGACGAGTATTTAGTGAAACACAAGGTATTTACAAACCCATGACCAGGTTTTGGTACAAACAGAAGTACCCCACCTTCAAAAGGGCTGTGTGTAGGTTTCACATTTTTCATCTGCAGTTATTATTGTCAGTCCAGCCCCTGGATTCACTGAGGTGGGGGGAGAGGGGATATATTTCAAGGGAGCTGCTGCCTGGAAAAGGCATTTGGTTTTGGAGTCGCTGTTTTCTAATTTTCAAAGGAATCGATTGAATCCAGATTCAGGCAGCTGCAGTCTAGGCTGCCCAGTCTTTGACAAGCACACACATCCCATTCCCAATTCATATGCCAGGGGAAATGGGAACGCAATTCGCCCTCCCCATTTCAAAATCAGGCTGGGAAGGATCCAATGTGATTATTGCCTACTGGGAAGATGGGGGGGGGGGGGATATTTTACTGTCAAACAAGAAATCTGCCAGACAAAAGGCTGAAATATTTGCAAAAAAAAAAAAAACAAAACACTTTGAGGGGGCCAGACCCCCTATAACAATAATGGGGTCACCGATCACAGGGAGGGGAGAGGGAGAGGAAAGGGGAATGAAAAGAGGAATATGGGGAGAGTGGAGGGGAAGAGAGGGAGTGAAGAGGGGAAGTGGGAAGGAAGAAGGGACTAAACAGAAATAAGGGGGGAATGAAGAGAGGATTGCGGGAACAGGAAAGGAAGGGGGATGAGGGGAGGATGGGAGAAGAGGGGAATGAAGAGATGCCAGAGGGAAGGCTCAGGGAAGAGGGGATGGGGAGGGGGAAAGGAGGAGGAAGAGGGGAAGGAGAGGAGGGCTGGGGGGAGAAGGGAGGGGTGGGACATGGGGCAGGTAGGGGGAAGAGATGAAGGTGCACTGGGCAGCTGGGAGGGATGGGGGAAAGGAAAGGAGAGGGGGCTGGGAGAGATAACAGAGAAGGGAAAGGAAGGGGGAAGGACATGGAGGCTACCAGGGTAGGGAAGAAGGAAAGCCGAGGAATGGGGGAGCCAGGGGGACAGGAATGATGGTGAGAGAAAGAGAAGGAGGAATGGGGGGAAGGGGAGGAGGACAGCAGAAAAGAAGGGGTGGAGAGGGGAAGCAGGGAGAGGAGGGAAGGGGAAGGAATGGGGGGAGCAGAGGAGGATGAGGAGAAGAGAGGGGAGGGGAAGGAAAGCTGGGGGTGGAGAGGGGAAGCAGGGAGAGGGAAGAAGAGGGGTCTGGGGGAAGGAAAGGGGGGAAAAGGGGGAAGGAAAGCTGGAGGTGGAAAGGAGAAGCAGGGAGAGGAGGGAAGGGGAAGGAATGGGGGGAGTGGAGGAGGATGAGGAGAAGGGAGGGAGGGAGAGGGGAGGAGAGGGGACTGGGGGACGAGGAGAAGGGAAGGGGGAGGAGGATGGGGAAGGGGGGAGGAAAGCTGGGGGGGAAGAGAAGCAGGGGGAAAGGGAATGGGGGAGAGGGAAAGCAGAGAGAAGGAAATGGGGAGGGGAGGAGGATGGGAAGAGGGGGAAGGAGAGATGGAAAGGGGAAGTGGGGAGGGGAAGGAGGATGGGGAAGGGGAAAAGAGTGGGGAGGAAAGCTGGGGGTGGAAAGGGGAAGCAGGGAGAGGGGAGGGGAAGGGAATGGGGGAAAGAGAAGCAGGGAGAAGGGGGAAGCAGACAGAGGAGAGGGGAAGGGGAAGAGGATGGGGGGGAAGGAAAGCTGGGGAGGGGAAGGGCAAGCTGGGGAGGGGAAAGGAAGGGGAGGAGGACAGGAAAGCTGGAGGTTGAAAGGGGAAGCAGAGAGAGGGAAGGAAGAGGAGGGGGGGAAGGCAAACTGGGGAGAGGAAGGGCAAGCAGGGAGTGGAAGGGGAGGGAAAGGGAAGGGGGGGAAGGGGAGGAGGACAGGAAAGCTGGGGGGGGAAAGGGGAAGCAGAGAGAGGGGAGGAAGAGGAGGACAGGGGGAAGGCAAGCGAAGGGAGGGAAGGGGAGGAGGACAGGAAAGCTGGGGGTGGAAAGGGAAAGCAGAGAGAGGGGAGGAAGATGAGGACAGGGGGAAGGCAAACTGGGGAGAGGAAGGGGGAGAAGGGGAGGAGGACAGAAAAGCTGGGGGTGGGAAGGGGAAGCAGAGAGAGGGGAGGAAGAGGAGGACGGGGGGAGGACAGGGAAGCTGGGGGTGGGAAGGGGAAGCAGAGAGAGGGGAGGAAGCAGAGGACGGGGGGAGGACAGGAAAGCTGGGGGTGGGAAGGGGAAGCAGAGAGAGGGGAGGAAGAGGAGGACGGGGGGAGGACAGGAAAGCTGGGGGTGGGAAGGGAAAGCAGAGAGAGGGGAGGAAGAGGAGGACGGGGGAGGACAGGAAAGCTGGGGGTGGAAAGGGGAAGCAGAGAGAGGGGAGGAAGCAGAGGACGGGGGGAGGACAGGAAAGCTGGGGGTGGGAAGGGGAAGCAGAGAGAGGGGAGGAAGAGGAGGACGGGGGGAGGACAGGGAAGCTGGGGGTGGGAAGGGGAAGCAGAGAGAGGGGAGGAAGAGGAGGACGGGGGGAGGACAGGAAAGCTGGGGGTGGAAAGGGAAAGCAGAGAGAGGGGAGGAAGAGGAGGACGGGGGGAGGACAGGAAAGCTGGGGGTGGAAAGGGGAAGCAGAGAGAGGGGAGGAAGCAGAGGACGGGGGGAGGACAGGAAAGCTGGGGGTGGGAAGGGGAAGCAGAGAGAGGGGAGGAAGAGGAGGACGGGGGAGGACAAGGAAGCTGGGGGTGGGAAGGGGAAGCAGAGAGAGGGGAGGAAGAGGAGGACGGGGGGAGGACAGGGAAGCTGGGGGTGGGAAGGGGAAGCAGAGAGAGGGGAGGAAGAGGAGGACAGGGAAGCTGGGGGTGGGAAGGGGAAGCAGAGAGAGGGGAGGAAGCGGAGGACGGGGGGAGGACAGGGAAGCTGGGGGTGGGAAGGGGAAGCAGGGAAGGGGAGGAAGCGGAGGACAGGGAAGCTGGGGGTGGGAAGGGGAAGCAGGGAAGGGGAGGAAGCGGAGGACGGGGAAGCTGGGGGTGGGAAGGGGAAGCAGAGAGAGGGGAGGAAGCGGAGGACGGGGGGAGGACAGGGAAGCTGGGGGTGGGAAGGGGAAGCAGAGAGAGGGGAGGAAGAGGAGGACGGGGGGGAGGACAGGGAAGCTGGGGGTGGGAAGGGGAAGCAGAGAGGGGGGGAGGACAGAGAAGCTGGGGGTGGGAAGGGGAAGCAGAGAGAGGGGAGGACAGAGAAGCTGGGGGTGGGAAGGGGAAGCAGAGAGAGGGGAGGAAGAGGAGGACAGGGAAGCTGGGGGTGGGAAGGGGAAGCAGAGAGGGGGGAGGACAGAGAAGCTGGGGGTGGGAAGGGGAAGCAGAGAGAGGGGAGGAAGCGGAGGACGGGGGAGGACAGGGAAGCTGGGGGTGGGAAGGGGAAGCAGGGAAGGGGAGGAAGAGGAGGACGGGGGGGAGGACAGGGAAGCTGGGGGTGGGAAGGGGAAGCAGGGAAGGGGAGGAAGAGGAGGACGGGGGGGAGGACAGGGAAGCTGGGGGTGGGAAGGGGAAGCAGGGAAGGGGAGGAAGAGGAGGACGGGGGGGAGGACAGGAAAGCTGGGGGTGGGAAGGGGAAGCAGAGAGGGGGGAGGACAGGAAAGCTGGGGGTGGGAAGGGGAAGCAGAGAGAGGGGAGGAAGAGGAGGACGGGGGGGGAGGACAGGAAAGCTGGGGGTGGGAAGGGGAAGCAGGGAAGGGGAGGAAGCGGAGGACAGGGAAGCTGGGGGTGGGAAGGGGAAGCAGAGAGAGGGGAGGAAGAGGAGGACTGGGGGAGGACAGGGAAGCTGGGATGGGAAGGGGAAGCAGAGAGGGGGGAGGAAGCAGAGGACGGGGGGAGGACAGGGAAGCTGGGGGTGGGAAGGGGAAGCAGAGAGAGGGGAGGAAGCGGAGGACGGGGGAGGACAGGGAAGCTGGGGGTGGGAAGGGGAAGCAGGGAAGGGGAGGAAGAGGAGGACGGGGGGGAGGACAGGGAAGCTGGGGGTGGGAAGGGGAAGCAGAGAGAGGGGAGGAAGAGGAGGACGGGGGAGGACAGGAAAGCTGGGGGTGGGAAGGGGAAGCAGAGGGGGGGAGGAAGAGGAGGACGGGGGGGGAGGACAGGGAAGCTGGGGGTGGGAAGGGGAAGCAGAGAGAGGGGAGGAAGAGGAGGACGGGGGGAGGACAGGGAAGCTGGGATGGGAAGGGGAAGCAGAGAGGGGGGAGGAAGCGGAGGACGGGGGGAGGACAGGGAAGCTGGGGGTGGGAAGGGGAAGCAGAGAGAGGGGAGGAAGCGGAGGACGGGGGAGGACAGGGAAGCTGGGGGTGGGAAGGGGAAGCAGGGAAGGGGAGGAAGAGGAGGACGGGGGGGAGGACAGGGAAGCTGGGGGTGGGAAGGGGAAGCAGAGAGAGGGGAGGAAGAGGAGGACGGGGGAGGACAGGGAAGCTGGGGGTGGGAAGGGGAAGCAGAGAGAGGGGAGGAAGCGGAGGACGGGGGGAGGACAGGGAAGCTGGGGGTGGGAAGGGGAAGCAGAGAGAGGGGAGGAAGAGGAGGATGGGGGGAGGACAGGGAAGCTGGGATGGGAAGGGGAAGCAGAGAGAGGGGAGGAAGAGGAGGACGGGGGGGAGGACAGGGAAGCTGGGGGTGGGAAGGGGAAGCAGAGAGAGGGGAGGAAGAGGAGGACGGGGGGGAGGACAGGGAAGCTGGGGGTGGGAAGGGGAAGCAGAGAGAGGGGAGGAAGAGGAGGACGGGGGAGGACAGGAAAGCTGGGGGTGGGAAGGGGAAGCAGAGGGGGGGAGGAAGAGGAGGACGGGGGGGAGGACAGGGAAGCTGGGGGTGGGAAGGGGAAGCAGGGAAGGGGAGGAAGAGGAGGACGGGGGGAGGACAGGAAAGCTGGGGGTGGGAAGGGGAAGCAGAGAGAGGGGAGGAAGCGGAGGACGGGGAAACTGGGGGTGGGAAGGGGAAGCAGAGAGAGGGGAGGACAGGAAAGCTGGGGGTGGGAAGGGGAAGCAGGGACGGGGGGGCCGAGGGAAGGCCAGGGCCGGGGACCGGCTCCGCAGCGGGCGGCCGGCCGGGCACTCACCCACTTGCAGCACGCTGTCCACGGCGCCGGTGTCGAGCAGGCGGGCGCCGCGGCGGAAGGGCAGCCCGTCGGCGGGCGGGGCGGCGGGCGCGGGGCTCTCCTCGGCGGCGGCGGGCGCGGCGGCGGCGGCCGGGCCGGGCTGGAAGCTGGAGTACATGCAGATCTGGCGCTCGCTGCGCGGGAAGCTCCAGTAGACGATGCGGCGCTGCACGGGCTCCGGGATGCGCTGGAACCGGCCCTCCACCCGCTCGAAGGCCCAGCTGGCCGCCACCCGCTTGGCCGCCGCGTCCAGCAGCGACTCGGGCTGCAGCAGCGCCGCCGCCCCCGGGCCCCCGCCGCCCCGCGGCCCCGCCAGGGCCGGGCCCCCGCCGGCCAGCGCCCCGCCGCCCCCCGGCCCGCCGCCGCCGCCGCCCCCCGGGCCCCCCAGGCGGGGCGGCGCCGCCCCGACCCCCGCCGCCGGCCCGGCCCGCGAGCACAGGCGCTTGGGCCCCGGGGCCCCGGCGGGGAGCGGCGGCCGGAGCAGCCCGTCGCCCTCTCCTCCCTCCGCCATGGCTGCGACCGACTGAGCCGGCAGAGGGAGGAGAGGCGGGCGGGAGCGGGCCGGGGGAGGAGACTGGGGGCGGGCCGGGCCGGCCGGGGGACCCCCGGGGGCGGGCGGGGGCGATCCTGAGGGGAGCGAGGAGACCTGGTGCCGGGGGGCCAGGGGAGTGAGGGGAGCGGAGTGGGGGAGATCCGATTCGTGGGGGGCCAGAGGGGCGGTGGGGAAAGGGGACCCCAAGTGGGGGAGAGAGGCAGGGGAAGACCCTGGTGGGGGGCAGGCTAGAACCAGGGGATCAGTGGGGAGACAGGGGGGAGCGGGTGGGGGAGATCCGATTCCTGGGGATTCAGAGGGGCGGTGGGGAAAGGGGACCCCAAGTGGGGGAGAGAGGCAGGGGAAGACCCTGGTGGAGGGGTAGGGGAGGTGAGGGGGGCAGGTAAGACCCAGGGGATCAGTGAGGAGACGGGGGGGGGGAGCGGGTGGGGGAGATCCGATTCGTGGGGGGCCAGAGGGGCGGTGGGGAAAGGGGACCCCAAGTGGGGGAGAGGCAGGGGAAGACCCTGGTGGGGGGCAGGCTAGAACCAGGGGATCAGTGAGGAGACCGTGGGGAAGCGGAGTGGGGGAGATCCGATTCCTGGGGGGCCAGAGGGGCGGTGGGGAAAGGGGACCCCAAGTGGGGGAGAGGCAGGGGAAGACCCTGGTGGGGGGCAGGCTAGAACCAGGGGATCAGTGGGGAGACGGGGGGGAGTGGGTGGGGGAGATCCGATTCCTGGGGGGCCAGAGGGGCGGTGGGGAAAGGGGACCCCAAGTGGGGGAGAGGCAGGGGAAGACCTGGTGGAGGGGTAGGGGAGGTGAGGGGGGCAGGTAAGACCCAGGGGATCAGGGGAGGGTGGGGAAGGGGCCTGAAAGGGGAGAGGATGCAGGGGGAGACCTATAGAGACCCTAGGGGGGAGCAGAAGGGGGGCAGGGGAGTGGTAAGAAACAAGGTGGGGAAGGGGGACCAAAAACAGGAGAGGAGGCAAGGGGAAATCCTGGGGGGGGGGGCAGGAGGGACTGGAGGGCGACAGGGGGAGACCCATGGCTGGGAGTGGGGCATAAGGACCCCCACTAGCAGCTCATGGGGGTGGTACTGTGGGAAATTAAATCGCTATTAAATCCCTGGGATGTATTCATCTCTTCTATGTGCAGAGCAACGAAGTTACCCCAAAGAGACAGCGCCCCAGGATAGTACAGCAAAACAGCCTCAGAAGGAAAGGGGAGTCTCCCCACTCCCTCCAGAGCCAAATCCTCCTCAGCCCCCGCAGTAAATCCGTCCCACCCCTCACCCCCGGGCTGATTTGCTTCATAGTTTGCAGTTGTCCCCTGCTCACCTAACTTTATCAATAGTCTGTTAGTTCATTACCATTTGGTTGTGTTTATTACGTCCCCGTTGCCACAGCCTCTGGGCACAGATCTGCACATGAGCCCTGATCCCACAAACACACACACACGTGGTTAACGTTTACTTCCCTGCGTGGCCCCACTGATTTCAAGTGGTGGCATATCCATCGCACTCCTGGGGCAGTTGTTCCCAATATTATTTACCCTCCCATTTCTTGTCTCCATTTGGCTAGCTTCAGCTCCCAGCTGAAACATCTAGGCTGCCTTTGCAACCCCCTGCCCTGCTAGCCAGGGCCA
Organism: Gopherus evgoodei; assembly: GCF_007399415.2. Lineage (NCBI taxonomy): Eukaryota > Metazoa > Chordata > Testudines > Testudinidae > Gopherus > Gopherus evgoodei. The sequence goes on along the minus strand of NC_044329.1, from coordinate 109,794,226 downwards.
GCTTTAGGTCAATTCTACCAATTCCCCCAAATCGGGCCCCACGCCTAAGAGGGCCCCGTGCCCAGTGAGAATCTCTTCCCTGGCACAAGGCGCCTTTTAAATTTTTATTCACCTGGCGGCGCTCCGGGTCTTCGGCAGCACTTCGGTGGTGGGTCCTTTGTTTGTTCTGGGTCTTCGGTGGCACTTCGGCGACGGGTCCTTCAGTGCCACCAAAGATCTGGAGCAAGTGGAGGACCCGCTGCCGAAGTGCCGCCAAAGACTCGGAGCACCACTTGGTGAGTACAAGCCCCACGTGGTTTTTTTACGTGGTTTTTTTTTTGTCTTCCCTGCCAGGGCCCTGTCGAAACTGTTTGAAGTGGGCCCTGCACTTCCTAAAGCCGGCCCTGCTGCTAGCAGAGTCGGCTGTGCCCCTGGGAGAAGGCTGGTGAATGGACACAGGTGAAGGTGCGACAGGGAATTAATATGTTGCTGGACATCCACTGGAGCCACTCTGAGGCCTTGGCCCAGCTTGTAAGGGCCAAAGTTTGCAAGTGTGGCTGCCTAAAACCCTCAATCAGGCCACAGGTTTAGGGACCTATATGTGGCCCCAGCATAAAGTACTATGGAGCCTTATTGCACCACGACCCCAGATGTCAACCCCTCAGCTGCCTTCAGATGGAACCTGCCCTCAGCACTTTCCCCATGTCCCCCTGCCTGAGACTTGGAAGACTGCTCAATAACCTACCATATCTCCCAGCACTCAATTATATTTTAAATTTCTTCATTTAATCCTTGCACCAACTTAAATGATTCCTCTCTCTTGCTCTCTCCCCACCCCCAAGGGGTTTAACCCTTTAAATACTTCTAGCCAGCTACCACATTCACACTCAAGTTCATCCCTTCCAATATTTAGAGAAGAGTAAATTTCAAGGCAGCAAACTGAGAAGAGATTGCAGAAAATGATGTTTTCCATGATGTACTTACCATGTGGAACTCTCTGCCACAAGATGCCACTGAGGCCAAGCCTTAGCAGAATTTTTAAAAGGATTGAACATTTTAGGTGAATAATGAGAACATCTGCAGTTACAATGGATGTGATGAAATTTTTTGTAAGGGATTAAAAACCTTCATGCTTCAGGGCATAAGCCAACTGCTAAATTAGGAGGGTCTAGAAGAAACTTCCCCTGTGGCCAAACTATTCAACAATTGTTCATTCCTGCACTTGCATCTGGTGCTGGCCACTGTTAGGGACAGGAAACTGGATGAGATATTTCTTTGGTCTGATCCATTATGCAAGGTCCTAGACTAAACTACAATTCACTCTCTCCAGCCCTGGGTCATTTTCATTCTGCTGTGCAGTTCAGCTTCCGCAAGGGATTTTTGCACTAGGGAACAAAGTACCGGTATATCTACAAACTTTACCTCATCTGCAAGCCAAGTGGATGGTCTCACTTTGCCCACCACAGTTGTTTGGTGTAGAAGCACCGGTAACTTTGGTAACTAATGAGGGCTTCGGCCTCCCAGTTTGATCAGAATGCTGAATTTGTAATGTCACAGACATTTGCACAGGATTTTTTCCCCCACATATGTACCTCTGTTTTGCGATCCCCTTTCTGGACAGTTTCAGCAGAGAAGTCGAGTGAATTGGATCAGAGACTGAAGTACTCTCTTCCCCTTATAAGGGTCTTGACATAACAGGACTCACACACTGGCTAGCCTGCAAGGCCACGACTTAGGTCATACATATTTTGTGCCTACAGAGAGGTTTTCAGACTCCGGGTCTGTCATATTGACCCAAGCACCGGTGTAATTCACAAAAGCAACTGGTTTTTCACTATGTAACAATATAATCCAGACTCAAATCAAATTAGGGCTGGAACAACCACTAGCCGTCTTACTTTTCCTGATCTACTATGTTTTAAAGATTAAAAAACAATATTTTTAATTGTTTTGACTGTTTTCCCCTTGTGTTTCCATCTTTTCCTCTCCTTGTGCCTTGCATTCCTCTCTGATCTTTGTGAGCAGACAAGCTGGACATCCCCCCCCTCCTTGATGAAGTGGACGAATCCCCACAACGAGGGGATAGTCATTAAATGCCCTTGCCCAGCCCAGATGCACCATTCATTTGCAGCATGGAATCAGCCACATGGCTAATTTCCCAAATATTTTTCATAACCTCCAATGTGCTGTGTGTGTATTACCACCCACCTCCGTCATCCCTTTGGTTTTCTAGATGATCTGCGTTGTGACTTCTACCTGCTGGAGGCATCAGGAAGCTGGCGGCATTTCTTAGACAGCAGCAGCAGCAGCAGCAAATACTGGTTTGGCTTTATCAGTAATAGGGAAGCATCTAGAGACCTGGCTTTGAGGATTAACGTCACCATTGGTCACTGCCAGCTGGCCCTTTTTGGTCATCTTTAGGGTGACCAGATGTCCCAATTTTATAGGGAGAGTCCCGATTTTTGGCCTTTGTCTTATATAGGCTTCTAAGGCCCCCCCGTCCTGATTTTTCACATTTGCTGATTGGTCACCCTAGTCATGTTGCCAGTATCCGAGACAAAGTCTCTGAAGATTGGACTTGAGGTCAGTAATAATCCTCTGGAGCTCTTAGACGCCTGGGATGAAGCTATACAGGGTGGTCATGGTCATGGACACTTGGTGCTATGGACCTCCACTGCCTAAGCATTGAGTGTGTGGGCTGGGAGGGGTTGCCTTCTTTCTGTAGGACACCCCCCCTTCTTGTACCAAACAATGGAAGCAGTGCAGAACTCTTTCATGTTGGAGGGGCTTAGCCACAGAAAAAAAAATTAAAGAGGCTGTCATAAAAAGAGAAGAAAAGTTAATAGCACAGAGGTACTTTATATCTCTTTGACTGTAAAGGGTTAACAAGTTCAGTAAGCCTGGCTGTCACCTGATCAGAGGACCAATCAGGAGACAGGATACTTTCAAATCTTGAGGGAGGGAAGTTTTTGTGTGTGCTGTTAGTTTTGGTTGTTGTTCACTCGGGGGGCTCAGAGGGACCAGACGTGCAACCAGGTTTCTCTCCAATCTCTCCGATACAGGCTCTTATAAATTCAGACTAGTGAATACTAGGTAGATAAAGCGAGTTAGGCTTATGGTGGTTTTCTTTATTTGCAAATGTGTATTTGGCTGGAAGGAGTTCAAATTTGTATTTTGCTGAAAGGATTTTAATTTGTACTTGTATACTTAGGTTGGGAGGGTATTCCCAGTGTCTATAGCTGAAAGACCCTGTAACATATTCCATCTTAAATTTACAAAGAAAGAAAAACAGTAAAAATTTTCTTTAATTAAAAGCTTTTCTTGTTTAAGAACCTGATTGTTTTTTTATTCTGGTGAGACCCCAGGGGACTAGGTCTGGATTCACCAGGAAATTGGTGGGGAGAAAGGAGTGAAGGGGGAGAGAAAGGTTAATTTTCTCTCTGTGTTAGGATTACTTACTCTCTCAGAGACAGTCTGGGAGGGGGAAGAGAGAAGGAGGGGGGAAGGTGAATTTTCCTCTCTGTTTTAAGATTCAAGGAGTTTGAATCACAGTGATCTTCCAGAGTAACCCAGGGAGAGGAAGCCTGGGAGAGGCAATGGTGAGGGAAAGGGTTTGCTTTCCTTGTGTTAAGATCCAGAGGGTCTGGGTCTTGGGGTTCCCCGGGCAAGGTTTTGGGGGGGCCAGAGTGTACCAGGCACTGGAATTCCTGGTTGGTGGCAGCGCTACAGGTTCTAAGCTGGTAATTGATCTTAGAGGAATTCATGCTGGTACCCCATCTTTTGGACGCTAAGGTTCAAAGTGGGGATTATACCATGACGGGCCCTCTAGATAAATAACTAATAGATTTGGATCAAAGAGTCCTGTGGCACCTACAGATCCAGACGAACACGGCTACACCTCTGATAACAGATCTGGGTGGCTGTAACCCCAGGTCTCTACAGCATCTTTACGATCTATGGTGCTCACTCTATTTAAAAGGTAAGACATTTTAACTGGGAACTTTAAGCTCTTTGGGGTAGGACTCTTGTGCTCCTCTTTGTTCGTAAAGCTCCTAGAACCTTTTTGGTGCTAAATAAATCAAAATTAACCAATCAATTAATTAATAGAAAATACCTAGTTTCAATTATTCTTACAGAGAGCAGAAAGGGATTCTGCTGAGCTCCACAAACCCAACGTCCTCTCTGAGGGCTTCCTGGCACCAGAAAAAGCCACCAGCAAAATATCACTTAATGATTCAAGCTCCTTCCTTCAAACCTTTTGCTATAGAAGAGAGAGGAAGTGGGGCTAGTGGTTAAAACGAAGCCAGATCCAGAATTCCCAGCTTCACCGCTAACTTGCTATCTACTGGAGCTTTAGGCAAGTAAAAGTCACTTACTTTCCATCATTGTGTCTTCGTTTTGTCCACTGATAAAACATAAATAATATCTACTCACCTCACACAGGGTATTGAGAGACAGTTAACATTTCTAAAGTGCTTTGAGAATAACTAACAGATGACGGGGCAATACAACTATTGATTATTGTCATAACCCTGGTAGACAACAGAATTCCGCTGGGTTTCCTAGTTTGCGGGCATGCCTCCAAGAGGAGTTTGGACTCTAAATCCGCGACAACAAATTTATCAGACGTTGCGATCCTTTTCTGCAGCCGCCATTCTGAAATGATTGTTTGAGATGAGCTGTGCCAGGCCTCTCCAGCGCGGTTAGTGACGTTAATTGACCAGATAGCTGTGAAGCAGATATGGAAGGGAGGGAAAGCAGCACCAAGTTATACTATCACAGTACATCCTGGAGTGGAGGTATTTATGGCTAGTGGGTTTATAATCTACAGTAAAATAATGCTGTAGAGATGATGCTCAACATGCTGTTTTGCCACCAAGCATTAAAAGATTAATGTTTCACTTAATTCTGCTGCTCTCTGATTGTCAGATGCCATGTTGATGAGCCTGGTATAAGAACCTATATAGAACAGAATAGACTAAAGGGTCTGGATATTTGGTGGTCGGGGAGAGGGCTTTGCCTTTTGTAATGAAATTAAAGCTGCTCAGTTTAAAAAAAAAATTGTTGCCACTTTACATTTCAGCTCCCTCTAGTGGCGGAAGGGAAGAAAGCAGTTATGAGGCTAATTTCAGAAGCTGCATGCGAGGTGGACACGCACTGGTGCTAACTTAAACTCCTTTACACACAGACTCCCTTACGTCCACTCACCACTGCGTAAGAGTTTAAAACGGGTTCTCAGCCTGGGGATTACTGCTCTTCTGGTTCTTCTCCTGAGAATTAAACCAAATTAACAAAGGTCTTGTCTACACTGAGACTTCAGCTTCCAGTGTAGTGGCAATGGGACAAACCCCTCGTGTCACCACACGTGACCACAGCACATCACCGTTTGCACTGGTTCATTGCAGCCCCAACCAGCTGCAGTACACGCGGCTGCCTGCTGGGGAATTAGAATATTAATCCCATTACCCCCCCAGGCACCTAAGACTCCTCAGTTCTTCCCTCTTTTTGCAAGTCTAGTTTCTCTACTCCCTCCTCACCACTGCTTTGTGAAGTTCCAGGTGGAGCTATTTCACCTTGGGATGCACCAGGTCTTGTGCCCTTATCATGACTCCTCTGGTTGATACATGCGGCCAACAATTCCATTCAGAAGCTCGGGAAATCTCAATTCCCTGCACCCAAGTCAGGACACGACCCAGCCCATCTTGTTCGAGTTCCGAGTTTCTGAAATGTGTCCTCAGTTTCCCTTACAGAGCTCTCCTTGAATCCAGTAACTCTCCTCGACCTCAAACTCCCTGCACACTGGACAGGGAGTCACCTAAGCTAGCCAATGGGAGATGCCGATGAGTGGGGTGCCCCCACCCCTCTCCCACACAGAGGCACCTAAGTCAGCGCAGTGATCCATGAATGGGAACCTGCGGCCTGAGGCCAAGCAGCTCAGCCAACTGAACAGTTTGCTGAGGGAACGTGTTACAGGTCTGACTTGCTCCACACACAGCTGGGGGAGGGGGAAGAGCCAGCTGTGCCCACCTGCTTTTAGCCCAGTGGTTAGAGCAGTCACCTGGGACAGGGGAAATGTAGGTTCAATTCCCCCCTCTCCAGAGGAGGGAGAAAGGATTTGCAAAGGGGTCTCCAGCTGTCAGGAGTCTGCTCGACCCCCTGGACTACAGAGTCATTCTCTCTTGCATGTGCGCTCACCAAATGACCATCCCACACTGGAAAAATACTCAGTCATTAGGCCAGAGCAAGAGAACAGGAGTGACTATGGTCAAGAAGTGGACAGGACACCTAGCTGGGTAGGAGATGGGAGACCCCACGTCCACTCCCCTGCTCCAGGCACTCTTTCATTATTTATCCAGAGTGTGACAGCTTCGAGAGGAGAGATTGAGGCAGCCCCACTCAGAGTATCCCATAGCCCGGTAGTTAGTGCACTTTCCTGAGAGGTGGCAGACCCCTGTTTAAATTCTCTCTCCCCTTCTGGCAAAGAGGGGGGGAATTGAACCTGCATTTCCCATGTCCCAGGTGACTGCTCTAACCACAGAGCTAAAAGCCAGAAGGTGGCCAATGCCTCGTCCTCTGGTTGGATTTTGGATGGGACCCAAGCCAGTGAGCATGTCAGCCAGAATGGGCCCAACCCACAACTCAGGCAGCCAAATGCCCGTCTTTCCCTGGTTTGTGATCGTGCTGGGGCTTCGGCCAGAGAGAGGCGTCTGGACCCCGAGAGGGTTGCGTACACCCAACATAAGCACCAAGGGAACTTTTACTCTGAGAAACGTAGGCACTGAGGGAGTTTAGACACCTCGGGGGTTTGAAAGGAGTTTTGTGGAGAGAAACTTGGGACTGAGGTGCCTAAGCCTGAGAATTAGGCTCCTAAATACCTTTGTGGGTCTCACCCATTCAGAGTAGAAATAGGACACAAAATCTGAACAGTGGAGGTAATTAACTGTTGCTTGGAACAGCTTCTTCTGTGAGGTGCCAAATTCTGCCTTGCTTGAGTGTCTCAATCTAAAATATCTGCTCTAGCTCACCCAGACGTTATGGGGCTGATAGAGGGCCCCAGGTGAAATTCACCGGCCTGCGTTATTCAGGTCAGACGAGATGAACACAATCGTCCCTCCTGGCCACTAAAAACTAAACAGGCAAACAAAATCAACGAATGCGGGAGAGCTTAAGGCCAACATTCTAAAGAGCAGCCTCTGATATTTAACGCCCACCTGGCGATACTTTCGGCCAGATTTAGGGAGGCTGAACACCGGCAGCTCTCGCTGATTTCAGCTAGAGGCGAGGGGACTCGGGATGTTGGAAAGTCAAGCCCAGCTGTTTCAAACTGGCCCAGGTGTGTCACCCAGGGATGGCGGCACCCACAACCAGCGATTATGTCAGATCAAGCCGTTAGACCCAGGGTCCTGACTGCCATGCTCCCTGCTCCAAGCAGCAGAACACATCAGTTCTCTCACTTCTAACACGCCAGGATTGGGCAGAAACTGAGCTAGTTCTGATCACAACAAATCTGCCTCTCCCTGGTTAACCTCGCTCACTCTGGCATTCCAGATGCTGACTAGAGGTTTGCACCTGTTCTAGTTTTGCCCTAACTTTCTCCTGTTTAGATGATATAATCAGTCCATCCAGCTAGTTCTAATTTGTCCCTTTGTCACAGATAATGCAGAGAGGCAAAGCACTGACAAGGCCATGCATACAGATCATTTGTTTTGCCCTTGGAGATGATCTCTTCAGAACAGGGTTTAGGCACACACATATGGGTGTGGAATGGATGCGGGTTTTGCATCACTGCTTCCCTTGCTGGCTCAGCAGAAGGCTCACAATACAGCACCCTTTGATCAGCACCAAATTTGCCCTCACAAAAAAAAAAAAAAAAAAAAAAGGACTAAATAGACCCAAAGCTCCTTATAATGAGTGGTCCAGATTTGGTTCTGAGCTCAAAATCGGGTCCTGTATGTCTGAGCTGGGATGAAAATCCATGAGTGTCGAGTCGCGCTGCTGGCTGGTGAGATTTTTCTGTCCCAGGGTGCCATGGTACTGGACCAGCTTTGTTTGCTCAGACTGTGCTTCTTTCAAACTTCGGGTAAAGATAACAGAAGCAAATTGTTCTCTGTGCCATCCTTTAATTCAGTGTTTCTCAAATGCGGCCACTGTGGACACATGTGGCCACCAGGGGCTTTTCTTGTGGCCGCAGCCTGTGATTGTGGGGTTGGGGGGAAGTAGAGGCCTCTCCCTGTTGCTCCTGAATGCATCGCCTTGGTGTTGGTTGCTGGGGCTGCCAGCAGTGGTTGGGCCATGCTCCCCCTGTGGAGACACCCAGGGCACAACGCTGGAGGAGGACCAGGCAGTTCCCCACCTTCCCAGGGTTCAGGCTTTAGGCTTCAGCCTTGGAGTGGCAGGGCAGAGGGGCAGCAGGCTCTGGCCACAGGGCTTCAGGCTCCAGTCTCTCCCCCTCCTCCCCACAAACTGCCTACTCCTAACCTCCCCATTGCCCCTGGCCTCTGCTGCCTCCCCCAACCCCTCCATCCAGGACATAATTTGTCCGCAGGCTTGACAGGGCTGAGTAAGTCTGCTGTGAAAACCGATACTTGTATGCTTATTAATATCACTTTTCACAACAGACTTACTAGCTAGCAATAAATAAATTACAATGATTTGGCCGTGTCTATGCACATATTTATTTGTTTTTCCTAAAGCTAATTCAGCATTTTAGGAAAAAGTGAGAGAGTGGCCACCAGCAAGAGTTAGTGGCCACAAAAAATTTGTCCTGAGAACCCCTGCTTTAATTGCTGGCTGATGAAGGTAGAAGCCAAAAAACAGCCTAACATCACAATGCAGAGAAACAGCTGTTTTGGGTTGGATCACAATGGCTAGAACACACCAGAGAAAGAAAACATACATAAACAGCAGGAAGGTTGAGCCAGAAACCCCCAAAAGCAAGTCCCAGCACCCTTAGCTCTGATTTCTGGTGCCTCGGCAGCCTAGCACACATGCACGGGAGACAGGGTCCCCCGCCCCCTACGGGAGCTAGCTCTGTCTGGGCAGATTGCCAGATTGTGGCTGGAAGCGACAGTCAGATCATGACAACAGCTGACTTTCCAACATTGTTATTTTAGATTTGTATTCCAGCAGCTCCTAGAGATGTGAGCAAGACTGCTCCATCGTGCTGGGCACTGCAGAGAAACAACGAGAGACAGTCCCTACCCCCAAGAATTCACAATCTATATGGACAAGAGGAGAGACAAAGGGTATGAGAAAAAGCAGCAGTGGCTCCATTTCACAGATGGGACACTGAGGTTCAGACAGATGCAGTGACTCAACCTGGGTCATGCAGTGATTCTGGGGCAGCGCTGGGAATAGAACCCCGATCCCCAAGCCAATGCCGTCACTGTAAAACCAACCTGCTATTAAGCCTAAATAGCTTCAGCTGGACCCATTAGGGCTCCATCAGCTCACCACAGCATTGCCCCCCCCCACCAGGTCCCCCATGCTGTGCTTTCTCTAATGCCCCTTCCCTATCTCTGTCCCATAGCAGCATGCCCCCTTATGACAACACTGCTGCGTTCTATAGCAATCCCCCGAGACCCCTGCGGTAACACCACAGCAACCGGTTATCCTACAAACCACGGTCGTAGCAGACCGGAGTACTTCTCTTTACGGAGGACTGGTGTCATTGGCAGCCCCTAGCTGGAGAGGGCACAGCTGTCAGAACACAAGGGAGGGGATGCCAGGGGACAGTCCAGGCTGAATTGCAGGTGGAAAGGTGGAAGGAAGAAATCTGAGCGAGCTACATCCCCAGGTCGTACTCCCATCCCTGCCAGGCTCTCCTCCATAGGATCCTATAGCAGGGTTGCTGTTTATTGAGCGCCTCCACATGGCCAGTGGTGCCTCTGCAGCACCCTTGCTCTGTTCCCCCACGGGGTCCCTCAGGAACTCCCCACAGCCTCTCTCAGGACTGCCACCGACTGCCCCCTGGGGCCAGCTTAACAGCTGACAGCCTGTCAAAATGGTCCTCAGTGTCCCCGCAATAACATGCATCATGGCCCCACAAAATTTCATCCCCGTCTCTGGCTCTTCTGCCACCCGTGCAGCTCTTGCTCGGCCCCAGACTGTTCTTCATGGAGCCACCGATCCTGTCCTTCCTGGCGGGAGCTCAGCCTGCCAGCTCTGGCTTCCATCTCCCTATCCCTTGCTCCCCGTTCTGAGGGAGAGGGCAGCATATATACAGCTCTCCGTCAGACAGCTTTCTCCCGATTGGTGGGAGAGAGGGGAGCTCCGCCTCACTCTATGCTACTGAGCTCCTGGCCCCGGGCCCTTAAAGGGACAATGTCCTGGTTTTTCTCATCCACTACTAGTTCCCCAGGACCACTTCCACTCTGCTTGTTTCAAGGCCATTTCCAGGGCCTTTGTTTATTCCAGCATCCCTGGTCTTCTGGCTCCCTCTAGTCTTAAAGGGCCAGTGTGCCTCACTACGCATCCTTTTCCTTTTCCTGCCACGTAGTATTGCCTGTCAACATGGCTCTATCTACCAGACTGGCTGGTTAGCTATGGGTTTGCACTCAACACTGAGAGGCAAATATAAAATGTACCATAATCATTAAACATACCAGCATGATTCGTCCTGCAGGGCAGCAGCGGATTTGCACTAGGAATTAACTTGGCCCATCCTGTTCAGATTCTCCCAGTGACCTGGACATGGCCACGTTTCCCTGACATCAGCACCATTCTGTTCAGTGCCTATCAATTCCCCCACATCGCTTCCCCAGGCAACCTCCACGCTCACCTGCCAGGACCAGAGGGCGGCTAATTCAGCCTCCACACTCCCTTGGCTTCTCCTGGGCTTCTGGACAGCAGGTACTGCTGATCACCTCTGATTAGCCATGCTGCTGACTGTCGGTGCTGGGGCCGGGCCAAAGCAAGCACTCCAGAGGTGAAAGATCAGGGCTGACATCATCAAGCCCCTCCAGATGGATTGTAACAGACAGGAAAGGAGCCGGTGCTGATTCCAGGTCTCCTGACGCGTTAGATGGAGGGGTGGGAACAGGCTGCATTTGTGTAACTGAATTAGAGACAGAAGGAAAAGAGAGGTTTAGGGGATACGATTTACCAGGCAAGGGACAAGTTAGTGAATTGATTTAAACACTCTTCCCACCCTGCCCCTTTAACTCCCGGACTCAGAGAAACTACAGATGAAGGAGGCCAAGGGCCAGTGCAGCATTGTCTCCTACAGTACATTCTCCAGGGCTCTGCCCAGTCTGGTTTAAAGGTCCCCTGCTATGCAGCTCCCAGCCCTTCGCCAGGAGGCTGCTCCACAGCCTATAGTCAGGAAATGGGTCCAGACATTTATGCTAAGAGATCTCTCTTTCTTCTCCCCTCTCCTGCTGTAGGCAGGAGGGGTTTGGGAGAGACACTCGCTGACAGCCTACTCCAGAGAAGTACTGTGGAGAACTCTCCCAGATGGACTTTATTTCTGGAGCCAGGGCATGGCTTTGAAGAAGACAATTGGGGGACCCTGAGCCTAGCAAGGCTGGGTGGGCAGGGAGGCAGGAGACAGAAGAGGGTGCCGCAGGGAGACAGAACGTGTTTCAGCACCATGCCCGCTGCTTGGAAAGGCAGGAGAGCTGCATGGTGCAGCCACACACAGATCTGGGGGCCTTGGTTCTTCCCTTGGGGATGTCAGTGCATTTCATCTCTAACCAAGGAAGGATCGCCCCAGCTCACCTGCTCTGTTACATCCCCGCTGCCTGGGGTTCTGAGTCACGCCGGCACTACGGAATGAAGCCGTGTGCAGGGAAGATGCGTTTTATTCCCCCCTGGTGTCGTCATTACATCAGGGGGATAAAACGCTACCCCTCCCATTCAGCAGTGCAGACGCACACTGCACAGGGCAGACCGGGCCTCCTCCATTCACTGTCAGCCTCTCAGCTCCCTCCTCAATGAAATGGCTTCAAAGCAGCCTCAGCCGGCAGCTCTCCAGCTCCTGTTGCCGGTGAACAGGGGAGCAGGGCCCATTGCTCACCAGCCTCTCTTGACATTAGTACTTGCTGTTTCCCAGGCTCTTCCCAAGGCCTGCTCTAGTTCTCCTGGCCGGACTCACAGCCCATCCTGCATCAGGAAGAGAGGAAGTAACATGGATTTAGAAAGTCCCTCCAGGCATCTCATGCACGGCATACTCCCTGCAAGCTGCATGCCTGTCCCCCCGCAGGCAGCCCTACCCCCCACTCAGAGAAACATCCACAGCCCGTCCCAAGGGCACCAGCCGGCTCTGCGCTCCGGCCCCATGGCCAGGTGGCACTGCGGGTGCTAAGCTCCCCATAAATCTGCTCTTAATGAACGGGCTGCACCAATGACACATGCTCTGTGGTCAGCAGCGGGCACGGCTGGCTCGGCCTCTTTCTGCGGTGCGCCAGCTGGAACAGAGCCAAGCGAGGGGAATCGGGGTTTTATGAATGGCAGAGGACTCAGTCCCACGCTGGAAACCCAGAGCCACCACAATCACAGTAGCAGCTGCTGGATCCGTGACAACTATGCCCCTCCACACAAACGAGAGAGAAGCAGTTGTGTCTGCTTTGCTCCACAGAGATCCTCCTTCAGGCAGCTCTGCCTGCCACTAACTCTGGCCATTGTCCTGCAGCTGATTGCACAGGCAAGAATGCGAAGAGGAGATTGCATGGCACTGGATTGCTAACGCTTTGGCCGTCCACTGGCTCCTCCGACCCACGAACTGCCTCCAACAGCAAAAGGAACACGCAGGAGGGTGGCGAGGGATTGAGAACGGAGCCCAGGCTGGAGACAAGGAATTCTTTCAGAGATTTCCTTCCAATTTTTGTGGCTTGCAGTGCCAGTACAGGGGGATTAACTACCCATTTTACTGCTTAATGCGGAGAGACCTGGGCCCCACACAGGCTCACAGCTGCCAGCAGAACACAGCTGGAGGCAGGCCCGGGATTGGAGCCCTGTCCCCATTTCCCCCACAAGCACGGCTGTTCTCATCCTCTGCCCGTTACAGGGAGGAGCCCAGGAAGGAAACGGGGGCTCAGGATCCTAGCTGATCTGAACGGACCGGCCAAGGAGAGGGGCAGCGCAGCCGGAGGACGCTCCCCATTTTCACTCAGCCCCGTAGAGCTGTTCCCCACTGGGGAGCCCGGGGTCAGGTCCTCCCTACGGTAACATGCAGGCCCCAGGCAGAGGAGTCTCAGAGCCCAGGCTCCAGCCCAAGCCAGAACATCTACACTGCGACTGCAGAGCCCTGCAGTCTGCTGACCGGGGCCGAGCCCAGCCATGCCGTGAGCTTTCATCGCAGTGTAGACACACCCCGCCAGCCCTGCCCTTTGTGGCACCCTGCAGGCTGGCTGCCCCCTTGAACACACTCTTGCCGCCTTGCAAAGTTTGCCTGCCAGACCAAACACTTCAATCAAGACCCCCCCTCTGTGGGCTCATATATTAACTCTTGGGCAGGGTGCAAACTCCAGCCCACCCTTTTTCTGGGAGCCTGGGTGCCAATTCCAACAGGCCTCCGGCCTTTGCTAAGTTCCCACAGCCTCCCCCTGGGCCTGGGGAATAACCCAAGCAGGAGAGCTGCCCAGCATCCTCCTGGGGCCTGTCTGCTCAGGGAGCTTTGCTCCGTGTGGGCTTCCTCAGCTGAGCTCTGGCAGCCCTTCATCAGGCCGGGCTGCTCATTAATCAATTAGACTGGGCCCTGGCTCCCCTTAAAGGGACCAGCCAGCCCATGACAGAGCTCTTTGCCCCACTAAGCCACCATCAAATTAGGTCTTCCCAGGACAGATGCTTTTCCCCTGGAGCAGCCCCGTTACCCTCCAGAGAGAGACTTATGTGCCCAGGAGGCAAAGCCGTCTCAGCTGAGAATCCCTCCTGCGATGGGGTCGGGCCGGCCACAAAACCTCCGCGCCGTTGGAGCAGGACACAGGAGCCACCTCTTCAACCCGCCTGCCCACAACAAAGCCAGCTGGTCCCTGCAGACTGGGACAGGAGAGAGCCGAGCAGATCTCACTGGGTTCTCCCCTCTCCACCCAGACAGGTCAGGCACCCTGCTCCTTGGCACCATGCTGAGACAGTGAGGCCAGAAGGGAGAGCCCCTCATGTGTACCACCCACCTGTTCGCTGCAGCACAGTGCCCCCGACCTACCGCCGTGCTGGGGCCAGCACTGAGTCTGGGGAGAGGGGTGCCCCTTAAATGCCCCCCGGCTTTTCCTTGGCAGCCTCAGGTACTGACTTGGCCCAGCCTTCCTGGGCCTGTGAGATGGAAGGTAGGAGGGCTGGAACTAGTTCGCTTTGCCCTTCCCTGAAGCACTCTTGGGCTTGCATTCTGGGCCCTAACTCTTGAGGTCCCTGCTCTGTTTCCCTCCCCACTCTGCCAGCTGTTACCTGCCATAGCTTGAGGTCAGGTACCAAGGAGACCTGCCTGGACGGCACTGCGGCAGCTGCCGGGCCTGGGTTGAAAAGAGGAAACGCGTCTGGACATTGTTGCTTTGCTCCTGAAGCAGCGAGACGCCTGCGGCCCTGCGGTACTGGGGGGTTGTTACTGCTGGCTGCCAGGGCAAGAGAAGGCCCTGCCCAGAGCAATCTGCTGTAAATCAGGAAACACAGACGACAGTGATGGCAAAAAACCCAAGGGCAGAACGGCTCATCTGGGACAGTGCTGCCAGCTAGTCAGCGGCCTTCACGCGAGCCCTGCAGCCGCCCACCGGCCACTGTCTGAGAGCTAGAAACAAGAACCTTTGGGGCAAATTCTGGGGAGATCCCTCTCGGTGACCAGGCTGGCTCACAGGAGGGGCAGCTCGTAGGGGAGGGCGTGCGGCATGCGTTGGTGGCAGTATGCCAGGGGCCTTGCTGAAAATCACTACCTACCATAGCTGCACCATCTCGCGCTTTTCCCCAGCCTCCCCCTAGGCACGCCACAACGGGACCGTGTAACCCACCGGCAAAGTGGCGTTACAGGCACCCACTGGGCCAGCTATGGCACTGCATTTTAGCTCAAGCTGTATCCCCCTTGTGCTTTTAGCTCCGGAGGCCCCTGGGTCAATCTCCGGCGCGTCAGCCATGGCAACTGCACTTCCTCCCTGCTGCCCATTTGACTAGCATGGCGATCCCAACCCGGCTGTGATAAACGGGGATCTGGGGCCCTTCTCTCCCGCCCCTGCCCCCAACATACACACAAGAGAAGCCAGAACCCTCCCCCAAAATACGGCCCAGGCCAGTCTTGGAACTGCCTTTCTCTGCAGCGCTGGAAGAGGAGAGACTTGCTCCCAGCGGGGCACCCTGCAGACAGCGACTCTGAGAGGACCATAGAGGTTAGACGTAGCCCAGCACCCCCAGCCAGACTTGGCATAGCAGGGCTGGCCCTGGGCCATCTAGCTTTAAAGGGGACTGCGTCCAGGGGACAGTAATGCTGAGAACACAGGGCCAGATGCTGATCTCACTTACACCAGTGTAAACCTGCTGGCTTCAGTGGGTTACTCTGAATTTACTCCGCTAGAAGCAGGAAGGGGAATCTAACACCCAGCTCGGCTGTTACCCGTTTCCATCTCCTCCCGGGCCCTGCCACTAGCCTGGCCTGTTTCCCTAGGCTCCCTCTGTCTCTCCTATGCTGGCTCATGGCTCGCTGTGCTGGGGCTCAGCCAGTGCTGCCGGGGAACCTTGGATGCCATTGGGTTAATGAAGTGGTATCCTGGTTAAAACCCATCCCACGCAGCCCTGCCTTCCTCCGCTGGGTGAGCTCACCAGCCCAGGCCCTGACAGACTGCAGACGCCGCCAATCTCTCCGGCTCTTGCTTGTTGATAGAAGCGATAAGGAGATAACACTCCCCTTCCTCTCAGGTTGCCTTGATGGAGGGAGATAGGGTTCCCTCGCCCACCGCCGCAGGTGGCCTGGGCCTGCATCTGATCTCTGCCTCCCAGCAGGTCCCCCCATAGCTGGGCCCTTTACCAAGGTCTCTTTCCTTGCCTCTGTCCCATGCCTGGCTGGGCTCTCACCTCTCAGTTGTCTGCAAGATTTATGCTATGACAAGCCTGTGTCCTCCCTCAGCGAGTGCCACACATGGAGAAGCCAGAGAAAACCCCACTTTGCCCAGCCCAACACACGGCAGCACATTGGCACACATATCCGGGGACATTCATGTATAGTTGCACTGTCATAAATGTCCGTGCCCACACACTTGTAGGCGCGTACACACACACACACACTCACACAAATTCACTGGCAGGGCTAGTGATCTCTTTACAGGATAATCACACAGTTTGGTCCTGTCTACAATTACCACACAAAACTATGGTGCAACATGGGGCCCCACTGTATCGTAATTGGGTTCCCCAAAGTGGACGCATTCTACCATAGCCAGGACCACAGTCCTTCCATTCACACTAAACCATGTGAACAGGAGTGTGCGGCACTTGCACACATCTCAGCATGCAAAGTCACGCACCTGGAGTTCACACACCCACATTCACACCCCTCACTTCTCTGTCCAAGACTGTCAGAGAGCTTGAAACCTACAGGGTGAGTTTTGCGGTCTTGTTCCCACAGTAGCGGCCCTGAGGGCACCCACCATGGCACAGCACAGCTCCACAAACGGTGTCTGCTATCAGCTGCCATTGCAGAGCCAGCAGGGGGCACATAAGAGTCTAAAACATTGTTTTTGTCTAGGCCCTCCACAAACTGTAGCTTCTTCCTCCCTTGTTTATGTGTCTCTGTAATGGAGTGGAGGATTTAAAAGGACAGGCAGGGGTCCTGGAATGTAGGATCCGGCCCTCACTGGCTACAGTTTTAAGGAAGGTCACTTTTTTGCTCTGGACCCTGGGTTAACTGCCCCTTTAAAGCGTCTGCATCTGCTTTGCCCCTGGCATGAGCATTATGACATGCTCCACACAACCACTCCCAACAGGGAGACGGAACATCCAGGCTTTTCTGTCTCAGCCTAGATCGTGACCTTACAGGGTCCCGAGCAGAAAGCAGGAGGGAAACCTAGCCACAGTCCCCTCCCCATCCCACCAAGCTGCTGGGGGCAGGGACGAGTGAAGGAACAAACTGTGCCGTCAGTTGCTGAGTTTTCTGGGAGGACAGGTATCTCCAAAATACAGGGTTGCACCTCTAGACTGCCCTCACCTGAACACATAAGCAAGGGGAAGTGCCTTCTGTGTGCACCACTGCCCTCTACTGGGCGGGATCAGAACTGCTCACCTAGGTGGCATAGACCCCATACTGCTAGCAGCTTAAGGAGATTCTCATATGAGTGGCAGGGACCCGTGCATTGGGACCAGGAGGATCTAGATTTTATCCCTACTGGGAGCAGCACTGGGATAGCTGTGAAATGCCAGGTGGCCATGAGTTTGCTACAATATTTTTGCTGTAGGATTTTTAACTTGACCTCATGAGCGATTTCTTGCCAGAGTCTCCAACCCAGCCTGGGTGGAAAGTGGCATCACTTTAGCTCCCCTGGCTCTCTGCTCTTTAATTCACATTTTCCAATACCTTTAGCCACTGGAAGAAAATAAGATGCATGTGAGATCAGGACTCCAGCAGCGATCAGCGTGGGCTAGCAGAGAGAGAAGGAAAAAAAAAAGGAGAAATACACTATAGCTGTTGGACTAATTGAATGCGGCAAGTGCATGTGGCCACTAGAGGGCAGTATTGCATATTACCCAAATTTTCCTGATCATATGATTATGATCTGTATAAGACAAAAAGTGGATGCTGATAGAGAAGGGCTTGTGATGCTGCCATCTCTTGGCTAGATGGACACATTACAAATAACTTTTTTCTTTAAAGTGGGCCTTGTTTATTTAAATACCCTACTGTGAGCCGCCAATGCTTCCTTCCCTGCTTCACTAAAGAATAATCATTTTTAAATCTTAGCTTATTTAAAAGGAATATTTTAAACATCCCGTTTTCTCTTGGCAAGATGAATCTGTCACTAAGGCGATGAAGATTAGTGAAAGCGGGTTCTCAGGGCTGGAACGTTTGGGTTGCTGACACTGCAAGGAAAGGTTGCCACATGTTTGGTTACAAGCCAGAGCTGCTCATTGCAATTTAAAATAAAAGTGGAAGAAATGTTTCTGGCAGCCATGAGTTCTGTTACTGGCATTCAGCCAGAGTTCTGACCAAACTGTGTTCCTGTAAAGGGACTGCTCTCAGGTAGCTTAGGCCAGGGCTACACGATAGACCTATATCAGTATTACTGCGTCACTCAAGGATCTGAAAAATTCCCATCCCTGAGCAACATATTTATACCGACCTTAACCATTGTGTTAGTGCTATGTCAGAAGGAGAGCTTCTCCCATCAATGTTGCTACCGCCTCTCGGGACGGTGGATAAACTACGCCGACAGAAGAGCTCTCTCCCATTGGCATTGGTGCCGCTGCGCTGATGCAGCATGTTAAGTGTGGACCTGCCCTTACTGTAGCAACTTGCATAGAACTTGTAGAGAGGAGCACATGTTGCAGGAGGGAAGAGTTTAGAAAGGCCATCAGGAAGTCAGTCTGTGTGCACATGGCTTGAATGGCAGCTGCAGCATTTCTGTAGATAGTTTGACAAGCATGGAGCCCTCTCACATTTTTACCCAGAACACGGAACATGAAACAATTAGGACTAAAAAAAATCTAGGTTTCAAAATTAGCAAAAAGCTTTTCTCAAACTGCAGGGAGCAGAAGATTTCGCAATAGCTTGAAGATGTAAGTTTCAATCGATACATTTTTTAAACACTGATTTTCCCCTTTAATGGTTGCAATCCAAACACAAGAGCTGGGGACCAGTGCAGGAAGTGAAAGTGACTGGCCTTGTTCTGCCTCCTCAAGCAGAACAAAGAACAACAAGTAAATAGGAGAAACGGGGGAAAAAATCACTCCAGATCCAGTGTGATTGAGAGAAGTGGACTGGCCAGTAACTGCTCCAGAGTTTGGGGGTGTTCACATCTGGAGGCAAAGGTCATTAACCAGATCTGTTCTAGTTCTGATCATTCCCACACTTCAGCGGTGGAGGGCAGGTGTTTGGATCTGGCATCCAGAGCCGGCCCCTGGGAATGGTGCTTTGCAAGCCTGTGAAAGAGAAGATCCCTGCACCAAGAAGCTGTCACTGGGAAATTTAGCAGCAGAACGGTACTGATCTAATTACGGTCCTTCAGTTATCCTGGGAAAATGCCCCATATGGACGCTCTGGTTCTGAAACAATTCTACTGCTATAATTACACCTGACAATTTAGCACAGCTGGTAAGTACCCTCCGTAGACTTGGACTAAAGTCAGAAGGGATCATCATGATCATCTCATCTGACCTCCTGCACATCACAAGCCACAGAACCTCACCCACCCACTCGGAAATAGACCCCTAACCTCTGGCTGAGTTACTGAAGTCCTCAAATCATGGTTTAAAAACTTAAAGTTACAGAGAATCCACCATTTACTCTAGTTCAAATCAGCAAGTGACCCATGCCCCAGGCTATAGAGGAAGTTAAAACTGCCCCAGGGTCTCTGCCAATCTGAGCCAGAGGAGAATTCCTTCCAGATCCCAAATATGGTGATGAGTTAGACCCTGAGCATGTGGAAAAGACTCACCAGCCAGGCACCTGGGAAAGAATTCTCTGTAGTAACTCACAGCCCTCTTCGTCACCAGCTATTGGAGATATTTGCTGCTAGCAGTCGCAGATTGCTGACATCCCATTGCAGGCAGTCCCATCATACCATCCCTGCCATAAACTTATCAAGCTCAGTCTTGAAGCCAGTTAGGCTATTCCAGAACATCACTCCTCTGAGGGTTAGAAACCTTAGTCTCATTTCAACCCTAAACTTGTTGATGGCCAGTTTATGTCCCTGTGGACAAGACCTGAGACAAATGTGAGACACAGGACAGAGCTTGCCTCAGAGGTACCATGGAGGAAGTCGGTCTTACAAAAGGGGTCTATAGATTTTACCAGATTTGCCCATTACTTTGGGTTATGCTGATTTATTAAGGTTACTCTTGGGGGAAGGGTTCTGTACTTCTATCAGTGTTCTGATTGTGTTCCCACATGGAGCTCTACAGCTCCCTGCTGCACGTTCCCTCTCAATGGAGCTATCTTGTAGGACCCAGGTTCCCCAGGGCTGGGCTCTTCCAGCCCCGGGATCTCTCTCACACACACAGCCCTCATCTGAGAGGAATGGGTCAATCAGCACTCCCAGGCTGACTCCTTATATGTCCCTGGACTCAGTAGGCTGGGTCGAGCATCGCCTCCAAGCTGTCATCCTCATATGCCAAGGGCACTGCACCAGAATAGCGCACCCCTGAGCAGGCTGGGTCGAGCAGCACTTTCAATCTGCCACCCTCATATGCCCCAGGCTCAGCACATCCCTATCCCCACTTTCACTTTCAGTTGTTCTGCTAGTAACCCACTCGATGAGCAAACCCCACAGGGTTTTTGCATGCCACAAGGATCTTTAGCTTAGGTACGAGGAGTGTTGCTGCAGAGACAGAGACAGAGAGATGCAACCAGCTTAACCATGAAAGTTATTTATTGCCAGGTAATAGCCATACAAGGGGAGCCAAACAAACAGAACACTGATAATATTAAATCTAACTTACATTTGATTATAAAAGTCAGGTTTAGAAAACTGTAACTGATCACACAGGTCAGGGTCAGAAGGCTACACCTGGAGAGAGAGAGAGAGCGCTGGGTTCTCACCACTCCGCGAAGCTTGAATCCATCGGGGGTCCCAGGCGCTGGTGGTAGGTGAGGGTCCGGAGTGCTGGGGACAGGCACAGTGCCCAGCACGATCAGTCAGGAGAAGATGATGGCCCAATGGAACTGATGCAGATTTTGGATCCAGGCATCAGAGCACTCGAGCATGGGCAGGGCTGGCTCCAGTGTTTTTGCTGCCCCAAGCGGTGAAAAAAAAAAAAAAGCCATGACTTCATTCTTCAGCGGTAATTCAGCAGCGGGTCCTTCCCTCTGAGAGGGACCGAGGGACCCGCCGTCGAATTGCTGCCGAAGACCCAGACATGCTGCCCCTTTCCATTGTCCGCCCCAAGCACCTGCTTGCTGAGCTGGTGCCTGGAGCCGGCCCTGGGTAAGACCAATGGTTCAAGGGAGACACCAGATTTGTTTATGGGTAAACTGATGGCTCCAGGGAGGATACCACAGTTGTTTTGTTCAGGCTAGACAATAGGAACTGCTCATTCCTGGCTCTGGGCGGTGTCCCTTCCAGGGAGCTCACAATGCAGTTAGGCAGCTTCAGTGTTGTGGATCCCAGTCAAGGATTTATTACTAGAACTGGTCTGACAACTGCTGAGCTGGGGGTGTGCAGGCGTGAGTTCATTAACAGCTGGAGCAGAGAATTCCCCCATCATGCACTGCTTCCCTGCTTTTCTGGTCCCAGAGTTCCCTGCGGTTCTTGCCTTGGAATCTCTGTTCTCCTCCGTTTGCTAATGGAGATGCCTCCCTGTCCCATCCTTGATGCGAATGAGGCCAGGGGAGTTTCCTTAATCCTGACCCCCTTGTCCAGAGGGGTCTAGGTGTCTCCGCCATGGCCCTTTCATTGCTTTTCGTAAGTCTTTCTTCTGATCAGTTTTGGTTCAAGCAGAGGCTGGGGTGGGGAAGGTCTTTCGGGAGTCAGACAGGCTGGGTACTGCGCCCTGATTCCCCAAGAACACAGAGCTGATGGGGAACAAAGGAGAAAAGAGAAGGGGGCTTGGCCTGCAGAAAGTCGGTGGATCCAAGCCAAGGAAGCAGCAGGAAAGAAAGCTGCAGTGATTAATAGAGAAGATTGGGAGCCAAAGTGGGAGCAAGATCAGACGTAGGCAGAGCCCCAGACAAGGGCAGAGTTGAGTCTGTGTCTGTCTCCAAGTTGCAGCAGCCCAGCAGTGTGCATCGCGGTGGGATGCACAGTGGGCAGGAGTCACAGATGCAGGCTGCCCTGGGAGCCGCTGCCTCCCCCTGGAGGCAGGTCCGTGCTGCACAGTGGCAGGAGGTGGCAGGGAGCCGAGTTCCATTAGCCCCGTCTGAATCCCTGACTGGCACGTGGATGAGTTTGGACAGCTCCATTAAGGGGCGAGGAAGGAGCTCATTTCATGGCTGATTTGTTTTAATACCTTAGCCGCAGCAGGAGAGCAAGTCAACTCGGCCCCGCATCGAGGCGACAAGGAGATGCTGTGCTGCCATTACGCAGGGCTCGTGTTTCCGCAGCCACTGCACCTGGGCAGGATTGCTCCATCCCCTGCAGCGGGAGACGCTATTTTGCTGGTGTCCATTTGCATGGGGCCCCTTGTGCTGGAGCACCCTGGATCGCTGCAAGCATGGCGGGCTGCACAGAGGCATCTCAGAGCCTGTCACGCTGCCTGATGGGAACTGGCTGCAGGGAATTGTGGGATACTGGCTGGCATCATAGGGAATTGTGGGTCAAAAGCCCAGAATACTCTCCGATCCATCCCTTAATTCACCACACGTTCATGCCTTTCCCAAGCTGCTCCCTGCCACCAGGCCGGGGGCCCAGAGATCAGCAGCGTCCGTGGCCATTGTTAGCACGGGACCAATGATCCTGGCAGCCTGGGCAGGGCTCCCCGGGTGGGCAGACCCAACAGAGCCTGCAGGTGTTCTGCAATCGGTGCTACGGTGCTTCGCAGCCCGACCCACTGTGACTGCAGACCGTTGGCACCCGATCATTGTGCCAACCCCCCCTTGAGCGCAGGCACCGTGGAATGTGGGGAGGGGGGGATGGGAGATTCTCTCGCTGGGGCAGGAGGGGAACCCGGGGTCTGGAGGATGGCAGTATCGCAGGCCTGGAAACCTGGAGTCTCCGCATGTCCTATAGTAGCAGGGGCGACTGCGGGGAGCGGGTGGCGAAGGTCCGTTCGGGTTCCCTGCTCAGGCCATGGGGACCCGCTGTGAAGCGGGGACAGAGGAAGCACATGGGAGATGGGGAGACAGGGTTGAGCGGCCACGAGGATAAACTGTCACCCACCTGCCAGGACAGGCAGGGGCTGGGAGGGCAAGGAGTCGAGACAGTTCGGTGTCCTGCTTAGCATTGCGTCATTAGCACGTACCAAGGCAAGAGGAGGAGGTTTCTGGAACACGCGAGCCCTGGGCCATCAGACACAGTCAGGGGCACTGGAACAGTTTTTATAGTGGGGGTGCTGAGAGCCATTGGACCAAACTAGAAACCCTATATATAATGGAAACCACTTCAAGCCAGGGGGTGCAGCAGCTACCCCAGCACGCCTTGTTCCCACACCTCTGGACACGGTCTTGGCAGGGAGTTATATGTGGAGTGGAGCCAGGCAGGAGCGGTGAGGCTGACATCTCAGGCAGATTCCCAGTCCAGTCCTAGCTGCTGCGTACAATACAGGCCTGTGAACCCCTTCACTCTGCTGGGGGAGGCAGACCTGCTCACAGGAGCGTGGGGGCAGCCGTTTGCAAACAGGATCAGAAAGGGGATGGGCCAGTGCACCAGTCACTTCTGTTCTGGGGCCTTAAAGAGGCTATGGGGAGAAAAATCGGCTACTGGAGCAAGTTTCACCATCCTGGCTGCCACCCTCCATCTCCTGGGACCTTTGTCATACTGATCTTGAGAGGTGTCCTCACCAGACGGGGCCAGAGAGACCTGGCCAACGTCGCCACCTCTGCTGGCTCCAGCTCAACCCAGACACCATCACTGGGATCAGACTTTAACAGCAGTAGCTCAGCTCAACTAACGTATCCCCCCTGATGCCCCGCCATCTCTGATCCCATCTAAGAGACTGTCAAACAAGCCGTTTTCCCTTGTAAAAAAACTCTCCCGCTCAGGGGAGAGGGAACAAGGGCTGGTGTTGAAATGAAAGCCCTATTGATAACTTTATATTGCAAAGGCTTTCGCTGTTTTCCCTTCTTTTCTGTTTCTTTAATAAAAAGGTCAGAAGGATTTTGAAGGGGGTGTTTGTTCCAGTACGATGCAGGTGGAGGTCTCTATAGACCAAACCCTGGACGTTTGTCAATCTTGTGTGGTGTTGGACAGTGACTGAGTTGCGTTAACACCTTGAACTCAACTGGCCCCTGCTGCTACAGCTTAAGGAGAACATGACACGTGGCTGGGCAGGTCCAGTTCCACCCAGCAGGAAGCAGTAGTGACCCCCACACGCGATCCAGCTCAGAATGTCTTAATCTCCTTTCTGCAGCAGGCTCCAGAGGCAGGGAATACAAAATCCGGAAGAACAAAGGTGGAATTGGAATTCAAAGCGGCCCTGCCAAGACAGTGTCTGACTGGCCCTGGGCCTGCATGTGACAGAAACCTCCTCCTCTTGCCTTGGTACTTGATAATGACAAAAAGACCAACCAGTCCAGGCCTCTTCTCTCATGTTTCCTTTGATGTCTTAGGCAAACAGTTCCGGTCCCTGGCTGCCACCTGCCGGGAAGATTTCCATCCCTTCCAGGCTGCCGTTGGGGAGCACATATTAACCGAGAGCAACGGATCCCAGCAACTAAGCACTCCAGTTCAATATCAAACGCGTAGGCAGACCGTCCCATTTCTCTTTACAGACAAGAGACACGGAACCCATCCAAAAACATTCAGCCGCTTGAGAGGAAAACTGCAGCAAATTCAGCAACTTAGTTAACGTCACGGCTGTGCTGCATGTGGAAACGTCATGGCCACAGTGGGTGGAGAACTCAGATCCTCTCTCTCCAGAAGCTCTTCCACCACGAAAGCTCTAGGAGAATGACTGTTAGCAGTATAGGGACTATGAAACACAAATGTGCCATTCTCAATTCCGTCCATTAGAGGCAGCAGCGATACAGACACACCAGCCACCCTATTGTGTCATTATTCCCATTTCCCAGATGGGGAAACTGAGGCAAAAAGGAGCCATGGTCCCAGTGTGTCAGTGTCAAAGCCTGGCTTGGCATTTTGGCTGTCCCAGCTCTTTAGAATAATAGGACTTGAAGGGACCCCGAGAGGTCATCTAGTCCAGTCCCCTGCTGCACTGAGGCAGGACCAAGTATTATCTGGACTATCCCTGACAGGTGTTTGTCCAGCCTGCTCTTAAACACCTCTAGGGATGCAGATTCCACAACCTCCCTAAAATCATTTTTATTGCTCTTCTCTGGACTTTCTCCAATTTGTTCCCATCTTTGCTGAAATATGGCACCCAAAACTGGACACAATACTCCAGTCGAGGCCATATCAGTGCAGAGTAGAGCGGAAGAATGACTTCTTGCATCTTGCTTATAACACTCTTCTTTATACAACCCAAAATAGTGTTTCGCTTTTTTGCAACAGCGTTACACTATTGACTCATATTTAGCTTGTGGTCCCCTATGACTCCCAGATCCCTTTACACTCCTTCCCAGGCAGTCAGTTCCCATTTTGTATGTGTGCAACTGATTGTTCCTTCCTCGGTGGAGCACTTTGCATTTGTCCTTCTTGAATTTCATCCTATTTACTTCAGGCCATTTCTCCAGTTTATCCAGATCATTTTGAATTTTAATCCTGTCCTCCAAGGCACTTGCAACCCCTCCCAGCTTTGTATCATCCACAAACTCTGTAAGTGTCCTCTCTATGCCAGGCCTGCACAACATGTGGCCCGTGGGCAAGCGGTGGGGTGGGGCTGCTGGGTTCGCCCCCTGCCCGGGGGGTGCCTTGCCTCATAGCCCCGCATGCACCATGCTCCAACCGCCCTAATGGCCAGAACCACATGTGCCTCTGTCTCCCACTCTCCCCACCCCCTCGGCGTACAGCAGGTGCGTCACTTCCAGGGGCCCACTGAGGAGGGAAGCGCCAGGAATGAGGCAGAGCTGGTAAGTGCCGAGCAAGGGGAGGGGCACCTGGCCTGGGCTCAAGTGGGGGGGGAGAGACTGGGCTGAGACACCTCCCAAGCTTCCCCTTTGGTTGGGGGTGGGGTGGCTACAGGCAGCCTCCGTAGTGATCGGCGGGTGGGGGTTGAACTGTGCACAGCCAGGAAATCCCTGGGGGAGACGTGTGTGTGCGCATATGCGTGCGTGTGCATGCGCGTGTGTGTTGCACACGCCCTGCCCCGACTGCTGCCCCCTTCCCTGGTCCAGGGACCTTCCTCCCCACTGGCCCCTATCACACTGCCCCTCCTCCTGGCTCCCTGCAGCCCCTGTGTTTGTGTGTTGGACAGTGTGAGGGTGTGTGGACTCACCAGCAGCACCCCCTGCTGGTTGTCCTTGGGAATTAGCTCGTCCCACCTCCAAAGTGCCCTCTGCAGGCCGGTGATCTGCCTTACCACTGGGACCCCGCGTCCCTCCCGGACCCAGTGCCCTGTTATCTGGGGAGCTGCCCCCTGGCAGTAACCCCTCAGTCTTAGGGTCTCCCCTCCCCAGGGAACCCCCACCCACTATCCCCACCTTGCCTCAGTAGATGGCTACTGCCAGTCATCATCTAGCCCCCGTTCCCTGGGGCAGGCTGCAGTATCAGCCTACTCAGCATTGGCAAGGAGGGTTTGGACCTACTGCCCTGGCCTAGCCCTGGGCTGCCCTCTGCAACCCCCAGTACCTGTTAGCCCCATGCTAGGCCGCAGCCTGGGGCTCCCCAGCTCTGCTCCACTCAGGTACCCTGTCTCTAGCTCCCTGCAGCCAGGCCCGGCTCCCTCTACAGCCAGAGAGAGACTGCTTGCTTGAGTGCCTGGCTTGAGCCTTTATAGGGCCAGCTAGGGTCTGACTGGGGTGTGGCCCCAGCTGAGCCTGCTGCTTCCCACTCAGCCCGGGCTGTTCTCCCAGCCCTCCAGCCCTCTGCCAGGGCTGGAGCGGGTAACCACCGCGCTACAGACAGTCACATCCAATCCCTTCACACTGTCCTCCTTTCCCCTCCCCGTAGTTCGTAGCCCCAGAAAATCCCTTCTGACTGTTCCGCTTTTCCCCTCCCTTATTAAATTTGCAAGGTAATCATGAAAAGTACAAATGTTTTCTTTCAACAGAACAGGTGTTCTTCATTTTTCCATGATTCATAACAAAAATTAAAATAATTAAAAAATAATTGTTTGCTTTAATTGAAAAATTCTTAATACTCCCTGCCCCCCACGTTCATTTTCGGCCCACAGCTGTTTCGGCGGGGCGGTGCTAGGGAAGGAGGGCTTGTTTCCACGAGATGAGCAGCGTGGGGGGGGGGGGAGGGCGCTGTTTCTGTGAGGCTGGGAGGCACTGGGGCAGGGATGTGTTTCAGGGGTGGGCTGTGAGGCGCTGGGGGGGGGGATATTTCAGTGGGGCCGGGGGGTTTCAGCCCTCAGCTGTTTTCTTTGGAGTAATATGGCCCTCGCCACTTTACGAGTTGTGCAGGCCTGCTCTATGCCATTATCTGAATCATTGAAGAAGATATTGAACAGAACCAGACCCAGAACCGATCCCTGCAGGACCCCACTCGTTATGCCCTTCCAGCATGACTGTGAACCACGGATAACTACTCTCTGGGAACGGTTTTCCAACCAGTTATGCACCCACCTTTGCGCTAGGTTGAGCTGCCTCTCATTGGTGCTCTGTGCACACTTTGGTTTAGCAAAGATTGGTGCCTGCAAAAAGCTACTAGAAGAGCATCTTGGTGGTGCCCCAAGGGAAAGGCTTTCTCCCAGCCCCGCCTATATGGCTGAGTATTCACCCCCACCCCCACCCTGGAGTGCTAGCTGCAGTGTCCTTTAGACGCATACCTCCTCTCCCCTCCCCCCAAAAAATATGTGTGGTTTATTAATGAAAAAATAAAACTGAGATGGAGATGATTTACTTGCATTTACTGAGAAACACAGTGATAAGGATCTCACATTTAAATGGCACCTCTCAACTCTCAAACAACAATCATGCCACCTCCCACAGAAGTGCAGCCACCTCTGGCGGTGAGCTGCAGCAGCTGTTTATCAGCATATAACGACATGAAATGATGAGTGTTGCAGCGAATTAAAACAGTAGTGGGTAGCAAGATCAAACTGATCTGTGCCAGGATTTGCTGGTCCTCTGGAGTTAACCCCCCCACACACTTTTGCAAAAGATGCCATGGAATCTTTAATAATCACAGAAGTTCCTATCTGATGCCTATCACCACGGTATCTGAACTCCTTCTAGACATGTCCAGCACCTGACACACTGAAGCCCCAATCTTGGTTGGCACAACTGTAATCAGAATAATTAATAATAAGGCACTGACAGCTTACAGGTCACTTTGCAGAAAAGTGGGTCAAAGTAATGACTTGTGCATTTGGACTGATGGTCACGGGCCGTGGTTTTGTGTCTCGCTCCAGCAGCATGGGGTCTCTGGCATCGGCGGTCTTGGGTTCAGATCTGAGTGTGGGCAAAGAGTGCCCCTGTTGAACCACCATGACCACATCCGGTAGCACATAGCAGCTTCCTTGGGGATCCCTCTGCCAACAGCTGCCTGGGCTCAGGCTGCAGGAGTGCCATGAAGATCGCAGCACAGGCTGGGATGGCTGGAGGAGGCCATGAGAAATACTGGGAAATGACTTAGTAAATCTTAGTTACTTAACATAGTTACAAACCCAGCGAGAACCCTCACCTACCAAAACTACTAACATATCACTTGGCTAAGGGACAAAGACTTCAAATACATGTCAATAACGTGCAATAACTCAGCAATTTTTCTTCTTTGGGTGCATGGCTCTGCATCTGTCTATGCTGCCATGTGTGTTCAAGCAGGCATGTGTTGCTTGTTTGCATGGGCGCACTCATGTGTATTGTATGTGTATTCTTACATGTATGTTCTTGCATGGGTGTGCCCTGATAACCGCCTCAGCGCTGTATGTTGCTTGCACACAGGAGGGTGTGTTGTCTCCTAATCTATTATGGAGAAAGGATCTGACGATTAAATTGATGTAATTTTTAATGCCGTTCAGCGGCCAGCCCCCCAGCCCTCCCCCATCTGAGGAGCGGTTCCTGGCAGCTGAGCTTGGGAGATGCTGCAGGTGCAATTAACCTGGCTACCCCCTTCTTCATCTGCAGTTCAGCTCTTGGATTGCCGGGCAATGCTCCGCTGGTGGGAGCCCAAGCCCCATTGGCAGGGAGGGCTCAGGAGTGTCCACCCCCCCCAAACTCTGGGCAGGAGGCCCAGCTAGTCCTCTGCCAACAGCTGGGGCTCCCTACGGGCAGCTGCTCTGCTGGAGCCCGCTGGGATCCCTGGATTCAGGAGCAGCAGTTGCCGCTAGAAGGCCAGATTCCATGATGGTGACAAGCACCAGGACACTGCCCACTCCTGCAGCGGTACTGCCTCAGATGCCCATCCAGGGGGAGACCGATTCTGTTACTGGAGCACCCGAGGCTGCTCACTGGCAGGCCAAGGCACCCTCTCTGCCCTCGCCAAAGGGACACTCTTTCTCTGTTTGGGTGGGCAGGGGAAGGAGACACCCCAATTCTCCCCCCACCAGGATCCGCTCTCTGGCTCTGCTGACAAGGAGCCCAGTCATGTCCCGATAAGATGGATTCATTGTCTCGGCAGCATGGGCGAGATACGTAACGAGAACAGGGCCCGCAAGGCCCGGCCTGCTTTGTTTCAATTACAGCGGCTGCTGGAGCGAGACGACAAACCCGCTCTTGATGGCAGGCGCAGGGGATAGAGGTGCCCTTGCCGGCTGCCAGGAACAGGGAAGGAAGCCAGATTGCTCAGCGCAGAGGATCAGAGGGAGGAGAAGGAAGGGGAACAAACTATACCTTCGGGGGGGGGGGCAGCTGGCATACATTGGCCCCACAGGGCCTCTGGCGCTGGCTGGGCAATCGAGGCACACCCAGGAGTTTGGGCAAGTTCTACAAGACAACCCAACAGCTTGGCTGGCAAAGCCCGAGGAGACGAGATTGGTGGTCATGAACTGCCGAGCATTGATAAACCACTGCCCTCTCCTGGCTGGGCTCAGAACGGCTCTGCTGTGTGTCACAGACCCCCAACGGCTAGGGGAGATTCCCCTGTAGCGCAAGCAGCAGGAGCCGGTGCTTTGGGAGTCGGAGGATCAGAACAGCTGCCTCAGTGACGTGCAGCACAGTGAGAACTGGGAGGTTCTCTGGGGCTCTTATCCGGCTAGTGTAGAAAGAGAGGATTGTAGCTGGTAGAAAGAGAATGCCGCTGCCAGCTGGTTTGCCACAGGCCACACCAGTCCTGCCACAGGGATCTAGATAAAGCTGCTCCTAAGAGACACCGCTTCCCCCAGGCTCTTGCCAGCAGCACCTATCCCCCTTGGAAACAGCTCCTTTCCCTGGGAGATTGACGGGGTTCCTGTTTCCTTCATGCTGCCTGCATCCGACTGTCCCAATCCCAGTGCAGAATCCATCCTCCGGGCAGCCCTGCCTCTCCTGCTGACTGCTGAGGGAAGCTGCTTCCCAGGCAGCCGGGCAAGGATCTCGCTTAGAGAGCAGCAGCTGGTGCAGGATGCAAGCACAGCAGCATGTGCCCTGCTACTTCCCTGCCTCCACTAAATCTCAGGGACATGGCAAGAAACCTGTTGTGAACCACAACCTTACAGCTGCTCTCACGCCGTGCACCATGCCCAGGCAGAATACATAGCACCAGTGGGGAGAGTGCTAGGGGTCTCCTGCTCCAAAGCCCTACCGCAGGAGCTAGAGTGGACTCTCCTAGGACTCTCCTAGGGCAGTATGGGGGCTATGACACACAGCGGAGCAGTATTGACCCCATCCAGCAGAAGGTTCTGGGGACATCCCCCACCGCAGAGCTCTCTGAGGCCTACTGGATCAGGTCACATCTGCAGGGAGGAAATGTCCCCCCTACTCCCAGCTCAGAACAGGAACCACTCAGGAGGGAGCAAGGATGCCCCCAGCACAGGCCAGCT
Organism: Gopherus evgoodei; assembly: GCF_007399415.2. Taxonomy (NCBI): domain Eukaryota; kingdom Metazoa; phylum Chordata; order Testudines; family Testudinidae; genus Gopherus; species Gopherus evgoodei. The sequence continues at coordinate 109,763,506 of NC_044329.1, read as the reverse complement.
GGGGAAAAGGAAACAGCACAGCAGCCTTGAGAGCCTGTCCTAAGAGACATTCCCCCGGCGCTGCGAAGGGCTCCGCTCTCAGTCATCAGCTGCACGTCTGAAGTTTCCTGTTCTCTGGCCCAACAGCATCAGCCCCCAGCCCCACACCACTGACAAATCTGTGGCCACTCAGAACTTCCTTAGAGTCACAGAAGATCAGGGTTGAAAGGGACCTCAGGAGATCATCTAGTCCAACCATCTGCTCAAAGCAGGACCAATCCCTGACAGATTTTTGCCCCAGATCCCTAAATGGCCCCCTCAAGGATTGAACTCACAACCCTGGGTTTAGCAGGCTGAAGCAGCCGAGCTCAAACTCAGCGTCTCCCCTGCAGCAATGCAGACCCCAGGAGTCTCCACTAAAGGAGAGCCGCTGCGAGCAGTACCAGCCCTATGACATGCTACTGAGCAGCCCTGGGGCCAGCCAACAGTGGACAATGGTGAAACAGGCACTAGTCCTGCAGTGTCAGCCAGCCAGCCCGTTTGGCCCATGTGCGACCACTAGATCCTGACAGTCAGGCCTGGACAGCCAGTCACAAGCCCAGAACAGCTTCTGGGGGCTGGTTCAGTCTCTGCAGCACCCCCTTGTGGTTCATATGGCACTAGTCACCCTGCCTCAGTTTCCCTCTGGCCTATCAGTGGTTCAACAGCCACCTCCCACGTAGCCCAGCACTGACTTACCCCAAAGCTCCCAAACAAATATAAGAGAAACCCAGGAGGGGCAGCCATCCCAGTCCGTGGCTGGACTCAGTCTTTCCACTCAGGGCCTGGCTTCTCTAGTTAATGCTCACCAGGGTTCCCTGCTTCAGGCCTCAGGGAGGCTCTGGAAGGGCCCCCACTTGGCTCAGTGTCCTGGCTTCTCCTCCCAAGAGAGAGCTGCAACCCTACTCCCTGTTCCCAGTCAGCCCCTAGCTGAGCTGGGCAGGATCTGCCCACTCAGCTCCCGCCCCCAGGCCCCACACCTGCAGCAGGGCAGGGCTGAGTGTTGATCTGCAGCACCAGCATGTTACCCTCACTGGTTATAACCTAGCTAGGACGGATTGACTGGCACCAGGGGCAGGGGAGCGGTTCGCTACATCAACGGCATCACCTGTTTCTGAGTCACAGCTAACTTGGAACAGGAGCGGGGGAAGGTCCCTAAAAGTGTGGAGGAGGTCACCGGTGCCCAAACTGTGCCCCCCCCCACTGCTCCTTTCCCCGAGGCCCTGCACCACCCCACCCCTTCCCCCCTGAAGCCCTACCCTCACGCTGCCCCTTCCCCGAAGCCCTGGTCCCGCGCCACCTCAAGACCCCCCGCTCACGCCTCTCCACCCTCTGCCCCCTATTGCTCCCTCTTACAGCTGATAAAAAGTGGGCGGGGATAGATAGCCATCCCACTTTGAGAAGTGGGGGTGGGCCTGGCCCCCCTTGACTCACAAGAAAGTGATCTTGAAAGCTTATGACCTGATGTCCTAACAGATGAAGATCAAGATGGGGCCCCAGTCGGGGTCTGCTACAGACCCTCAAATCACACCGGGGAGCAGGACGGCTGGCTCTTATCTAGCATGTGCTGGAAAAAAAGGCTGCGTGATCATGGGGGACTTGAGTCTGAATGACGTGTGCTGGAGGTCTCAGGACACCAGGCCCAAAACATCCTTGATTTTCTAACCATTGCAGATGACGCTGTACAGCGCCAGGGAGTTCTGTATCAAACCTCGTCTTGCCAGCTCAGGAGGATCCCAGAACTGAAACTGAATGGCAGCTTGGGTACAAGGCACCGTGACTATATCACGGGTGTGAAAACAGAAGCAAGTCCAGACCAGGAGCGCGTCTGTAAGCGGGAGCTGGGGCCCACTGGAGCCCTGCATCCACCTCAGGCTCCATGGCCTCGTGAGGGTCACCCTTCTGTCAGGGCCAAGGTCTCTCCTGCTACTAGCGCAGCCCCTGCCCTAATTGAGCTCCCAAACTCTCCTTAACACTGTCATTGCCAGTGGGGGGTGTACACCCCATCACACCCCCTTCCCCTCATGCCAAGTGCTCTGTGTCTCGTCATACCCCAGGCTGCATGGCCCCCATTCTCCCCAATCCCCTTTCCCCCCATACCAGGATCCCCCATTTCCCCTCTCCCCATGCCAGGAGTTCTGTGTGCCCTCCCATTCTGCTTGTGCCATGGGCTGTCTATGCCCCCCCCTTCCCCTCTGCCCTCCCCAGTCTCAAATCTTCCTGCCTGGGAGAGACGTCTCTCGTGGTGTTAACATGGTGAACTTGGCTGGGAGGCTGGTATTGCACTGGAAGGCGGTACTGCCAGCCGGCAGCTGGGTCTTTCATCTATAGCCAATCACAGACCTGGGTGAAGCTGCGGGGTCTGTTCCCCACTGAGGCCTGTCCCTGGAGTTTTGGACTCGACCGCACATGGCATTCAGAAGTTATTGCATTACAGACGCAAATGCATCGAGGCCCAGAACTGCAAAGGTCTTTCGGTGCCTAACTCCCAAAGCTGTGAGGATCTGGGCCTGACCTCACGTCTCTCAGCCAATTAACCCCTCACAAATTCTTGGCCCTCAGTACACACAAGGTACCAGAAGCAGGTCCAACCATAGATCTTACCTCCCCAACCTTGTCTTGCTAATCTCCTGGGACCACCAGGGCTCCCCGCACCCCCCGCTGCATCGCTGTCAGCTGAGGCTCTCAAAGGGCTTTGCAAAGGGGAGCTGTGCAGGGCTGTGTTTGTCTTACTAGCCCCATTTCACAGAGCAGGACATTGAGGCTCCTTGAGATGAAGAGCGAGATTCTGCCACTTTTCTTTGTGTTGATTTGACTCGCAATGAGCCCTGCAGAAACGAGGGGGTGATTCACTAGTCAATCTGTGAAGGGACTTGCCCGAGGTCAGCGAGCCAGTCAGTTGGACAATGGGGAATAGAAGCCAGCAGTCCTGGCTTGGAGTCCCCCACTCTAACCATTAGGGGCTGTGGGTCGTGATTGAAGGACTTTGGTGGGGCTGTGAGGAGATCCCAGGACTGGAAGGGAGGAGGGGCTGCAGGTCAGGATTGAAGGACATTGGCGGAGCTGTGGGGAGATCCCAGGACTGGAACGGAGGAGGGGAGGTGCAGATCAGGGCATAGCCCTTTGCCCCCAGCCTGCACCTCTCCTGGGCGGCACCCTCCGTGCTGGGCCTCCTGGAAGAGCCAGCACAGACTGTCTCTGAACGCACAGTATAAAGCTGCTGCTGTGGCACTTGCTTGCTAGAAGATACATGGGGTGTGTGTGTCTCATCTCGGCTTGCAAGGGGCAGGTCATGCTCTGGAGTGAATTTCAGGAGGGCTAAGGCCACGATAAAGACGAGCCACCTTGGGAGGGCCAAGCAGCTCTCAGCCTCTGGCCTGCCTCGTCTGTCAGCCACCCCAGCTCTTTGGCCCTAGTGTTTCTTTCCCCTACTCTCCCTAGTGAGTTACCCCTGTCTTGGTCTCTGAGCCATTCTCCCTTGGCCTCTTTCCCTTCCAGTTGCCCTCTGCCAAGCAGCGGCTGCTTTGGGTTAGCCTGGCCCCAAGAAGTCTTGTTTGGTCCAAAAGCAGCAGATGTGCCCAGGGGTCCAGCTGCTGCTTCCATGTCCGGGGAGTTACCTTAGGCATATATGGTACAGACCCCACTCGGCAAGTACACAGGACACGTTCTGCAGGGAGCTGCCCTCCAGCCCCAGCTGGTGCTGCTGCAGGTGCCCGGGTATGACCAGAAGCCCAGGAGAACGTCCCAGCTTGCAGCCGCCCAGCTTGCAAAGCCAGGGAGCTGCACTCCTGGTGCAGAAGGCTGCACGGAGACTGGCTTATCCCCCCTGACCCTGGGGGAGAGAAGGGAAGAGGATGTGGCCTTGACACTGCTTGCTACAGAAGCAGGGTGGAGAGTCCTTTGCCCTGGAGGGAGACGGCCAATCGCAGCTGGCCTCTCTCCTGTCCCGACCCCCTGCCCACCCCCAGGCGCGCCTGGCTTGGGTGCCAGACACACCATGTGGAGAGGGGAGAAGACCCTGAGCTCGACTGGTTCCTTGCTGCCCTCCTCCCTACACCGCAGGGCCAGGGGAGCCCTGCCTCACCCTGCTTGCTGGAGAAGGAGCCTCTGAGATGAGAATCCCCAGCCCTGGTGCCGTGGAAAGCAGGGGTGGGCCCGGTAAACGCCAGAGAGGTTTATTTGGATGGTTGTTCCGCACGAGGGCTCTTTACCCCGTCCCCAGCCGCCCCATCACACCCCCTCTCTCCACCCATTGGGGCCCATGGGCCAGCTCCCCTGGCTCGGGGAGCTGAGCCGCCCCTGGACGCCGCCCTGGCTGATGGGTTTGTGAGGGACAAGGGCTTGTGGCACCGTTGCATTTGGGGGATGGGGGGGCAGGATAGATGACACCTGCCCCTTCAGACTGGGCAAAGCTGGGGGGACTGGACGTGTGGGGAGAAAAATAGGTCAGCAGATCTATGGGGCTGGGAGAGCTTGGGGGAGGGGCGGGGGGGCTGGCGGGTATGGCCACTGCCCCATTCATGTCATTAAGTGCCCTAGCCTCACAGCCAACCTTCCCTTGGCCCCAGGCCATCCCACAGCGGCTGCCTTTCCAGGAGCAGTGTAGGCAGCAGCAGCCAGGCAGGGGGATGGGACAGGGCTCTGGGTTATAGGAACAGAGCCCCCCCGCCAACCTCAGCACTTTGCCTGCAGTCCCTTGCCCCTGGCAGAGGCCGTTTCTGACCTCTGCTCCCCAACACGCTTTTCTGCGCAGCGTTGGCCCGTGGTGACCGGGGGAGCCCGGTTTGCACCACGGGCTTCATTGAGCACGGACAGGCAGGAGCCAGGGAGGAAGGGGTCAGAATCAGCCCCAGGGTGGGAGACTGCGGCGACCCCATGAGTCTGGGGTGGGCTGGGGGGATCTTCCCCAGGGCAGCTGCGGTGCAGAGGGAAGAACGTGGAAAAGAGGGGCTGGGCCGCGGGGGTGGGGGGCCTAGCAGGGCCGTGTCTGGTGCCAAAGGGGCTTGTGCTGCGTTCGCAGTGGCACTTTCAGAGGTTTTGTTTGGGCGGAGCTATACCATTCTCCACCCCCGGGGAGCGCTGCGTAGGTGGGGTAGCTGCACGTGGGAGGTGCCTGGGAGACAGAGTCCCACACTGGTGAATGAGCCCGGCCATCCGGCCATGCAGTGAGCTCACGGCATTTCCACAGCACGGGGGTCGCCCCCCGAGGCATCTCCTTTATGCCATATCCCCTTCCTCCTCCTCGTGTGCTGGCACCTCCGGCTGCTGCCTCCGGCGGTGGTCTCGGTGGTGGCTGTGGGTGTGGGAGGAGGCCTGGGGATTGCGGTTGCTGCTGGCTCTGTGTTGGTGATTGTGGTGGGCTTTGCTCTTGTGGGGGGACAGCTCCTGTTCCCTCTCCTCTCCTGTTCCTTCTCCTGTTCCTTCTTGGGTGAGACTCTGGGGTCCCTCTGCTGTGCTGTTTGCCTGGGAAGGTAACATCAGGGGGGGTGTTACACAGACAGACATGCACATACACTGCTTTGGAATGACATGGCTGGGGGGGGGTTGTCAGTGTCACCACTGCCCTCTACTGGATAGAATCACAGTGGGATCATAAACCCTATATTGCCAACAGGGGATGGAGAGTCTCTGATGGGGTCTAAATTAGCTGTTACCACTCAAGAAAGATCTTGGAGTCATTGCGGATAATTCTCTGAAAACATCCACTCAATGTGCAAACGCACATTGTTAGGAGCCAGGAGGAAAGGGGTAGATAATAAGACAGAAAATATCATATCGCCTCTATATAAATCCCTGGTACGCCCGCACCTGGAATACTGTGTGCAGTTCTGGTCACTCCATCTTAAAAAAAAACTGGAAAAGGTGCAGAGAAAGGGAACAAAAATGATGAGGGGGTATGGAACAGCTTCTGTATAAGAAGAGATTAATAAGACTGGGACGTTTCAGCTTGGAAAAGAGACGACTAAGGGGGATACGATGGAGGTCTATAAAATCATGACTGGTGCGAAGAAAGCGAATAGGGAAGTGTTATTTACTCCTTCTCATAACACAAGAGGTAGGAGTCACCCGATGAATTAATAGGCAGCAGGTTTAAAACAAACCAAAGGAAGTATTTCTTCACCCAACACAGTCAATCTGTTGAACTTGCCAGGAGATGTTGTGAAGGCCAGAAGTATAACTAGGTTCAAAAATTACATAGGAAGATGAGACCATAAGAACGGCCATGCTGGGTCAGTTCAAAGTCTCATCTAGCCCAGTATCCTGTCTTCCGACAGCAGCCAATGCCAGGTGCCCCAGAGGGAATGAACAGAACAGGGAATCACCCAGTGTTACATCCTGTGTCGCCCATTCCCAGCTTCTGGCAAACAGAGACTAGGGACACCATCCCCATAGGCGCTGACCGGAGCACCCACAGGGAAAAATGGTGGGTGCTGAGCACTCACCAGCAGCTCCCCATCAGCTGCCCCTCACCCCCCAGGGCCTCCCACCTGCCAGTGGACCCCGCAATCAGTGCTGCCCCCTTCCTCCCTGCGCCTCCCACCTGCCACGAGCAGCTGTTTTGTGGCGTGCAGGATGCTGGGGCGGAGGGGGGAGGAGCGAAGACGTGGCGTGCTCGGGGGGGGAGGGGGTGGAACTGGGCGAGGAGAGGCGGGGGGTGGAGCGGGCAAAGGGAGAGGTGGAGCAGGGCCGAGAAGAGGCAGGGTGGGAGTGGGGCCTTGGGGGAAGGGGTGGAGTGGGGCCGGGGCCTGGGGCAGAGCCGTGGGTCGAGCACCTCCCAGCAGTTTGAAAAATCGCCACCTGTGACCATCTCTGCCCATCCTGGCTAATAGCCATTGATGGACCTAACCTCCATGAACTTATCTAGTTCTTGTTTGAACGCTGTTATAGTCTTGGCCTTCACAACGTCAGTGATAAGTTCATGGAGGACAGGTCCATCGATGGCTATTAGCCAAGGTGGTCAGGGCCCCATCCCCACGCTCTGGGTGTCCCTAAACCTCTGACTGCCAGATGCTGGGACTGGACGACGGGATGGATCACTCGAAATTGCCCTATTCTGTTCATTCCCTCGAAGACGGGACACTGGGCTAGATGGACCTTTGGTCTGACCCAATACAACCACTCATGTTCTTATCATAAACCCTATATTGCCAACAGAAAGTGGGGAGTCTCCTCTCCTGCTGTTAGCAGAGGGCTGTGTTATGGGAACAGGAGGACGGCAGCTCTCCCTGCTGCTGCCCTGAATGTCCCTGGGGTGCAGCATAGTGACCACCATGAAGCCACAGATGGCTTGGCCAGGGGAAGGAGATGGGTCAGTTCAAACGGCACGGGGGCCCTGTGGCTGCCCCGTGAGCTGCTCCTTACCTCCCTGGTGCTGTTGGAGTAGAGGGAGCAGTTGCCACAGACGTCCTTGGTGTAGGTGAAACGCACAGCTGACTCCACGTAGCGGAAGTGCAGGAAGCTGTAGGGTAACGGGATGTGGAAAGCCAGCCGGCCGCACCTGCAGAGCAAATGATGAGTTACGGAGATGAGGATGAGGGATGAGTTACGGAGGCCGGTGTCCCACAGGGCAGGATGAGCCTCTTGGCTCAGAAAGGTGCATTGGGCAGTAACTCAGCTTGGTACCCTTAACCATAAAGGCCTTCCCCAGTATCTACCCCCTGCCACTCCTCTCTCATCTGGTGTGTTCCATCAGCAGATCTCAAAGCACTTCACAAAGGAGAGCAGTGTTCCTGGTTTACAGATGGGGAAACTGAGACACAAAAAGGGCAGAAGTGACTTGCCCAAGGTCACCCAGCAGACCAGTGGCAGGGCTGGGAATAGAACCCAGGGCTGCTGACTCCCAGGCGAGTGCACTAGGCCAGACTACCTCCTGGGGCTCCCTATCAGGTTAGGCTGAGATGCTGAGCATCTCCCCAATTACCTGAACACCAGCTCTGCCTTCCCTCCCAGCCCCGAAAGTCCAGTGCTCCCCTAGTGAGAAATCCCCTCTGGCTCCTGCCCCACCTTCCCAGGACACCTGCATGGAATGAAGGGCTGGTGTCACCATTAGAATGCACAAGAGTGTGTGTCTGTGCGCTGCTGCCCTCTGCTGGAAGGAATCGGATCCGCTCACATGTTAGTGACTATGTCACCCTCTAGTGCCACGGGCACAAGACACGAGTAAAAACTGTAATGCTACAAACAGATCCCGGCGGTTCTCCTGCAGCTCAGGGGCTAGAGGCTAGGTAGAGCACGAAATCTTGAGTTCGATACCAATAACTGCATAGTTTGGGGTCACGGATGGGTTATGCCAAGTGGGGCTGAGCGGAAGGAAGGGGGGGGAGGATTAGTGTTAACACCCCATCCCTGTTCCCAAGCACACATGGGCCTCGGGGAATGCTTCTCCACCACCCTGGCTAGTGGAGTGCCCAGCCCTGGGGGTACCAGGGCAGTTTTGGGCATGGAGCCATAGGGGCATAGGAAAGGCGTCTTTACCTTCTTTTATAATGGCTGTGGGCAAAAGGAGGGGGCTCTGGGGGCTGCGCAGCTGTTCCACCCTCGGCTACTGTCAGGAGCGGAGCCGGGGAAAGGCCAGCACCTCTGAACCGAGGGGAGGAGATGCACAGGCCAGCGGGGACTGGAGGCAGGTGGGAAAAACCACAGCTCCAGCATGGGCTTGTGATCTTCAAAGTCTGAATCCCTCCCTGTGTTTTCCTGGCAGTTCCTCTGCCCCAGCACACCCCAGAGCAGGTTGCTGACTGTGCTGTGTGATTCGCACCCCTGCCCCCAGGCTTTCTGGCTGGCCCCTCCACAGGCCAAAGTCCAAGGGTCCATGGAGCAGATGATAGCAGGGTTAGGACAACAAGGCAGGGAGCAGGTTGCACAACCAAGTTGGGAGGGGGCGGGTGGTGCCGAGGAGGGGCAGGGAAATGGAGGCCCTTGGGGGCAGAGTGATGGGCACAGACACAGGGGAGTTGGATCCCTGTTATGCGGGCTGCCCGGGGCCGGGGGGTTTAGTCTGGCTGGTGATGGATCATGGGGCCAGGCCCCACATCAGTGGATCAGGATCTGAGTGAAGTGAAGCTCAGGGATTTGTACAGAGACTCCCTTGCTATTCCCCTTTGCCTGGCCTCCGCTCCTCTGTCTGTCCGTCCACCCTCCAACTGGCAGGTGTGGGAAATGTCTGGCCTGCTGTGGGCACTGCAATAAATAAAGGAACAATATCCTCCTCCCCCTGGGCATTCCTGGGGGAGGGCTCGGCTGGCTCGCGCCCAGCTTTTCAGAACAGAGCAAACCGCTGGGGCAGCGGGTGCCGGTGCCAACAGGCCAGGTTAGAGCGCCCCAGCCAGCGGCTGCATGGCCATTTGGCTCAGCAGCGGGAGCGTGAGCAGCAGGATAACACGACACCACCGCTTGGCCTTTCCCTAGTTCTATCCGCCCCGGACCCCCACGTGCTTCCCTGGTACGAGTCACCTCACGTCTCCTGCAGGTGAGGTGCGGAGCAGTTCAGTGACCTACCTAGAAGTCATACAGCAAATGAGCGGTGACGCTGATAATAGAACCCAGGAGTCCTGGTTCCCAGTCCAATAACCACTAGGCAACGCTCCCCTCTTAGGGTGAGGAATAGAACCCAGGAGTCCTGGCTCCCAGTCCAATAACCACTAGGCCACACTCCCCTCTCAGGGTGAGGTATAGAACCCAGGAGTCCTGGCTCCCAGTCCAATAACCACTAGGCCACACTCCCCTCTCAGGGTCAGGAATAGAACCCAGGAGTCCTGGCTCCCAGTCCAATAACCACTAGGCCACACTCCCCTCTCAGGGTCAGGAATAGAACCCAGGAGTCCTGGCTCCCACTCCAATAACCACTAGGCCACACTCCCCTCTCAGGGTCAGGAATAGACCCCAGGAGTCCTGACTGCTCCTTCCCTATGTGTGTCACTGTGTTACATTCCCCACCCAGGCCAGTTGGGGAGGTTAGCCAGGTCCCCGGAGCCCTGCAGCCTGGCTGGATGTGCTCCATAACGCTGCCGGTTCTTTACCTTGACCAGGAGCCATTGGCTCCAGGCTGCTCGGACATGCAGGGCACAGGATACACTCGGCGCCTGCTCCTCAGAAACAAAGGCATAAGGCGAGACCAGCCGGTGTGCACCCCAGAGGGGCATTCAGCGCTGAGGAGGGGCTGCCGGTTTCTAGGCACTCACCGGTCATAGATGAGGAAGTCGTCCTTGTCCCCATCCAGGATCTGCCAGACGTCTGGCTCCAAGATCTCCTGCTGGTAAACAGGGACCTCCTCCGGGGCCCAGCGCTTCAGCTCCCAGAACATGGCCCTGGAGAGCGGCGTCTTCTCGTTCACAATCATGTAGCTGATGTCGGCCAACCCGTCCTGGGACAGCTTCTCACGCAAGCCCCCGAGACTGGGGAGGCGGGGAGAGCGGGGGTGAGGCACAGGGCCACGGGATCTGCCTCTCGCTAATGCTCTGTGTCATGGTCACCCTGCCACCCCTAGTGCAAACACCAAAGAGGAAGGACGTGACATTGCCCCGGATTGCTGCTCCTGACCTCTGGGGATGAAAAGGGGGGATCCATGGGCCTCCATAGTCCCTCTGCTGAGGCTGCCAGCAAAGGGGCCAGTGCTAATTAGTGGCAATGGGCTGAGACACCCACCAGCTCACCACCATCGCCATGTTTGCCCCCCATGCCCTCTTGCCTAGCTCTGGCTCCTGCTCCCCATCCGGCCCCCGCTCACCTGTTGGCTTGCTTCAGACAGAACTGTCAGCTGGCCTTCAGCAGCGCCACCACCGTGACGCGCCCCAGCGCCCCTGTCATCGGGGCTGTCCCGTTGATCTCCCACCGTGGAGCCGGCTGGCACAGCCGGGTCTTGTTCTCGGCCACGTCTGCCAGCGTGGCTGACACCAGCCCCAGCAGTGTGGCCACGGCTAGGGCCAGGAGCCCCATCCTAGCCACCCCGTCCTCAGCCTGGGGAGCGAGAGGCGTGTTAGAGAGATGCTGGCATTGACCATTGCTCTTGCATGATTAGAAGGGGAGTAGCTGAGACATGAGACGGGGTCGGCTAGACACACGCAGCCACTTTTCCCCCAGTGGAGCTCCTCTGAGTTCCGGGAGGGGCTCCAGGTTCACTCAGGCACTAGGTCCTGATACAGCCCCACACAGGGGCACGCGGCTCACCCTCACCTCCACATCCCCTCCCCCAAAATCCCCAAGGGGCCTGAGCAGAACAACTTCCATCTCCACTGCGCCGTTTACCCTGAAGCATCCCAAAGTGCTTTACCAACAATGCTGTAAATACAGGCACTGTTCACCCAGCACTGAAATGCAGCCACCTCTGGGGTGGAACGCAGCAGCCATGACCCACAGCAATGCCACCTAACAGAAGGGGAGAATTCCACATCCAGTGGAAAGAGTGGAGTCTAATTACCTGCCAGCTGGGCTAACACCCCTTCTCTTGGGGCCAGTGCTGGGGGAGCTCTACAGTAAGTCTCTGCTGAGATACAGCACCTCCCGCAGCACATCACCCCCTTATGCTGTGCTGGGGTATTGGAGTCAGCACCAACTCAACGGGGAGAGAGCCCCTTGCTGCACCAGCCTGTGTGGACCGAAAGCCCCAGTCACGTGTATCCCAGCTAATGTAAGTGCAGGTCTGATCCACCCTTAAAGGAGCCTGATCTTTTTAACAATCATACCAAGCTAGTTGCCTATATAAAATCCTGTAGCAGTGAGTTCCACAAGCTAGTGTGCATCACAAACAAACACAATATTTCTCCAGGGATCCTGCCAGTGACCTAGAGAAAGGGGCCCTCCTTGGACCCATTATCAACCCCCTTCCTCCCTCAGCCTGTACATATTCTTTACAGGGTGAGAGGGAGGAACAGCTGCCACTTCAAAACAAAACCCAATCAAGCCGGTCCCAGCCCCCTCCTTCACTGCTTGGGTTGACATAAAGGCTCATTTGTGCCCATGGACACAAACGCAGCTCCATTGTGTAGAACAGCTGCCTATTTCAGTGGCATGATAAGTCCCTGTTTGTACTGGCTAGCGAGCAAGTGGTGGCTTTTGCCACATTTGCCTGATAGTACAGAGCTGCATTGATTTTCATGAGAGTGCCACAAACGTGAGGCCCGCGCTTGACAAGAAGGCAGTGTTCTAATGGCTCGCCCATGCCAACGGGAGCGGGCACTCGGGTTCTATCCAATCTCTTGGAGGGGAGATGGGGCTAGTGGATAACTTGGGGACTGGAAATCATGATTTCTGGGTTCTGGTCCCATCTCTGGAAAAGGAATGGGGCCTAGTGGTTAGATCAGGGGAATTTGGCACCACTATTCCTGGAGTCTGTTCCAAATCCTGCCAGTGACTTGCTATGGGCTCTTGGATAAACCCCTTCACTTACTCATTGCAACTTTAGGGTGCCAAGAACAGTACTGTTGTGCCTCAGTTTCCCCAGCTGTAAAAGGGAGGCTATAACTCAGGGCTCGGCAGCCTGTCAGAAGTGGTGTGTCGAGTCTTCATTTACTCACTCTAATTTAAGGTTTCGCGTGCCAGTAATACATTTTAATGTTTTTAGGTCTCTTTCTATAAGTCTATAAAATATAACTAAACTATTGTTGTATGTAAAGTAAATAAGGTTTTTAAAATGTTTAAGAAACTTCATTTAAAATTAAATTAAAATGCAGAGCCCTCGAACCAGTGGCCAGGACCCGGGCAGTGTGAGTGCCACTTAAAATCAGCTCACGTGCCGCCTTCGGCACCCGTGCCATAGGTTGCCTGCCCCTGCTAACTAGTCTGACCTACCTTGCGGAGGGGTTGTTAGGGCTAATGAATTAGTGTTGTAAAGCACAGACACTCCATGGAAAGTCTCACTATACAGTGAGTGCAAAGTAGAAAAAGCCATTCAAAGCAAACCACTCCATTCCCACCCCAGGCTCCCTGTCCGGAGTGGGAGGGCTTGTCCCTCGGTGTTTAGCCTAATTGCCATTTCCCCCACTCGGCCTGTCCTGAAAGATCTCCTAGTTCCTGGTGTTTACAGCTGTCCTCCGTCTTCCTCCCCACACGGCCCGTTTGCTCCTGGTGAATGTTGCAGCTGCAGCTCGTGGAATGACTTAGCCAAGATTTTAAACACCCAGCCAGCCAGCCACCCGCAGCACCAATCCCCAGAGGCAGTTGCATCTACAGCACATTATGGACTGATGGTTACTGCTCTCCAGCAGACAGGCAAACAGAGCCCTCCGTGTGCATGGGGGAGGGGGGGCGTTTAATGATGCTTGGGGGTGGGCAGTATCGGCAATTTCCTGCCTTTTCCACTCGGAAGAATCTCACCCAGCTCTTTTCTGCCTTTCAGTTCCCTTGTGGGGCATAAATCCAGCCTGGCCTGATGGTTACCCCTGCGTCACACCTCTGCCATGCTGCGCCAACACATCGACTGCAGGGCCCCACCCCCAACCCCAGCCTCGACAGATGTGACCCCCCTGGACACGGGCCTGAGAGCAAAGAGACTGTCTGTAGCATTGTCCCTTTTGTACTAATTCTCTCTTGGCCCTGCAATGCCCCCAAACCCCTTCCCAACCCCTCCCAAGCCATGAATTTGTTCCAAGCTGTGTGTACAGAGCACACCCCTGGCCTCATCCCCACAGGACCCACAACTCCCTGCACTTCTCAGGATCAGGCCCTTCACCCCCAGCGTCCTCGGAGTAGCCTGGGCCCTCCCCCTACCCCGAAGGAAACAGACCGGAGATACTCTGCCTTCTCGCTGGTGTCTGGTGCCGCTGTCCTCGGGGCAAGCTCTGCGCTCTCCTGGGCTGGCCACGCATCCCACCCCAGCCCCTGCCCTCCTTTTATCGCCTCACCCGGCTTGCTCCGCCCAGGAGAGAGGGAGGAGGCTGGGGGTGGCCGCAGAGTTCCCCCACCCCCAGTGGGGAACAAGCTAGCCAGTGCCTACCGGTGCCAACCGCCAGCCCCACTCCTTGTTCACTCAAAGGGCCCTGCCAGGCTCCCATGCAGCAGCTGTCACAGCCAGCTCCTCTGGGGCACACAGCCCCTCCGGGCAGCGCAGCTGGGAAAAGGTGCAACATTGCTTTAAAAGCAGTCAAGTAACTACCCCACACACACACACACAAGGCTGGGAGCGGGACCGCTCCTGCCAGATAAGCAGGCGGTGGGGTGGCACTGCTCAGATGGGAGACAAACCCACAGCAGGCCCTGATTGCTGAGTCAGTAGCAGGCGGTCTTAGGAGCCAGCACCAAGACGACACCTCAATTTTCTGCTGGCAATCAGAGGAGGAGAGTTAACCCGAGTGTCCCGGTGTGGACAATTCCCGCCAGCCCCACCTGCAGTTTCAGCTTGATGCAGGATCTTTCTCTGCTGTCTCCCCTCCTACACAGCCGCTCTGGTTTGCCCCAGAGGTGGCTGCACACCAGTGGTGGGTGATGTAATCCCTTGTACAGGGCTTTGCTCTCAAAGGGGCTGGAGAGAGGGAAGGTGTTGGCACTTTGCTGTGCGTGGCTGGCATGGTTTGCCTCGCCAGGTAGCAAGACAGTGATCCTCCGCCCTCAGGCCTGGTGGAGAATAATGGGTGCTGCTGGGGGGTAGGTGCTAGTTTGGCCCATCACTGCTCAGAGAGCAAGCCTGCCTGATGCGGAAGAAAACTACTAGCAGGGAGGGAGCCAGCTGACTGGGGAGAGGACGTGGTCCAGGGACCAGTTAGGGTGACTCAAGTGGGGAAACTGAGGCAGTGGGGCTGTGAGTTATCCCATGTTCCGAGCCATGCGTGTCTGTCAGGGTAAGAACACAGATCTGCTGTCACTTTTCTGGAGCATTAACCCATGACCAGGGGGCTTAGCACCTAACTTAACCCCCCCATTGGTGTTTCTCTTTTTACCTGGGGGGGAATTCAGCAAGGAGGCTTACAGGCAGGTCACTGAATAATGGCTGCGCTTGAGAAGAGTGGGGAAACTCGCTGCCTGGACACCGGGAAAAGGAAACACACTGTGAGCTCTCAGCAAATATTTGAGCAGCTATCGCAGGGGGCTCTGGGCAAAAACATGATACGCCGGGGAAGGGCTGTGCTCTGAACCTGAGGCCCCGACTGCAAAGACAAACAGCGTGCGGGCCAGTGGCCAGGGGTCCCAGGCGGAGGATTCGCATTACAGGGAGCGCTCCGAGTGCTCAGCCACATAGACAGTGCTTAATTCGTTATGAAACCGGGGCTGGGCTCAAGCAATGTTTTTAACTTTCCTAACTGCTGTGGCAATCCCAGTGGGCTCTGAACTGGCAGGCCCAGAGGTACCCGCGCTCAGCCCTAGCTCACATTCAGCCCTGAGCATCGGGGAATATCCGCTGCCATGTGCTCCCAGTGCCCCAGCCCCTGCCGAGCCAGGGCGGAGCAGGAACCACCTCACAGTTCTGCACGGCTGGTGCCCGTTGCTGGGCTGAAGCAGCATAGAGGCTGTAGGTCGAAGCTGGATGGGGGAGGCCAGGGTGGAAAGATACGGGGATTGTGTGTGTCAGGGGAGGGGCATTTGCAGAGCTGGGGGTGGGGAACCCAGCACTGGCCTTGCCGAGCAGGGGTTGGGAGCTTCAGGGCAGAACTGAGGTGAGCTGCATGTGCTCCGGCTTGTCCTAGTGTGGATCTCAAAGCAGCAGCAAGGAGTCGGGGGGAATGTCAAAGGTCTGTCTAGGGCCAGGCCCAGCTCCTGCTGCCAGAGACACCCCGACTGCCAGAGCATTTGAATGGCTTGACCCCCCCCCCCACACACACAATCCACTGAGCGAGTCCCACCACTGATGGGGCAGGTCCCCTGCCCCACCCCTGCTCCACACCAGCGTCAGCAGCACAGCATTGCAGGGGTAGCTAGTCAGATCCAGACAGGGCTTTATCCTCTCAATAAAGCTGCTCACTCCTCTGTAATACCCTTTATCGCTGCCTTAAGAACAAGCCTTCACAGCTCCTGATAACGGTGGGCGCAAACCCTCGGCTTTCTCCTTCCAGCCTCATCAGCCCTGAGCAGCCAGGGTACCCAGCACCAACACCACAGCCTTCCTGGGGGGAGTCTGACAATCATGGTGACAATAAATCCATCACTTCCCCGACCTTCCAACCCCTTTGCTGGGCTCCAGGGCCACTCAGACCTCCACTGGGATTTGGCGCCTCCTACTCTGGAAGCATTGGCTCTCCAAGCCCCCCCCTCATGTGGGCTAAAGGAGACTCTCCCCTAGCTAGTTGCAGTACAGGGTCTATAGCACACAGTTGAACAGCTCCAATTCCAACCACAAGAGGGCAGCGACACACACACACACACACACACACAGCTTATCCGGAACAACATCCAATCCGAGCTGGAAGGACCATCCTTGGGCCCTGAGGCCAGCCCCCTGCTAGCCCAGGCCCCCACATCATATCCTGGGCACAGATTTCTTTTCAAAGCTCCATTTTCTAACTGGGCTGTTTCTTTCTCAATTCTCCCCTACCCAAGCCAGCCAGCGCCCTCACCCTGGGGCCCTTTAAACTGGGGCCTGAGCCATCTCCTTGCAAGGTGTGGGGGGGACTCAGCCTGCTGGATTTCCTGCCTGTCCTCCCCTGCCCTTCGCAGCAGAATGGCTCTGTCCCTGGCATTTCTTCTTTGCTATCTGCCTGCAGAGCATGGCTGGGGATGCCATGTGGGTGCTGGCCCTCGCCTAGGCAGCAGGGCATGGGTGCTGGCAGCGGTACTGCATCGCAGGTGAGGCAGCAGCAGGGTTTGTGGGCAGTGGATGCTGAGCGGGAAAGCGAGAGGAGACATGCACAGATCCTGGCTTTGCAATGAATGAGCTTTGAGCAGGACCAGCCTGTGTGCAGGTCAGGAGGGGTGGAGGAGCAAGTCTGATCAGAGGCATTGGTAACGTAAGACCCCAGGCCCCAAACCTGGAGGGAATCAGTGTTGATTTCACTGACCCAAGGAAGCAGGATAGAGGAAACTTAGTGAAGTTGGCTGAATAAGTGTCTGTTATGGATTGATATCGTCATTTGAGCTGTGCGAGACACAATAGGACGGTGGTTTTCAACCGGTGGTTCATGGACCCCTGGGGGTCCGCAGACTGTATCTAAGATTTCCAAGGGGGCCACACCTCCAGTCAAAAACTTTTAGGGATCCGCAAATGAAAAAAGGTTGAAACCCACTGCCGCAGACAAACAGTGCCTCGCCAAAGAGCTTCTGGACTAAGCAGGAGACACTGGAAAGACAAAACGCACCGGGAGGGAAGCGAAGGAGGAAAAGTTGGGATTTTATGATGATTTGCAGTGTGGTTGCTCCTAGAGGCTACGTTTGAAATCTAGGCCCCATTGTGGTCCGTGGCTGAAGCTGCTAGGTCCTGCCATTACACAGATTAATAAGTGGGCCGGACATCGTAGAATGCAGAGTAAGAGACAGTCCCTGCCATTAATTATTAGTTTTAAATTTCAGCTGACAATGGCGTTGGCGCGCTTGCTAGCTGATGTGTGTGAATAGCGCTGCTCTCTGCTGGGCAGAATCAGAACTGCTCCGCTGTGAGTCAGAGCCCCCACACTGGTAACATATAGGGTGATGTTTTTCAGTCGGTGGTTCCCGGACCCCCAGGGGTCCGCAGACCGTGTCTGAGATTGTAAACAGGGTCCACATCTCCAGTCGAAATTTTGTAGGGTTCTGCAAAGGAAAAGGTTGAAAACTGCTGTGCTAGTGGGCTTGAAGCTGCTGCTGTGAAGTTGGAAGAGGCCCTGGAGCACCGTGCTGACGGCCCCATGTCCCCGTGACATTCCTGCCGATGGTGGAGTGCTTACATCAACTGAAGTGGGGCAGTGTGTGGGGGCCCACAGCTGGAGCCCCGCTGCCTGACACTGACACCTCCGTGTGGAGCCAAGAGCCCGGGCGGTCAGCACCTGTCAGCGGGGTTCATAGCTGAGAGCTCCGCATGGTGCTGACGGGCGATGTAAACAACACCGTGTCTACACGGACACTGCGCCGCACTAACTACACCCACCTAAGCACTGTGCCTACTGCGGAGGGGGCGGTTATAGATCGGTGTAGTGGGGGACTTACATCGGCTGCAGCCTTGTCAATCTGACTCTGTAGTGTAGACGAGGGCTGAGATTTTGTGCCTCTCCGTCCTATAACATTAATACTGGCAGCTTCTGTGCAGCAGATAGACGTCAGTTTCCCCCATAGTAATTGGCATTGCAGGGGGCCTGAAAAACAGCGGGGGTTGATTCTGACCCCAGCAGGGGGCAGCAGAGAGCACTGGGCCATACAGCACAATGGGGGTTGATTCTGACCCCAGCAGGGGGCAGCAGAGAGCACTGGGCCATACAGCACAATGGGGGATGAGTCGGACCCCAGCAGGGGGCAGCAGAGAGCACTGGGCCATACAGCACAATGGGGGATGAGTCGGACCCCAGCAGGGGGCAGCAGGGAGCACTGGGCCATACAGCACAATGGGGGATGAGTCGGACCCCAGCAGGGGGCAGCAGGGAGTACTGGGCCATACAGCACAATGGGGGTTGATTCTGACCCCAGCAGGGGGCAGCAGAGAGCACTGGGCCATACAGCACAATGGGGGATGAGTCGGACCCCCAGCAGGGGGCAGCAGAGAGCACTGGGCCATACAACACAATAGGGGTTGATTCTGACCCCAGCAGGGGGCAGCAGAGAGCACTGGGCCATACAGCACAATGGGGGTTGATTCTGACCCCAGCAGGGGGCAGCAGAGAGCATTGGGCCATACAGCACAATAGGGGTTGATTCTGACTCCTGCAGGGGACAGCAGAGAGCACTGGGCCATACAGCACAATGGAGGATGAGTTGGACCCCAGCAGGGGGCAGCAGAGAGCACTGGGCCATACAACACAATGGGGGCTGAGTGTCTGCCCAGCAGGGGGCAGCGGAGAGCACAGGGCCATACAGCAAAGAGGTTGATTCTGACCCCAGCAGGGGGCAGCAGAGAGCACGGGCCATACAGCACAATAGGGACTGATTCGCTCCCTCCTGGGTGCTGGGATAGCTTCCCTAGTCTCTCTCTCTCTCTCTCTCTCTCTCTCGCAGAGCTTAGCGGGTCTGACCCTGCTGCGCCATGACTGCCTTTCTGAGCCGGCTGTCCCACATCACCTTCCACGTCCCCACCGGGACGGGCTTGGTCAGCGACTTGGTAGACAAGTTCCGCTTTCACCTGTTCGCGGAGCGGGTGACAGCGCGTGCCCGACAGCTGGCTCTCCGCAAAGGAGCTGCTGTCTTCCTCGTCAATGAGAGGTTGGGGGAGGCCCCCCCGGCCCAGACGTTCCCGTTCGACCCCACCCGGCCCGCTCTGGCTCAGCAGCCCGTGCTGGGCCACAGCGATGGGGAATTCCTTTACGACATCAGCCCCTTGCACCCCGTGAGCACAGCCTCCAACGTGTGCTTTGAGGTGCAGGATGTACCTACTGTCTCCCAAAGCCTCCAGGAGCGGGGCTGCCCCCTGGCAATCCCGCCCACCGACGTGACTGACTCCGGTGGCTCTGTCACCTACTGCGTGGTGAGATCCGTTGTGGGGAACATCAGCCACACCCTGCTGGATTGCTCCCGCTACCGGGGGGCGTTCCTGCCTGGCTTCCGCGCCATGGGGGATGTCCCCGAGGGGCTGCGGGACCCGGCCGAGGCCACGCACTTCGACCACATCACCTATGCCTGCTCACGGGGCAGTACCCAGGCCGTGCTGGACTGGTACCAGCACTGCTTTGGCTTCCAGCGCTTCATCATGAACAGGCAGGGGGACGTGGCCGAGGGCTACCGAATCCATGGGCACGGCGTGGGCCTGCGGCTCACCGCCATGCGGTACAGAAAGGGCAGCGAGCCCAGGCTGGTTGACGACTGCAAGTTCGTCCTGGCCGAGTCCCTGCCGGAGCCAGGGAAGAACCAGGTGGACGCCTTCCTGGAGCAGCATGGCGGAGCTGGGATCCAGCATGTCGCGCTTTACACCACGGACATTGTCTCCACAGCCCGGGCCCTGGCGCAGGCTGGCGTGCGGTTCGTCGAGCCCCCCCAGGCCTACTACAGCGAGGCGGGCAAAGCGGAGGAGATCCGGGCGGCTGGGCAGGACCCCTGGCTCCTGTCCCAGCATGGCATCCTGCTGGACACTGAGCTGGTTGGGGATGGGGAGGGAGGCGGCAGGGGCTCCAGCCCACGCCAGAGGAGGTACCTGATGCAAATCTTCACCAAGCCCATCTTCCCTGAGGAGACCTTCTTCCTGGAGCTGATTGAGCGTCGGGGGGCCGCAGGTTTTGGGGAGGGCAACATCCGGGCCCTGTGGAGATCCGTGCAGGCCTATCTGGACAAGCAGGAGTAGAGAAACCCCTCCCAACTGCCTCGCCTTCTCCCCGGTGGGCTGGGTCATGCGGCGGGGCCAGCCCCTCCTGCTGGGGAACAGTGGGAGGCCAGCAGCTGGCTGCCTGGCCACCTGCACTGAAGGATGAGTGGTGGCTCCAGTGCTCCATCCCCAGGTGATGGCCCTGCCCTGGCAGGAGGGAGGAGGAAGAGCCAGACCAGCTGTTTGGTCAGAGAGGGGGAGGTTGGAAGCTACTTAAAAGCTCCCTGGGACGTGCCATCCGCACTGATGAGTGGGATTCACGTGGTAGTTCCCATGTTCCCACCCCAGAGACAAACCCTGCCCCATCCCCCATCCCCGCTCTGCCAACCCTCGCCCCCTGCCCCGGCATGGCTGGATTGGCTAATTCTGATTTCCTGCTCCCTGGGCCAGGCGCTGGATTTACGGCCAATGTTCAGCCTGTGGCTTTGGACCCCACAAGTTCTATGGGTGGATTTAGGGACTGTGAGCCCAGCAACTGCTGCAGCCACCCCTGGGGTGGAAGGTGGCAGCCATTTGGCAGCAACACAGCCGGGGTGGTATAGCAGAGTCAAATGGGAATGACCAGGTGAATAGGGGGCAGGGGGAAATCCCTGGGAGCAGATATCCCGGCTGGCCTGAGAACGGGCTCTGTATTATCTCAGCACTATTCATGTTTGTAACCCTTCCCTCTGAGGGGCTGGCTGCTGGAGAGCCCACATCCTCTTCCCCTTCCCTTCCTCCAGGGCAGGACAGTTCCCACTACTCCTGTTGCTGGTTCTCACTGTGCACTGAGGCAGCTTCCCAAGTGGCTCCGCAGGGATTTCGCTCTGTGAAGGCAGCTGGCAGGGAATCCTCTCCCTTTCCCCCAAAGCCACGGGCCAATCCCCTGGCTGGAGCGCGAGTGTGGTGTCCTCACCGGGGCCAGCACGTTGGCTCTCTGCAGCCAGGCAGTTAATGCCACAGGCACTAACCTCCCAGCACCTGCCCCTCGTGAATGAGCTGTTGCCACGTTCTTGTTCCGTTAATGGTTTTTGGTCCGATTTACAAGAATCTCCCCCAGGCTGGGTTTCCCTCACGCTTCTGCCGCTCTCGCTGTAAGGGGATTCTCGCTTATGGGGCGAGTGTCGTATTGTTCACTTGAATTTAGTCACTAAATTTTCCTGTTGCTTCTGCAAAGAGCCAGGTCTGTGCTACCCAGCGCAGAGCCCTGCAATGCGCCACCGAGGGGCTGTGGCTGAAGGACACCCTGGCGCTAGCATGGGAGAGGGCGGCCCACCTGCCTGGCAAGGATTGCCACAGAGTTCACATTGCATCTGAGCACCGAGTTCATTCCTGGGGGTCCTGAGGGGTGCTGCTGGTGCCCTATGCAGATCTCTGATGTCAGTCCCAGCTCCCACCAGTCCACCTCTGCTACACCCCGCAGCTGACCAGCAGAGGTGCTCACGTTAACAGCCCCCAGGAGGGAGACTGGGGGTTTTCACTGAGGGACTTGTCTAGATGGGAAATTGACTGTACTAAGGACTCCAGGCTAGCTCTGCCTGGGTACTCTGATTCAGCTCAACCCACTTCCAAAGCAGCTCAGGTCGACCCACACGGCATTTTTTGGTGAGGAAACCATTTGGCCCCAAAACGTTGCCCGGTTTGAGTTAAATGCGTTCTGCAGAGAATCCCTGCAGTTGTGCCGTTTGCCAGCGGGTGCCACCGCAGGTCGGCTTTTGCTGACCCGCTCTACACTAGGCAGGCCGCTCGAGGGGCACTACCAGGCTGCCCACAGGTGGGATAGAGCTGCTGGGGGATCATGTGGCACTCAGGGCACACAAAGGTCCTTCCCCACTGCTCACAGCAGACGCCACATTTCCTGCACCATAGCTCCAGCGGTCAGCCAGTGACCTCTGCCTGGCAGCTGGGGCCAGGCCCTTCGTGCCATTCCCATCCCCTTTCGTGGTGCGGCCGGAGCGTGTTTTCAGAGGTGACTACAATGAAATGGAGCCAAAATCCACTTTTAAAAGTTTGTAGAAAAAGTTCAGATTTATTAAAACCTCAGCGGTGGGTAAAAGCAGGCAGAAAAGAAGCTAGTGTACAAGGCAGGGCCAGCAGCAAACCGCCCTGCGACCTAACACAGCGTCCGACGTCGCCCTCCAGGTCCGCTGGGTCTCAGGACCCTCCGTGTCCCAGGAGCAGCGGGACGGGGCTGCTGGGAGGAGATGGGCAATATTGGAAATACAGTAGTTGCACTTCGTTCAGTTCCACTTTGTCCTGCATCTAAAGCCCCAGATCCCCCTACTACTCTGGAGATGGTGGGAGTGCTTGCTTCCCTCACCCCTGGAGGGGAACCCCAGCTCCACGAACAGCACCTGCCAGAAGGCTGGGACGCCCTGACTGGACAGAACTGTCCCCTGGCAGCAGCAGGGCCCCTAGATCTTGTCCAGACATGGAATAATGCATCGCTCCTGGCGGAGAGACATTCACCTGCCACTGGCTCGAGCCAGCCCAGCCCAACCCGACAGCCGCTCGGTGGCCCTGGAAGCGAGCCAGGAGCCCAGCCCAGCCCTGGGGATGAGCAGAGAAGTCCAGGCCCCAGGCTGTCATACTGGCAGGACGTTCCCTGTAACTCCCCGTGTAGTGCAGCGAGACTGCACTGGGCAGGCGCAGGTTCCCTACTCCACTTCACGTCCCCAATGCCCTGGGGCATTCCTCTCTCTAGGAGCCTCCCAGGGAAGGGAAGTGGTCTGTGGGGATGGATGTAACACCAGCGAGCCTGCACTAGAGGGGAGCCCCAGAGAGAGCAGAGGGCTGACTGCAGGAAAGACGTGCAGGGAACAATGGCCCGTGGGGGGCCTCGTATAAACCTGGGCTGAGTCCACATGACTTGGTGTTGCCCCAGCCGGGTGCTAGGCCCGGCAGAGCTGCCAGCTGGCTGGGGGGGATGCAACAGCCCAAGCAACACAGAGTAGGAAGCCTCCCTCCCTCCAGACGGGCCTCACCATTGGGTGCAGTCCAAGCGGGTCCGGCCGGAGCAGGAGGCCGCGGTCATTCCCCAGCGGGGGCCTTGAGAAAGGCGTCGAGGGAGAGCTGCCTCGGGGGGAGGCTGCCGTCTGCTTCCACCTTCCGCTGGCCGGCGCGTGAGGGATCGGCGCCCCGTTTCCGCTTGCAGCCCTACAGGGACAGAGACATGTGGGGCAACTGCTCTTGGCCCTGGGAGCCCAGCAAGGATGGAGGGGGGCCCCCAGCTGACAGCCTGCGAGGAGGACAAGGCTTGGGGGGGCCAGAGACTGACCCCACCCCAGTAACAACCCCTCCCGGCCAGGGCTGAGGCACAGCATCCCGGGGAAGCCTGCCCTGCACGATGGGGGGGCTGTGGGCTCCAGGGCCGGCCTGGATGGCTTCACCTGCCCCTTGGCAGACACGGCACGGACACACTCACCTGGCCAGATCCCCTCCCCTCGCAGTTCTGCCGCTCACACACCTTCCAGACCTAGGGGAAGCACAACACAGAGCTGGCTAACCCCTCGAGAGACAGCACTGGAGAAAGGGGGAGCATCGCAGGCCCCTTCCCACAGCTCCAGGCTGGCTCCTGGCCCCCTTTCACATGACCCTAGTGGGGGGCACGGCGTGTGCGGGGATAAGCCCCCTTCCTCCCAGCAATCCCAAAGCTTAGCTCTCTCCCCCCGACTCCCAGGAGCCCCGTGGGGAATGCACAGGGCTGAGCCCCTCCCCCCACTCCCAGGGATCCCAGGGTGTGGGGTTGGGGGGGTCGAGTACCTTCTTCATAGCAGTGGAGACGGCCGATTTCTGGAACTCTGCCTGTGTCACCCACCGGAATGCTGGCCGCTCCAGCATCTCGTCCCGCCAGCCTGAGGCCATCTCGGGGTCCCTGCCCAGGAGCAGCGAATAGACCACGTACGTCTGGTGAATGTGGGAGAAGACGTGGCTGACCTGGAATGCAGAAGAAAAGATCTGCAGTCCCAGGTGGGGGAAGCACTTGCTGCTTGATGGTGCCCCCCTATGGCTGCACCGCGAGCGAGCCGAGCGCCATCCACGCTGAGCGACAGGGTGATGGTGGCTGGGGAGGGGCTGTAAGGGGAATATAATGCGGGGTAGCAGAGGAGAACCACCAATCAGGGGAGGGCTCCAGGGACCCTCTGCTCTGCCACTTCCTAGCGCCATTCCCTGGCCTCCTGGCCCTCAGCCGATGCACCTCGGACACCATCTTCCTGGCTGCAGGTGGAGGACTCGCTTCAGAGCACAGCACTGCAGCCCCTCCCCATCTGGCCCCTGATGGCCTGGACCTACACCAGGCCTGGTCTGCGCTCCCATCAGCTGGCCCACTCGCCACGAACCCTTTACCTGCCCCAGGACGGATGCGTGGCCCCATTTACCTCTCCGACATGCCGCAGGCGTCCTCTGGCCACGGCTTCTCCTGCCCAGGCCTGAACGTGAGCCAACAGCGCCTCCCTCTGCTGCTTCTCCTTCAGCCCCGGCCCCAAGGCCAGGCTGGGAAACTCCCACAGCCCTGCCAGCAAGCCTGGGAGAGAGCAAGGAATGGGCAGCCAGGCCACGTTCGGCACAGCCAGCTTTCCATCTCCAAAGGGCGCTGCGGGCAGCAGCTGGTTCCCAGCACACCCAGGGCCCGCTGTTCCTCTGCTCACAGGCCAAGGTCAGGGCTAGGAAAAGCTTCTTGGGGTAGAGCACATCTTGACTGGCTGTCCAAGCATTTCCTGCCCTGGTTGGCTGCAGGATATTGTCCCTTCAAGATCACGTCCCTCTGATCACCTCCCCCACACATCAATTGCAACAACCAGATGCCTGAGGGTCTTGCTCAGATCAGGCGGTTGTAAAGTCTCTGCCAAACAGGCAGGAAGTGAGAGGAGAAGAGGCAGAAGGGTCAGGTCCAGGAAGCCGGGTGCAAGGAGCCCCCAAAGACAGCCCAAGGCACAGGGGAGCTGTGCTGCTGCCAGTGGCTGGATTTGGGGCGCCCGTGACCACCGATCATCCCTCCCGCTCTGCAGCCAGGATCATTACTGACATAACGGCTGCACATTCGGGCTCTGCATCCAATCGCCCTGCACAGCCCCTGCGCCTACGCTGCTGTAGCCAGACTGGGGATGGACAATTTCTGGAAATTTTGAAGTCATGGGGAAAAAAGCCATTGGGGAGAGGGGTGGAAAAAAGTGGAAATTGGGGGTGACAAAGGATCTGAAGTAGTTATTTGTTTATCAAAACTAAGCTTTATTTACTTCTTCAAGAATGTGAAATGTATTACGTACAATTTAGTTAGCACATGAGGAAGTCCTGTTTGGTAGGTTTATGAAATAAATAAGCATAAATTCTTTAGTTTTGATTCAAATAACAATGACAAACATACCTAGCATTGGGGACGGACTGTAGCTGCACACAAAGGTACTTACACGTTTTGTTTTTTGCCTGTTGGCAAATAGGAAAACGATACACAGTAAAAGCTGTTTTATCTGGCATGTTGGGGGAAGGGGAGTGCTGGTAAGTGAAAAATGCTGGTTAACTACGAGGGAGGAGGTTGGGGTGTGGGTTCTGGGAGGGAGTTTAGGTTCTGGAGGGGGCTCAGGGCAGCAGGTTGGGGCGCAGGAGGCCAGATCCAGGGGCTGCTCACCTCGGGCGGCTCCCCACAAGTGGCTCTGCGTGCTGCCTCCGCCCCCTCAGCTCCCATTGGCCACGGTTCCCAGCCAGTGGGAGTTGCGTTGCTTGGGGTGGGGGCAGGGGTAACAGGCAGAACCACCTGGCCATGCCTCTGCCTAGAAGCAGCCAGGGAGGTCACCACTTGTGGGGAGCCGCCCGAGGTGAGTGGCCCCTGCATCCGGCACCCTGCGCCCCCTCCCACACCCAAACTCCCTCCCAGAGCCCGCGCTCCAAACACCCTCCTGCACCCCAGCCCCCTGCTGGCCCTGCAGCAACCGACTATAAACTGGCATCTTAATGGTGGTCAGAAATGCTGGTTTATAGAGCTTTCCGGTTGGCAAAGTACCGGATAAAACAGCTGTTACTGTATAAAATACCAAGCACAGAACGCGTCAGTCTGGTTGTAAGCTTAAAGGAAGGTTCTGTCCTTTGGGCTCAGGAGCAGTGTGGAAATAGATCTGTCCTGATCACGTCGATAAAGGAGAACCTCATCTGGCCAGGGAAACATTTTGTTCATGTTAAATACTTATTGGTTATTATTCGAGAGCAT
Organism: Gopherus evgoodei; assembly: GCF_007399415.2. Classification (NCBI taxonomy): domain Eukaryota; kingdom Metazoa; phylum Chordata; order Testudines; family Testudinidae; genus Gopherus; species Gopherus evgoodei. The sequence continues at coordinate 109,736,969 of NC_044329.1, read as the reverse complement.
TTTGAAGTACCGAAGAGCAGCAGTAACAGCATCACCCTCGTAATCCTGCCCCTGGTCACTCAGAGCAAACACTTCAGCTAACCAGCTCCTTTCCAATTTTTCCATATCAGGCCCGGGGAAAGAACCCTTTTTTTCTGGACGTTTGCGGGTTGTTGTTTTTTCAGATGCTCACCTCTCTAATCCAGCCAGAGCCCCCGGTGGGGGTCTCCCCGCAGGGATCCTTCCCATGTTCCCCCTCCCGCTAGCCAAGGAGGTCTGGCTATGGGTGTTTGATGCCTGTCGAGGTCAGACAGCAGCGAGGGGCTTTTTCTCTCACCAGCCGCCTGAGATAAGTGAGCCCTGCCCCCCAGCATTCCCAGTCCCATGGGGCAGCGATCCTTCCGTTCCCACAGACACCAACGCCTCCTTTTCCATCCCCACCCTGGCACACAGCCGAGCTGCGAGTTACCGGAGCTGGGTCTCTGCACGATCAGGTACTCTGGCTGCCCCCGGGGGCCTCTCCTCTCCAGCACACACGTGGCTGTCCGCTCTGCCCGGGGCTGCTTCTTGGCAGCTCTTCTGGGGAAGTTGGCCACCCCGAGGCTGCTGTCCCAGGGCTCCGAGGCAGGGAGGCACAAGGAGCAGCTGCCTGTGGCGGCTGCAAATCAGATGCAGCACCAGGTCAGTCCGTGTCACTGCACCGGCCCCGATCAGACCTGGGGATCAAGGACTGCACCTCTGCCCTGCTCACGGCATGTGGAGAGGAGGCCCGGGGTCCCCATCACCCGCTGCTGATGCTCTTACCCCAGCCCCGAGAGCTCCCAAGGAGAAGACACCAGCTCAGTCTAGTATCAGCCAGACGAGGTGGCCCAAGGTGTTAGCGGGGGGGTACCCCCTAGAGGTCGGGCAAGACACTCTGCCTTAACGTCTCCTTGCATGCAAATCACTGCACGTCCCAAACTAGCCTCCATGTGACACTAATCCCCACAGTGTAATCCAGCAGAGCTGAGGCACCCCAGCTGCACGGGCCAGCAGGGGAGTCCGTCAGGAGCCCTACCACTCACGGCAGCACCGCCTGGCTCTCGCTGCTGTCTCTCGCTGCGCTGCCCCCACAGCTCTGTGCCCCAGGGTGCGGCTTCCCCACCAGCTCAGAGCTCACCGGGGGTTAAGGGGTCAAGACGTGCTCTCCATACAGGGCTAAGCCTTGAGAGCACGGCAAGAGGTGGCAATCCCTGGCCAGCACCTACCACACTCCTCGATGTCAGGTGCCTGGGAGCAACTGGAGGCAGCTTTTCCCAGCAGCCTCCTGGAGGCAAATTCCAGCTCCTTCTCCACCTGCAAAGGAAGGACAGGGTCAGCTACAGGCCTCAGCTGCCAATGGAAGGCTCAGGTCCAGCAATGGCTATTAGCCAAGAGGGCCAGGGCCCCACCCCCATGCTCTGGGTGTCCCTAAACCTCTGACTGCCAGAGGCTGGGACTGGATGACAAGGGGTGGATCACTCAAAATCGCCCTGTTCCGTCCATTCCCTCTGAAGCACCTGGCACCAGCCACTGTCGGAAGACAGGATAGGGGGTTAGATGGACCGTTGGTCTGACCCACTATGGCTGTTCTTACGCCATTTCAAACCTGGCAGCACGCTGCAGTGTGTGTTGTATTTGGCACCAGCCCCAAACTGCCCCCTGATGACACGTTACAAGACGTGGGAACCCAAAGACACTGCGGCCATGAGTCAGAAGAGAGCTTAGCCGACGTGTGAACAGGTCTGGAAAGTGTACACAATACATCCAAAGGCGTAAACACCACATGGAGAGGGGAACCGGGGACGGCCGGGGAAAAGGGGTGAGAAGTGTCAAATGAGAAACTAGGCACAAGCTTGTTAACAGAGTGATTTACCACTGGAACAAACTACCAAAGAAGTGGTGGCTTCTCTATCTTTTGATGTCTCTAAATCAAGATTGGATGCCTCTCCAAAAGATGCTATTGGCCAATACATACAGGTTAGACATAGCCTGGGTATTATGCACACAGTATTAATAGAATGCACATTTTGTGTGTGTGTTGGGAAGTTATGTTAACTGAATGCATTACAGTCTTGCTACAATTCTGTTCACTCATGCTGAATATCTCATAATTCTTTGCAAAGCCGAAGTCAGCTTTGGCATTAGCTAACAGAGAACTTGCCAAAGACAAGAAATGCTTGTTCTAGATCTTAGCGCAGGCAGCTCTGAAGACAGCTGGCTTAGATCGTGGCATCCGAAAGAGAGCCAGGAAAAGGACAGAACAAAACAAAGTGTGCTGGATTTTAGTGCTGTTGAGTTTTGTAACTTGTCAAGCCCCTCTGTAACTAGAGCTCGTTGAAATGCACGTTTCCGAAGCACACTCCTGCACAAGGTGAACGTGCTGCGAGATACAAACCGCTCCCTGGAAAGAGGCTGCATACGTCGCCTTTCCATACTGCACTGTTTTGTCTTTGGACGATACGTCTGGCTAAGTTTGTCTCCTGAACACCCTGAGTGTAGTCGGAACAGCTGGCTACACTCCGACAAAACTGTGCTTTAGCCAAACGCAACTGGCTGGGCTCGAGCAGGGGTGACTGGGTGAAATTCACTGGCTTGTGCGAGACAGGAGCTCAGACTAGATGATCCAATGAAACAGTCCTTCTGGCCCCATGAATCTACGACATTAAGGGCCAAGGGTTTATAGGTAGCATTTAGCTGGATCAAGGATCACTATCAGGGAAAATTTCCCACCGCTGGGACTGATCAGGTTGTGGAACCGGCCCGCCCGGAGGAAGGGCGGGAATAACCTGGGTCATTTAAACCTGGACTGGACCCTGCACTGGCGATATCACAGGGTGAGATTCTGGGCCAGTCCCAGGGGTGCAACTCAATGACCCCACCGGGCTCTTCCATCTCGAGTTCCCAAGCTCCAAAACCAAAACCCCAAAGAGTAGCAGCTTGTCATATAGGGATCTCAGGGGGGGGTGTGTGTCCCCAGATCACCCCCTTCAGTTTACAGAGCGTAGGTGGGCTTGGCATAATTAGACAAGCATGAGGCCTCCATTCTTGGGAGACAGGACTAGGGAGGTAAATGGATCAGCAGGCTGGAGACAGAACATCTGTGCTAGCTACGATAAGAAGGAACCTGCAGGGAACCACTGACAATGGGAAAGACCACAGCATACAGGATCACCCTGGAACGTAATGCTGAAGTAAAGAGCAAGTCATAGATGGACACAGCGTGCTGTACAGGGCTTGGTTCCTACCACATAACCAAGCTAGTCCCAGAACATGTGATGCAATGTATAGAAAATGCAATGTGATATGTAAATGCACATAAAGGAAGAGGGTTTCTGTGTAATTTTGGATCTGGGATGTACCCTGCATCCACCCCCCATGTTTGAGTCCACTCGGCTCAGCATAACATTGCTGCATGCCCAGTAAAAATCCCTGAGTGACGGAATCTGGAGTCGAAGTGAGCTTTCGGAAAGCCGTCCCAGAGGGAATCCCAAGGCAGGAAAGTGACTTGCTCAGGGCCCAGAGGGAGGCGGTGAGAAAGCAGGGAATGGGACTAGGGGCTCGATCCCCTGCTTCCTAGTAGTACACATTTTTATGAAGGGCACGGGGGTTACATACAGATCACTGACCTACTGGGATTGAGCTGAATACAGGAAAGTACAATACCTACCCGGCAACGGGCCTTGCAGTGCTGCTTCACAGGACACTCCATGCACAGCGGGGCCCTGGGGGTGCACACAGTAGCTCCCAGCTCCATCATGGCTTGGTTAAAGTCCCCTGGCCGGGCTGGATCGACCAGAGCATTGGCCAAATCCCTATGATGAAGAGCAGCGAGAAGTGGCAGGCTGGGCAGGCATGGTTACCAGAGGAGCATCCCTTACAACGCACGGGGGGTAGGTCCCATCAGCTGGGAAGAGGAACATCCCTGCACCCCCACAGGGTGCACAAACAGGCACTCACTCGCCCTACCTGCAGCTGGGGAGAGGCTCTGAACCCTGATACCGGCTAGACCCAGGGTGGAGGGGGCCTGGGCCATTCTCAGCCACTAGGGCTTGCTCCTGTTCTAGTACGTTGGGCTAGTGTGACTAGGCTCCCTCTTCCTACCTTAGTAGAGCCACGTGGAGTCACAGGACCCGGACCTCCCCACAGCCTTATCCCAGTGATGGCTCTCTCCGACAGTGGGGATCGGGGGGCTCCGAACCCCAGGTTCCCATCCATGGGAGCAGCCCAAGCTTCATGGCAGTTAGAGGCAGCCGGCATTGGCTTGTAGAGCCCATCTCATTGCCCAGTGAACCAGTGAAAAGGCTGGGAACCCCTGGTGCAACGAGCAGACACGGCTGCAGGCCCACACTCTCCAAGGTGCCTCTCGCCATGCCGAGCGCCTGAGAGCATGCGATTGGTCAGTGACCTCTGAAAGCCGGCTGCAGCCGCCACACGCTAGCTCCTCTGCTTAGATCGGCCGAGAAGCCCAGCCCCTGCTTAACGACACGGCCGCTCCTGTGACACTCGCTGGCGCTTGGACGATACTTCGTAAGCGCTGGGCTCCAGTGCTGCCTAGGGGACTGCGCTGCTGCATGCACCAGTAGGCATGATCCTGTACTGCAGCTGGCGGTGGGTAGGGAGATTTCATCTCCAGGGCTGATCCAATTCCTGCCTACTCCCTGTATGGGCCTACAAGGCAGCCACTTCCTGCCCACTGGGCTACTGCTTGTCTGTTGTGCATCCACTGGGCTGCAAGACAACCGACTGCCCCAACGTGGTAAAAAGGTGAAAAGCTGTCTCCCGTGACCGATTCCCACGGCCCACTCTGGTGTACTTTACTCCTGTTTGTAATACAACCCCCACCCCTTGCCTCCTGGGACGAGAACAATCCCCTACCAGAGTCTGTCGGCGACAGCCGGGCTGCTGGAGTCGGCGCCGATGCATCGGACCCGGCACAGGACTCGGATCACGTTCCCGTCCACCACTCCTGTCGCCTGGCCCATGAGACAGAAGAGCAGTGGTCACCATCTCAGAGCACGTGCGTGCTCGAGCCCCTAGCAGGGGAGGGCATTTAGCCAGGCCAGTCCCAGGGAGGGGTAACTGGAGGGATCAGCAATCCCCAGGCCAAGCAAGTCTGCTGGCAGGGTGCGCCATGGGTGGCTGGAGCTGGCCTGGGCTCTCGGTGCCCACACCCCCTGGGAGATCCCAGCTTTCAGCGAGGCAGGAGGAACATTGCAAGTAGCACTGGGACTGCCCTGGGGCAAGGAGGGGCCATGAGCAGCCCCAGGGAGAGGCATGTTCCCCAAACCACTTATCAGCTGAGACGCCTGTGAAACCCGACGCAATCTGAGGCCAGTACAGCCTGACACACCAACGCCAACACTGGCGCACAGACAGCGCCGGTTCTCTCATCACCTGCCCGTAGGAGATGGAGGCGATGGCTCCTGCTGTGTATCTCCCCACTCCCGGCAGCAGCCTCTGCAGCTCCTCGGCCGTCGCAGGCATCTGACCTGCCAGCTCGGACACCACCTGAGGGGAGAGGGGAGCTGAGTAGGGACCTGTTGTCTCCCAGTGTGAGCTGGGCACATCAGCTATGCTCTGCTCCGGAGCACTTGGGGACAGAGCCGTGGCATTGGGTTTCCTCCCACACCGGCCAGTGGGCACTAGCATGGAGAGGAGGGACGTAGGAAATATCCCCTCCCTCCACAACTGCCCCCCCACTGGGATACCTTCTGTGCTGCTTCCTGCAGCCGCTTCCCTCGTGAGTAGTAGCCAAGTCCTGCCCACAGCTCATTCACCTCCTGTTCCCAAGACACACAGCCAGGGGTTAAGCCTAGCCGCAAAGGGCAGAGGATTAAAGATCAGTGGGGGCGTTTTCAGACCCCTGCCATGGGGGATTCTCACCTCCAGGGAAGCTTTGGCGAGTGCCTGCAGCGTCGGCCATTTCTACATTGCAAAGGAAACAGAGGTTTGTTCGCTGGCACAGGACGAGTCTGCAGAGCGCGACGAACCCGAACGCGTGGCTGACCCACAGGCCGGGACAAGACATGCAATGGCTGCGGTTTCAGACACGCTTAGAAATTCAGGGCTCCGGGCGCAGGAGGAGGAGACAAAGGACAATCACCTGCATCCACCTGTTGTAATAGTCAATCACCGTAGCCACTTGCGTCTGCTGGAGCATGATCTCCGACACCCACACTGCAGGCACAAAGGAAAAGCGAGAGCACCATGGGGGCCTGGAAGGCCCCCTCCCAGTTCAACACCTTGCCCTGTCCCTATGCACAAGGTCTCTCTGAGGCGAAAGCGGAGCCTCCCATGGCTTGCACTAGTCCCTTATACCTGAAGCAAGCTTAGAATTGGGGCCACTGACGTATCCAAAGTTACTGCCCAGAAGATCCACTGGCAACCAGTTTTCTCCCCATTTGTATCATGCTGCTCTCATGCATCTCTCAGACCAGCCATTTGCGCCTAAGGGGGCGGCACTATCATTGTCCAGCTTCGTCCCTGTGATGCTACGTCCTTGCCAGGGCCACGCTGCTGGCCTCTTTCAGAAAGAGTCTAGAGGAGTTTTGGGCTGCATCTGGCTTTGGGAGAGCAGCGTGATTTGTTCAGAGTATTTTTCTCCACAGTGAAGTTGCAATTCCCCACAATGCACCCTGCTAACGCTGCAGTGCTAGGCAAAGACGATATGCCGTGACAAACCTTCTGCCTTAGAAAAGAAGCCCAAGCAGACAGCTCGTGTTCTCTCTATCTCACCTGCATATGCTCTTCTGTTAGCATCTGATTCGCTTGCAGCCTGAAAGAGAAGGCAGAGGGAATTTCAGGGAACTGGACAGAGTTCTCAGCTCTGGATTCTGCTCAGGGAGTGATGGGGAAAAGGAAAGGAGATGCACACCTGGTTCGGATAGGGTCATTTGCACTAGAGAGAGTCAAATTCAGCAGTAGTGAGACGCTGCCAGTGTTTGGAATGATACCAGTTAGTTTACAGAAGAGCAGTTCCTCTTGGGAAGTGTTTGATATCTGAGCCCTGGTTCAAATACCGGCAGAGGACCAAATTTGTAAGTGTAACTCAATTTAGATATCAGAGCTCTTTAAATGGAGGCGTTATAGGAATCCCAAGAGAGCTGGGATTTGCACTTCCAGCTGCTACTGGCCACCTGAAAACAGCTCTATCCAAAACCTTCCCTGGAAAGCACTTTGTTCTTGCAAAAGCAGCAAAGAATCCTGTGGCACCTTATAGACTAACAGACGTATTGGAGCATGAGCTTTCGTGGGTGAATACCCACTTCATCGGATGCATGTTGGATTTGTACTTGCAGAGTTTCTTAGGAAGGTCAGATGCCCAACCAGGTTAGAGGGTCAGGGCTAGGGCTACTTTTTCAGACAATGGAGCCTAAGACGCACAGGAAATATTTGCATAAACACATGAAAAACATATTTGCATATGCAAATAAGAAAAGGTGAGCAACTACCTGTTTTCTAGGCACAGTTTAGATACTAATTAAAGAAAAGATTGGCCCCCAAAGGTTTCCATTAATGCTGAATTTGGTCTAACCATTGAAAGCCAACACAAAATTGGCTGCAATCTCTCTTGATCTCGGCGTGAGGGATTTCATACATTTTCTTAAGACGCTTCTCCAGCTAAAGCTTATCCTGAACGTTTAAAATCCCAACAGGGAAACCTTCCCTAAGGCCACCCACACCCCACTCCACACACAGGTACCAGCACTGGAAAGTTTTAAATGGGACAATGGTGTCCCCACAGAATTCTCAGCACAGTGGTGAAAGTTCATCTCTGACCACACCAGCTATTCCACCATGGAACAGGCAAATGCAGCATCACCATTCACCACTGTGGGCTTAGCAAGGACAGAGGTGAGAGCAGAGGCTGACACAAGGTTAGAACAACAGAACATTCTGCAGTGATAAGGGAATACAAACAGGCAAGCAAAGAGTCAGTGGCTAAGGATAAATAACCCCGTGCAGCACTAGAAGCTCAAACTCAATAGATGGGACCAAGGATGAAAAGCTGACACTGACTGGGGGCAGGAGGGATAGCTCAGTGGTTTGAGCATTGGCCTGCTAAACCCAGGGTTGTGAGTTCAATCCTTGAGGGGGCCATTTAGGGATCTGAAGCAAAACTCCATCTTGGGATTGGTCCTTCTTTGAGCAGGGGGTTGGACTAGATGACCTCCTGAGGTCCCTTCCAACCCTGACATTCTATGTTTCTATGACTAGAAACACATGGTGAAACTGACATGTCTAGTTTCCATATAGGACCAAAGCTGAAGGAAACAAACCACATCAGCAGAGAGAGATACAATCTGATTTTAGATGCCCCTTCAGTTTTAATGCAACCTGACAGGTTCACAGGGAAGGACAGTGCTTTGATCATCATGGCAGCATCTTTTAAGCTGGGGGAAACCCAACCACGTATTGTGGTGACCCAACTCCTGCCATACCAATTTCCTCCAGGGAAGGTCACGCTTGCATTTGTCGTACCAGGCGAGCAAATTCTTCCGAAAGGCCTCGATTTCTGCCGGGTGGCTGAAGAGATGGTACGCAGATTGCTGGGCAGATACTGGAGGAAGCATGCCTGCAAGGAGACATTAAATGCCAGTCAGAAGACAGGACCAGTGGTTAAAAGAGCTGGGGAGGGCGGTGGGTAGGGGCTTGGCTGCTCTTTCATTACTGAGGCAAAGGAGGTCTTTCCATCAGACTGGACAAACCACTAGAAACAAATAAAACAGCCTTGACGAGCCTGCACTAGACCCTGAAGAGTGTGTGGCCCCAAAAGGCTTTCACTAGCTGTCTCTAGGATTCATCTGGTCCCAGTGCGCCAGACCTCTACAATCTCAAACTCCCCTCAAAGCCTCAATTCTACCAGACTCACAAATACTGGCCCTCATCAAATGCCTTCCCCTCCTAAACATTACAGAAGTGGAGAGACATGTCAGATTAGGAAATTAAAAAAAAAGCCTCTAATTTACCACCCTTACCTGGGTCTCCCATTGCATCTTGTCATCTCATAGACTGTATGTTCATCAGGTCAGGGACTGTTTTTCCGTATGTCTCATACAACTTGGAGCATGCCAACATGTAACTAGCAAAGAGTCCTGTGGCACCTTACAGACTAACAGACGTTTTGGTGTGGGTGAATACCCACTTCCTCAGATGCATGTAGTGAAAATTTCCATGGGCAGGTATATATATGCAAGCCAGAAGCAGGCTGGAGATAATGAGGTTCGTAGAAGAAAGAAACCAACAGGACTCCACTGGCCATCACATACAGTCCCCAGCTAAAACCCCTCCAACACATCATCAGGGATCTACAACCCATCCTGGACAATGATCCCACACTTTCACAGGCCTTGGGTGGCAGGCCAGTCCTCGCTCACAGACAACCTGCCAACCTGAAGCATATTCTCACCAGTAACTCCACACTGCACCATAGTAACTCTAACTCAGGAACCAATCCATGCAACAAACCTCGATGCCAACTCTGCCCACATATCTACACCAGCGACACCATCACAGGACCTAACCAGATCAGCCACACCATCACCGGTTCATTCACCTGCACATCCACCAATGGAATATACGCCATCATATACCAGCAATGCCCCTCTGCTATGTACATCGTCCATACTGGACAGTCTCTACGGAAAAAGATAAATGGACACAAATCAGATATTAGGAATGGCAACATACAAAAACCTTTAGGAGAACACTTCAACCTCCCTGGCCACGCTATAGCAGACCTTAAGGTAGCCATCCTGCAGCAAAAAAACTTCAGGACCAGACTTCAAAGAGAAACTGCTGAGCTTCAGTTCATCTGCAAATTTGACACCATCAGCTCAGGATTAAACAAAGACTGTGAATGGCTTGCCAACTACAGAACCAGTTTCTCCTCCCTTGGTTTTCACACCTCAGCTGCTAGAACAGGGCCTCATCCTCCCTGATTAAACTAACCTCATTATCTCTAGCTTGCCTGCATATATATACCTGCCCCTGGAAATTTCCACTACATGCATCTGAGGAAGTGGGTATTCACCCACGAAAGCTCATGCTCCAAAACATCTGTTAGTCTATAAGGTGCCACAGGATTCTTTGCTGCTTTTACAGATCCAGACTAACACGGCTACCCCTCTGATACTTGACATGTAACTAGTACACTTCTCTGACTGTGTTCTCTGTGCTCAGCTGGATGCAGTAACCAAAATAAGCATCTGGCTAAGAGATTTCAACTATCATGCCTACTACAGAGTGTACTTTACATCAGGGGCGAGGAAGCCCAGACAAACAACATAGCAAAGAAACTGACCAGAAACCAGCCAGACTATTTTTGGAAGTGCAACAACAAACAGTGTTGAAAAAAGGAAGAAGCATAAACTTATGGTTAAAATGTTACACGTCTCTGAAAACATGACCGTCAACTCCCTGCACGTATCAGAGCCCAGTCTTCTGATTTCAAAGACTAAAGCAAGCTTTCAACTACTATTTACTGCTCTTAGCCCTGCAGAACTCACCCACCTCTGTACGAGGAAGCTGCAATCTATCCAGCTCACACAACATCAGCAGAACAGTGAACCATGCTCACCGTGTGCAATCTTAGTCATTGCTAGCGCATGAGGAAGAAACAGCTCAGACTGATTCTCACATCCCAAAGGTGATTTTGCAGGGCTGGCCATTAGAGGAAATGTGTATGTACTTGTAAACTGAGCACAGCTGAGCTGCAGTTACTGAGAGACAAGAAACCAGGAACCTCACCATGCCATTTTAGCACCGGATGGCACTTAAGGTGCAGGCTGGCGTCTAGAGAGTTGGGCTCCATTGAGAATGGGGCTGTACAAGTGCAGGATATTAGGATCGGCCGTGAATTAACGTATTCAGTGGTCAGATTGAATAATGTGCAGCCTCAATGACGGACAGGGTTTTATTTACAAAATACGGCTTTATTTGCCTGCATCCCTTTGCACCCAGGCTCATTCCTGCTCCTGTTTGGTACGTGTCTAGCCCTTCACACTGTGACTATCGTCATGGTGTCACCCTCACTCCAGTGTCCCAATAAGATCCTTGTAGACGAAGCGTTTCACCTTTATGGGATGATACATTCTTCCTGCACCTCCTTGGGGATTTCCTCCCTTCCCCTGCGCCTTGCTGGAGTCCCCGCCCGCTGCGAGCTGCTGCCCGGAGTTTACTCATCACCAGGCTGAGGAAAGAAGAGTGAATGGGGCACTGTTATGGTGACCCCTTCAAGGGCCCTCACACCGAGTCATAGGCGATGACTTCTGTTCCCGCTGGTAAGTGTTCAACCCCGCCCTCCCCCACTCCACCCCTTCCCCCAAGTACCCACACCCGTTCGGCCTCTTCCCGCCCCTGCTCCTCCTCCACCCCATCCCACCCGCTTCCCCAACTCCTCCCTTGAGCGCACTGTTTCCCCGCTCCTCCCCCTTTCTCCCGGAGAGCCACCAAACAGCTGTTTGGTGGCAGGCAGAAATGCTGGAAGAGTGGAAAAGGAGCAGGAATGCAGTGCGCTCAAGAGAGGAGGCGGGGAAGAGGTGGGGGGAGCTTGGCTGCCAGTGGGTGCGGAGCACCTCCTAATTTTTCCCCGGAGCACCCATGCAGTCAGCCCCTATGCTCTGGGCAGCTACAACAACCCTCCATCCCCTGCAACCTCCCCCCTAGATCACAGACCCCACACACTCTCCCACTGCCACCGTGCATGCTAGTGGGGGGGAGAGAACTGGACACCCGGGTGCCATGTGCACTTCATGTGTGTGTGAGAACTGGACACCTGGGTGCCATTTGCACTTCATGTGTGTGTGAGAACTGGACACCCCATGCACCTCATGGTGAATGTGCGTGCCGGGCCGACGAGGGGAGGGAAGCTGGTACAAATTATCAGGGCCCGGCTTCCTTGGCCCTCTTCAGCCGGTCCGCCCTTGCTGGGGACCCCAACCCGTTCTCAGCAGCTCTGTGTGTATGAACTGGACACCCTGTGCATCTCGGGCTGGGTGGGTGAGAGAGCCAGGCACCTCGGGGGGGGGGGGTGAGTCGGGCACCTCATGGGGGCGGGGAGAGGGTGAACCGGACACCCCATGCACCTCGGGGGGTGGGGGGGGTGAGTCGGGCACCTCGTGGAGGGGGGGTGAACCGGACACCGCGTGCACCTCGGTGTGTGTGTCTGTGTGTGAGAACCGAACACCCCGTGCACCTCAGGGGTGTGTGTGAAGCAGACACCATGTGCACCTCGTGGGAGGGGGTGAGCTGGACACCTCGTGCACCTCGGGGGGGGTGTGTGTAAGAACCAGGCACCTCGGGGGGGGGGAGTGTGAAGCAGACACCCCGTGCACCTCGGTGTGTGTGTAAGAACCAGGCACCTCGGGGGTGTGTGAACCGGACACCCTGTGCACCTCGGGGGGGGGTGAGTCGGGCACCTCGGGGGGGCGGGGGGAGGAAGAACCGGACACCCCGTGCATCTCGGGGGGGGGTGAGCCGGGCACCTCGGGGGGGCGGGGGGAGGAAGAACCGGACACCCCGTGCACCTCGGGGGGGGGGGTGAGCCGGGCACCTCGGGGGGGGGGAGAGCCGGGCACCCCGTGCACCTCGGGGGGGGGGGTGAGTCGGACACCTCGGGGGGGCGGAGGGAGGAAGAACCGGACACCCCGTGCACCTCGGGGGGGGGGGAGAACCGGACACCACGCGCACCCCGCACCTCGTGGGGGGGAAGCCTCCAGAAGCTGCCCCCGGCCGGGCACTACCCCCAGGGGGGAGCGACGCCCCCGGCCGAGCGGGCGCCTTGCAGCAGGGGCCGCGCGCGCGGAGCGCTCCCTTACCGCACTCACCCCGCGCGCCAGCTTTCCCGGGAACCCGCTTCGCTCCCGCGCGGCCCAATCAGAGCTCGCTCCCGGGCGCGCAGGAGCCAATCGGAGAGAGGCTCGCGCCCAGCACCTCCCGTGTCGTTTGGACAGGACACTACGGGTCTGACCTATCAGCTGTTCAAGGGACGAGGCGGGATCCGGGGTTACTAGCCAATCAGCGGGTCCGAGAAGACCGGGCTCCTCCCCCGTCCGGCCGCTCACAAGGACCCCGCTCGGACTCGGGGCTGCCCGCTCCAAACGCCTGATGAATAAAAACGTTCGTTGGCCCAGGAGCGTGCGGCGCGTGGCTGCGCGCGCGGAGCTGCCGCTCAGGAGCGGCTTTGAGAGCGCAGAGCGGCGGTTGGAGTGAGCCGGAGACAGGCACCTGTCAGGGCAGCCCGCCCGCGCCGCCTGAAGGGAAGGACCCAGCCGGCCGCAGCTCGCGAGCGGTCTCCAGTCCCGGAAGCGGCACCATGGCGGCGCCGTGAGAGCTGCGGGCCCCGGGGTGAGTCTCGAGCCCTGGAATAACGGGTCCCGGCATGCACCGCGGCCTGGGCCTTGGGAGGCGCCCCCTGCGCTGCGGCTGGTCCCGGGGTGCAGCGCAAGGAGCCCGCGCGGGCCCGTAGGGCGGGGGGCTGCGGGGGGGCGTTTATCCCCAGGAGAGGGGGGGCAGAGAGGCTGCAGGGGGGGCGTCTGTCCCCAGGAGGGGGGGCAGAGGGGCTGCGGGGGGGCGTCTATCCCCAGGAGGGGGGGGCAGAGAGGCTGGGGGGGGCGTCTGTCCCCAGGAGGGGGGGCAGAGGGGCTGTGGGGGGGCGTCTATCCCCAGGAGGGGGGGCAGAGGGGCTGTGGGGGGGCGTCTATCCCCAGGAGGGGGGGCAGAGAGGCTGTGGGGGGGAGGGGTCGTTTGTCCCCGGGGGGGGAGAGGGGCAGCACTGTGGGGCCGGGGGGGCGTCTATTCCCAGGAAGGGGGCGTGGGGACGTTCATCCCCCGGGGGGGCAGAGGGGCTGCAGGGGGGGCGTCTATCCTGAGGAGGTGAGGAGGGGGGGCAGAGAGGCTGTGGTGGGGGGAAAGGGGTCGTTTATCCCCAGGGAGGGGGCAGCACTGTGGGGCGGAGGGGGGTGTTTATCCCCAGGAAGGCAGGAGAGGGGCAGCACTCTGGGCCGGGGGGGGTGTTTATCCCCAGGAGGGGGCAGCACTGTGGGGCTAGTGGGGCGTTTATCCCCTGGGGGGGGGGAGAGGGGCAGCACAGTGGGGGTGTTTATCCCCAGGAGGGGAAGAGAGGGGCTGCACTGGGGGCATTTATTTCAGGGGGTGGGGCAGATGTGGCATGTGCTGGGCTTTACTGCTTTCCCTGCCCAGGCCAGCATCACGCTGAGAGAGTCATATCCATAGGTCCCAGGGCTCGTGCAGCTCTCTGCCCAGGCACCGAGCACAGGGGATGCTGAGACCCTAGGCAGAGGCTGGCTGGGAGCGGTACATAATGGTCTGCACTGCGTAGCTGTACTCAGCGATGCTGCCTCCGCTCTGATCCGTGCAGACTTGCTCACGGCAGAATCTGGGAACAAAGGGCAGCAGCCCCTTTCAGAAGCTCTGGGCACAGTGTTTTTCTTTAGGTGGACACTCTGCCACTGACTGTGAGGGTTTGGTTCTGCCTTGCTGAATTGTTGGTTGAAATTGGCGGGAGTTCTTGGTGGAGAGCATAGCTGGATCTTCTGTTGTCTGCAAAATAGTGGTCAGCATTTCTAATGTGTCCATCGCGTTGGCAGCTAGGTGCCAGCACGTTGGAGATTCTCTTTGGTCAGTGACTCCTTGAAGTTTTAAATAATTTGAGTTTCTTTGTCTCTCGTTTTTGGAAGCAGCATGACTTGCGTGAAGATGACCTGCTTGGAAGTACCTGTCATTGACGTCCAGAATGACAACTTCAAAGAGCTGTGGCCGTCCATGCTCCTGGCCATAAAAACCTCTAGTTTCATAGCAGTTGACACGGTGAGTGGGATGAGGACCACTACTTTTCTACATCAAAGATGTGTAACTCTTTATCTCAATGTTACACTTGGGGATGGAAGGAGAGAGGCTGTCTCCTGTTTTCTAGCTCTTATCTCTGCACTGTCATATCCATTCGTCCCCACTATGCTTGTGCCTATTTGACATGGTTAAGGCTGTCTCGGGGAGTATGTTCCATACACTTAGTTATCCTTAGAGTAGGGATGCTTCTCCAGAATTCCACCCAATTGTTACCGAAATATCGGGTCTGCCTAGCTGAGAGCCAGTAACAGCCTGACAGGGATAAGGAAGAAGATGCTTTATTCTGCAGAAGAAAGGAGAGCCTTGTACCTTGGTACAAAAGACTCTGTTCCATACAAATTTCACAAGCCTTTTATACACTTTTAGACGAAGACCCTTGCGTGTTAACACTTGATTGGTAGGTGTCAAACCCTGCACTCTGTTATCTGGTTAGTAAAAACTGGTTTGGAGCAAGTTTTCTCTGCTTTAAGGCAGAAGCAGAAAAGATAGTTCAAAAGTTCAGGATACTCTCATCGCCAATTTACAATGGCATGGCAGATGGTACAGAACGACTTCTGCTTCCCCCTAATGGCCAAACTGTTAGTTGTTAGGAGGGTTACCAGTAACTTTCACACAATCCTCCTCCTGCTTCATTTTGATCCTCTCCTTGATGTAAACTGGTTAGTCTTGTGTTCTTGAGGCTTCCTCCTTCTTTGAATGTCTAGAGTATCCCTCAGTAAGGGCCCATCTGAATCTTCTTACTAGAGAATATAAACCTTAGTTTGCAAGCCTCTTTCCATAGAACCCATGAGATCTTTTATCCTCCTTTTGCCAACTTCTTCCTCGTCCATTCTGCAATACCCTGCCGTGACTTGTGTACAATAGCCCAGGTGAGCTGTCCTTGTTAAGCTCCTTTCAGGTCCTGCATCCTAAAGGGCTTGATGGTTGATCTGAAGCACCCTTCGATCTTGCGTGATGCAGCAGGCAGTACCTGCCTGTAGGTGAAGGAGAGCATTCTTCTGTCAAATGTGCAACAGGATTTAAATTGGCACCTAGCTCTTCAGTTTAGCTGCCTCCTAACACTTTGTGGCAGGGTAATTAGTTCACTCTGAGGAGATGTTAATCTTTGCATTGGACGTGAAGGGGAGGGAACACGATGATTACTAACCAAATCTCCCCTCTCTCTGCAGGAGCTAAGTGGTCTAGGATCGAGGAAGAGTCTGCTAAACCAGTAAGTAACTTGCTGTTCTTGAATGCCAGACCCTGCTCCTAGAGGGAATGCAGTATTCATCTCTACATCCATTTTCATACTTGTCTTAAAATATTATCTCTGAGTGCCTTCGTGCCAAAGTGGTTTTACTCCTGCTGTTAGGGATGGAACCTCTTCTTGCTGTTACCCCTGGTGCTCTGTCCTACTGGTAGAACCGAGCGAGGCCAGCAGCCACCTTGCAAGCACAGTTCCTTCTGGACATTGTCACTAGGAGACTCAGCTGAAACACCATTTCAGCTGGGGACTGGGAGAGAGCTGGCCTCAGCCTTGTGATTGTGGAAGTTGCTGACTGACGTGCTGTGTAGTTCACAGAACAGAAAGCTCCGACTGTTGACTTTATATAGGACCAGAGGTAACAGCCTGAACCCACCTCCTTCCAGTTAGCTGTGTCCTGTGCTCTCACCCATCCTGGACCTCGAGCTGCTTGTGGTTGTGAAAAATGAGGGTGGGACCAGCCTGATCTCCCTGGTGCAGAGACTGGACAAAGTGAAAGGAAGACAGGAGCAGCAACAGCATATCCTGGGGCCCGAATAAGGGCTTTCCTTAAGGTAGGGGAGGGGGACTAGTCTGCCACACAAACCTGAAGCCCTCATAGCTGCAAGCGGTAGGAGTCTGTGCCTCAAGGAGAGTAGTACTGTGTGCCGTCATTGTAGTGAGTCTGCTTATTGCTGCCCCAGCTGACCTCTCCTCTCTCAATGCAGATGTATTGAAGAGAGATACAAAGCTGTCTGCAGTGCTGCCAGAACACGCTCTGTCCTGTCTTTAGGAATCGCTTGTTTCAAACAGCTCCCAGACAAGGTACGTTGCCTGCTCAATCCACTCCTGTCTGTCATCATATCTGGACAAAATGTAGCAGGAGCCAGTGTCTTAGGCCTGGTCTACACTATGTGTTTAAACCGATTTCAGCAGCGTTAAACCGATTTAACGCTGTACCTGTCCACACAGAGGCCCTTTATATCGATATAAAGGGCTCTTTAAACCGGTTTCTGTACTCCTCCCCAACAAGAGGAGTAGTGCTAAAATTGGTATTACCATATCGGATTAGGGTTAGTGTGGCCGCAAATCGACCGTATTGGCCTCCGGGCGGTATCCCACAGTGCACCATTGTGACTGCTCTGGACAGCAATCCGAACTCGGATGCACTGGCCAGGTAAACAGGAAAAGCCCCGTGAACTTTTGAATTGCATTTCCTGTTTGCCCAGCGTGGAGCTCTGATCAGCACGGGTGGCCATGCAGTCCCAAATCCAAAAAGAGCTCCAGCATGGACCGTATGGGAGATACTGGATCTGATCGTTGTATGGGGAGACAAATCTGTTCTATCAGACCTCCGTTACAGAAGACGAAACGCCAAAGAATTTGAAAAAAATCTCCAGGCTATGATACAGAGTCCACTGCACAGTGCTGTGTGACAAGCGTAACGGAAAGCCAAAGAATCAAATGGACTCTCATGGAGGGAAGGAGGGAGGGGGTACTGAGGACTCTAGCTATCCCACAGTCTCCAGCAGTCTCCAAAAAGTATTTGCATTCTTGGCTGAGCTCCCAATGCCTGTAGGGTCAAACACATTCCCGCAGTCTCCCCCGCCCCTTGGAATTCTGGGTTGAGATCCCAGTGCCTGATGGGGCAAAAATCATCGTCGCGGGTGGTTCTGGGTAAATGTCATCACTCATTCCTTCCTCCGGGAAAACAACGGCAGACAATCATTTCGCGCCCTTTTTCCCTGGATTGCCCTGGCAGATACCATAGCACGGCAACCATGGAGCCCGTTTAGCTTTTTTTTTACTGTCACTGTATGTGTACTGGATGCCGCTGACAGAGGCGATACTGCAGCGCTACACAGCAGCATTCATTTGCCTTTGCATGATAGCAGAGATAGTTATCAGTCGTTCTGTACCATCTGCTGTGCCATTGTAAATTGGCACTGAGATGACGGTTATCTGTCGTTCTGTACCGTCTGCCGCTGTCATGGGTGCCCCTGGCTGAGGTTGGCCGGGGGCGCAAAGACAAAAATGGGAATGACTCCCTGAGTCAATCCCTCCTTTATGGTATCTAAAAATAGTCAGTCCTCCCTAGAATATGGGGCAAGTGTACTAGGGAACCAATGTATCAGAGAACCAGAGAGCACAGCCGCTCCATGTCAGATCCCACAGAAATGATGAGCTGCCTGCCATTCTAGGGGGTGTCCCTGCAACAACCCCACCCGTTGCTTCCCTCCTCCCCAAACCTTCCTGGGCTACGGTGGCAGTGTCCCCCCCATTTGTGTGATGAAGTAATAAAGAATGCAGGAATAAGAAACATTGACTTGTTAGTGAGATAAAATGAGGGGGAGGCAGCCTCCCGGTGCTATGACAGTCCAGGCAGGACATTAAGCGGTGCGGGGGAGAGGAGCCCAGCATCCTGCTGCTATGATAGTCCAGGCAGGACAGAATCTTTTCTTTACACATGAAAGGGAGGGGGCTGATGGAGCTCAGCCCCTAGTTGCTACGATGAGGACGGTTACCAGCCGTTCTGCACCATCTACTGAGAACGACCAGGAATCATTCCTATTTTTACCCAGGCACCCCCGGCCAACCTCACCTGAGGCCTGCCAGGAGCACTCAAGGGCTGATGGTGACGACGGATAGCAGTCGTATTGTACTGTCTGCCACCGGGAAGGGGAGGGGAGCGGATACTGCTCTTCACTGCCGCAGCATCGCGTCTACCAGCAGCATTCAGTAGACATAGGGTGACATCGAAAAAAGTCAAGAAACGATTTTTTTCCCTTTTCTTTCGGGGGGGGGAAGGGGTACATTGACAAGCTATACCCTGAGCCACCCCGGACAACTGTGGGATAGCTACCCTCAGTGCAACACTCCAGAAATCGACGCTAGCCTCGGACCATGGACGCACACCGCCAAATTAATGTGCTTAGTGTGGCCACGTGCACTCGACTTTATACAATCTGTTTTACAAAACCGGTTTATGTAAAATCGGAATAAGCCTGTAGTGTAGATGTACCCTTAGTTAAAAGTTAGTGACTTAACTGAAGGAGCCTTTCATGTGATGCTGCTGGTTCTCAGTGGCTGGCTGTGCTAGAGATAGATGTGCCAGTAGCGCTGTTGTTTTAGGGCACACTTCTGTAGGCAGCAGAGTTTCTGCTGCAAGGGGCTCAGAGTGAGGAGCCCAGCATCAGCTCTCGCTGAAGTCAAAAGGCACTTGGAACACTGCGGGAGGTCTGAGTCCCTAGCTGGACTAGGCGGTAGAAGGTGAGTGGTGGGAGACGTTTCTTTAAGTTCCCATGTTGTTTTTCCAGTCCCAGCCGCTAGTGAAACAGCTGCTTAGGAGTCCCAGGCCATTGCTGTTCGCTGTATGACTTGTCTTACTGGCCTGTCTAACTTTCTCCTGTTGATTTGTCTCTTCAGTCTGAGAATACGTACCTCTCCCAAATCTACAACCTGACCCTGCTGTGTATGGAGGAGTATATCATCGAACCGCAATCAGTTCAGTTTCTGGTGCAACACGGCTTTGACTTCAACAAACAGTACTCACAGGGCATTCCCTACCACAAGGGCAATGACAAGGTACCTATATGCATTGGGGAGATTCCCTGCCACAAGTCCGCTCTTTCTATCCTCCAGATCACGGTAATTAAAGGGGAGCTCTGCTCTAGCAGCTGCTGAGGTACAGCCCTCCCCGCTGGAGGAGGAAATCTGTTCCCCAGCCCTGTCTGCTCCAGGCAGTCACAAGGGGAGATCCTTCAGGTTTTGGAGCTGGGGCTACATGATGTTTGAGAGCGAGATGGAGGTGGATTGTGCTGATCCAGTACAGAGGTCCAAACTACTTCTCACTCTTCTTCACATGGCTGATGTAAAAGAGCAACAACTATAATTTTACAAGTTAGATGGTTAAGCCAGGTAATTACGTCTGAGTAGCAGGGTGTATTGCTGTGATGCCTCCTTCGTATTTGTGAATTGAGCATTGAGTTCTTCTGTGTTCCATCGTCTGTTCTGATTGACCACAGTCACACACCAGAGGGTCTTTAATTTTCCATTTGTGCAGCAAGTATCCGCATCTGCGATGGCTTGGGTGGATGTGGTTTACGGTTGCTTATGAGCTTTGTGGGAGATCAAAGGCAGGGATCTTCTGTGTTGAGTCTTTCACAAGGGGTGTGTTTGTGACTTCTTATGATCTCCATTCAGCCTTCCAAGCTTCACTGGGGTTGAAGTTGCATTCTTGATGATTGGGGCCAAAAGGGCTTACATGACTTTAAGCAGTGGTGAGGGATGTTGTTAAGGCCCTGGTGGATGGGAAGATGTTCGTTTTCCATGATCCTCTGGAATTCCTGGGCTGGTGTGCAGAAATGCCTTGTGGGTTGAGTAGTGCTGCTAGGGGCTAGCTAATCCCCAGAGCCAGGAGAGGGTGCTGAAAGGCATGTTGTGGGGATCCTGACTGCACTGTCTGTCCTCCAAGTGGCTTCACTTCTCTTCTCCCCTCACATCCAGCCTGCATCTTGCTAGGAACCACTTTCCCCATGCTGCTGGGCCATCCCCCTGTCCAGAATGAGCAGTGGGTGGCTCTTGCCCCAGTAACAGAGGCTGGGGACAAGGGCTTCCTGGCATAGGGCGCACAGTGGCTATATTGAAGAGAGCCAGTGGGTAAGTGCAGCTGGATGGGCAGATTGAGGCACTGACCTTAACCCTTGCCTTACCAGGGCAATGAGAACCAGAGCCAGAACGTTCGTGCTTTCTTCTTGGAGCTGATCCGAGCAAAGAAACCTCTCATTCTGCACAATGGCCTGATTGATCTAGTGTTCCTGTACCAGTGCTTCTACGCCCACCTCCCTGATAATCTTGGCACCTTCACCGCTGACCTTTCGGAGATGTTCCCGGCTGGGATATACGATACCAAATACGCCTCTGAGTTCGAGACCCGCTTTGTAGCCTCCTATCTGGAGTACGCCTACAAGAAATGGTATGTGACACTTCATGCACTTTGAGGGCTTGGGGGAGGTTCGCCGGCTTCCAGACACAAACAGATGTGAATCTTTCTAAATTGCCCTGCTCACGCATCCCATAGAGATGATCTTGTGCTTCTGTGCCTCTCCCCTGTTGTTCCAGCCTAAGGATGGTGGCAGGAAGACAAGCTCTGATTTCCTTAGAGCTCAGATGGAAAACAAGCACCAGGAAGACAAACATCTAAGCAAGGAAGATGCTGTCTCTGCAGATTCCCCTTATTAAATAATCCAGCAGAGGAGTCAGTGCAGCTATTAATGGAATTGAAATACTGGTGTTAAAATCAGACTGGTTGCTGATGGCCCTTTTGCTGTCATGGCAAACAGGTGTCAGCTCTACAGTACTAGGGCACTTTCTCTGCTGTGGCCTTCCCTTTAACCACAACTATCGTGTCTCACTTTCCCACTGAGGGGCGTGTGCTCCTTGTTCTGGGGTGTAAGCGTTCCCTTCATCCCACCCAGAACTGTCTCCTGCTGGGGGTATTTCCTGGCAGACTTGAGTTAGACAAGAGCGATGTACGTGGCTGCTTCCATCTCTGCCATAGCTAAAGGCCCCAGTTCTGCAGTTGTTACACACTCTGACCTCTGCTTTAGCTGCATTAGGAATCTGGCCCTGAACCAGATGACTGGCTGTGGGGCAGCCCACCTGACCTTCTCCCCTGAACTTCATCCAGTGGTTTTATAGCTGTTTTTAGCACTTGTTTTGGGAACCAGGAGGCAAGAACTGCAGGAATCTGCAGGATAGTCCCTGGGTCAGCTCGTTGACTCTCCTGTTTTCCGTTCTGAGGCCGTCTCTTCTCCCCTCCAGTCAGAACTCTTCCTGACTCTAATGGAAGTCGTCCATACCGAGACCTGATCCCTTAAGTTATTCCTGTGCTGTGTCAGAGTTCTGCATGCTCCTTCTGAGCAGCTTTAGCCATGGAGATCGCTGCACATGGAAAGAACCCTTCTCTAGGTCCAGAGAGAAGGAACTATTATTAAATGTGCCTCATGACGAGGAAAATCAATTGTGAAAAGCTGTCTCTGAGAACAGTTTCCTTGGGACTTGCCTGCTCTGCCCTGGGCTTTCTGCAAAGAGCCTAACTGAATCTTTGTGTGTTCCAGCAAACGAGAGAATTGCAAGCGGAAGGATTCCAGCAGCCAGCACCTATCCATTGAGTTTTGTAACTACCCCGCCAGCATGTCTCCACATGTAGACTATCGCTACTGCTCCATGGCAGACACTGATCACAATGGGGCAGATACAAATAAGGTCCAAGTCTGCGAAACATTCTCGGTGAGTAGTATTAGCACCTAGTCCTGCAGACACAAGTGTAGAAAGCCAGATGCATACAAAATAAATGGGGTGAGGGAGGGAGATTGGGACCTTCTGGTCACCCAGTCTCATAATACAATGACACTGAAAGGTAGCAAATTCAACACTGAAAAGGAAACATTCTTACAACCCGCAGTTAGCCTTTGGAATTCACTGCCACAGGTTGAGGCCATAAGTTCTGTTGATTGAGGAAGGGATTAGACACTTGTATGGCTAATAGGAGTATCACTGACGAACTGTTCTGGAAGAGATATAAACACACCTGCTTGAGGGAACAAGCCAGCCTCTGACTAATGGGGGTTAAAAGAATATCTATAGACAGTCTATCCCACAGCTGCCTCCAGAATGGTTTCAAATACCTACTGAACGAGCTGGCCCACTGGCCTGAGCTAGTATCCAGACTCCTGTACTTCAGATCAAATTCATTCTTGGTGCAACTCCACCGAAGCACAAGCTCCGGTCTGACGGGCTAAGGCTACGTTTTAGTCACGGTTATTTTAGTAAAAGTCATCGACAGGCCACAGGCCGTAAACAAAACTTCAAAGGCCTGTGACCTGTCCATGACTTTTACTAAAAATACCTGTGGTGACTAAAACAGCTGGGGAGCTGTGGGTATTCTGGGGGGCAGTGCAGGACCCTGCTGGTGCTGGGGGGAGGGTTGGTGGGGCTGTTAGGGGTTTCCTACCTGTCTCCGCATTCCTGCAGCTCCTAAGCAGTGTAGGGGCCAGGGGGAACTGCAGCTAGTGGGAGGTGTGGGGCAAGGCCTGCAGGCAGCATGTGGCACCGAGACCCCTGGCCCCTCTGCCACCTAGGAGCTGCAGGGCTATGCTGGTAGGTGCCAGGAAGCCCCCCATTCTGAGGTATGGGCCCCCCCTAGCCCTCAGAACCCTCTCACACCCAAACTGCTGGTGGCCCAGGGGCAGCCCCTGAGTCAGCACCAGCCACTGCAGAAGTCAGGGAATCCATGACAGACTCGCAGCCTTAACCAGGGCCAGTTTCCAGTATGTTTAAGGAAGACACAATCCCATCGTGCACAATCGCATGTCCAGCTTTCTTTGTGCAGAGCCCTTCCTAAAGAGAATCCCCTCCTGGCCTCCATGCTGCTCCCTGGTTGTCAGCCATTCTGTAGGCCATCAGGAAGGATCACTGGTGGTTCAGACCACACCCTGAACTGCTGCTGTGCCCGGAGGAGAGGGAGCCATAAGTGTCAGGCTAGGAGAAATGCCCAGTGCAGCTGACCCTGCTTCTCCCCACTCACTGGGTAACGTAGCTGTAAACAGGAAGCTCATTCCTGTCGCTGCTTATGGCGTGTGCCTTTCTCACTAGGCCTACGGCTGGTGTCCCAACGGGGTGAAGTGTTCCCGGTCTCACAACATCGACCTCATTATCGACGAGGATGAGAAGTTTAAAGAGGAGAAGCGGAAGAAGCGGAAGCAGAGGTGGAGGCGCCGGAAGAATGCAGAGGAGTCTGTGAAAGCGTCTGAGCAGGGAAGTCTGGGAAGGGGGAAGGACATGGAGGTGACTCAGAATGGGGAGGACGGGCCTCCATGCAAACAAAGCTGCCCTGGCAGTCTGGCTGCTGGGATGCTCCCTGCTCGTGCAGAGCCAGCAGGGAACGGTTCCAGTGAGGAGGCGGAGAGTTCGATTGACATGGACCGTGAGCCTGGCTCTGACAGTGCAACAGATGTCAAGATGGAGGATGATCTGGGGGATGCCACAGGCCAGGCGAGCGGCACTCACCCAGCTGCCCCGCCAGTAGAAACAGATGTCAGTCTCGCTGCCAGAGGAAGCGCCTTGGACAGCGGCCAAGTGAAAGGGCAGCAGGTGGGCACTGATGAACGAGGCTCAACTGTCCACCCGCAGAGCTGTTCTGAAACTAAAACCCCGTCCTCTGCCAGGGAGCACACGGCGTCCCAGGAGAGCCGCTCGGAAGGGGGCATTCACCGAGCTGGCTTTGATGCCTTCATGACTGGCTATATCATGGCCTACGTCTGGATGCTTAAGAAAGGAGAGGGCAGCGACTCTGGCTCTGGGCCCTGGCTGCCAGACTGTCACAATAAGTTGTATCTCAGTGGGAAATCGGTGCCACTTCAGATAGTGAAGAGTTTGTTTTCTAAATCCTCCAAAGCCCACAGCCAGAAAATGAAATTGGCCTGGGCTAGTGGCTAGAACTGGGAGACTCTCGTTTTTGTGTTTTCCTCCAGCACTTGGAGGCTTTTCACTTGGTACATGAAGAGTTTAGCAGGAGGGGAGCAAGTTCTTAGTCATGTTTTATTTCTGTACAATTAAATTGCACCCTGCCTGAATTCCCATATGGTCTTCCTTACCCAGGGGCCGCAGCGCTGTGGGTCTGAGACTGCATTGGCTGGCTCCTGCTTTTAGTGTGGTGGAGGCTCTGTTCTAACATTGCCATGACTTTCACCAGTTAGATGGCCTGGGGCTGCATCTTTCAAGAACCACAGCCTAGCTCAGAGCTCCCTGGTGTACCTTTAATAGGCGGCTGGCTGGCCGGCCTCTCTCTTCGCAAGGAGAATAGAGACGCTGCTTTAGCTAAACCCATTCTCGCCAGTGAGGGGGGCAGTAAGAGGCCAGAATTGTGACTCTAGTTTCCAGAGGTTTGGATTCCCTTGTAAGGGCAGAGAGAAAGGACAACACCCTAGTTCCCATATTGCTCATGAGTGGAGGCAAGTATCTTCCCACCTTAGGTGGTGGGGTCCCAGGGACTGGTGGTTTGCTGCTATCCCATTTCTCCTCCCTGTGGGAGGTGATTTTTCACCCATATCCCTGAGAGATGGGGCTGTGAGTGGGGGGCATGTCTCCTCCCTGTCCCAGCCAGGACAAAGGGAAGGGGGAAGCTGTTCAAACAGGCAGGAACAAGGTGGGGCTGACATGGCCCCTCTGGCCTGAGCTCCCCAACCACTCCCTCCATCCCCAGCCTCCTTCCACCCTGAGTACTCCCTACTCTGCAAAAAAAATTCTAATGCGGAAGTGTTGGGAATAACTCATGGGAAAGGAATTGGGGATTAGGAACCCCTTGACCAAGTGACCTGCTTTCCTCTCATCATTTTACCTTAATTCTGTAGCTTCAGAGGGAAGATGTTTAATGCTAACATTCCTACAACAATACTTGTAAAGGAAAATCAGAGTCTTCATGTGGAGTTCAGAGCACTTTAAAATACTGCTCTTCCCCCGAAATGTTAATGTCAGGGTAAAGCTTCCATGCAGCCTGGAGGCAGAGAATAAGGGACAGGCACAGTACATATTCTCCCAGCTCTGCCAAGGTAGGGCTTGATCGCTGAGTAGGGATGTAGCATTGGCACAATCATCATAGTATGTCTCCTTGAGGCACCCAGGGGCTTCCTGAAAATCCTGTAGGTAGTAGGACCCTTTATCTTGCTGTATATGCTAGTTAATTCCTGTTTTGGCTGAACCAGTGATGCTCTGACCTGTTCCTGATCTAGCCTTGAATAACTCCAACATAACCCCTCACCACAGAGCGTGGAGGCTGTTCTGCTGGCCAAGATTAGCTTGGGGAGGATTAGAACCTGCATTTGAGCCCCAGCTCTGTACAAACAAGTTGGACAAGCCAGGTGCTGCTTCTCAGCAACTTCTTGCTCCTGGGCCCTGAAATTTGGACCACCTGCCCTATACCGCACCTTCCTGAGGCAGAGCTGTAAACAGGAGTTTGAGTGGGAGTTGTGTTGGAGACGGAAGGGGAGTCACTGGCTCGGTGCTCTGGAACCCCTCTGAAAGAACTGTGAGGACAGTGGGTCTCCTCTTAGGCACATTCTCACCAGGGTAAGCCTCCTTGGCTCCAGCACCTCCTGGGTCTGGCCTCAGAGCATTCAAGGTCCCTGTTCACTCTGAGAGCTCCCTGCCATGACTCCACCTGGCTGGGGCACCTGGGGAAAGGCCCCATGCATCCCACGACAATTAGTGACATTCAACCAGCTTGGAAAACAAAAGGGTTTATTAAGCATCAGGAACACAGCCTAGTACAGATCCCGTTAGCACAGAAATTAGGAGCATTCAGGAAAGCCATCTTGGGGGTTCCTGGGCCCTGGGCTTCCCCACTAGAGTCCCAAACCAGGAGACTGACCAGCTCTCGCAACAGCCCAGCCTCAGTAATGACCTGCTGCCCTGCCTCCTTCCTCTCTTTCCCCCATGGCACCTGGCCTGCACCTCCCACTTCCTTCTCCAACACCTCAGGCTGATTCTTGGAGAGGCAGGGCCCAACATCAGTTGTCAGGATACAGAATGTCAGCCATTGTCTGTGCCCAGCAGCCAGACATCAGTCACACTTGCCCTCTTGAAATCTCGGCAACGATCACACACCCTTGTTCCATACACAGAGGAAACTGAGGCACACACAGTATTCAGACAAAACTTTAAGAGCATTCCCCACTTAGTCACTGCTTTTTTCCTTGTTCAGTTCATAGTGGTTGGGAGGGGGCAGTGAGAGAAGCAGAGCCCTGATTAGGGGGCCTATAAAGGCAGTCAGTGGCACAGGAGCCACAAGCAGAGCTGTAAACAGGAGGTTGGGGAAGGAGCATTTGGGTTTTTGGTTGTTTTCTCTTTTTCCTTGGCAGGACTTTAGGTGGGAAACTGACAGCTACCGCAGAGGTAGTGACTCAAGCAATGGAAGGGACAATGAAGATGACTGGATGTGGAAACTGCAGGACATACATGATCCTAGAACAGGTACCAGCAAAGAGCTTTGTATGAAGTGTAGCCTGATAGAGCTGTTGGAGGAGAAGATCTGAGGTTTGGAGATCAGGTGAAAACGATAGTTGAGACTTTGAAGGAGGTTTGAGCAGATCATAGACTTTAAGGTCAGAAGGGACCATTATGATCATCTATAGTCTGACCTCCTGCACAACGCAGGCCCCATAATCTCACCCCCCTACACTCCTGTAACAAGCCCCTAACTTATGTCTGAGCTATTGCAGTCCTCAAATCGTGGTTTTTAAAGACAATCAGATGATGAAGCAAAGGCACAAGGAGGCTGAAGGGAAGAGTCAAGACTTGTAGGTGCCAGCTGGACTGGAGAACTCAACGGGGAGACCGCTGCGTGAGGAAAGTGGGCAGTGGAAACGTGACACGACACGAACCAGGCAGAGGAAAAGACCAGCTAGTGAAGGAAAAATAGGGCTCAGGAACAGGTCTGAGTTGGAAAAGGAGGAAGGGGCTCAGCAGGCAGTAACTGAAGCAGGGAGGGCAAGGGAGAAGAGAAGAGCAGTTAGTTCCGAAAGAGGAGGGGAGGAGCCATTGGTGATACTCAGAGTTCAGAGCCCCTGGAGGATGCAGGATGACCTGCAGAAGATTGCAAGGGAGAATAAAACACATGAAGACTCACAGCCAGAAAGACTAAGAGGAAGGCTGGAGAATCACGCCATCACCAGGAAAAGGCAGGTCCATGTGACTGGGGACTCCCTACTAAGAACACCACAGAGGTCTCATCTGATCCAGAGAACAGCAGGCTGAGCTGTCTGCTGGGAGCTAAGATATGGGATGTGGTCCTGAGGCTGAACCTAATGGGAGCAGAAAAGCCCTATAAATAAGAAAAAAGTGGGACTGCTGTGCACTGAGGATGGAGTAGAGATTAAAGATCATCTGGTGTGGCCTGACACGTGAACAAATACTTTGCCTCAGTTTTTAAATGAGGCTAATGGAGAGTTTGGGGTAGTGGCAGGGTGCCTAATGGCAGTGAGGATACAGAATTAAAGATTACCACATCCGAGGTGGAAGTCAAACTCAAACAGCTTAATGGGACTGAAGAGGGCAGGGGGTGGATAATCTCCATCCAAGAATATTAAAGGAATTGGCCCATGAAATTGCAAGTCTAAGAGCAAGGATTTTAATGAATCTGTAAATTCAGGGATTGTACCCTGACTGGAGAACCACTAAAATAGTTCCTATTTTTAAGAAAGGGAAAAGTAAATAACAGGTCTGTTACTTTGATCTCAATTGTATGGAAGGTCTTGGAACAAATTTTGAAAGAGAAAGTAGTTAAGGATATAGAGGTGAACAGTAGTTGGGATAAAATACAACATGGTTTTACAAAAGGTAGATTGTGCCAGACCCACCTCATCTCCGCCTTTGAGAAGGTAACTGATTTTTTAGACAGAGGAAATGCAGATCTAATCTGCCTGGATTTCAGTAAGACATCTGTTACGGTTTCCCATGGGAAATTAGTTAAATTGGAGAAGATGGGGATTAATATCAGAATTGGAAACTGGAGAAGGAATGGGTTAAAGAGGAGACTACAACAGGTCATACTGAAAGCTGGACTGTCAGGCTGGAGGGAGGTTACTAGTGGAATTCCTCAGGGAATTATTTTGGGATCACCTTATGTAACATTTTTATTACTGACCTTGGCACAGTGAGAATGTTTTGTCTCATATTTGCAATGCGACAAAGCTAGGAGGTATTGCCCATATCATACAAGAAGATCTGGATGAGCTCATAAACTGGAGTAATAAAAAGGATGAAATTTAATAGTGCAAAGAGCAAGATCATGCATTTGGGGACAAACAAAAGAATTTTTGCTATAAGCTAGGGCTGTATCAGTTGGAAGTGACAGAGGAGGAGAAAGACCTGGGTGTACTGGTTGCTCACAGGATGACTATGAGCCACCAATGTGACATGGCTGTAAAAATGTCCTAGGTGAGGTATTTCCAGTCGAGACAGGGATGTGTTAGTACCATTACACAAGGCACAGGTGAGCCCTCACCTGGAATATTGTGCGCGATTCTGGCCTCCTATATGTAAAAAAGATGAATTCAAATTTGAACAGGTGCAGAGAAGGGCTACTAGGATGATCCGAGGAAAAAACCTCCCTTGAGAGCTTGGCTTGTTTAACCTAACCAAACGCAGGCTGAGGGGAGAGCTGATCGCGCTCTATAAATACATCAGAGGGATAAATACCAGGGAGGGAGATGAGTTATTTAAGTTAGCACCAATATGGATCCCAGAACAAATGGATATAAACAGGTATCAAGTTTTGGCTTGAAATTAGGTGAAGGTTCTTAAGGAGTGAAGATGAAGGAATGAATTCTAGAACTGCCTTCCATGGGGAGCAGTGGGGGCAAAACCCCTTACTGGCTTCAAGACTGAGCTTGACAAGTTTATGGAGGGGATGGGATGATGGGACTGCCTGCAATGCCATGTGGCCCGTTGGTGACCACCTCTAACAAAAATCCCCAATGGCCAGAGACAGGACAGCCAATGGGGAGGGCTCTGAGTTACTACTGAGAATTCTCTAAGGGGTCTGCCTGGTGGGTCTTGCCCACATGCTCAGGGTCTAATTGAGGGGTCTCAATCTCTCAGCTCGCAGGCCATCTGCTGCCCAAGAACCTTCCCACTGTGGCCTACAGAGGAGAGATGCAGGGAGCCATGCTGCCAGCAATGCCTGCTGCAAATGCTGCCTCCCTGCAGCTCCCATTGGCTGGGGGAGAGGGACAGCGATACCATCACTAGTCGCTGGGCAGAGTCAGCCATGGAGACAGCGTCACTTTTTTCCACAATGAATATAAACAAGTCAAAATACCGAACACAACTATCTGATGGACACCTTGCTGCAATCCTGAAGGTTTCAACTGCTCAGTCACTGAGGCCAAATATCAACAAACTGACAGAACTGAAGCATTGCCAGGTGTCTGGCAAACACTAACAACTCTCCAGTAGGCGAAGAATTGTATAAAGTTGTATGACCATTATTTCTAAGAAATTCAAAATAAAAATACAACATAACATTTTCTTTTCTGAACACCATTTTCAGTAACATTATTGGCCTGCTGGGAGGATCTGAGGACTGGGACTAGCCCTAAGGTAAATTGAGTTTGAGGCCCCTGGTCTAACTGGTTGCCCTTTTTGGGGTCTGGAAGGAATTTTCCCCTGGGTCAGATTTGCAGAGACCCTGGGGGTTTTTTTTTGCCGCCTTCTGCAGCATGGGGCATGAGTCTTGCAGGTTTAAACTAGTGTAAATGGTGGATTCTCTGTAACCTGAAGTCATTAAATCAAGATTTGAGGACTTCAGTAGCTCAGCCAGAGATGAGGGGTCTATTTCAGGAGTGAGTGGGTGAGGTTCTGTGGCCCTTTCTGACCTTAAAGTCTGTAATGTGTGGCTTTTAAAGCATTTGAATAGTTGGGCATTAAAAATAAAGCAGAACAGCAACTCTGCATAACTAGCACCAGAACTTAAGTATTTCAGTCTCATCTACTGGACCATGCTGCACTTCCCAGAAAGGGCCTACTGGGAAAAGGCCTCATCCGTGTCTAGAAAGGGACGTACATCCGTAGTGTAGCACAAAGCCAGCTTGCTCTCTTCCTTGCTGATTGTAACTAGAGTAGTTCTCTGTTCTTGTCCTACCATCTTTCCTTTGCTCTTATTCCCACCAGTTTAGCCAATTTTTCATCTGGTCTTGAATTCCATTTCCTGGAAAGTCCCCGCTGTGCTCCAGCTACAGCAGCAGCAGACTGTTGTGGGAAACAGGGATGATACTGACCCAGGGCCAGTGGACACCAAGAGTAACCAAATACAGCAAGAGCCTGATACAGTTCAGCAGGAAGGAATGATTTTTGATGCAGCCAAGTTATGGTCAACCCCTATGTAACAGCAGGCGTCTCCATCTCGCTCTGTAGCAAGATACAGAGATTCTAAGGTCAGAAGGGACCACTGTGATCATCTCGTCTGACCTCCTGTGGCCTGTGTTGTACTGAACAGCCCCAAAATAACTCCTAGAGCAGAGCTTTGAGAAAACCATCCAGTCTTGATTTTAAAATGGTCAGTGGTAAATTGTTCCAATGATAATTACTCACTCTTAAATTACACCTTATTTCCAATCTTTATCTAGCTTGAATTTCCAGCCATTGGCTTGTTATACCTTTCTCTGCTAGATTGAAGAACTCATTATATAGTTGTTTCCCCTGTAGGTACCTATAGACTGTAATCAAGGCAACCATCAACCTTCCCTTGATTAGTCTCAAAGAGCTTACTCTATTTAGCTTATCACTGTAAGGCAGGTTTTCCTAATCCTTTAATCATTCTCGTGGGTCTTCTCTGACCCCTCTCCAGTTTATCAGTCTTCTTGAATTGTAGACACCAGAACAGTGTAGACGATTCTAGCAGCGGTCACACCAGTGCCAAATACAGAGGTAAAATAAATAACTTCTCTCCTCCTACTTAACGTTCCTGTTTATGCAGCAAAGAATCCTGTGGCACCTTATAGACTAACAGACGTTTTGGAGCATGAGCTTTCGTGGGTGAATACCCACTTCCTCAGATGCACGAAAGCTCATGCTCCAAAACGTCTGTTAGTCTATAAGGTGCCACAGGATTCTTTGCTGCTTTTACAGATCCAAACTAACACGGCTACCCTCTGATACTTGGTTCCTGTTTATATATCTGAGGATCGGATCAGCTCTTTGTTCACAGCATCTCACTGGGAGCTCATGTTCAGTTGATTATCCATCCCCAAATCAGAGTCACTACTTCCCAGGAGAGAATCCCCCATCCCATCCTGTAATGTTTAACCATATTAAAATGCATATTGTTTGCTTGCACTCAGCTTACCAAGCAATCCAGATCACGCTGTGTAAGTGACCTGTCCTCTTTGTTATTTACTGCTTCCTGCCTGTGTTTGTGTCATCTGCAAACTTTCAGTGATGATTTTATGTTTTCTTCAATAAAAATATGACATAGCATGGGGCCAAAACCTGATCACTGCAGGAATCCACTCGAAACACACCTATTTGATTGTAATTGATCATTTACAATTCCATTTTGAGACCTATCAGCCATCTTTTAACTACTGAATGTATGCCATATTGATTTTATATCACTTTTTT
Source organism: Gopherus evgoodei (assembly GCF_007399415.2). Classification (NCBI taxonomy): domain Eukaryota; kingdom Metazoa; phylum Chordata; order Testudines; family Testudinidae; genus Gopherus; species Gopherus evgoodei. The sequence goes on along the minus strand of NC_044329.1, from coordinate 109,704,700 downwards.
AAAATCAAAATGTCACGTGGTACCAAATCAAATACAACACATTGTGAGTGTATTACAACACTATTACCTGCAAAGGCATCTAGCCCAGGGGTTCTCTCAACAAACGTTTTGGTGGCTCCAGAGTGCAGCCACCAACTCTTGCTGGTGGCCGCTCTGACAATTTTTCCTGAAATAATTAACTTTAGGAAAAACAAACATACGCACAAAGACATGTCCAACTTAACTAAAACATCAACTCAATGATCACAACCCCAAGTGTCCATATGCAGAACACCCAAGACAGTGAGCATCCCTTACCTGGCTTCACTGCAGTCTAGGTGTCTTATTTCTATTTTAGATAAGTTCTTCAGGGCAGGGACCTGGGCTCAGATCCTCAGGGGTATTTAAGCATCTAACTCCCATTGATTTCAGAGATTTAAGTGCCTTTGAGATGAGCCAGCTCTCACTGAAATCAATGGGAGTTAGATGCTTTTAAATACCGTTGGAGATCTAGGCCCTTCTCTCATTTTGTCTCTCTACAGTACCACACATAGTTCTGGTTTTCTATCCTGCCACATCATTCACTGTCTGCCAAAGAACAAGATAGGCAGCTGATGCTGTGGGGCAGTCGGTTTGCAGGCACTGAGCAGCATAAGACACTTTGGGAAGAGACAACGGATAAGTAACGCAGATGCCAACATTGCCCTGCACAGGATGCTTGTATGAGGCCATTTTTTTTCCTAGTACCACTGCGTGTAACTCAGCACTTTATAAAGGTGCTATATGAAACCAAATTTGTATTTCATACCTAGGAACTGTGAACACTTTTTAATGAGCTTGTGGGATAATCAGTTTTTCCACTTTTGTCCTTTTGACCACAAGAATCACCATTTTGTTTTATTTTTATTTTGAAAGCAAGTTGGGAAACAGTTTACAAAACTGATCAAGAAAAAAATTATGAAAATATTTAACTAGATTCATCTTTGGTTACTTCTTATTGCAGTTCCAATAAAACATACACCATTTCCATAGTTCAAAAAACATCAAAGTCAGAAGATCAATCAACATAAAAACAAGATTTGCTTTCTTTACATATTCATAAATATCCACAATATTAGAAAAAACTTGTTTTGCAAAGATTTTTTTCTGGCAGTGTTAACTTACTATTGTACACAGGCTACAAACTTCTTCCTAAGCCTTTACTTACAAGTTTAGCTATTTACAGACTGCAAAATATTAAGACATAAAACTCCTTCATAAATATGAAAATAGATCATCTTGCAAAGATCTTTAAATTTATTTAATCAAATATCCACCTGCCCCCAAAGGTTATTTGTTTTTGCATAGAAATGTAGTGACATGCAGTATAACGACAGCATTAAGTGCAAACAGGAATTATTCAAGTGTCTTTAGTTGTACTGGCAAGAAACGTTCTGTACATGAACACCTTTCAACAAAGTAGAATAAACCTATTACAGCCCTTTGCCCTGCATCTGCTTCTGTTCAGGGGCAGCAATTTACCACATGTGCTTTCTTGTATGTCACCAATCAGCAACAACAACAAAATAGCTTATAACAGACATTTAAATGGATCCAACATAGAAAGAGACGAAGTTATATTTCTTCAGATGTAGCAGTGTCTAGAAATAATTAAAAAAGCCAGAATTGCATCCATTAGAAAGTCAAAAACATGATAAAATTCAATCAGAACAAAGCTTTTAATCACATAACTGTAAAACGAGTGGTTTGCCTGAACTCATTTTTAGCAGTTTTGTATTAATGGTCATCAGTAGCTGGGAGAAGCTGCCTCACCGTATGGGCTACTAACTATATTGTGAAGGACGACAGCATCTGTGAAGGGACAAGTGCCCAAGCTCCATCTAACCAATCTAGTCTAGCCTGGCTCTGCGTGGCCAAATGGACAGTTTACGGTTAGTGTTAACCACATCAGACCGCAGAAAGACTTGGTTTTCTGAGACTTACCAACTGAAAAAAACAGACTTACAAACATGTGCCACTCCCATCACATAACCTGGTCATGCTAACAGTCCATCACCATTCCTTGGCATTTCCATCTCTGACCCATCTCCAACTCGGCACCACGGGCTGGAAATGACAGGGCCGTGCCCTACACAACGCAGCTAGCTTTGTTTAAACAGTGGAATACTCCTCCCCCCCACAAACTAAAATTATTTTAGCCATTATGTTCATAAAACGGCTGAGGAATACAGATTTTAAAAGCTACTGAAGCAAGGAAACAATTCACCCAGGGGAGGAGAGGTCAGTCGGACAAGCCATGGATGTGTCCCATGCCTGTTATCTCCAGAGCCTCACAGTCAAGTTTAATAGAAGAGGTGAAAGCAGAGCTTCCAGTGCAACAGGCCTCCCCAGTGAGATGCTGCTGCAGCAGCATCATTGGTCTAAGACCTATGAACAAACAAGGAGGCGCAGTTCTTTACTCAGTCTTTGCAGTGGGACTGAAGGCAGAAGTAGGATGCAGGTTAGATTCCCTGCAGCCCAGTGATGCTTCCAGATAGAAACAATTCTTGTTATTGCTCATTTGCCGGACATCACATTCCTAACCCTGTCTTGTGACAGAACAGCAGCTGGTGAGGATGGTCTCCTTTGCGAAAGGCTACAACTGTAAAAAGTATCAGCTGGATGATTGTTACTTTGATTAGCTTGATAGTTTCTCAGCCTTGAACAGAAACTGCATGTATGTGGGTAGCACCTGCCAGCCAAGAAGCTCCACACTCTAGCCTCCCAACTGCCTAGAGAGGATACACAAGACAGAAAAACTGCGAAAGAAGAAAAAAAGGATTGCTCTAGAAATCAGCACCTTTGTGACGGAGCAGGAGTGCAGGAGCAAAGAAGGGTTAGAAGACCTTATTAGGGATACACATTTTTTCTTTCAAGCTACCAAGACCTGTCCGATTGGCAAGGCCTGTACTAAGGATTTCAAGGAGGCCCAGGGATTCCTATTTAATTCTTCATAGTCAATGGGAAGGGGCAATGCTGCTGGCCACTTTCATGCAAGCACTTGAGAGAGGAAATTTTAAGTAATCCAGGGGCCAGGAGACAATTTACCACCCCAGGCTGCATCCCTCGTTCTCAAACAACCTTCCTAGCTGGTCTCTAAAAACCCCTTCTTCCTCATCCTCTATTTCTGTGGGGTGAGACAAGCAGAGGAATAACCTCATTTCCATCAGGGGACACTGCTGCTTTACATTTCCTCTCCCACCATCAGTGCCGAGTCCTCTCAAGGTTTCAGCATTGAAACACGAGTCTCCAAGTGCGTACATGGGGAGAAATTCACTCCAGTACTAGGGACCATTAAATGATACAGAGGGGCTGTTGCAAATGTCAGTCTTACAGACAAGCTGATACGCAGCCCGGTGAGAGCCAGGAATGATAATACAGACAAAACCCCACACATTCTAATCTGGGGAAGTGCAGGTGAAAGGACCATATAGGAAGCTGTGCAAATATAACCACAAGACAAGCTTTCTGTGTATTTCTACCATAGGGCTAGCACCTGACTCTCCGACACACACAAATGTGCCCACAGTGGCTGGCTTTAAACACACTATTTTTTCTTTCAAATTTACATTCTGGTGGAAAAATAAAACTGCACTCAGATGGTTGCTGAAGGCAGAAGCAAATGGAGATACATGCGCCTGGTACTTTCTTTTTGCCAAAGCAATACATAACATGGAATTTATGGGGAGAAATTGATTTTCTTCAGTGTCCCTAACAAGCTGAAAGCCTTCCTGAGTCTGTCCTAATCCCCTTCTTAGTGAAAGGTTTCTTTAGATCTGCATGCATGTAGCTGAAAGCTTTGCTGTCAACTTCCATTGCACTGTAGGCTTTTATTCTTTGACAAATTTATTAAGCAAGCTGCTTGGTGTAAATAGGGACAGATTGTTATTGCAGTGGCAATGGCACCACATTAGGAGGAGGATGTCTCACAGGACTGGAAAAGGGTAACAGGACCCTTTTGTCTCTGGGTCACTGATTCATGCTTGGCCAAGGTCAGTAGTGAGTGACAAGTTGTTCCCAGAATGCTGTTTGGTGGGTGTATGTGGAAAGAGTTAATGGTGTCAATTCACTTCCTCATGGACAAGTGTCCACAACACAAAGCTCTTATCTGCAGTTTCACAAGAGGCCAGTGAGTGAATGTGCCTGAGCTACCCCTCTTTCAACCCAACAGTAATTTCCCTCTGTGGTAGGTTAGATACACAGACGGCTGCGTGTATGGGGGAAATCCTAAAGTGTTGTGTCCTGTACTGTGTCTGTAGGGATGCACACGGGTCTGCAGTCTCCAAGGCTGTCGAGCCAGCCTGTTTCACTGAGACTAACAGACCACTGTATCAGGAACTGAATCCCAGGGAACAAGAAGCATGCAAGAGAATGGTTTCCTCCTGTTCCTCAGCAGGGACTTGGTGTGCTGCTAAGTTTTCAGAATTGCTACCAGCAGAAGATTTGTGTTTTCCTTGCTTTTGAAATCAGTTTGTTCCAGAGTGTGGTGTGAGCCTACAGATCCTGTTAGAAATCTGAAGGCATTTGTTTCTGCCTGGCACTGTCCAAGAGAGAGCATTTCTTCCAATATCAGACAAGACTCCCAACTGAATTCACATGCACCAGCTAGACAGAGTGCTAAAGTGAAAGGTGGAGGGCTGGGGTTCAAATCACTGACACACTACCAAACGCCTGCTGCATACAGCCCTGCAATGATTATGGGACCCCAGGTGGGCATCCTGCCCGATGCTGGTTGCAGTAGTTGCCTCTTGTAGTGAGCTAAGGGATGATGTACACATTTAAAAATAAAATAAAAAAATACTGTCTCTTCAGATGCACTTTGCAGCCCCTGTTTGATGGCTGGTTTCTATGATCCACTGAAATATCCAAGACTTAGCACTACAGGAAAGTTAAAAACTAAGTGAATGGGGACCGTGTGTTCCCACAAGAATGTATCTGGGTTTTAAGCCCTCTCCTTAAATGTCACATTTTGACTGTATGCTGCCAGATGCTGACATATTAGGAGGTGCCAGTGAAAGTGGGGCAGAGCTGTCCATATCCAGCACTTCAAATGACAATGTCTCTCTGCCAAGCTCCACAGAGGGGTTAACACTGAATGGAGGCTTGGAAGCCTCTGGCAGTAAGTTCTTCCGGATCTCATCTTCCACCTCCATGTCTTCAGAGGAGGCACAGCTTGCAGACGATCTCAAGGAGCTGCCTTCCTCAGCGTTGACTGAATTCTGGGCTGAGCGCCCCTTGTATCTTAGCGACTCGGGCTGAGCCCGCACTAGCAGCTGGTTATATCCTGGACCCTCTCTTATGTTCTTAACAGGACAGAATCCATTTTCCTCCTGGGACTCTGGCCCATCAGAGTAGTCCATGTCCTCCTCTTGCTCTGGCAACAAAGGAGAGTCCTGCCTGTGAGATCTGACCTGAAAGGGAGGGATTTCTGATACGCCATACTTACTGCTGCTCAGGAGTTTTTGCCGCATCTCAGCCCCTAGCTGGGTAGAGTCGCACCTATTGACTGTTGAAGACAGACCCCCAAAAGGGACATAATCTTTATGCAGAAGTTCAGGAGAGACTGGGAGAGATCTGCACCGCCTCCCAGGGGGGGAAGAGAATTCCTGCCAGTCCGTGCTATAAACTTGCTTTGACAGGAGCTGGCTAGTCTTCAGGCAGTCCTCTGCCTCTGGGGAGTGCAAGTCAAACACAAGGGAGATCACAGACCTGCTCGGCATGTCAAAAAATTTGATCTTCCCTCCCTTCAGATCTTCCCTGGCATTGAAGGGGTTGACTTTCCGTGCTGCCCCCTTGCTTGGTGTGTAGTAGGGGTCCTGTACATTGATCTTCCGGGAAGGCTTGCGAGAGAAGATATCCGACTGACTGCGTGACAGCAAGATACTGCGGCGTGGGCGGGGTGACTTGGGTGGGATCTTGTCATCCAGTGAACTCAATCGCTTTATTCCTTGTCCTTTTTCAATCAGCCCTGAATAGGAGAAGAGAAACACCTTTAGCATTGTGGCCAGACATGCTGCTGGCTTGGCTCACTCCATCTGGGTCACAACCTTACAAGGAAGGGGGAGATTCCTTACTTATAAATGATGCTGTCTTACAGGGAGCATCCTCCACAAGCACACACTCTTGGGTTACCTGTGAGTTCCTGTATGGCAGGGGTTCTCAAACTGGGGGTCAGGACCCCCCGGGGGTTGCGAGGTTATTACATGGGGGTTCGCAAGCTGTCAACCTCCACCCCAAACCCCGCTGTGCCTCCAGCATTTATAAAGCTGTTAAATATATAAAAAGGTATTTTTAATTTATAAGGGGGGTTGGACTCAGAGGCTTGCTGTGTGAAAGGGGTCACCAGTAAAAAAAAGTTTGGGAGCCACTGCTGTGCGGGATCCCTGCGTGCAAGGAAGGTTGGGAAGTTTTGTTCCCCTCATTCCCAAGTGTAGGCGCATGCTCTTAATGCGAAATGATATGCATCTAGCATCCCAGTATGGAGCCATATCCTTTTATGGCTTTTTTTTAATTTAAAGCTGACAACTGAAGTAATGATTTAAAAGTATTGCCTCCCTGTGCTACTAACCTCTTAAATGATTCAAACTGAAGTAATTTTGAAGTTTGAATTTGCTTTTCACCATTGGTGCAGTTTTACTTTCTTCATTTCACTCAGACTGGTCAGTTTACCTATTATTTATGGTCAAATCTGTCCACACTAGGGCAGTGCTAGTTTTGGTTTTACAATACAACAGGGAAGTGAAAACCCAAAGGAGATGGTCATTTTACAAACTTTGATGTGAATGAAAATTTGTTCATCTGTTTTAAACTTTTTATACAAATCCTACATTTTGAGTGGCCCTTCAAGTCCCATGTCAGTAAATTCACAGGCCAATGAACAGGTCTTTTGAAGGGGACAGTTAGTAGCCGTTCTCTTTTTCTAGCTTCTTTTGTGTCCCATATACTAGCAGAACTAACTCAAGTGTAGGATCTGTTGGAGTAACTTACCATTAAAAAAAGCTAGAGCACAAAATACTAACACAAAAACACTGTGAGTGAGGTTTTCACAGAAGCTGAAGACACCCCTGTGCTGTGAAAGGTGAAGGCAAAAAAATCAATACTTCCCTCTGGAAGTGGAGAGATTAAATTCCATATGAGCCTTCACACAGTACATTATCCAGTGCAGAAACTAGGGAGACAGTAGTTTGACTTTGTAACAAGAGGTTATAAACACTGTTTAAAACCATGTAATAAAAGCTGCATCATTAGAACAGGGTGGAAAAAGACATTCATAATTATTCAGGAGGAAATTTTTTAAAAGGCTCTCCTGAAAGTTAGCACCTAACTACTACTGACTTTCAATTGGCGTTGGGAGCCTCTCTGCGCTTGGTGACTCTGGAAATCCCCCTCAGCTACCACAGGGCAATGCTGACTGATTAGGTAGGAAGTCGAAGATTTTCTTCTCAGGATTTTTGTTTGTGGGATAGATGCATATAGATACCTACTTTTCCTGGAGACCCTGTTACAGTTTAGCCTGTACTCTAAAGGACATCACTGGTCCAGAGTGAAAGAGGTCAGTTAAGGAATACTGTGCAAGATCTCCCTATCACTATGGGAACCTGAGAGCTGCTGGGGAAGGAGGGAGCAAGAAAATGTATAAGAAGGGGAGCGTCCCATGGCACATGCTTTCCCCCTAGCCAGCACCCCACTGGTACACAGCCTCTTTTGTTTGCGATGTAGAACTTCTTGATTTTTAGAAGTGGACTGTTGGATTTCAACCCCAAAAGCCAACTATAAAAGCTGCAAAGGAGTCAGACTTCTCACTATCCTGCAACAATAACTCCTACCCCTCTGCACACTAGGTGGCACTGAGGCGCTGCACAGGAAGGGACTCCAGGCCACCAAACATTTCCCACTGGGTTTCGGTTTTAGTCTTTTTTCCAGAGCTCACAGCATTTCTGGACAAGAGATAAAAATCTTGTATCAACTGTGCCCTTTATCCTGAAGGATTCCAAAGCACTGCACAAATGCCACATGTACATACACCAAAGAACTATATTTAAACCAGGGTGTGGTGCGGATAAACCATGTGCCACACCGACAAGACAGGAAAAATTGCATTTATCATGCATCACTGTCTACCTCCAAATCCAATTCTGCCAGGATTCATTCTGCCATCCCAAACCCCTCAGAAACTTTTGAGGCCCTGGAACCTCCTCATTGCTTTTTACAAGGGGAGGCAACACTTATTTGTAGCTCTGGCTACTTGCAAGATTTGAGAGCTTAAAACTGCAATAGTAGGAGTTACAGCTTTTTGACTGGTTGTAGAGGTCTCTAAAAAATGTCCTTTCCCTCAGAGGTCTGTGTACATTATGACCTGTGGTACTAAAGCATCTGGCTTTACAGAAGGAAGGAAATGTACAAGAACGGCCAATAACTTTGGTCTAAAGTTGTTCTCTATAAAACAGGGCCTGTAAGGAATGTGTGGTATGGTGGCAGGAGACAGAGAGGTCATTGTGATTTAAGAGTGCCTGTTGGGGTAGCATCTTCCTCTACATGGGCCATATCAGCACTTCGTTGTCAGTAATACCTGAGCGACAGACAGACATTGTTGGTCTAGGTAGACTATCCGTCTGTCTCAGAGTGGGAGCGCCTGTATTCCCTTTATGATCAGATACTGAAGCAAGGTTTTTCCAGCACACTGCTCACGATGGAGCTCATTAAAGGAACTGGGAGAAAATAAAAAAAAAGTCTTAAATCTTACTTCTGTTTTTACATTTTTCGCAGGAAGTGGGTAGAAGGAACTGTCCCTTGTGATATGAAGTACTTTATCTTCACTACAGTCATCTCTAACAGCCATTGCAGAAATGCACCCCCCTCACTCACACCTTTGGAAATCGAGATAGGTTTCCTCTCTGGGCCATCCAGATTCAGCAACTTCCTCTCTCTTTCAGACTCCTCATTTCTCAGGCGGTTTAAAATCTCCTCCAGTGTTTTGACGATGTCGGCAAATGAAGGACGTAATTTTGGATCCATCTGTGAATGTATGCAAAAGCCAAATAAATCAAGTAGTTTCCTCCAAGCCATCCTATCTACAGAGCTGTGTAGATGAAGGGACAATTTTCAAGAATTTAGTAAATTCAGATTTGGAGGGGGCTGTTTTAGGAAGTGGAACATAATTTCATGCTCAGTGCAAACTTCATGACAGTAAGTGGGGGGAAAACAGCAAGTACATATCACAGCCCATGTCCATTAGTAAATCTAAACCTAGCTGTATGGAAGACTTTACAATTAACTGTCAAGCCTCAGGCTTCTTATGTAGTGGACATGGTCTGGAGCCTAAACAAACTCCTTAAGGGAGAGTGCAATGTTCCTATTTGTATTGAGGAGTTCATAGTGCCAGGATCTCATTTCTGGATCCCAGTAACTTCTGAAGGCTTACATATCCATCCAGTTTCAAAGGATGCCAGGATCAGTGCAAATTATACTCAGAGCTGTTTGTTCCTGGTAAGCATGTCACTATTTTAAAAGTTTTTAAATTTTTCCTTGAACTGCTAGCGGCTGTTATGAAAAGCTGCCCGGACAGTCTTGCTAATTAGACAAGAATCTGACATCTTTAAATATTACTGCTCTCCACTTTGCCCCTGTTCGTTTCCACATAGTGCCCAGCGTGTTGGTCCTGGAACTCTATTACAGAATTCCTGCAGTAGACAAGAAGCGAGAGTGTATATAGGTAGATAAAGCCAATACACTGTGAAAAGCATCTGACAGGACCACCACTGAGCCAGCGAACATCTGTTGCCTAGTAGAAATATTTCTCTAGATAAAGGTTAAAACTAACTTTATAGGAAACCATGGTGACCCTTTCAAGGGGCTACTCAAGATAGGGGTTGACTACTAGATACTGGGCCTTAGCACAGGTTGTGTGTAAGTTGCTCTATGTAAAAAGGTTTAAATTCTGTAGAAAAAAATTAACTTAAATGCAAAGCTAGAAACACAAGGAAGACCATCAGCTAGAGGCAAAGAGAGAAGAAATTCTTGACTCCAAAATCAGTCCTTGCAGTACAGATAGCCTCAGACCGATCCAACCCGCAACACAATGCTCAGGAGGCAGCAAAGCTTTGTAAAAGGCTTTCAAAGGCTTCCCTGAACCTGCCCTGCAGTTCCTAGGAGATGGAACTGACTGAGGAAAACTAAAATCACTGGCCAAGGATGTAACATTATGGTGGAGAATTCAGACATACACCAATAAAGAATACATGACCAAATCCTCAGCCCCATTTTGGTTGCTTAAAATGGCACAAAAGGGCAACTGGGTATTTCTGACATAGGAGACTATCTGGGGGGCGTAAAGCCAGCACAGCCAGCTCTAATCTCTCCCCATGCCACAGAGAGTGAGAAGGGGTGGCACCAGAGCACACTGCTTTGCCAATCTTTATCCATGTAATGGACCCCAGGACCACTACAAGAAATTAGAACAGCTCTTAGGCCAGGATCTGTGAGGGGCAGAGGCAGCAGAAAGGTAGCTTATAGACACCTTTGCCTCTTCCCTCCTCAGCTACTCCAGTTCTGCTCTGGTGCAGCTGAGGATTCAGCCCTCAAGACCATAGATCCCACAGCCCACCTTATACCCATGGGACTTTTTGAATGAACATACATGGTTTCATTTGTAAGTTTGCATGCAGTGTGACTTATAGCTGCAGTGGGGACTTCACTTTTGGATTTCCTGGCTTGGCCGTGTTTAAATTCAACCATAACGGTGAATTACAGACTTTTTTTATGCACTGAACTTGTATTTCTGTTTTTATTGCTCTCCCTAGGCAGCCTTAAATGTTGTCACTTGCTGCAGGAAACACCGTGTCTCTGCATATTTATGGTGCAGCTAATTATGCTGAGCCATACAGTTTCCATTCCTGTTTGCTGACTTGTGAAATAATAAGAACATGACATATGATTGCTTTCACCCTCAGCGCAGACCTCGAGGTATACTAGCAAGACTGCTTATTAGCAAAGCACGAAGTGTGTGTAAAGATTCAAGGAAACCTTATCTGGGTTCCTTTTCGCCATGTATATTTGTTGAATAAATTACAACATGTCCTACAGTGAAAGGAATTTTGTTAATGGTTAAATTTATTTCTTGGTGCTGCTTTTGGGCCCATAGTCACACTCAGAGAAGGACCATTTAATTGGGAAGCACATTTGGTGCTAGCTGATAAGTAACAATTCTCCTTCTGTAAATAAACCGAATTCTTACATGAGAATATAAAAGTCATTTCCCCTCTCAGAGAAAAGCACTAAGGAAGCCCCATGGTCTAACTGACTAAGCCTGGCCCTGGAAGCTGGGAACTCTCACATTTTAATCCTAGCTCCAATAAAGCGATTTAGTACTCGCTATATAGAATACTTCAAATGTTCAAAACACTTAATAAACGTTAATCGATCCTCACAACACCCCCATGAAGTGTTCTCTTCACTGAATTAATGGAGAAATCAAGGCAGAGCAGTGCAGTGACTTCCCCATGGTCATAGGGAAAAGTCACTAGCAGCATCAAGAACAGAACCTGGGTATTCTTGACTCTCTTCCCCCAATTCCTCTAGACCAGCAGGGCCGGTTCCAGGGTTTTTGCTGCCCCAAGCGGCAAGGGGAAAGAAAAAAGCCATGATCGGTGGCAGCTCCACTGCACCGCTTTCTTCATTGTCGGCAATTCGGCAGCAGGTCCTTCCCTCCGAGAGACCGAGGGACCTGCTGCTGAATTGCTACGGAAGAGCCCGACGTGCCGCCCCTTCCCCGTGGCCGCCCCAAGCACCTGCTTGCTGAACTGGTGCCTGGAGCCGGCCCTGTAGACCAGGCTGCTTTTGACTCTGCCACTAACTTGCTCTTTGTCCTAAAATAGCTTGCTAAAGGCCAACATTTCCAGAAGCGGCCTCTGAGTTTGGGTGTGCAGCTTGACGCTGTTGGATCTGATTATCAAAGCAGCAGAGGGCCCCCATCAACTCAATTTATTGGGAGCACCCACATTTCCAACTGAATTCATTCAGGTGCTCAGGTACCTCAAACTCATGCCTAAAAGAAACTGTAAGCTGGCTACTCAATAAGAGACAGCCACAAGGAGAGGTTACTTACCTTGTACAGTAACTAGAGTTCGAGATGTGTCCCCCTAGGGATGCTCCATGTCAGAATGTATGCACGCTTGGGCACAGCTGATCAGAGATATTCATCAGCAACATCTGTGGGTCTGCGTCTGAGTCGTAGACACCCTTGTATGCCGGTACAGGGGTATGTACGGAAGGGCCAGACCTGCTGCCACTCTAGTTCCTTCTAAACCATGAAAATCCAACGAAAGACTCCAAGGTAGAGGGTGGGTAGCGCAGCACCCATAGGGATGCACATCTCATAGCACTCCAGTTCCTGTACAAGGTAAGAAACTTCCTCTTCTCCTTTGAGTAGTGTCCCTATGGATGCTCCGCATCAGGAGATTCCTGAGCAGTACCTCAGTTACAAAGGAGGGTACCAAGGAGATGGATTCAGTAGAGACTGTAGAACAGTGTCCCCGAAAGCTGCATCAGCTCTAGAAGAAGGCAGAAGAACAGAGGTGGGGAACACGTGCACCAAATACCAGGTGGCTGCCCTGCAGATGTCTGAGACAGATATATTTTTCAGTAGGGCTACAGATGTAGATTGAGTCCTGGTGGAAGAAGTATGAGGGTGGTGACACAACCCTCCCTCCCTCCCCCCACCTGGCTTCATAACTAAGATGCATCCTGCAACTCATTTGGACAGTCTTTGGGTGGAAATCATCTGTCCTTTCATTCCTTCTGGGACTGAGATGGAAGCCTAGGTGAACCTCTAAAGGGCCTAGTCCCATCTAGGTAAAAGGCAAAAGCTCTGTTTTTGTCCAGCATATGGAGGCCCACTTCTTAAAAATGCCAGTACGTGAATCTCCTGATTAACGTGGAATTCTGACGAACTTACCACAAGAGAACACTAGCAGGTCAGCCATTAAGGCTCCAAGCTCCCCTCTCTCCTGGCTGAGATGATGGCTGTGAAGAACAAGGTTTTAAGGGACAAGAGGTAGGGGAAGGGATGAAAAGTTGTGATGGCACCTAGATGAACCTTAATGGAGCTCAGCAATAAGCCTTGGTTTTTAAATTCAGCAGGTAATCCAGAATGTGTCTCAGGACTCGAGCAGAGATATAGACTGCTGGCTGCACCAAGTCTGGAAGTGTTTCCACTTCTGGAGGTAAGTTTGTCTTGTCAAGTGTTTTCTATCATTAAGCAACACTGTTTGTGGCTCTGGGGAGCAGACTTGTTCTATAGCACAGAGTCATCTAGTAGCCATGCGTTGAGATGAAGCGCTGAGGGGCGGGGGTGAGTCCCGACTCCTGGACAAGGAGATTTGCTGTCAGGGGAAGGTGGAGAAGGGATTAGACAGACAGACATACGAGAATCAGATCTGGGAACTACACCATCCTCTTAGCACTGTCATGGTGGAGACAGGTTACTCATTTTTCTGGTTTCATTTGTTTAAGACCTTGAGCAGGAAAGGCGTCAGGGGATAAGCATATAGCAATGTGCCAGGCCAAGGGATGACTACAGCATCTCCAGTCAAGTTGTGGAAACACACTCCCCTTGTTTGCATTGGATGGCATCACAAAAAGAGATTCTCTCTGAATGACCCTAGGTAAGACATCTCTCAAAATACTTAGCTGTTCATCTCCCACTCATGGTCAATAAGGAAACCCGCCATTGTGTTCTGTGCTCCTGGTAGATAAACTGCTGAGATCCGTATATGGTGTGATAAGCACCAATTCCATAGTTTTAGCAATTCAGTGAATAAATGACTGGAACCTTGCTCCTCATTGTCCATTGATATAATACATTGCTGCTCTATTGTCCAGCAATATTCTGATCAGGTGGCCCCAGATGTGGGGTGGGAATGCTGGCACGTGTAACAAACAGCTCTGAACTCTAATATGTCGATATGAAGGATCTCCACCTGAGGCGATGTAATGCACGCTCCCAATGAGGAGTCCATTTGCTCTGAGCTGTGATGTTTTGGGAGTGTGCACCCCAGTTTATCAGGGAGGAGTCTTTAGTGATGATCCTTGTGGGCAGAGGCTGAAAAAATGGAACTCCCACAAACACCTTTTTGAGGCTTTTCCACCAATTTAGGGAATCAAGGACCCACTGAAGTACGGACACCCACTTGGCTAAACTGTGCTTGTTGAGGGCACTGATGCTTCTCAGCCAGGCTTGAAGACACAGAGCGTAGTCTTGCTAAGGGTATTCCAAACATACAGGCTGCTACGTGGCCCAAGCCTTGCAGGCTAGCCCTTGCTGTAGTTTGCAGGCTGTATGGTATCGTTGAAACAAGGTTGGACACTGTGACAAATCTGTCTTTGGGCAAGTATTTCTGGTAGTGGTGGAAGAGCAGAGTGGTGCTGATGAAGTCTATTTGATGACTGGGTGTAAGGGTAGACTTTTCTGCATTGAGAAGAAAGCCCAGTAAGTGGAACAGAAATAGGGCCATAATGGCTGTTGTCTGTACCTTGAGAAATGAGAAACCTTTCAGGAACCAGTCATCCAGATAGGGAAAAATTATTATACCTATGTGGAGAAGATGGGCTGTGGCAGCCAAGAATAAAGATCCTTGGGGCAGTGCAAAGGCCAAAGAGTAGGATATTATACTGGTAGTGATCCCTGCCAACCATGAAAAGTAACATGCATCTGGGCGAGGAGTGCATGACAATATGACAATAAGTATCCTGAAAAGCAAGGGAAACAAACCAATCTCCTAGGTCCAGGGAGGGAATTATCAGTGCTGGGGTGATAACATTCTGAATCACTGAAAACAAAGGTGTTCGAAGTCCTGGGGGCCTAGAATTGGTTTCCACCCTCCATTTTACCTTGGGACCAGGAAGTACCGAGAATAGAACTCTCTTCTGACAAAGCCCAGTGCAACAGGTTTGATTGCCCTTAGCATTAGGAGAGATTGTACCTCCTGCCTCAAGAGACCTTATGAAAAGGGTCCCTGAAGAGGGACGGGGAGTGAGGAGGGAGGACAAAAAGAAGGTGAACTGGATGAAGTAACCTGTAGAACTCATCTCCAGGATCCATCTGTCTAAGGTGATGAGCTCCCAAAAATGTAGAAAATGGGTAAGAATGAAGGGGGGATAGGTGCAGCATAGGATCTCCAGTGGGAGAGTTTGTGATCCTTGACCAATGATCAAAGCAGTTGTTTTCAGGGTTTTGCTGACTGTGAGGTTGCTGCAAAAGACAGCCCTTTCTCAGTGAAACTGGGCTTCTTCCGGGGTGTTCAGCTGGTTCTATGGGCTGGTATTGGATTTGGTGAGACTGTTGAGCTGTCTGCAATCCATAGTATTTTCTGCTTGTCGCAGGGGCTCAGGTGCCCAAAATACTCACAGTGTTGCCAAGGAGTCTTCAAGAGAACAAAGGGACCAATCTGTGATGTCACTAAATAACCTGAGGCCCTCGAAGAGAAGGTCCTCAATAGTGTTTTGTACCTTCTGGGGAGGCTAGACAACTGCAGCCAAAAAGCTCGGCATTTGATTAGTGCCATAGCTACAGAACGTGCAGCTGTGTCAGCAACACTGAGTGAGGCCTGGAGAGAGGCCTTGACAACCAGGGAGCTGGGCATGGATGTCCATTAGGAAATGTTGGGGTTCCCGTATCTCCTCCAACAGAATTTGTAAGGCCTTGAAGTCATCAGCACAGGCTAGTTTGGCAGGAATGACAGCTCATCTGGAGAGGAGGAGAATTTGTAGGAAGGTCGTGTTTCTTCTTCCTCAACTGGCTTTTGCTCCTTTTTAAGACCCTCCTGTGGATCAGGACCCAAGAGTGTTGGTGGTTGTCCCTGGTGTGTCCTCCTGTAAGATGGAACCCTATAGAAACGGTCACCATAAGGGGCCCATGGGTTCCAATAAATCCACTGTAGTGGGACTTAAGGGAAGGTTGCAGGATCTTAACGCTGTCATTCTTATCATTGCTAGGAGTTTCCTGCCGCAGGGTTTACCTCAACGGAGGGAGGCTAGAAATGGAGGAACCTTGAAAAGACACCTCTGAATCAGATGAGGTGTCATCCCCTATATCTATCAGAAGGGCAAGTGATGCCTATACTGGTGGTCGAGTTGGTACTGGGGCCCAGAGAGGGTCCTGTAACTGCATCAGTACTGGAGGTCAGTAGTTGGTTGGCTAATGAAATGGTTCTGGAAAATTTTGTGTGATACCTCACGTTCTCCAAGTGCTCTATCAAAGGAGTTTTAGTCTGCCCTCCCCCTATTTCTTAGGCCTGCTTTAAAACCTGAGCAGGACTTGAGTGTCCCAGGCAGCAGAGGCAGCCTGAATGTCTGTCGCTGGGGGGGAAGACCTATGGCAGGTCTGGCAGGGTTTGAAGCTTGGGGTCTTTGCGTAACCCGTACTTAAGGCCACAGATCAAGGCCCAGAGGGGAAAAAAAAAAAACAGGCTCAGATCAGGCAAGTGAAATGGGGAAAGGGAACACGCCCCTGTCATAAAAGCACAAACTGTGTTAAATAACTAGAAACAAAGAAAATACCAAAGGTTAACAGAGAGTGGTAGCAAGCTGCATAGCTAGGTAAGGACACTGCAACGCTCTGTCTCAAGCTGCAGGTGGTTGAGAAGGAAATGGAGTGGCAGCAGGTCCTGCCCCTTCCTATACACCTTCAGATCGGATCACAAGGGTCTCTAGGATGCAGGCATGGACCGCAGACATTGCTGACAAAATCTCCAATTGAGAGTGTGTGGGTGTGCACGTCCTGACACGGAACATTCAGAGGGACATTACAGAAGTATTAAACGGTCACTTTTGAAAATTTGGCCCTTCATCTCTCTGTGCTTTAGTTCTGCTAGCTGTAAAAACAGGAGAGTGGAACCTAAACATCAGTCAATGTCTCTTCAGTGTTTTCAAAATGTAAAGTGCTACCTCACAGCTAAGTATCATTACAGTTTTATGCTAATGGCTGGCTGAAAGCTTCCTGTCTATTGCTCGACTCCACCCAGTTCTCCTAAATTCATTCATTTAGAGAACTGCTCTCATCGGGATTTTGTCATCTACTCTCTTCCCACAAGAGGCTACAAATAAATATTAGGAGATTTCTGTGGTTCTTCACTGCTTCTTTCCTGCCTTCTTTATAGAAAGACATTCGAGAATTAATTTCTAATAAATCAGCGTGTCTGTGCACTATGGTGGCCGAATTCTAAGGGGTTCGTTATGTAATGCTAGTAAAACACAACTGGTTTTGACCACAGCACACATGGGTAGCCTGCTAGAGGTTGCTCCGCATGCCAGTTCCACTGGCTCAGTAAGCTGAGTGAGCACTAGATTTATTTTTTTTTTTTAAACAAACTTTAGTTCTGGATTTTGGAGGGCACTGGTTTGGCTCTTCCCTTTTGAGCAGAGTACTCACATTACAGCAGTTGAAGGTCATCTGGAGGAAGTCAGGTGGACAATCTCCCACCATGTGCTGAAAGGCATCATAATCTAATCCAAAATTCTGCACAAACAGAAAGTATCAGAGGGGTAGTTGTGTTAGTCTGGATCTGTAAAAGCAGCAGAGTGTCCTGTGGCACATTATAAACTAACAGACGTATTGGAGCATGAGCTTTTGTGGGTGAATACCCACTTTGTCGGATGCATGTCAAAGAGGTTTAACAAAGAACAAAGTGTCCTGATGTACATTTCCCCTCTATTTCTCCAACCATCTTAATTTCATGGGATACTACATACAGTTATCAGGAATAACCATTAACACCACCTCTGCAAGCTGCTACAGGGAAATAAGCATTTGTGAGAAAACTTCATACACTGCAATGGGCAGACTGAATTTCCCATGGGGATTATCTGCTAGAAGAGGCTTTCAGGAGAATGATTTGATTTCAAAGCCATCATTCTTCCTGAACTGGGTCATAATTCATTACCTTCTAGTTCCAGATTTCTGCACAATTCCAATGTGTATCTATTGTTTTAGTTTACAGCTATTTAAAGCAGGACAGAATTATGAAGGGACCCAGATGTGACAGACTATGCACATATGATCACCACTTTTACAAGACTATGATAAATTTTGTACAAAGTATGCCTTGTGAGGTATCATTTGAAAACTCATAACCTACTGAACAGTATTATTCTGATAAAATTAGTGTAGCAGCATTGTATGTAAAGTTATGAGATTTTACGGTATATCATTGCTGTGACATGTTCCAAAGTTAGAAAAACAGCTCAAACCAGTTCCTCAGAGACAAAAGCCTAGTCAGCACTTCAACCAGGTGTCAGCATAATCAAATAGACTATTACCTGGGAAAATGGCCACTCTTTGGCAGGAAGAAGGGTATGAATGAGTTTTATTTGGGACTGGTTGAATGGTTTCAAATCAATATTAAAATGAGACTTAACAGATCCCTCAACATCCAATGAAAACTCGAGGGATCCAGAAGTCTGCCCTTTGACGGTGATCTGAACACATGCTGCTGACTGATCAGTGTCTGTTACTGTCAGGAAAAATAAGACAAGAAGAAGAGGGCAGAGGGAGAATGAAAGTTGTGGGCAGAGGATGGAGACAGAGACGAAATAAACTGAAAGGTAGGAAGGGATAGAGAAGGAGGAAAAAAGCAGCAGCAAGGGCAATAAAGACAATAGGACATGGAAACCAGATATTAGAATGAAAAGGGAGGAAAGTGAACAGTAAAACATAACAGGTCATGAAACAAAGTGCAGAAAAAGACGAACCAGAAGCCTCTAGAAACAGGGAAAGTCTGGAGGGGGAACACTATGCAGGTAGAATGAATGAGACAGAAACAACTGCCAAAACCTGAACGCTGATCAGAGAAGGGAATTCACCATGTTTAAAATGTTTTGAATCATGTCTATAGGTTTAAAAAGTTACGGTTCTTGGCTTGGTCCAGTTCCAGTGAGACAATATATAAAATTAAAAGCACTATTTTTCAGATTTGGTCCTACCTTTGAGAACTTTGCAGTACATTTTATTATTCAAGGTGATTTTATGGCACAAGCTGCTTTGCCACTGATCACATCAGTGGAGAGAACAGTGCACAGTTCGTAGACTAATACAAAGGAGATTTTCACATGCAATGTTGTTCATGTGGTTCTGGGAGCTCTATCCTGTATTATTACAATGTTTGCCCATCATTAGTTCAAACTGTGTAAATGAATTGCATAGTTAGTCTGTGATATAACTGGAAACTTTAGATTTTCATCACAGCCAACTGATGAAATGGTCAACTTTGCAAAATTTTGTACTGGGACTAGTTGCAAAATCATCAGGTCCCTTAAAGTGTCCCCTTCTGAAGGGGGACAGAAGAAAGGAAAACACTTGCTTCACAACATCTTAAATCCTGAGTGGTTGTAAATTTTTTGAATTGGAGAAGGGGGAGGGAATTTCACATCAGCCCAAAGAAGATGACCAAAAACTACTCAACAGATGGGGCCTGACCTAAATCAACTGATGTCAATGGGAGCATTTGCACTGACTTCAAAGGATTCTGGATCAGGTTCATGGTGCTTAATACAGTATAAACTAAAATAGGGCTGGGTCAAAATGTGTATTACGGCCACTTACTTGTTTAATAAAGAGGAGTGGCCCACAGAGAATGCTGGTCCTAGCATGCAGCATTCCATATTGATCCATAATGGAGCGCTGCTTGCTGAAACTAGCAGACTCTTCAAGCTGCCCCTCTGTATTAAACAGAAAGGTGGCTGCAATCTGTTCCATGTTATGCCAGTTAGGTGCAGCTCTTGGGCTTCTGGCAAGTTTCCAATGCGATCTTCCGTTGGAGAAGGTTGAGTAACCCTGTGCTAAAAATGTGGTCTCAGTGTCATTCTCTGCAAGAGGCTCTGCCAAAGGACACATGCTTTGTCAGAGGCCCCCTTAATGGTAACAGCCATTCCTCATGCCCTTGGCAGCCATGCTGCAATTATTAATGACCAAGCCTCACTCATGAGCATTCCTCACCTCCCACAGCCCTTATAGATGCTCACCACTTACCTCTGTGCGAGGGAGATAGTCAGGATCTGCCTGTGTCCTGGCTATAATCTCACAGAGAATTATACCGTAGGAGAACACATCCGCCTGAGAGAGGAAAAAATAACCACATAGCTTAATTATGAACACTCAGCCTTCTTATCTGCCACTAGGTTTCTCCTGACCACAGGGTGATTTTCAAAGGCTCTCTAGAGCAGCCATCCACCCCCAGAGCCCCACGACAAGTAACTGACAGTAACATTTCCTGCATTTTCATTTAGTGGAAACATGCTCACAGTGCGGTTATAGTAAAATTCCTGCACTGGAGTGTTACATTTCACTGCAGACACTGCTGCGCTGGCAGTGTAAAGACAAATGAAATCCTGCTCCCCTTTCCCGATGCAGTGTTCAGTCACAAGACAGACTCCTTTATCACTTGCTCTTGGGCGTCAGAGTTTCACAGATTCTTGCCATCTGGCATTTGCCCAAGTTATTAAACCAAAGCAAACATTAAAGCCAGGTCTACAGAGCAGTAGCGGGGCGTCCCCCTCAGGGATCAAGGCATACTTATGTGACACTTAGCCCTGCCCTGGTCTACAAATACAAAAGTATGTTGGTATAACTACATCGTTCAGGGGTGTGGAAATCCACATCGCTAAGTGACATAACTATGCCGACCTAACCCCCGGCTTCTGCTCTCAACAGAGGTACCGCCTCTCTGGGAGGTGGAGTACCTCTGCTGATGGAGCAGGTCTCCTGTTTGCGTAGGGAGCGTCTTCACTAAATGCTCCAGTGGTGCAGCTGCATTGGTGAGAAAGCTAACTCACAATTGCTTCTCCTTTAGACCTTTATGCCCCAAGGAAATAGGGTAAAGTGGCATTCTTAGGCTACATCGACACCACCGCTTGTCAGCAAAACTCATGTCACTCAGGGGTGTGAATATTCCACACCCCTCAATGACGTAAGTTACAGCGACATAAGTGCACGTGTGCACAAGTGCTATGTTGGTGGGAGAACTTCTCCGGCCAACAGAGCTTCGACTGCTCACTGAGGTGGTTTTCTTATGACAACAGGAGAGCTCTTTCCTGTTGGCATAGGACGTCTTCATCAGACGCATTGCAGTGGTGCAGCTGCAGCGTGGTATGTGTAGACATGACCTAAATTAGAAATGAAGCACCAAAACACAAGTTAAATAGCTGGAACTTTGATAATGCTTTGATGTGCTAATGTCTGTGCAGCTCCTTCAGTTCTGCAAACTAAAGGTGGAGGACACAAGACACACTGGTGTTGAATGCTGGCAGAGTGTGGGACTTTACCACAGAGAGTGGCACTCATGGGAGGAAAATCAGCTAACAGCTAGCAAGAGTCTCTGGGATGCCAAATGGATAAAGCTGCATTAAGCAGAGCTTGACTGAAAATATTGTTTTCTAGGACCCAGTCACCTCTTCTCCACTGCTCTCCTTTGACAGAGCCATTTCCCAATGCCTCAAAAGAAGGGAACTTGAAAGCGTTTTCCGTAGCAATTTTATCTGGGCATGTCAAATGTAGAAATTCTACCCTAAAATGTGGATCTTTTATTTTTCAATTAAAAAATTATTGCAAAAGTCCACAAGGACCACTTAATTCTATCTAGGTTTCTACTGAGCTATAGTCAGAATCGGTACCCTCACTTCAAGTGTAGAAAATCCTTTATGACAAACTCTGCTAAGGAAAGTGCAGTAAGTCACAGTGGCAGGACAACGTTAAAGTTCATGATATTCCCAAACCTCCAAGGCTGCACTGAAAAGAAACAGCCAATATCCACGCTCCATTTAAACATACCCACCTTTTCATTATAAGGCTCATCTCTGAGAACTTCAGGTGCCATCCAAAAGGGTGAGCCTACCACTGGAAGCTTCTCACTTTCCACATTCAAGAGCGGTGGGGGAGGCAGAGAGAGAGAGAGAGAGAGAGAACACTAGTCAGCAAATACAAGGTTAAAAGATTTCATGAGCATCTTTCAGCATAGAAAAAATAGTGTGAGTGGTTTCCATATAATTCATTTTGGATTCTACTCTTTTGTACATGAAAGGATCTGAGAGTCCAGGATGGTACACCTCTACCCTGATATAACACTGTCCTCAGGAGCCAAAAAATCTTACCGTGTTATAGGTGAAACCGCATTATATCGAACTTGCTTTGATCTGCCAGAGTGCACAGCCCCGCCTAACCCTTAGCGCTGCTTTACCACGTTCTATCCGAATTCGTGTTATATCGGGTCACGTTATACTGGGGTAGAGGTGTATATGAAGGAGCAGGCTGTTGCAATTTGCTGAAACAACTTTTATTTATTTCATTTTCTGTAAGCCCCCTCCATAGCTCTAGACTCTATAGCCATAAGTCTGTGGACACCCTCAGCATCTAAGCTTTAGCAGAGTAGGTCCCTTGACCTATGCTGGCTCACAGAGATCTTTATTTTCAAGTACATTTTCAAGGAGGGAAAGACTTTTTCCTTGTGTTATGTGATTGGAGAGCTCTCTGTGAGCAGTTCTGAAAGGTATTCCACCCGGGAAGTCTTATTCCTGACAATGTGATGACAGGCTGTCCAGATTCAGAGAGGTTCTGCTCACCAGTCAGAAAGAAGTCAGTCTGGTCTGAGGCCCACACAAATAGAAACAAAAAACCTTGAAAGTTGACTTGCAAATTTTATTAAAGATTTTCAAAAATTCACTAAGTAGCGTTATCTGGTGAATCCCCCATTGAGCCAAACCTAAGAGAAGCAGTCAGTACAGAGATGATTTTAATTTGTATTAATCTGATCTACGATATCTCCATACATTTGGAAACTGCAGTCTTGTTCACGAACACATACAGCAGCAGTGCAAGCTTGCTGCAACGTTGATTTTCAAGGACCACCTCTAAAAACTGAGCCTCTGAGGTTAGTGATACCTACATTCTGTGACAGTCCCTTGAGACCTAGGGCATATTGACAGCATACTGTACATTACATGGCTGCACTTTTCAAATCTGAAAACTAAGTTTGAATTAAAAATGAATAATGCAGTCAATACAGTAGCTCGTGTTATTTATTTTGATACTAAGTTACATTTATTTTAGGCTATTCCTACATTCTTGGTTTCCAGTGTATCTCAAAAACGTGTGCTGAAAATGCATCACTGCACTACCAACTTTGTAAGAGAAAGGCAAGCTGGAAGTTTTGGTGACTTGGTAATAGACTGCTCAGGCTTTTGGCCCCTGAAGGAATTGGAGGTAGTGAGGGATTGAGAAATAAACACAGGATGTTCCTGCTGAATTTATCAATAGTAGAAAAAGTTAACAGTGTTGACATTTAAACTGTTTCAGAGTCAGCATCCTATTGAGATGAATGGGGAGCTTCACAACTCCCTGAGCTATCATTTTAGATTGTTTGCAGTCTCAGTAAAACAATACTGTGTTGTTCATGTTCCTGATGTTTTCCTTACAGTCATATAGGCTAGAAGTTATTTTAATTAGAGCTTAGATCCTGAGGCATAATTTTTTGACAAATTCCATGACCCCAGAATCCTGAATACCCAGGACTATATACAGATGGGAAGAATAGCTTAATCAAATTCCTGGCCTCTGTACTGGACGGGGGGAAAAAAAACCCAGCCAGCTGCCAATTGTGATGGTGTTTTTGAGATTCAGTCACTTGTTCATTCCTCAAATGGACGGAGATCATCATCTCATTCCACAATAGGCCAAACCAACCATCAGACAGCAATACCTCTTAGTTCCAACCCTGAATTTCAACTACTAGACCAGAGGTGAAAGAGGCCTATACTTTAATGGTTTTTGAACACTGACTGTGAATCCAAGAAGCAGCTAATTAAAAACATCTGGAATCACTGAAGCGAGGATTCAGTATTAATCACCTAGATTCAGAATAGAAAGTTCTTAACAAAAAGAAATAAATCTGACTTGCTGTGGAGACCTATTGAAATGCCTGGTCGAGCTCTCGGATCATTGGAGCATTGAAAGAAAAAGTGCCACTACCAAAGTCTATAGTTCATAGTGATAATTAAGAGCTTGGAGTGGATGCCCATCTCCATTTAGGTTGTAGCTCCAGACTGAAATCTGAGGTAAACCTCAGGCAATCAGCTCCACAGATTAGCACACTCTTACTCTTCATCTTGATTAGTACTGAAGAATCCACATACCTGCAATCAGGGATTTTCTCAGCTAAACCGAAGTCTCCCACCACTGCCGAGTAACCATTTTCATCATGCTTTATTAAACAGTTCTAAATTTATAGAGAAAGGAGGAAAGTTGAAAATATTGTCTGGGTTTGAAATTCCATATTGTTTTCAAATTTGGAGCAAGGTTTTCAAAGCTTGTTTTAAAGATATTCATTTATGAGAGACTTTTGTTTGTACCCAACAACACACAAACACTGAAGTCAGGCACGTGCCCATCAAAGATTCAGTTATATTTTGTTAATAATCCACTCAAATTTGCTGAGGCAACAGACAACCAGAGGCAGCAAGTATCTAGGCTTCAGCAAGAGCTAAAATGATTTCATCCCTGTACTGGTAAAAAATATTTTCATACTGTAATTTTGCTACATTAACCATTTACAAAGCTGTATTTTAAAGGTACTTGTTGATTTACATTAACTGTTTCAGGTAGAAAACAAGCTACAGGAAACTGAATGTACTGCTAAGTCTCAAATCAAGTCAAATACATAGTCCCACTGCACATTTAAAGGATGTAGTTGGTAGGAAATAGCTAATCAGAGACTTAGCATCTTTTCCTTTCTAAGGCCCCCATTCAGCAAAACATTTAAGCATGTGCTTAGCAGACTCAGGACCCGTAGCATTGGAGCACAGGCAGTGTTTTGGGGGAGAAAATGAATGAAAGGATCCGTGCAAAGTATCTTCCTCCTCACTGAAAGAACTGGCAGCTGGTCTCTTGTTTTCCTGGGTTTCTTTGACCTCCTCATTTTGCCCCACTCCCTACAGAAGAATTCATTCCACTTCTGCATTCCTTGCTCCGTGCCACCCACAGAAAGATACACTGGGCAGTGACAGTTAGCAATGCCTCTGCAAACTTCCCCAGGGTGGCACCATGCATCACGAAACTCCATTTGCTAGCTTTATACTGCTTGGATGCACAAAAACTCCTCACCAATCCCCACCGTGTTAGCTTGTCTGAGTGAAGGAACTGCTGAGGATAGTGATGCTCTTGTCTGAAAGATCAAGTCCAGGTCACCGTTGATTACATCCAGAGCTGACTCTAGCCCAGTCCATAAAGTAAATACATTTTTTCTCCTTCTGATTAAAAGGTTAAGTATGCTGCTCTCATGAACACGGTGCCTTAGATTCCTAGTTCCAAAGTCCTGTTTGTTTAATGTGACTCAACTATAACAAATAAAGTTCACTTTGGGATTCATACATTTTTACGAGGGTAAGTGAACCACACTGACCCGAAGTGCACGTCAGTGTCTCAGTTATGGCCTCTGTTATCTCCAGTCAAAGACCACATTCATTCAGCTTGTCAATGTTTAAGGATTTGTTCATTGTAAAATGCATTTAAATCCTAGAGGGATAAAACATCTCAACTCTTACTGTAAAGGTTCAAACTGAGGTGGCATTTCATTGTATTCTGTACAGAAATAAGCATGTGCCGACACTAGAAAGTTCACCAGTACAACTCTTTCCAATGGTAGATGCAGTGAAATGTCATGTTTTAATTTCATTAAATATTCAAAGATCAAATTTCAAAAAGAATGTCAGGTTTAAAAAAATAATATTCTATAAATTCCAACAAGTCTTCTAACTCCAATTATTCATATGAATGGAATTTTTAAAATCTAGATTTTACTTCTTGCCATTAATACTAATTTTTTTTTCCCTTTTTGTATTTCACTCAGTTTTGTCAGCGAGAATGGATTCATTTGTTTCACCTTCTGGCTTTCATGTACTAGCACAATGCTCCAAAGTTTGGTTAACAGACACTGCAGGGGAACATATAATCTAAATAAAAACTGTTTTATTGGAATTAAAAATATATGGAAACATTTCTACTGGGTTTAGGTTTTGCAAAACCTTATTTTCACAAAAAGCAACAGTGGGCCTGTGCCAACATGACAGAGTGATCTTGTAACTCCTCAATGCCCTGGTCACAACCTGTCCCGATGCCAGCAATATGTACCAACTCTCAGTCTAAAGAAATTACTTAATGAAGATGTATGGCATTTTTATCAGCCTCAACCCCCCAGTGCAACATTAAACTATTGCCAATAATGCACGTGTAATACATAATCTGATACATGTAACACAGCATAGCTCCCAACTGATGTTTGCTTACAGCTGTAAACTCAATGATATGTAGGAGAATTTGCAAAACTTGCAAACTGGGTTCTCTGAGGCAAAGGGTGGCTCGAGAGTGGGCCTTTTAAGAAGGCCACACTATGCCACGCTAGCAGCACCTCTGAGCTCTGTTTGATAGTTTTGCCAGTGAGCTCTCACATAATCCCAGAAGACAGTGTGAGCATCCTGAGGCCTCAGATTTTATACACAAAGCATTTATCATCAACTGTGCTGCCACACTGTGCTGCTCAGGGTTAAGTCCAGGAAGACATCTGAACTCCTAAATTTTCTTGCTTTTGTTGATGGAAGTCTGAGACCTTGTCTAGCTGTGAAAGTTGCTCTGGTAGAACCTGAGGCGTGAATTTAAAGAGAGAGAGGGTATAACTACACTGCACAAAGGTGTGTTCTTAACTTGGGTTAAAATACCGGTGAGGGTGAGTCAACTCAACTTTTAACTTGGGTTAGCAGTCCAAGTTCAAGAATATAGGACTGCCAGGGTTGTATTCAAACTGCTTACCCAAGTTAAAAGCTGAGTTGCTGCGTCTTCAACTGGTATTTTAACCCAAGTTTTCTCAACTCGGGTTTAGTCCACACCTTTTTTTGCAGTGTAGACATACTATAGTTAAACCCATAGGGACACACTTATTTCTGTACAAAAGTGGCTTTTTTTGGTTTTGCTTAAATCAATTGGGAACAGGTGAAATATGACACTCAGCCCAAAATAAGGGTGTCCCTTCAGAGGTTTACATTAGTTTAATTGAAGTGATTAATTAAATCTGTGCAAGTTTGTATGTAGGCAAGCCTTGAGTCTTCAAACCCCACCTATGCTGAAAACCTGGACCCACTGAAGTCAATAGGAGTTTTGCTATTGATTTCAATGGGACCAGGATTTCACCCTTAGAGTTTCCTGGATTCATGCCAAACAATAGAACAATTTTCTGAAAAAACAGCATTCCACACTGATGTGCTTCACTCTATGATATGATACTTGGGTCCAGACCTCCAATAAGGTTTTAGGAATATTCTCAGCACCACTGAATTCATCTTCATCCTCCAAGCTTCACTGGAACTGGTATGCTGCAGTGTCAGTCCACAGCATGTGCAAGATAGTTAATGGACCTTTGATGCAATTATTGAAAAGTCTCCTGCCGGTCCCATAATAAAAAATACGGATGATAGGAGCTGCATTCAGAGTGGACATCACTATGCATGCACTCTCAACTTCCAAATTAATTTAAGATAAACACAAAATATAGATATCAAAAGAGAAAAGTCTGTATTATGGGCTAAACCAGTGGAAAAGTGGCTAAATTAAAATAGAGAAACTATTTAGTAAAGAGAGTGCAACACACAGAGTACGGTTACTCCAACACCTGACCAAGCTGATCTTGCTCAGGTTCCGGAGAAGGCAAAAAAAAAAAAGCAATTACATCAGTGAAAAGAAGTTTTCTGCCAAGTTCCACTAATAATATACAGAGTTCAAACTTCTGTCTGATGGAAAGGCTGACAGCAGGAATGGCCGATGAAATAAAATGCTAGGCTGCTTTACAATATGGCCTTTGACAAAGCTCTTCCAACCTGCCATTAGACTATTTGTGTAAGACGCAATCCAATAAAACATGAATTCTCTATGCTTTCTTGTGGGACACCTCCATAAAGAGACTCATTGTTTCTTTCGGAGGTTTACACAACCCAACACCACCATATTTGACTTTTTTTTTTTGTTTTTAAATGGAGAGACTTCAGTCCTTGCTGAGACAGTCTCTTCAATAAAAGAAAGGAACTCTGTACAACAGCCCTAAAGGGTTAACATAGCTGTTTATGCAGAGACAGATGTGAGAGAACATAAAGGCCCCTTTGTATGTTATGAGAACTTAATATCTGCTTTGCACAGCATAATCCTACTAGGGCAAATGCAACACTATTTTCCATAAACATGGATGAAAATAATTAGATTCACAAACTTCAGAGTTAAAAATAAGTTGTTCAGACCAAGCATCTCCACCATTTTATCTTTCACTATGATACAGAGTGAGGCTATGACATGCAGAAAAATTTGGGAATGTTACTCATTCACAATCCTATGAGGACTGCTACTTAGTTAAAATACTTAAAAAAGAGTCAACTGGGATGTGTCAGCTGGTTTTAAAGAGCCATCCTATCAGGATCAAAAGCAACGCTGACAATGAAGTGTAAACAGCAGCAACTTCATAGTCCCAGTAGACAATGTTTAAAATTACAGCATGTTTTCCAAAGGACAAGTATCAGAGGGGTAGCCATGTTAGTCTGGATCTGTAAAAGCAGCAAAGAATCCTGAGGCACCTTATAGACTAACAGACGTTTTGGAGCATGAGCTTTCGTGGGTGAATACCCACTTCCTCAGATGAATGTACATGCATCTGAGGAAGTGGGTATTCACCCACGAAAGCTCATGCTCCAAAACGTCTGTTAGTCTATAAGGTGCCACAGGATTCTTTGCTGCTTTTCCAAAGGACAATTTCATTTAAGCCAAAAATTACGTGTTACATTTAAATAAGAGTGTACCAAAACTGCATTAGAATTACTCACACTGAACGACAACTTTGTGCATGTGAACATTGCCCTGCAGTGTTGGGATCCAAATACCAGCATTGTGCTAGGACAAGAAAGCTAGACACTAATGAGGACAAAAAATGACTGTAAAACAAAATTTGAAACTGAACTGCCTAGTTTCTTTTTAAAAAAGAAACAAGCACTACAGGGTGAAGAGTATGATTCCTCCACACCCCCTCCTCGCCCCAACCAGTTTATTATAGATGAGGCTGGTAGTGCTACCTGTTAAGATTGCCTGACACTTCCCATTCTAAGACCCTGTTTTCAGTTGTTTGTAACTCTGTCCAAACAACAGTTTGGGTTGAAATTTTCCACACCAGGTATCTGCTTCAGGCTAATTTTTTCTGGAAAATTTCAGATAAAACTGTTCAGCTGTTTCCAAGAAAGAGGCATGGGGAAAATATGTTGTTTTGCCTGTGTTAAATACTGGTAACTTTTTTGCTGAGAAACTCTAGCACTCCCATCCTTAGGAGCAGGGAGTTGAACCTTGGCAGGCAGTGAGTGACCTGTGTGTCAGGGATGTGTCTTTTGCTTTCCCCCAGGATAATCCAACCAAATCTGACAAAGTTTTTGAAAAACTGCAGTTTGCACAAGAGGAAATGGGACAAATGCCCACTTTTGTCAAAGAAGTGGAGTAAGGAGGAACATGCGGTGGGGGAGCAGCGATGCCAGCCCCATGTGGGGGCTCGGGAGAGGGGCAGGCAGGGCTTGAACAAGCAGTGACACCAGCCCCAGCCTCGCATGGGAGGCAGGCAGGGCTTGGGTGAGCGGCTCAGGCTAGCCCCACACATGGGGCTGGGGGAGCAGCTTGGGCCTTCACATTCCTGAAGAGGAGCAATTAAAAAAACCAAAACAGCATTAAAATGGTGGTTCCGCTCACCCCATACCTACACAATTCAAGCCATGCCACAGTGTTTCCATTCTAAGGCTAAACCATGTCAAATCTTTCCTGAATTTGCAGTAAGTGTCCTGGCATCGATCCAAAGCCACTTTAATACCACAGGATGTTAGCCATGTCTTCAAAAGCAGTAGCCAAAAGGCACTTGGCCTACATAGTTCATGTGCGTCTGCTGCAGTTAGTTATTCTGACTTTGTTTAAAACCTGACAATAGGAACAGCTTCCTCCTCCAAAGCAAAATTCACTCTTAACAGCACGGTGTACATTGAAAAAGAATAATTTGCACAGCATTTTGTTTCAATTTGAAGTATGCTTAACTAACACAATAATACAACATGAAATACAAAAGTCACTGTCTTGAAATTCACAAATATCTGTCCATTTGAGAGCAGGGATTTTGTACATTTCTCCTCCGAAGAACAGAGAAGATAAGGACCCTATCTAGGTATTTGTGTGACCACCATCTCCTTCACCACATAACTGGAGGAAACACAGACAGTACTGCTTGGCTACTCACAACACAGCTGTTGGCTCAAGCTTTTAGCCTGCCAACCTCCATTGTAACCTATTAATGAACTCTACCTTTTGTGCTTTAAAAACAAAACCTACTGGTTTTGTGGATCAATTCTGATGTTTTCTCATAGCCCTTTCCATACCCCATAATCAGAGATTGTTTTACTGCTGCACTACTAGCAGGCTCTCCTTCGAGTGGAGGATTTTCTAAATTAGGATGTGCCATCAGGCCTGAACAGGTGTGCTGCGGGATTTTTTGAAAAAAAAACTACATGTGAGAACAAAAAAACCCTTCCCTTTATTTTAATTAGTGTTGGAGCCAGATCACATTCTGTACTTTTGCTCTCCAGGATGAGGCCCCTTTCAAATATTATGCATGCATCATATTCCATTCCCCAAAGTGACATTAAGATAAAAAATTTTGGTCTGCGGAGCGGGGGAGTGGGAGGGGAAACGAAGTCCCCCACCCATCCTGTGAGCAACATGTCAGCTCCTTTGCCCCTCCCCACTTTTATAGGCTGGTGGTGGGGAAAAGAGCCCGTGGAGCTGCCCCTCCCCAGCCTGGAAAGGGACCAAGGACCCTGCTGCAGCCCCCCAGAGTTGGGAGAAAGGAAGAATCCCAGGAGAAGCAAATGTGAGGTGGGGGGACTGAACTGAGGGCAGGGGCAGAACTGATGGGGACCAGACTGGTGGAGGGTTAGGACAGAACTGATGCGGGCCGGGAAGCAGAACTGATTTGGAAACTTGGGGCACAAGACTGATTTGTAGGTTGGGGGGCACAATTTATTGCTGGGCAGGGGACAGGCAAAGGTGGGGGTGAGAACTCCTGCAGCAGGGGCTAAAATCTCATAGCCAATACATTTGGGAGCATGCAGCATTAAGATACTCTCTTGCTCTGGGGAGGGACGGGGCAGTTCACCAATTGTTAGACAAAAACCCCAATATAATCTCTTTGTAAATAACCACATGTTTGGGGGGCCAATCTCCTGATTTGTTGGGGTCTGACTCATTCATTTTTTCATCTCTTGAAGTTGGCAATACTCTGTGTGGGACTTAATGATATTGCATTTAAAAACAGAGGAGAAAGTTACACACACTTTGAGAAGATATTTTAGGAATGAGAAGAAATGATTAATTATTAACTGCTTGTCATCCCAAAATATTATTCTTAAGCACATGTCACTGTCTCCACTGAGCATGGTTTTGTCCAGAGTTCTTAAATTTAGCTTTAAAGTTAGTTTCCACTGTTGAAAATGTTAATTCTGGCACAAAAGACAGATGACAATATAATGTTAGCCACCATGGTTGTTTTGATTTTAACCCTACTTTGGCTCATGAACATTCATGAGTTTATTTGGAGAAAATGTGGTGGTGTGCCTCAAAATAATTAAAGGTGTCGAGATGTGCCGTGGCAGAAAACAGGCTGGGAACCACCGATTTAGACCATTCAACAACGAACAGCATTGAGGTGCTGATAGGACAGATACCAAGAACAACAGTTATGCAAAGCTTTAAAACAATAAGAGCATTCACAGCGGTCTTGAAAAATGGATTTTCATTTGACTACTCCCGCAGGGTTTTGATTCTGAATGTCAGCACATGTTCTCTTTACGTACATTGGTTGTTTGATAGAAAGAAGGAATAAAAAGGAGCTCCTAGGCTGCATTATCTTCCCCCAAAAATTTTCAGAGCAGGGGGACTAAAACTCTTTATGACCTGGGAAGCTGGAAAATTATTAATACAATACTCTTATGGAGTACCTATGGTTAATCAATATTGTACATCATTTTATTGCATGTTCTACAGTAACTGAAATCTTTGGGCAAGTTACGTCAAACAATTCAATCTTCTGTTTCTTCAGCAACTAAATATCTTTTGAGAAGTCAATAATCAGACTTTTATACTTTTGCATCTGAAAGGCTCTTTAATACTTTACAAACTGCTTAGAAGAATCATTTCACCCACCAATGATGTGTTTCTAGGATTAACACATCTGTTTAACACCATGCTGCAACACAACATAACAGTTTAGGTCAGGCACTGAGAACATTGTTCATGGAATTGAAATTGCAAGGGGAAGTTAGTGAGACAGAATTATCCAAACACAAAATTGACTAGGATACTACTGCTAAACCTCTACTCTACAGAAAGACTGTACTTACCTGCATTTACCTGCATTATTGTGCTAGAATTTTATAGACACACACACACACACACACCACTTTCCCCAAGTTTCAAAAAAACCCTCTATTTATAACAAAATATTCCCAGGGAGAAAAATCATCAACTTTGAGTTAAGATTGAAAGAATACATCACTTCAACCCAACCCCTTAGGGAACACTACAGTATATCTATCGTTTTCTCAGGAACCGTTACGACACACAAACAGCCTTTCATTCTGTCCCTGTAGAACACTCAGGAAGAAAACCAGCTTTAAAGATCCACCCCACAGGTTAATCTTTGCAGACACTACTGAAACCAGTACCTTGCCTACACCTGTGTCATGAATGTCACTGATACATCTCAGTATTTTGAGTTGTTCTTGTGGTGGCATTTCGGGAACAGGCTCCATATTGAATGAGCGACCCTGGCTGTTCATTACATATTTTTTACAAAAAATGCACAAAAATGAAAGTTGAACCTTAACTTTAGTGTTCATCTCAGACAGGAGTTTTTTTGTTGAAGTGATATGTCTAAAAAAGATCTAGCTCCAAGTTTTGTTTTGTTTTTTACCAAAATTTATCTTATTTTTTAAATCACAGAGTTGTTCAGTGACAGGCGTCCCAACAGACCTGCAAGCTATACCATATAGACCAGTGGCTCTCAAACTTTTGTGCTGGTGACCCCTTTCACACAGCAAGCCTCTGAGTGCGACCCTTCCCTTACAAATTAAAAACTCTTTTTAATATATTTAACGCCATTATAAATGCTGGAGGCAAAGCGGGGTTTGAAGTGGAGGTTGACAGCTTGCAACCCCCCATGTAACAACCTCGCGACCCCCTGAGGGGTCCCAACCCCCCGTTTGAGAACCCCTGATATAGACACTATTCCTTCCCAGGGCCTGCAGACTCCACATGTGACTTCCTCCCTCTATTTCCACAAAGTTAATCCTATGGGGAAGGAGGGCTTATCTCCCTTTTAGCTCATTACAGACCATGTGATGTTTTAGGTAGACTGGTCAACTCTTGCTGAAGTTAGGTGGAGAAAAGGGGAAATGTGAAAATGAGACGTAAAGAAGATAGCCAAGGTTAAAGCTATGGAGAGACCAATACTGTTCTACTTTTCCCACTGCACACCACCTGGGAAATACAAGAAGAAATAAAAAGCAACGGAGAGATTTTAAAATGTGTTTCAAGTAATCTCCTCAATTTAGGGTGACCATATGTCCCATTTTGGCCGGGACAGTCCCCTTCCAAGGGGAGTAGTCAGCTTTCCAAGGGGAGTAGTGGGGACAAAAGACATATCTGGCTTTATGACTAAGCTTGATAAGTTTATGGAGGGGATGGTATGATGGGATAGCCTAATTTTGGCAATTAATCTTTGATTATCAGCAGGTAAGTATGCCCAGTGGTCTGTGATGGGATGTTAGATGGGATGGGATGGGATCTGAGTTACTACAGAGAATTCTTTCCTGGGTGCTGGCTGGTGAGTCTTGCCCACATGCTCAGGGTTTAACTGATCGCCACATTTGAGGTCCGGAAGGAATTTTCCTCCAGGGCAGATTGGCAGAGCCTGGAGGTTTTTCGCCTTCCTCTGCAGCATGGGGCACGGGTCGCTTGCTGGAGGATTCTTTGCAGTTTGAGGTCTTCAAACCACAATTTGAGGACTTCAATAATTCAGACATAGGTTAGAGGTTTGTTATAGAAGTGGATGGGTGAGATTCTGGGCCTGCATTGTGCAGGAGGTCAGACTAGATGATCATAATGGTCCCTTCTGACGTTAAAGTCTATGAGTCTATTTTTTAAGCCCTGCCCAGCTGGCCCAATTTTTTTTTTTTCCAAAAGGAGGCATCTGTCCCATTTGCTCTTGCTTAATTGATCAGTTGGCAAGAAAAAACAAGACAAATGCCCACTTTTGTAAAAAATGTGGGGTGTGGTACAGAGGGGGTGAGTGGAGATGCCAGCCTGGGCCTGGCAGGGGGGAGGGGAAAGCAGCGCTCCAGCATGTGGGACCCCCGCAGGGTTCCAGCAACTAGGCAACAGTCTTGGGGAGGAGCAGGGGCCCTCGGACAAGCAGCTGGGGGTGTGCTGTTTTCTCTTTGGGAAATATGGTCCCCCTACCTCAACTCCTTATATGATTTTAATCCAATTTAGATTTTTATGCTTAAATGCTCAGCGTTTTAAATACATTACTGAATGTAATTATGAATTAAAAACTCAACTCTGCAGCCACCTTCTCAGAAACCTTAATCCAAACTCATTTACAAGTGACCTTCCTTCTAAGGTTTCTGGACAAACTGTTCTCAACATCATTTGTTCTGTAAAATAATTTTAATCCTATAAACTGTTTCAACTTTCTCTCACAATCCCTTAAATGACATTTTATGTAACAGAGCTTCATTGTTGGAAGGGGGTGAAGAACCAGGCAACTGAGTATATTAGCCTGCAAAGTGGTGCTTTTAGAGCACAATATCCCTTAAATAGTTCCATGTGTTATATAGTTGTTACCTTTGATGTAAGATCCCGGTGGAAAATGCCTTTATAGTGAAGATAACTGAGTCCTAGAGCAATGTCATATGCCAATTTCACCCTCACCATCCAGGGCAGATGCTGGTTACCATCTAACAGCTGTTCCAGATTACCACAGTTGATGTACTGAAAAACACAAAACAAGATGTGCCATTAAAAAAAAAATTAACAGCTGACCTAGGTGTTAACAGTTAAGTTTAGAGTTTTAGGGTGGTTTTTTTTTTGTTATTGTTTCTAAGAGAACACATCTACCTTTCTTTGGAACCAAAACACTGACTCAGAACAGCACATGGCTGTTGAAATTCTACTGTTAGGCCAGGATGGGAGCCCCCACAGAAACGGTAAAAGACTATTCTGCAGCATGGTATCTTTCAAAATAGGTGACTCCAAAATCGAGATGGAATTATTGGGTACATTTCAAGATTAGCTGAATCTGGAGATATATTCAGAAACAATGTCAATTAATTTCACTGCACTCGCTGTCCTGAGAGCCAGGAAGTCCACGTGCACCTGGCATGAGTACACACATGCAATATTCTCTCCCTAGCATTTGCTTTCTTCTTTTAATATGCTCTGACCAAAGGTTCATGTTTTAGTGTCAATGCATTATCATGTATCGACCTTGCAATTAATTAGTTTTTACTATTATGCAACAATCAGGATGACTCATGAGCAAAGAGCTTATTTTCTAGTTTCCAGTCTAGTTAAGAGATCTGAAAAGAATTAAAGAAAAAAAAGAAAGTTCTTTGGCTTCATGCCCAACCATTTGGGCCAGATTTTGGGAGCCCACAATGATTTCCCGTCTTCTCATGCCAGGACGGTCAGTCTCATGAAAGCGGACCAGTTCGTCATTTATGGGACTGGTCTAGGACACACAGATATTTGCCAGTTTAGGTCATCTCATCACCAGGAGAAGGTTATATTCTCTTCACAGGACAGTTTTTCCAGGCCCTTGATCATTCTCACTCTTCTCTGAATCCCGTCTAGTTCTGCAATTTTAGTTTGGATATTCCAGATAAGGCCAAATCACTGATTTATGTGAAGACGTTACAATATTTTCTTTATTATTCACCATCCCATTCCTTATGCATCCTAATTCCTTATTAGCTTTTTTTCCCTCTTTTTTACCACAGCAGCACATCGAGCAGAGGTCTCTACTGAGTTGTCTACAGTGTCACCCAGGTCCCTTTCTGGATTTGTTATAGTTGATTTACAACCCAGTAAGGTGTATGAGTAGTTTAAATTTTCCTCTTTCAATGTGCATTATTTCGCATTTATTGGTAGTGAATTGTTTGCCATCCTGTTACTCATTCTCTCAAGATCCTCACAGTTCTCTCTGGTTCTGAGAAACCTAAATAACTGTCATCTGCAAATTTTGCTACCTCACTAATCACCCCCCTTTTCAGATCACTAAAATATATTAAACACTGAACTTAAGAGTTCATGGTGCCTTGTGGCCCTAGCAGTTAACCTTTTGCCAAGATGAAAACTGACCATTTAATCCTACTCTGCTGTGTGTCCTAGTGAGTTTTCAAGACAATCACTCAGCCTCTGTGCCTTAGTTTCCCTACATGCAAACTGAAGTAATGCTCCTTATCTACCTCACAAGGGGATTGTGAGGCTGAATTCACCAGTGTCTTTGAGGCACTTTGATATCCTGAGGTGGAAGGTGTTAAAGGAGGGCAATGTTTAATTATCCTGATTGTCTAATTCAGTGGCTCTCAACCTTTCTGGACTACTGTACCCCTTTCAGGAGTCTGATTTGTCTTGTGTACACCGCCCCCCCTAGTTTCACCTCACTTAAAAATGACCTGTTTACAAAATCAGACACAAAAAAACAGAAGTGTCACAGCACACTGTTACTGAAAAATTGCTGCCTTCCTCATTTTTACCATATAAATTATAAAATAAATCAATTAGAATATAAATATTGTACTTACATTTCAGTGTATCGTATATAGAGAAGTATAAACAAGTCATTGTCTGTATTAAGTTTTAGTTTGTACTGACTTCACTAGTGCTTTTTGTGGTTGCCTGTGGTAAAACTAGGCAAATATCTAGATGGGTTGATATACCCCCGGAAGACCTCTGTGTACCCCCAGGGATACATGTACCCCTGGCTGAGAACCACTGGTCAACACTGATCAAACAGAGCACAGCCCATCTCACCCTCCTGACTGGACAAAAGTATCTTGATTATACCCCTAACCTATCTGGGGAAAGTGGTGAGATGAGGACTAGGAGGGGCCAAAATTAATTAGTGGGAGGAAGACAGAGCTGCAGTCCTCTTGGTTAGGGTTGACCAGGTTGGGAATGCAACAAGGCCAGCTTGATGGCCTAGTTTTCAAAGCTCTCCAAAAATGCTAGAGGTGATGTGAAGAAGTGTATGGGGGGCATGACTGTGCACACTCACCCACCCCAAGATTTCTGCCTTCCATTTAGCACAAAGGTTTTTGAACTGTGGAGTGCACCCATTGCCTTCTGCCAGGAGCAGGCTAATCAGAAGCTCCTGGGAGCCACAGGGCCCGCTTGTGCGCTGGGATCTCCGCGCAGTGGGAGCCATAGCACTGGCTGGCTGCCCAGCAGCCCTCCCTGCCCTGCTCCGAGCTGGGCCACCTCTGCACGGCTGGTGCCCTGCAGGCGGCACAGCTCCGAGCTGTGCCCCAGACACACTTTTGTCTCTTCACTAGCCGGTGACTCCCCCTGCATATGGAGCACGGTTGCCACGAGTTGCTCCCTGAGGCGCTTGTGCGTCACTGCCCTGGGTGTTTTTGGCTCTGCTGTTGCTCCTCAGCCCAGAGGCGATGCATGGGGGAGGGGGTCACATGCCCCCCCAACCTTTAAATTATGCCCCCCACTATCAAGAGTTACCTGTCATTTCTGAACAATACTGTTTAGCCTTTAGTGTTTATCTGCTGGTCTGTTGTATACACAAAGAATTACAAATATTACATCCGATTTGCTAGTGCAACCAAAGAAAAGGAAGCTTTGTCCCTAAGACTTGCTGTTTACCCTGCTACAACCACAAACAAGCTCTGTGTGATAAGAATATGCTGAAGCTACGAAAGTCCTTCTTACTTGACGAACACTGGACTTTCCGACACAAAATGAGAGTGGCTGCAGCACAGCAGTTGTCTCAAAGCAACACTGCAGGGTAACAACAGCAGCAGGTACTGGATGGGTATGTCTACGCTGCAACTAGACACCCGTGCCAGCTGACTCAGGCTGCAGGGTTGTTTAATTGTGTAGGCTTCCAGCTCAGGATGCAGCCCAAGCCCTGGGACGCTCCCTCCTCACAGGGTCCTAGAGCCCGGGCTCCAACCAATGCCCAGATGTCTCTGATACAATTAAACAGCCTTGCAGCCTGAGCCCAAGTCAGCTGGCATGGGCCAGCCGCAGGAGTCTAATTGCTGCGTAGATATATCCTATGCGTGTACATGCAAGCGGGGGATAGATCATGTCAGGCGGTAAGAGAGAGTGAAAGGAAAGGATGTTGCGGGGAAAAAAGTTTCATAAAGCAACTTCACAGCAAAACTGAGAAACATCTAGACCTTTTCATGACAGATATACAAATTCTGTATCATTACCCTGCAACGCAACAGACACTGATCACAATTAGATTAAAAAACTAACAGTAACAAGAGAGAAGGGTTCTGTTAAATTCATTTGCTAGATATCCAAAGAAGTTATTTAGTTTCATATATGTTTTCCCTTCATTATGACTCAATACAACAAGATTAGCACTGGCATGAAACAGGCCCTAGTATTGCAGTTCAGGTAAAAATATCCTGTTCCTACACATTTATCCACAGTGAAATCTAGCCATGGTCTTGTTGCCAAAGTGACAGCTAAGCATGCTGGTTCAACAGAACCAAGTTTCTATTACACCTCTTTTTAGTGTTCTCCCCTGCCCCCAGGCCCAGGAGGGTAACCTCCTTGAAAGATCGGTTGCGCAGGAGCATGATCAAGCCTGTGTGCGGTGTGGCTCAAACACAGATTCCCAATCGGGCCTGCGATAGCATAGCTTCATGTTACATGACACAGCAAGCAAAATGATCTTTTACTGAACTGCAGCAAGGGACAATGTGAGCACAATTTAAGTAGTTTTGCTTCTGTGGGCACGACGTGAGTCCATGACAGCATCCCTACAGGTTATCTATAGCTGTACTGTCAAGCCCAAGCATTCAAAAGTCATGAGTCAGGCCTTAAAATACCATGAGATTCTGAAAAATAATAAGTGCTGGCAAATAAACAGAACCTTTCTGGTTGTTAGCCTTTAGGATTCATGTTTTCAAGGTTTTTCCCTTTGAACAACAAATTAAAAAAAAATATGTAATTGAGAACAGAGAGCCTTGGCAACCACAAGACTCCTGCTGGGACTTGAATAAAGACACCAATATTGCTAGATTTGGATAAAATCATAAAGAGTTGGCAACACTTTACAGATTCAGACTCAACCACAGGGCACACAGAAAACCAAAAATGAACACACCATATAATCCCACTAAAATATACTTAAAGCGCAGGTCTAGCAGCTATGACAGCAGCACAGGCAGTTTCAACATTGTCCTCTGCTGCACTGGTCATCCCCTTCGTAGTCACACAACTGTGGGCTAAGACTGAATTCAGGATCTCTGTCAACAGAACAATTCAGTTGAGTCACCTTCAGCCAGGCCATTCCAGACACTTATCTGTTACACTACTCACCTCTGCTATGACCTTAGGTTACGCCTCAGGGCAGGTCTACACTATGGCAGAGACTGACACACTGACATCCATGCACCGGCAGTCGATTTAGTGGGTCTAGTAAAGACCCATCAGATCAACTGCAGACCGCTCTCCAGTCAACCCCTGTACTCCTCCCTTGACAAGAAGAGTAAGGTAAGTCGAAGGGAGATTTTCTCCCATCGACCCCCCCGTGGTGTACACCCCAGGGTAACTCAACCTAAGGTACGTTGACTCCAGCTATGTTATTCATGTAGCTGAAGTTGTGTACCGTAGGTCAACTTACTGTAGTGTGTAGACATAGCCTCAGTTAAATCAGACACAAAGTAAGTGAAGTAATATCTTTTACTGGACCAACTGGTGGAAGGGACAAACACTGAGCTACACAGAGCTCCTCCTTAGGTATGGGGAAATTAACCAAAGCATCTGAGCCAAATACACGGTGGGACTGATTGTTAAACATAAAAGGTAAAGAACATAAGAATGGCCGTACTGGGTCAGACCAATGGTCCATCCAGCCCAGTATCCTGTCTACTGACAGTGGCCAATGCCAGGTGCCCCAGAGGGAGTGAACCTAACAGGTAATGATCAAGTGATCTCTCTCCTGCCATCCATCTCCATCCTCTGACAAACAGAGGCTAGGGACACCATTCCTTACCCAGCCTGGCTAATAGCCATTAATGGACTTAACCTCCATGAATTTATCTAGTTCTCTTTTAAACCCTGTTATAGTTAAAGCCTTCACAACCGCCTCAGGCAAGGGGTTCACACTCACTGAGCAGCAGGCTGTATTACAAATTGTTGTAATCAGCCATAAAACCAGTGTCTCTGAGAACTCCACATTTTTAGTTTCCAGCAGAGTTATGAATTTAAATATAAGTTCATTTAAGAGCATAGTGATTGTCTGGTTTCACCGATATAGTTGTTGCTGAGGCATTTGATGCACAGAAGTTAGTCCAGTTAAGAGGTATTGCCTCATATACCTTTGTCTCTCTCAGATCCTGGGAACAGCATGGCAACACAACACTGCCAACAAACCTTATTTATATAACACCTTAAATACAAAAGTATTGGGCGAGGATTATAGTAGAAACAAAGCAGCAAGTCAAACAATGGTACACATACAGTATTTCCCATTTGGTAGCAAAAATGTCAATGCAGTACAGCACTAGCCTTAAGAAGGTGGGGAAAAGGACAGTATGTTTTGAAAGGACATTTAAAATGATGAACTGGGTGAGAAGTGAAGAATGGGAAGGGCTGGAGAACTGGAACTATGGGAAAAAAAAATTTAGCAATAGCAGATGCAGAATGAATAGCAGCAAGAAATTGAATGGAAGGACTGGGAGGGAGGAGAGGTACCAGACTGAGTGACAGAGTTGATCTTACAGTGTAGCACAGAGAAAGTAAACTAAGAAGGGGATGTTAAAGATAATGCCTGACTGCATGATATGCAACAGCATGGAGAGGCTGAAGCATGGGCTTGGGCAAGCAAGCATAATAATACCAAAGAACTACAGGCATTAAATTACAAGTGCATAGCCCAGGATTTTGGCAGCATCAAGGGTAAGAAGCTTGCAGACCCACATCATTCCTAATGCTAGAGGTAAGTACAAATTAATCCTTGTGTTCAATAATAAAAGGTAAGATCAGCTCTTTTTACACACTGGATATTATGCATATCAAAAAAGTTTTAAAATAGCCCATTTTAAAGGAAAACGAAGCACAATGTTCACTTTCCATATTTTAACTAGACATCCATCAAATTCATCAGCCTCTGTGATTGACTAGACTTAAGACCAGGGGTCTCAAAGTCCCGGCTCGCAGGCCATCTGCGGCCCGAGAACCTCCCCACTGCAGCCTGCGGAGGACACCCCCATGCAGCCACGCTGCCGGCTCTGTCTGCTGCAGGTGCCGCCCCCTGCAGCTCCCATTGGCTGGGGGAGAGGGACAGCGATACCATCACTAGTCGCTGGGCAGAGTCAGCCATGGAGGCACCGTCACTTTTTTCCACAATGAACATTAAACAGGTCAAAATACCGAACACAACTATCTGATGGACACCTTGCTGCAATCCTGAAGGTTTCAACTGCTCAGTCACTGAGGTCAAACAGCAACAAACTGACAGAACTGAAGCATTGCCAGGTGTCTGGCAAACACTAACAACTCTCTAGTAGGCAAAGAATTGTATAAAGTCGTATACGTTTTATTATTTCTAAGAAATTTGAAATAAAAAATACAATAAAAACATTTTCTTTTTTGAACACCATCTCCAGTGACATTATTGGCCTGCTGGGAGGATTTGAGGACTGGCACTGGCCCTAAGGTAAATTGCCCTGCTCGGGACTCTTGTCTGCAAGACAACTAGGCTATTCTAGCCAGCCAACCTACCCTTCTGCCCCAGCAGGGATAATTAGCTCCATGGACTGGGCACCTACCAGTTTTTATAACTGCTTTATCAGCTCAAATATGCAGGCTTGGAATACCAAAACACCATTTTAGCA
This sequence comes from Gopherus evgoodei, assembly GCF_007399415.2. NCBI lineage: Eukaryota > Metazoa > Chordata > Testudines > Testudinidae > Gopherus > Gopherus evgoodei. The sequence goes on along the minus strand of NC_044329.1, from coordinate 109,662,439 downwards.
TAAGCTCAGATATCAGCTAATACAAACTGCCATGCTGTAGCTCAAATTACAGGGTTGGTTTTACTGTTTTTAAAATTAAATCGAAAAAGTTCTACATTACTATTTAAGAAATGTACAATTTAAAACTAAAATGTATATGCACGCCATCTAGTCCAAGCTGCTCAAGGCAGTGATCTTATATCTTACATGTCAGAAATGCCTACCACACTGCTGGCACCACACAAATAGTAAATAATCAAGGATGGAAAGCAGACATTGGATGTTTGAATTTGGGATGTGCCAGGACACTGGGGAACAAGAAGGGACCTGCATAACCCACTACTGAGGGTGCATGTTACACAAGTGCATTGCAGGGCATCAGATGTGATGAAATTACCTATGTGGAAGTCATGAAAAGAACTGTAACAGAGTGCATCATAGCAATGGGGTGGAGCAGGCAAGTACCTCTCCAGTATGAAGCTAAAGAGACCCTGCACAGGGGATCACAGAGGGGCCCAATCATGGAATTTAAAAAAAAAAAGTTAATCATCAAGCTCACAGTCCTAGTATGCTGTGGAAAGTTGCAGCTATTTATAGTAGCTGGCCAAACTTTCTGGTGTGATCAGACAGGCAATGTGACCTAATGGTTGAGCATAGGACTAAAATTCAGGACATCCAGTGGTGTATCTGTAGCACTGCCAACCATTCACCTATGGCCTTGGTCAGGTCACAAATTGTGTCTTTTGCCCATCTCTAAAAGAGATAGTTGTGTGGGCACACGCATGGAGGGTATTTACTTTACAAAAGGGTCACACAAATCAGTTTGCACTGCTCTGTGAAGTGCTACATAATGGCAACAGTAGTCAGCACCTAGATATAAAAAGTGGGTGGGAAGGTGAGGACTGGAAAGGAAAAAAGTGTCTTCCTACACCTTGCTCAATAGCTCCAATATCCTCTCTAGTCAAGATTTGCTCAATTCCATCCTTTCCCCTTTTTCCATGATGTTCCAGCTAACTAAAATTTGTTTATTCATTTACTGGTCTGATAGCTAGAAACAAATTACTATAGACTAGGTTTCAGCTGCTGGTGTATGGTAATAAGAAGGTGCATTTTTGAAGAAAGGCTTGAGGAAGCTCACTACATATTCATATCCATGCTTAAAATATTCCAGGAAATGAGTTTATTTTGCTGGAGCCGGAAAACACTCCCAGTATATTTATGCAACTGACCTTGATAACCATTTTTCCTGTCTTTATAGTAATAGAAAAACAGAAATAAAAAACAGTCTAACCAACAAAAGCAAACTTTATAATCTGCATGCACCACCCATCTGCACCAAGTAACAATCCAGATTTAGGCACAATGAAAATAAGAACATTAGATATTGCAAACTAATACTGGAATGGAGTGATTGCATATGCATGGAGGAGACAAAGTACCTTATTGCTGTCACAGGCAACAGCAAGAGCAACTCTACATTGAGACTTCAATCAGTTCAGCAGAAGCAGAGCCCGACATCTATACCCCGAGTGTACTAACTCCCACCAGGCAGGATCAATTCTTGAGCAGTGATTGTGCCCCTGCACTGTACAAATAGAGGAAGATTTAATTTCTGCCCCAGATTCATATTGGTAATTTCTACCAGGGTGGCTAAAAATTGGATTTTTTAAATTTTTTGTTACCTAAAAGTAACCTAGGAGACTGCCTCATTTTCAAGAGACTTAAGTAGGAACTTAAAATCCACTTTTCTCAGGCATATTTGACAATTTTCCAAGGTTGACCTGAAATAATCAGTTTAATTCATTGACTTCAGTTAATCCCTTTGTTTAATGCATCATTTAGTTGTAAAGGTGAAACATGTTTTGATAGAAGTTTGTGTATCCAAAACATTTAAGGATGCTTTGTTTAATTTTATATGCTGATGTGTTTAATTAAACTGCAGTTACCATCCTTGTGCAGCTTGACACAAATCATGAGGAAAAGGTGAATTATGTAGTAAATGAGTAATGATCATCACCATCTTATACTACAATGTACAGTTAATAAGAATCTGAAAATATTAAGCTATATAATTGCTTAAATAAATGCATGTAGTTTTAGCATACCCTCCTAGGTAGCAAAAAAAGATACCACAAAGAGGTAATGTAAAGGATATATTTAGTTGTAAATCAAAGTTTTAATAGTTATGTCAATCATATTTACGGTGGAAGAAAAAATAGTAAAATTGCTGAAGAATATCAGAAAACAGGAAATGCCAAAAGATGGCACTAATATTAGATATATGCAAGGACAGTAGTACCCAGTCAGGATGAACTACCAATACACACCAGGCAACGGAGAAAAATCTGACCCTGAAAATTTAGCATACAGATTTATTTCCCTCTCTCTTTCAACAGTCAATGTATTGCTTCTCAGACCTATTAAACTAAATAATAATTTTTAAAGATGCTAGGTAGCTACAATGCCAGATTTATTTATTTATTGGTCTTCTGAGATGAATGAGACTGACTGGCCTGATAAGCTAAGAACTGGATTTAGTTTCAGGCTGAATACAAAAATATCTTGGGGGGGGGGGGGGGGGGGGGGGGGCGGGGAGGGAGGAGAATATACAATGGAATTTGCTGTTCGCAATTAAACTCTTATCTGTTTCTAATCTTAATTTCTTTCACTGCTGAAACATGACAGGAAAGTAACACCAAACGCTAGCAGCCAGAAATTAGTTTCAGTGGGTCACTTGGAGAGAGAAGTCAGGAAGGAGGGAGAGTTTACCGTGAGTGGCACATTTGGCAGGCCTGGTGCAGAACACATCAGTTTATTTTAATACACAACTGTCTCAAAAAAGGTCCTTCATGCAGAATTACAGAGAAACTGAGGAAACAAGTTACCAACAAACTCCCATAGAGAGGTAAGTCCACTAAGTAAATCCAATACATTCTGGCCAAGATTTTCAAAAATAGGAGTCTAGCTTTAGCTCGCAAGCTCATATTTAGTTACCTAAATAAGAGGCCAAATTTTCAGCAGTGCTAAGCCCCCACCAGCTCCCACTGAAGTGGATACTCAACACTTTTGACAAATCTGGCCACTTATTTAGCTGCCTAAACATGGACGTGGGAGCCTAAAGTTAGACTCCTATTTTTGAAAACCTCGGTTTCTGTCTTCAAATCAGTGTTATTTTAGTGTGTCCAATTATAATGCTTTCATTCCATGCAGTTTTCAATTTAAAGCAGTTTTTCTTCTTTACTATAATCTACTTCCTTCTCCTCACTCCCAGCCAGGTCTTGCAAGTTTGTCTGAGCCTCACTGATTCCTTGTTTCTTCCACTCCAGCATTATAGTCAACAGCCAGCTTGATGGTTTGCATCCCTTTGGTCCAAGGAGATGGGATACAACTCTTCGCAGTCCATTCATGCCACCTAAACAGTTGGTCACTACTGACTGACAGTGGGAATTCCTCTTTCCCCACTAGCTTTCTGAACTGACAGTGCTCCCATTCCCTACGGGGCTCAGGGAGCAGATGGCAACTAGAAGTTAAACTGGAGTCCCTTGTTGGCCATTCAGAGCATTCCACCTCTATGAGAATGGGACAATGCAAAGTTTGTGTTTTAGGGTTTGTTAAATTTGCAGGCTGAGTTCATAGTGTCCTGCTTTCTGAGGAAGAATGAGTTAGTAATGTAGTCATGTCAAGTGACAGAAGGAGAAACTTGAGAGAGAACATACAGATGTAACTTACAACTTTCTTCCCCAAAACACAGCTTTGGTGCTTTACTCCAAAGAAACCTCAAACCATTTGTATTTAAGAGAGCTATGCTTTGGGCCTAATCCTGCAAAACACTATTACACGTGTTTAAGTTTAAGCATCCGCATCCACAGAAGTTAATGTGACTATATACAAGTGTAAATAGGACCAGGCTTTAAACTGTCAAAACAGATATACACACAATGAACCAATGGCTTCACAAGAATAGTTTCAATTCATTCTGAAATGTGCATTGTAATCAATCTTTTTAAAATCAGCATAACTACAAGGAAACTCTCCCACGTATGTGGTATGTGAAAAACATCACTGAGAATTTGATTTATGTTAATAAATAGAGGGGAACTCGGAATTCTGACTGAGCCCTGGTCTATTTTACAAACCTACATTGGTATAACTACATGGCTCAGAGGTGCGGCACCCTGAGCGACACATTTATATTGACTAAACGCCCATTGTAGGCAGTGCTATGTCAACATAGCTACTGCCTCTCGGGGAGGGGGAGTACCCATGCCAATGGGAGAATTCCCACCAGTGTCAGTAGCATTTTCACTAACACTAACAGCGACACAGCTGCACCACTGCTAAGCACAGACAAGCCCTAAAACTCCCTTCTATCCTCAAAATCATGGTACCGTAAGCAGGCACACCAGCTCTCCTATAACCACATCAGGACAGCTTTGAGCAACAAGTGATTCTGCATACCACGGATCCAATCCAGTGTGGCCAACTCATGCAATACTTGTTTTTCTTAACGTCCCAACTTCTCAAGACCTGTAATTGAGATTCTTAACTTTCATTTTTAGGAAAAATTATGTTTAAGTCTCTCAGTTGTGGAAAAAGCTGGAAAAAATGTGATACAAGTGTAAAGGGCTCAAACTCAGAAGTCAAATAAACCAACCTGTTTTTTTAAAAATCATGATTTTTTTTAAAACAACCACCTCATGCTTTTTTTGTGTGTGTGGGGGGGTCTGACTCATCATGCTTAAACACTTGGTGATAGTAATGCGGCAAAGACTTTACTTAGTCAAAACTCCCAGACACCTTTGTCCATTTTCCTTCTGTGAGAACTGCAGGGTTAGGGATTATGTGCCTGCTACATCAGGGTGCAAGGGGATGAACTGATGACAGAGTTTCAGCCAGAACTCTGAATTTCTTGCCTTTTGTTAGTTAAAGCCTGGACACTTCACATACCAAAAACATCCATTTAAAACCACATAAAGTGTATCAAGCTGTGTTTGGGGACTGAAGACTTTCCCCCTCACCCTTCTTTTAAATAGTTCACAAAATATTTGGTTCCCAAGGAAAATAATATAAACAAAGTCTAGTATAAATACTATGTCTTAACTTCAGTGAAACAATACTTCGCTGGATTAGACACGGTGGGGTTGTTCTGCATTGCAAAATGAGTCACAGATTGACAGTGACTCATTAAAAATGTCACGTTCTACAAGTAAGTGTCCTTACCTGTGCGCTACCAATACCCCTCCTTGGCAGGTGGGACAATGCACTCTAGCTACCTGTGGGGGAGCTTCTATAAATACCAGAGAACTGCTCCTGTCCCTGTGTGTCCCCCGCCCCAGATCCTCTCAGTGGTGGAGCCCAGCCACGTTCTTCCCCCATCCTTGGCAGGGTGGGACAACACATTCCAGCTACATGAGGGACAGCTCCCATAAGCCTGACCTTAACAAGTTTACTTATTTTATAACCTTGTCCATCTGCCTCTGACCCATAGCTCACCACAGTCCTAGTCATCCTCATCCTGCTAAATCTCTCACTGGCTCTACCTGCATCTGTGCTCTCTCCATCCCAATCTCCCACTGCCTACCATGCTGACCAATATTTTCTCACTGTTTCTTTGTACTCTCCTTTAGGTCTGTCTATATCCGTTTTCCTCTTGTTTTATACTTAGATTGAAAGCTCCTTCAGGGAGAGCTTTTTGTCCAGGTTGTACAGTGTGCAGCACAATGGGGTCCTGGGTTCATGACTAGGGCTCCTAGGTGGTAGAATACAAATTAATAATCAATAATTTAACTGAGTACATATATGTCAATTAGATTTGAAAACATGTTTAGTTTTAATGTTTGCATTTCTCAGTGAACATAATTAGTCACTTTCACTTTTGTCAGTTTCACTCAAGTTCTCATGTACTAGTACAATACTCCAATACTGATCTAAAAAGTAGGGGAATACATATTTTTAATTACCATATTTTTAGTAAGAACCTCTACTTTCCCCTTACCCTTCCTAAAAAAAATCCAGCTTGGCTTAGGTCTCTGAATAGCTACACTAACTTCACTTGGGGCCACTCAAACACTGCACAGTTAATGGTGAGAGGAAATGAGGCAGAAAGGTACTGTCCATCCCTCTGAAGAAAAACGTGGCAAGTAGTTAAGTCAGCCAGGCTTTTTCCTTTTTTGTAACAAACTTCCCCAAACACTGTCTCATGCTAGTACCTCTTGTGAGATAAATAATGAAGTGATGGTAACTCACCTCCTGGATATTTACAAGTGCTATTAAGGGGAACAAGATGGATAGGAGGGAAGCATTAAATGTGACAGATCTTGTGTCCAGTTCCAAGCACCACAAATTTAAGAAAGATGTGTACAAATTAGAGAGTCCAGAGGAGTCAGCAAAAAGCTGACCTGTGAGGAAAGGTTAAAAAACACTGGGCATAGTCAGTCTTGAGTACAGATGACTGAGGGGGAACTGCTAACAGTCTTCAACTATGCTAAGTGCTCTTATAAAAGAAGAAGGTTGTCAATTGTTCTCCAGATTCTAGCCACTGAAAGTAGGACAAGAGGTAACGGGTTAATCGGTTGAAAGGGAGATTTAGGTTCGACATTAGGAAAAACTTTAAACTATAAAGATAGTTAAATACTGGAATAGGTTACATCAAGGGAGGTTGTGGAATTCCAGTCACTGGAGGTTTTTAAGAATAGGCTAGACAAATACCTGTCAGGGATAGTCTAGGCATACTTGGCCCTGTCTCAGCAGGGGATGGACCAATGTGACCTCTTGAGATCCCTTCTAGCTCTACATTTCTATGATTCTATAAGAAAGTATTAGAACAGAAGGATTTTCCCCAGAATTCTGGTGGTACTTCCCCATGGGACTTAGACAAAACACCAAAGCCACTTTTTGTAAGAGAGGGAAGGAGGGTGGGTAGGGGGTTAAAGAGTCACACTGGATGGGTAGCCACTGGCGACGATCTCTATAGGACCCATGGTAGATTATGCCTGGTGGACAGGGTGGAGAGGCTTCTGAAAGTCATGCTGTGTCAACAGTTCTAATGTGGCTCCCGACAGCCCCCTCAGCACTGATTTGCTGCGAGAGCAAGGTGCATTACTGAGGAGAAAGACAGCTGGTGAGTCCTGCTGTACCTACGGTTTTTCTCTTGGTATGAAAATCAGGGAGCCTGTGTCAGGGAGGGAGCAAGAGTACTAGAACCCTTTTTGAGGAACTCCGTAGCTCTTCTCTACCCTCTTTACGGTTCGTGGTATTGCGGTCGGCTTTCGACACAAGGCCCCAGCAGTTCGTCATTTACTGAGAGTCCGATCCTGCCCAGGCCAAACTCTGTCAATATGTATAACAACCTAGGAGATATTTCTTGTATGACAGACCTCTCTCCCCAATTCTCATAAGTAGCATGGAGTCATCTGGCACCGGTACTAATGCTAAGGGGACTTCTTCATCAGGTAATGAGTATGAAAGGTATTTAGGTGGTGAAACAGGATGATGTTACTGCTCTGACATTAGGTCTGGCTCTTCTTGGTATCCTTCTCTGTCAGTGGCAGTGGTCTGACAAGGGATGGCACTGGGGAGTGCAATCTTTTCCTTTTTCTGAAGTGCAGTATATATCCATTCCTACAAGTGTGTGCGGGAGGACTCCAGGATATAGAAAGTGCATCACTCTATCCCAGGTCAAAAAGTCATGCACTGCAATTTAAAAGACACTGATCTCACACACATGAACACTTACAGGGAGACCCATACTGACACACACTCGAAAGGGAATTTTCAGATATGCTTTGATTTGAAAATCAAGTTAACATTGTTTCATGCAAAAATGAAATGAAAAGAAAAGAAACTTCGGATTGACTGGCTCAAGAAAAATCTCAGTCACATCTACCTTTTTAAAGGTGTCAAAAAAAGCTGTAGATTATTAAAGACTCTTTTCTTTGTGAGCCAAAACTTAATGAGATTAATCTTAAATATCACAAAAGTTATACAAAATTTTTGGTCATGTGAAAAGCTCCTAGCTGCTGTTAAAGTATTTGGATTCTTTCTGTCAATCTAGGTTCAGTGGCACTACAGGTGATCTACTCAGCTTTTCATTGCGCACCAATACTGGCTCTTAGGCCTGGTCTACAGTAGTCTGTTATTTCGGAATTAGCCGAATTAATTCGAAAAAAGATTCCGTCCACACGACCAAACCGTTTTTTTTTCCAGTTTAAAGGGCTCTTTAATCCGATTCCTGTACTCCACCTCAGCAAGTGGAGTCGCGCTTAAATCAAGATCGCAATCCCGGGTTAAAGGTACTGTGGATGCAATTCGACGTTACTGGCCTCCAGGAGCTATCCCAGAATGCTCCCTTGTGACCGCTCTGGACAACACTCAACTCTGATGCACTAGCCAGGTAGGCAGGAAAAGCCCCGAGAACTTTTGAATTTCATTTCCTGTGTGGTCACCATCAGCACAGGCGACCATGCAGAGTCCACCATCACAAGAGATCACGCAGACCGGATTCACAGACGAGCTCCAGCACGGTCTGAATGGGAAGTACTGGATCTCATTGCCTGTCGGGGAGACAAATCTATTATGGCAGAACTACATTCCAAAAAAAGGAAGCAAATATGTACACTACAGTCTCCAGGGCCACGACGGAAAGAGGCTACTCCAGGGACACAGAGCAGTGTCGTACAAAAATCAAGGAGCTCAGGAAAGCATATCAAAACGCCAGGGAGGCAAACGGGCACTCTGGGTCACAGCCCCATACATTCCGCTTTTACCGTGAGCGGCATGCAATTATGAGGAGGTGACACTACCACTACCCCACCACTGTCTGCGGACACCTGCAAGGGGGGAGTTGCATGGAGTAAGGAGGAAGAGTCATTGGAGGAGGAGGAGGAGGAGGAGGAGGACAGTGCACAGGCGGCAAGTGGGGAAATCCGTTTTCCCCACTAGCCAGGAACTATTAACGCTGGATCCAATAGCCTCCCTCCAACTCTCAAGGCGGGCTCCTGGACCATGACCCCGGAGAAGGTACTTCTGGTGAGTGAGAGCCTGATCGGAGCCCTGTGGTGGGGGGCATGGGGGAAACCCAGCCGCACTGGGCTGTTTGCGTTTAGTTTAAAGGGTTTATCCCTGCTCAGAGCCTCATCAGAGCCATGCGGTGGTGCGGGGGGGATGTTGTGTGAAGCGATCATCCTAGAGAGCCCGCAGGCCCTCCTTTTATATGGCGAACCCATCAGGCATTGCTTGCTATGGGAAAAGGGGTCCAGCAGTTTGAAAGCATTGAAATGAATGTGGAAGAAGCAGAACGCCGAGTGCTTACCCTGGCTGCCCTGCAAGCTGAACTCTGTTGCCTGGCCGTGTGCGATGGCTTACTCACACCAAAGGGCAGGCACTTCAGTACAAGAGACAAACTGCTAACTTGTACAGAAAGAACATGTGCTGTGCACTATGAATTGCCTGTTTCACTGAGGAGTGTCCCCTTTGTTCTGTGAAACGTATCTTTTAAAATACTACCCTGCCTTTTTCTCCTCCCGCCGGTGCAAATGTTTCAACGCGGCCCCAATCTACTCCGTCCCAGAGGCTGGCCCAGATTAGAAGGCTGAAAATAAAAACTCAGGACGACATGTTCGCCAAGCTCATGCAGTCCTCCCGTACTGATAGGGCCCAGCTGAATCCATGGAGGCGAACAACTGCAGAGTACTGTAAAGCAATACAGGAACATGAAGAGAGGAGGGATCCACGCGATGAGAGCCAGCAGGATGCTATGGTCAAGCTCATGGGGGAGCAAACTGACATGCTCTGCTGTATGGTGGATCTAATGAGGGAAAGACAGCAAGACCACGGACTGCCGCTGCAGCCCCTATATAACCATCCTCCCTCCTCTCCAAGTTCCATAGCCTCCTCACCCAGACACTTAAGAGCATGAGGGAGGAGGCTACGGGGACCCACACTCAACCCCCGAGGATCGCCCAAGCAGCAGAAAGCTGGCATATGCAAACTTTTGATTTGGTTTCTGGACTTGTCCTTCCCTCCTCCTCCACCCCCCTAACCCAATAACCTCCCCTTCCCCGGTCTACCTTTGGATTTCTCTCAATGTGTTGTGAAACAAATAATGAAGAACAGTTTTTAAACAATTTTGACTTTATTTCCTTTCATATAGATAGGGGGTGGGTAACTTCAAGAGAAAAACACAACAGTCACACCGTACCCTGGCCAGTCATGAAACTGGCTTGCAAAGCTTCTCTGATGAGCAACACATCCTGCTGTGCTCTTCTAATCGCCCTGTTGTCTGGCTGCCAGGCGAGTTGCCTCAACCTCCCACCCCACCATAAACATCTCCCCTTTACTTTCACAGATATTGTGGAGCACACAACAAGCAGCAATTACAATTGGAATATTGGTTGTGCTGAGATCTAACCGAGTGAGTAAACTCGCGCTTTCAAAAGTCCACAAGCACATTCTACCACCATTCTGCACTTGCTCAGCCTATAGTTAAACTGCTCCTTACTACTGTCCAGGGTGCCTGTGTACGGCTTCGTGAGCCATGGCATTAAGGGGTAGGCTGGGTCCCCGAGGATAACTATAGGCATTTCAACATCCCCAAGAGTAATTTTCTGGTCTGGGAAGTAAGTCCCTTCCTGCAGCTGTTTAAACAGACTAGAGTTCCTGAAGATGCGAGCGTCATGCACCTTTCCTGGCCATCCCACGTTGATGTCGGTGAAACATCCCTTGTGATCCACCAGTGCTTGCAGCATCATGGAAAAGTACCCCTTGCGCTTTACATACTGGCTGCCCCCGTGTGCTGGGGCCAAGATAGGGATATGCATTCCGTCTATTGCCCCGCCGCAGTCAGGGAACCCCAGCGCATTAAAGTGATTCACAATGGTTGGCACATTTCCCAAAGTCACTATCTTTGATAGCAGCTGGTCAGTGATTGTGTTGGCTACTTGCAGCACAACAGTACCTACAGTAAATTTGCCCACTCCAAACTGATTCCTGACTGACCGGTAGCTGTCGGGCATTGCAAGCTTCCACAGTGCTATGGCCACTCGTTTCTCAACTGTGAGGGCTGCTCTCATTTTGGTGTCTTTGCGCTTCAGGGCAGGGGACAGCAAGTCACAAGGTTCCATGAAAGTGGCCCTACGCATACGAAAGTTTTGCAGCCATTGGGAATCATCCCAAGACCCGCAACACAATGCAGTCCCACCAGTCTGTGCTTGTTTCCTGGGCCCAGAATCAGTGTTCCACAGCATGAAGCTGGCCCAACACCACCATGATCTCCCAGTCGCCACATGCCATGCTTCTAGGAATGTCTGTGTCCATGTCTTCATCAGTGCAGTACAGGTCACGACGGCTGAAAAATGGCAGGGAATCATTGCTGTCTGTAGCTTCCACGGGAGCCCAGGACCGACAACACGGAAAAAGCAGTAGAAGCTGTGAGGCTCAGTTCACAATGGCCAAAAAACGGAGGGGAATCGTTGCTGTCTGTAGCTTCCAAAGGAGCCCAGGACCGACACCCGGTTTTGCAGGTACTGCACATACTGCTGGATAAATGCGCAAGGTATTTACAATGGTCAAAACTGCAGCAGAGATCTGAGCGGGCTCCAGGTTTGCTGCACTACGGCGCCTGCATGGGTAATCCTGGAAAAAGGGCATGAAACATAGGAGAGCTGTTCGGTTCAAGATGGCTGAAAAAAGGTGATAAATGGTTGTCTTCTGCAACTTTCACGGAGGTGGTAAGCTTGCTAGAGCTATGAGAGCGGGAGAGCAGAGTTTGCTGGCGGAAGCTGTGCAGCTCAGTTCACGATGTCCAAAAAACAGCGGAAAATTGTTGCCTTCTGTAGCTTCCACGGGGCCCAGGACCGACAACATGGAAAAATTAGCTAGCGATGCAAGAGCGAGAGAGCAGAGTTTGCGGTAGAAGCTGTGCTGCTCGGTTCACAGTAGCCAAAAAAAGGCGGGAAATAGTTAGATAAAAGAGTAGATAGAAAGACAAGAGGACATGTGAGGTGGATTCACAGTACCAGGAGATGCACCATATTGCACCATCTGCTGGCAGTATGGCATCTGCGTGGCTTTCATGGAGCGAGAGTCGACACACACCCAGAAACACCCACGAGAATGTTTCTGCCCCATCATGCACTGGGAGCTTAACCTAGAATTCCAATGGGCGGTGGGGACTGCAAGAAGTGTGGGATAGCTTCCCACAGTGCACCGCTCCGACGATCGATGCTAGTCTCAGTACTGTGGATACACTCCGCCAAATTCACATGCTTTAGTGGGGACACACAACACCAAATGTATACAATCGCTTCTGAAAATTCGAATAGAATAAGTTGAATTAATTTCGTACTGTAGACGTAACCTTAGTCAGGAAGCGCAGAACACAGACAGCAGATGTAAATACATTCTGTATGTTTTTACAGCAACCTTGTACAACTGTTCACACGGGACAGATTTAGCAAGTACTTGGCCACAGAGGCACCATGACTTGTAGGTTCATTTCCCCTTTACTACTACTCCTGCAGTAAAATTAAATAACTTCAGGTTTATAAATAAAACAAGACTAGACTAAAGAACTAAAGATGTCCTAAGTTCTACGTCAGTTTATCGTAACAAAAAAATTGCTCTTAAAAAAAATTACTGTAATACTGAAATTCTCTGATGGAAAGTGCTATTAGAAATGCAAGGCCCTTTGCAAAACAACGAAAACTCTTCCAGCACCACTGGAAGAGGCATTAATCCTATTTTACAGCAGGGAAGACAGAGATTAAATGACTCAGCTACTCTCTTGAACATTAGAAATGTGTGTTACCCTCAGAACGTGCGAGCGTATTTCTTGCCCTTCTCTCCCACACCCTTTTTGTGTTGTCATCTCCTAATTTGTTTGTTTCTTCATTTAAGGCCAGATTGCGACAGGCCGCATACGTGAATGGAGGGGAAGTCCTAGTTCAGCTTGCACAAGAGAGTGTCTCAACTGCAGTCTCCGGATTCCACCCAAATGTTGTCATGAGATACATTAACTATTTTGCTTCATGCAAAATTATCATTAATCTCACCATAAGGCCAAACCCTGGGGTCTAGCCAAACTGCCCACCCGATCTTTGAGCCATTATGTGCAAGCGTGAACCCCCTGCACTGAGTTAGAGCCACCTGAAAGCTTCTCTTTCTTACACAAGCTGCTAATGACCCCAAGGAACAAAACGGCAGTGGAGGATTGACACAACATAAGAGTAATCTTGCCACAACCCTCTTCTCTCCAGCCCTATGCTCAAAGCAGAAGGAAGAAGTGGCAGAATAGGAGCAGCTACTCCCGCTTTGTGCCACCAGAAGATCCCCAATGCACAGGAATGATCCTCCTGGAACTAGATACTCTTGCTCTATGGCTGGAATCCACTGAGGTGCAGTACAAGGTGGCTATACTGCACTAGAGAATATTTAGCAAATAACTATCTGTCTCAGATCACACCTATCACCCTGGTGTCAGAGTTCACAGGCTTTTCAGTTACACTCTGGAGAGGCTTAGTTTTCTTATACTGTTCTACGCCACACACACCCCCAGCCACCACTGCCATTGCTACTGTACCAAATGCAGGGATTACCTGTTTTCCTTTAAGTGAAAAACAGAAATAAAAACACAAGCAGAAACTGCAACTGTAACAGGAAACCTAGAAAGAACTGAATCAAAGAAAAATTAAGGTATGCAAATAAAAATTTACACCATTAACCCAAAACTCACACTGTGCATTGGCTTGTAGATCATAGGGATCATTTTAATCCCAAATTTAATCAACAGAATTTTACACATACTTAAGACTTCTTACAGAACTTGTACAGCAATTCTGCTGAGGTATCACAGAACTGGGTGGCGTTTAAAAAAAAAAAGGGGGAGATAAACTAGCCTCTGGCAGCAGCATTGTATGCTATTCCTAGCCTTTTTAAAGGGAATTTCTGTCTTTTAGAACAATGTAATCCAAAATTCACTCCCTTAAACTAAAACAAGAATGTTTAGGATTAACAGGTAAATTCTCATAGTTTAGTCAGCAAAAAGTTCCAAGAGAAAGTTTCCATAGCCAATCTTCCCTTTCCTCCTGGTTAGCTAAGCTTAGAATAGTTAAATTCCCAACAACTGCAAAAAATCCATCACTCCCTGAGGTAGACATCTTGCAACTTTGGTCAAATCTCCAAAACCAGCACAGTTTATAAAGCTACATATATGCACACATAATAAAAATGTTGATTTAAAAACTCAGCTCCTAAGAACAAACAAAGCAGGGCACCAAAACTAGTGGGGAAAACATACAAGAAAATGGAAAGAACATTTCCCTGTGAACCAGTGCTCAGACACCGTAATGAGGAAACATGGTATAAAGACCCAGATAGAAAACAAGGTACCAACTCCCGCAACCCAGTATATTCAAACTAAAGATTCCAAGTCACTTGGCTAATTGAAAGTACAAGACAGTAAGGTACACAAACTGAGTTTTAATTCTAGTTTGCAGGCTTTGTATCAGTACAGGCTAGCTGTAGGGAAGAACAGCCAGGAGGAAAAGAATCAATGCCATGTATAAAAGTAACAAAAACTCATCCTTTACTTGTGGAGAATGACTGCCAAACACCGCATTCCTGTTTCTCAAAGGGATTAGGCAGCTACTAAAACTAGCTGCATGAAATATGTGCTAAAATATCTCAAGAGATTTCACTACTAAGCACTTGGATCACTGGAAAAGAACTTGCACAAACCAAAGAGAAAATTCATGCCAAAGAAGGAGTGTGTGTAACTGCAGTAACATGGTAGCTTTTTGATGTGATTATTTTATGAGTCAGGGCTCTGTTCAAAAATGTGTCAGAATAGCACAATACTTCACCAGGAAAGGGGAAAAAAGGACCAAAAGCTTTAAAAGGGTAACATTTAGATGTTTAATCTTACTATAGGGCCTTATTATAGGGTCAAGGGAAGGGCCCTCCCCTTTCCCTTCTGTCGTTTTGGTTTTGCTGGAGACGGAGCTTTCGGTGCATGCCTGACAAGTAGCATATTTCTAATAGGGTAAATTTGGGTGTCTCTACTTCCATTTTAATCTCCCTTTTCTTGTCCCCACCTCCTAGCTTTCTTTCTTTTATTATTGCAATACTCTGGGCTAACCTCACTGAAGTAGAGAACTACTGCTATTCTCTTCTGTTGCAGAAACACCACTGTCACCCTTTTGAAGAATTAATACTAACCTGAAGGAGAGGCTCCTTCTGCACTGCAGAGGAAATACTTCCACAACACAAACCTCAACTGTTTGGTGAATAGTTGGCTATAAGGACATGGAGCAGAGTGCTGGAGATCCAGTGATGCTAAGTTGCCTCCAGAACTGAGCAAGAATAATGGCCCTTGTGCAGTCTACTTCTTTTCTATGAACTGAGTGTAACGAACAGGGGAATCTGTTTGTATGATCTATGAATTCTGTGTGAGATTATGAACTCTGTACGCAACTCTGCCAAGCAGCCAACTCCATTTTGAATGTGCAACCCTTTACCTTCTCTACTGTCTGTTTGCCTCCAGATTGGGCTGAAATAGTAAACACAGAACAGAAGAGAGTAATTGACGTGAAATGCTCTACCACTGAAATTAAATTGCTCTAGAGAATAAGATCACTCCTACCCAGGAGAACTGGGTTTGTCTGAGAAGAGGTTGCCTTGGCAACAAAGTTGCCTGACAGGGGTCTCTGGTCACCTGGGAAAGCTGGAAAGGGAATCACCTGCCAGAGAAGACTGGAAGGGAGGAACACATCTATAAGGGATCTTTGGCCCCTTTCAGCAGCTCAGGCTGATAGGCGCTGATGCAGCCTTGAGGCAGGCAGGGGAAACTCTTCTTGCTTGCCTGAGCCCAGATGGTCCCCAAGGACTCCCAAGGGAAGGGTGTGCTTGACAGGGACATTACAGTTAGGATGCATATTGTTGTCTAAATTATCAGTACTGTCTTGTGCTTTATATGACTAAATATAAAACAGCAATAGTATTAGAATCTGTGCAAAGTGTCTCTGTGTGAGTTATATGCTTCACAATTGCCACGTGCCTCCTGAAGAGTTAAACAGCAAACCAGAAAGTACTCACCTTGGGGTGGAGTTCTGGGAGAGGGTACGTTTAAAGTGACGGGGGAGTCTGAAAGGTCACCATTGAGCCTGGGGGCCAGTCAGCTGGTCAGCAAGTTCCAGTTCTCAGGAGGGGGTGCCAGACAAAGGATCTGTGCCCTGAGAGTGTGCCTAAGAACCTCAAGATTGGGAGAGTGGCCAGGCACTGATCAGGCCCCAGGGGCATAAAACACTCAAGAATGCAGTGGATGGGTCCTTTCACAGCAGTGATGTGTGGCCAGCCGAGGAAGCCTGAGACAGTGGCACAGATCCAGTCCATCTGGACATTCAAATAGGTAGGCCAAACTCCCTGATCACTGGGAAAACTAAGGATGTGCTCTGGAATCCCTCGCATAGAATGGCCCTAGAACTAGTGCAGACCACAGGGGGTTTCATACCTGTCAATTTTTCTTGGAATCCTTGTGTATTAGGAAAAGAATACATTTTGAGAGTCTCAAAGACCCCTGAGATGCATAATGGTCACTAAGAATTGCATTACCTGTCATGACTCTGCTGTAGCCTGTGGATTTGGCATTTAGGAGAATCAAGTGGTGCCTAGCTGTCTCCCCAAACCAGAGCCAAAACCCCATTCAAGGTTTTCCAAGGGGAAGTGGAAGCATGCCTGAGGAGGATAATCAATTGCAGATTCATCTTTGCTCATGGAAGCAGAAGAGAGCCATGGAAGCCTTGACTATTAGATATTTAATCTGTAAGCTAACAATAATTCTGGGAACTAGGAGCTTTTTACATACTCTCCCCCGGCTCCAGCAGTAAATTATAAGTACTATAAATAAAACTAGCCCGCCACCCCGAGACCTCAAATCCCACTGATTACATTTAAAATTTGCCTAGATTGGAGATGGGGAGGGAAAGTGATTCCCAGTCAATGCAAACAGACACACTGGGGACAAAAAAAAATTCCCTACCAAAGCAACAGAAATTTCCATTAGCACTAATTGGAATTATGAGCACAAAATATAAAATAAGGATCCACAGAGCAAGGGGCAGGGGGAATTCTGAACTGCTACATAACAGCATTCTTCTCTCACGACAATGACAGAAGATTGTGATTGATGGGAGTAAAAGTAGCAGCGTCCTGTTCAATAAGCTATTCAAATATAATGTGACAGAACAATACAATAAGAATCCCCTTTGAGATGAAAATTAACGTGTCTGGAAGTATTTGAATTGCAAATTGTTTCTCCTGAAGCTTAGTACACAGTTGTAAAAAACACCTCCTCAAGTTGAAACTGTGCACGAGTTCAGTTAACTCCTTTAGGTTTTCTTTTTTAAAAGAAATGTCTATAGCAGCACTTAATATATTTTCCTTACAATGCTTTTTGGCACACCTATATGCATTAACACCCCATCTTCCCATACTACAGGCTGCCAGCACATACTGCAGCAGAGAGCAGTGCTGCAGCTCTTGTAGGACTCAGGAAGCATTTCACACTTCAACACTCTTCCAGGAACCTGAGAGTGCAACATCTGTAAAGCATACTACACAAAGTGATTGGTGTGAAGAACTGCTGAGCAGAAGTAGAATCTACACTCAGCCAGGAAACCACCGAAGGGACATCAACTGCACTAGAGGGCTTATTTCCCTACTTTTCCTGTTCAGCATCTCCCACAGTTTTTCTCTCAGGACTGTCAGCTGATACACACATAGCATCTTACAGCCATGGTTGCCTCAATGGATCTGGGACTCTTCAAACACCTAACACCACAATGTCCGCAATGGGGAGAAATTTTTGTACACTGGACTAATGGTAACAAGCCCAGTGTTGCTACCATCTGGCAAAATTAACACTTGTAAAACGCCTGGGGATGACAGTCATGTGTTGTTTGTGTGGCACTGTGCAGACACTGCAAGCTCAAGATGTCCCAGCCAACAGTTTACAGCAATATCTTTTCATCTGACGTACACAATGATGCCGGTGCTTCGGTTTCCCATCAGCAATGCTGCACTGCGAATATATAAAAAACTCAGTTTGTATAAAATGGTTTACTCTATCTTCAGCATGAAAAGCATTTTATAAAAATCTTACTGGCCCCTTATTCAGAGCCTCAGAGGAATCATTGCAAGGGACTTGGAGAAAAAGTTGCATAAGGACAGTGAACACTTAATGAGTGGCTGCTATCTACTGAATGAAGCAAATCCAGATGTCCCTCTTTGCACTCTACAGCCCTGTTGTATTAAAGCGTCAGTTCCACTTTCAAGATGTTTTTAATGGTGTGCTTGCAAGGATACATACTGTACTACTGCTCAAAAGAGATGCCACAGCTTCTAGTCTGAATAGCACATTGAACACATTCAGTATTGATTATGCTGTGGAATTATAACATATCCCAAATCCTAGTCCAGTCCATTTAATTCCACTTTTATATTTTGGAAACCCCATGCATTAGCAGACAGTTCTTTCCATTCTTGGCCAGACAGTTTTCAAACAAAACCCATTTCTGAGGGGGACAATTAAAAACGAGTACAAATGCTGCCAAAAGGAAAAGAAACAAAATAAAACCAAAACACCAGAATATCAACACTTTCCAAAAGCAGACAACTTATGCTCAGCATGCTCAGACAAGTGGAAAAGGTTTTGTTAAATGTAAACCCTACTTGCCACCTGCCAGCAGTAAAGTGCTAGATACCGGTGTAACAGATCCTGCAACAGCCAGATCATGACCTCTACAATTCTCAGAGCTACTCTAACTGATTTTACGGCTACTTTCCTCCCACTTGATGGTATTTGCATGCCTCAAGAAAATTAATGTATGCTACACTACATTTGCTAGAAGGACTCAGCTTTCTTCAGATTACAATTTGTCACAGGAACAAATACATACAAAAATAAATTAGACATGATTAAATTCTTTGTTCAGATGTTAATTTTAAATCTCCAGAATCATAGAACTGGAAGGGACCTCAAGAGGCTATCTAGTCCAGTCCCCTGCACTTGTGGCAGAACTAAGTATTATCTAGACCATTCCTGAGAGGTACTTGTCTAACCTGCTCTTAAAAATCTCCAATGATGGAGACTCCACGACCTCCCTAGGAAATTTATTCCAGTGTTTACCCACGCTGAGAGTTAGGATGTTTTTCCTGATGTCCAACCTAAATCTCATTGCTTCTTGTGATATCCCCAGAGGTTAAGAAAAACAAATTTTCTTCTTCCTCCTCCTTGTAACAACCTTTTACATACTTGAAAACTTATGTCCCCGCTCAGCCTTCTCTTTTCCAGACTCTGTTTCCAAACTGTCATCCTTCTGAAATCATAATTATTGCTCCCAACCACAGCAAAAGTGTAGGTCCTCTGTACTAAACAGATTTAATGTCAACAAATTTTAATTTATTTTTAAGCAGCTTTCAGAGTCTGGAAATAGATGAAATAAATTTAGAAAGAATCTTCAGTGCTGTTGAAGTCCGAAGACCTCCATCTATCCAAAGAACAGGTCCAGCTCAGGTTGCAGTAGGGTTGCCACCCATCCAGTTTTCACTCAGACAGTCCGGGTTTCAGTTTCGGTTTCCAAGTGCCATTTGACAAGTCCTGATGTCCAGTTTTTCAATCTGTGGGGGAAAAAGTGGAGCAGCGGTGGGGCCTCGGGAGTCCGGTTACCAGCCATCAGAAAAGTGGCAACCCTACGATGCAGTAATGGAAGATTCCACTTGCACTGCCTCAACCATGCCCTAGAAAGCAGTGGCCTCTTAAGATAACATAGTTCAACCTCTGTGTTCAGTTCAGTCCTGGACAGCTCTCCTGGGAGTGTCAATAAGGACAGAGATTAGAATCAGCCAAGCTGGTGGATTTTATTAAATGGGACACGTTAACCAGAAAATGGAATGACACCAATTTATTTCACATAAACTAGTGAACAGCCACTAACTGGTAATTTAGTTTTGGTCACTACAGTCACCCTGGGCTGTATTGGAACTGGAGGCACTAGAGGTAAAGAATATGTATCCTACTACCAATTCCCTTAGCTGTTCACTTCTGCTCCTGTTCCCCAAGCCCCAGAAACTCCTTTAAGATATGTCACCAGTATTGTTCACAATATTCCAGAAGAGGGATTGACAGTATAACTGGCAAAACTTTGACTTATATACTTATATTACTCAGAACTTATATAGCACTTCACATTTTCAGAGCACTGTACAAGTATGAACTAATAAACCACAAAACAGCTACTGTATTAAATGAATGCCTGCATGTGTTCACGGCTTCCATGACCAAATGCCCATACGTAGCAATTTTATTATTTAGGCCACGGGTCGGCAACATTTCAGAAGTGCTGTGCCGAGTCTTTAGTTATTCACTCTAATTTAAGGTTTCGTGTGCCAGTAATACATTTTAATGTTTTTAGAAGCTCTCTAGTTATATATTATAGACTTATAGAAAAACTATTGTTGTAAGTAAAGTAAATAAGGTTTTTAAGATGTTGAAGAAGCTTCATTTAAAAATTAAATTAAAATGCAGAACCTCCCGGACTGGTGGCCACGACCTGGCAATGCGAGTGCCACTGAAAACCAGCTTGCGTGCTGCCTTCAGCACCCGTGCCATAGGTTGCCTACTCCCGATTTAGGCTGTTAGTTAAATTTACCTTAGTTCTCACGTGGGCAGTAGCAAACACTAAAATTAAAGTTACATACAACATTTCATCATAACTCCCCTATTCTGTCTGGTCATAACTCTAAAACATTCTAATTGGGTCTGAAACATCTAATTTTTTGCCTCAATCCAAAAGGTAAAATTTTGTGACAGCCTGAGGATTCTCTCTTCTATTATTTTGAATTACTGGTAACCAAAAACAGAAGGAAAAAAAGTTGTCTATTTCGCTTACCAAGAATTCAGAAACTGCTGAAGAAAGCAAGCACCTCTAACCTTAGCTACGTCTCCATAGGAAGTGTGTCTTGGTTTTTGTTTGCTTGTTTGTTTTTTGAAGAGGTGTTTAAAACGATAAGCATTTGGGAGGAAAATGTCATTTCTGAGCATGCTCAGTAGTATCTGTTAAGCATAATGAAATCCGATCACTTTTAGGACATGTTTAGGGGCAGGAATGGGGCATTCTCCCTGCTTAGCCTGACCAAAGACCCCAAAAGAGATGAGCACCTATGCTTGCGTAATAGTCATGAAGGAGTTTTACTTAAGTGCACAGAGAAAAAATTCTTAAAACAACTTTGTTGGGTATTGGAGCATATCACAGAGATTGAGAAAACTGTCCATCTCACAGTTTAAAGGTCTTCTCACAAATTTGCTGCATCCTGCAATTTTCTGAAAAGTCTAAGTTTTCATTTTAAAAACATCTTTTCCATTGTGAAAAAACAGCTGTTAAAATCTGCTAAGGTGCTTCAGCCAAACAGCAGCAAAGGTGTGAACTTATCCTGTCCCTCCTTTACTGCATTCACCCCCAATGAATTCTGAACTTCAAAGGCAATGTGTATATTCATTCAAGAATCATAAGACAGAAAGGGATCTTGAGAAGTCATCTAGTCCAGTCCTCTGCACTCATGGCAGGACAAAGTATTATAAGATATTCCTCTCCATTTTAATCATTAATGGAATCATATGTATGTTAACCTCTTGAAATGTTTTTTTTGTGCTCTAATAACGCTGCATTTTATTTAAAAAATTAACAAATGGTTACGGTGGGCAAATTCCTTTTGGTAAATAATAATTAAAGGTGATCTCACTCATACCTTTTTTAAAAGCAACATACATTTTTGAGCAATACAAAGTTACAAAAAAAGTTGCATTGACAGTATTGTGGCTTTTTACATGTTTTCATATTAGGCAGTTTTAAATAATGTACGTCCTATAAAAAATATTCTAGAAGCACTGAAGTTCATGCAAGATTGCTAAGCAAAAAACTTTTGTTCTATTATTCATATTATAAAAAAACACTCACTATGGGGAGTTTATCAAGACACTCAAAATGTCATAATGAAACAAAATATGTTCTGTGAAAATTCTGTCACTGGGGGAAAAACGAGTGCATTTTTTGTATACATCAGATGCACAGCACAACAAAATCAGTGTGTGAAAGGAGCAAAACTGAATTATAAGGATTGCTATGTCTCTCCCACCACATGAAATGTGGTGCTAGTTTCTTTTTTAAAACACATCATCATGTAAAGAAAAAACTGCAACATCTGATGTAGAAACTTATTCTCCAAACATGGCTTCATGTCCAAGTTTATTACAGTGCCTAGTTTAGTAGAAGATACTTTATCATACAAGTTGGTCAACTCCCAGCTCTCCCAGGGTGAGTGTTCTGGGCTCCAACTTATTTAGAAGTCGAGGCCCTAGAACAGGGGTGGCCAACCTGTGGCTCCGGAGCCACATGCGGCTCTTCAGAAGTTAATATGCGGCTCCTTGTATAGGCACCAACTCCGGGGCTGGAGCTACAGGTGCCAACTTTCCAATGTGCCGGGGGTGCTCACTGCTCAACCCCTGGCTCTGCCAAAGGGCCTGCCTCGACTCCATCCCTTCCTTCCCCCTCCCCTGAGCTTGACGTGCCCTCCCTCCTCTGCCCCCAGCCTCCTGCACACCATGAAACAGTTGATTGGGAGGTGCGGGCAGGGAGGGGGAGGTGCTGATCGGCGGGGCTGCTGGTGGGCAGGAGATGCTAGCGAAGCCAATGAGGGGCTGCCGACACATTACTGTGGCTCTTTGGCCATGTACATTGGTAAATTCTGGCTCCTTCTCAGGCTGGCCACCCCTGCCCTAGGAGTCCATTGGTATGAATTACAGAACAAGCTCTTTTCCAATAGATTAAGATATAATACGTAATACATGCTTGGGAAAATCAGGACAGCAATTACAGCAACTGTATTAAAATCATATTACACACAAGGATTGTCAAACTGTAGCAGCTGTACAATGTTCTGCCACAGAGGACATCACACCAGTTCAGATTGACTTAGTCTCTTGCTGAGTCAGTAGGAACTGGGAACACCATGGAGGTAGCAAGAGCTCATCTTGGATCATTCAAAATCACTGCTGAGCTTCAGAGGGCACAAAGTTTAGCCCAGGCATTCCCAAACTGTGGTAGGCGTACCCGGGGGTATACAAGACATATCTGGGGGGGTATGCAAGAGAAATTGTGTAATGGTGGATTTAATTTATTAATTATTGTATTTACTGCATTTTCATAATGGGCTACAAAGACAAAATTCTGTGGGAATTTGTTATACAAAATATGGGCATTAATTTACTTCAAAATGTAACAATGAGAACACAGATACATTGATGTACAGAGCCCTCACCTCCAATCACCATACAGCATGGGTTCAATTGCTCAGCAACTGTCCAGTCTAACTGAGCTCAGAACTGAGTCAGGGTTTTGTTTCGGTTGTGTATGTCACCCTATCACTATATCTGTACGTAACAGCGAAATATGGACAGATGGTTAAAGACAGGTAATGTTAAGAAGAGCACAAAAAGTATCAGTGAAAAGAAGGGCAAGGATACAAGGGCAGCTGGTAGATCTAGAAGAGGGTATGCAATAAGAAAAGTTTGGGAACCTTTGGTCTAGACTACCTCTGCTGGATGGATAGTGGCCACACCACAGAGCCCAAGAAGGGAAAAAGAAAACATTTTGAAAAAAAAGTATTCGTGATTTGGATGCCCCTCCCACAAACGCATGAAAAATAAAGCATAAATAAGAAGGCTGAATTGTAATACGATGGTACATAAAGAAAGTCATACACATACATGTTTTCAGATAAAGGCACCTTAAAGATGCATCCAAATGAGATTTGGATGTGAACATAAGAACGGCGATATTGGGTCAAACCAAAGGTCCATCCAGTCCAGTCTCCTGTCTTCCAACAGTGGCCAATGCCAGGTGCCCCAGAGGGAATGAACAGAGCAGGGAATCAGCAAGTAATCCATTCCCTGTCACCCATTCCCAGCTGCTGGCAAATAGAGGCTAGCGTCACCAACTATCCGTGCCCATCCTGGCTGATAGTCATTGATGGACCTATCCTCCATGAACTTATCTAGTTATTTTTTGAACCCTGTTATAGTCTGGGCCTAGATACTCTTTTGGATATTCTGTTAATGGCCATTTTACACACCTAAATGTTGATTTTTCATCTAATTAAGGGTCTGTGTTTGAAAGTTGGGTGTTAAGAGTCTATTATTTACACACAATTAAGAAGCCCGATTCTGTAACATTTACAGTAAGTCATCCTATCAAAGCTAGTGGGACTACTTGCATGAGTAACTGCTACTCAACAAAATGTAGAGTCTGGCCCCAGGGGAGTACACACAATAAACAGTTCAGTACTGAACATAAACAGTCTTACCTCAGTCAGTGCATGCAGTTGTCCTTGATGTACGCAGACACCCATAAACCTACAAAACATAGAACAAAGGGTTTTTTTTAAATATATAAATAAAGACAACAGAAGTGAAGAGAGGAGGTGGTTCAGTGTTCAAACATTAGAAACAAGCAAGAATCAGTTCAGTGAAAACTGCACATCTCAGATCGGAACATTTAAAATCCTAGCTTAACAGAAGGGTGAGGGGCTATGATACAATATTTTGAATGCCCAGTTCAATAGCGCTCAGGAGACAAGACTCAAACTCAAGTGGAAAATTACTCACTATGAGGTAAATTGTCATTTTCTTCAAGCCTTAAGGAAAGGCCAACATACAGCTACATCACCAGGGGAAAGGAAAGGGGTCAGTCACAATTACCTACCTTGCTTCCCACTTGTTCGGGAGGGACAGCCAAGCTAAGTAATCGGCTACATGCCAATACAAATAGCAAATAACTTCCCCTTCTGCATTGGCTACATTGTGCTGGCTGTTACTGAAAGGTATGGGGAGAGGAGAAGCACTTTATGCTCGCATATTCTGCTGCCCGGTCACATAAGGCAAGTAAACATTTTACCCTGAATGACTGTCATAATGTGATTTCAAAACACTCAGACTAATCAACTACTTAGACTGTAAGCTCTTTGGGGCAGCGACCACCTCTCTGTGGTATATTTGTATAGCACCTACCACAATGGGGCCCATATCCATGACTGGAGCTCCTAGTATTGGTACTACAGAAGCACCTATCGTCCTTCGTTTTTAAGCACAATGAAGGGAATAGCATGCTAAACATTCAGCCCTAGGCTACAGGAATGCAAACCAGAAACTCATTTCCAAACCTCACCTCCCCCCCAGGTTAAGCTCCTTGTGTTCACCACAAAAGGGCAATTTGTGTAGCAGATGTCACCCTGGATGTGGCAAAATGTGAAAGAAGACTAGTAAGGCAGAATGTAATAAATTCAGTGTCTCCCATTAGAAAGTTAATTAGAGCCTGACTTTTTACATATTATATAGACTCCAGAAGTGTACAGTTGATCCCATATCACTGTAATGAGATGTTCACTTCATAATACAACCATTTTCAGTTGCATCATTTACAATTTGATCACTTAGGGGGCAAAAACATGCTGACTATTAAGTTGTGTTAATGGCTGACTGAGGAACTCTTCCACACACTCTCAACCCCACCCCACCCCCAACCCCCAAAAAAGGGTGTGCGCGAAAATACATCATTTCAGTAAATGTGATCATTCTGGATGTGACAGAGGAACCTTGTGAAGGTCGGTTTGTAGAAATAATGACCTTCCATACCCTGAAACACTTCTGTATTTAAAAACAAAATGATGCAAGGGACATGTAGTCCTAGTTAAGCTAAGCTGCTTTTGAAGAAATGAATGATCCTTACTGTTCTCTTGTTTAACAGCTGACTGGTAAATTACCAGCAACCCAAGAAAAACAATATAGATAAGGGCCTTTGCATAAGCTGAGCTGTGAAAATCTGTTTTCTGTAAGTAGGAGAAAAAAATGGAACTTGCACCATAAAATCTGGTTTTCCACCGCTCTTGCCCCATATAATATCTTTCTTTACCATGGGCAAAAAGGTGGAAGTGTAAATACTCTCTGGTTCATATAATGCAAAACTACGGTGAGTTCAGAAATAGAGACTTTTGGATATCCAGTTATACGGCTGCTGCCTCTTCTCTCCTATGGGCAATTACTTACAAGGAAATCTGTAAACAGGTCATTCATATTTAAAAACCTTTAAAAGGTCAGAAATACATCATCCATTCGAGAAGTGACTGACATTATGCAGGCAAACTCTGAAATACACTTGATTAAACTAAGGCCACTGAGCTTCATTCACAAAACAACCAAGTCTGATACGCAATTCTGGTCTCCCAGGACATTTAGACCCCAGACTCCAGCGGCTACTCCCGCACAAGTTTTGAGAGCTTGAAAATGTATTTGGTCCTTTGTGAAACAAAGAAGACTGATATATATTGCTGTTAATAAAGTTTATTATTGCAACATTTTTGCTCATTAAAAAAGGTTGCACCTTGTGGCAAATACATACACTAACATTTCAATCAACCCAGATATCTAAAACAGGTTATAAAGAATCTATACCTCCTTTTCTTTCAAGACAAGAATCAAATGGTGTGTCGTAGGAACATGGCTTATTCAATATATCTGACAAAAGAAGCTGGACTCAGATTATCCATTTTAGCTACTTGTACTGTGTTATCTTCCACATTATACATCTAGGCAGTAGGAATTCTATAGTAAAATTTGTAAAACAGTTTCCAACAGAAGCTCACACATTAACTCACTCACACACACAAAATTCAGATAACTCTACTTTGCTCCTCCAAAAATTACATTTTTTTTTCTAAATGTGGAACTTTCATCTAAGAATCTTCAAACATTCCACAAAATAGAATGAAGTAATCCACACATCCATGACAGACAAAGGTCTTTTGGAAAAGAACAGGTTTTTAAAATTTATTTAAATAAAGTCTGATGTTAATCCAATGAGATGTTTGTAAAACAAGGTTGTTCTTTGTCGAAGGGAATGGTGAAGGCCACAGAAGAAAAATAATTGGCCAAAAAGCAGATAGAATTCAGAAGTTTCAAAAGTTTCAATGGTGTTAGCCTGTTCTGATGGAATTTGTAAATTGTGTCAGCTAAACTGCTTGAGTCACAGGAGATCTCAATATCAAACCAGCAAATTATTTGATTCCAATTTTCTTATTTAATATACCTTTCCACATCTATTATAGTAAAAATTCAGTCTATATGAGAAGAAAAGTAACCTACAGCAGATTTTCACAAAGGTCTTTTTGTTTTTTAAATACTAAAACCATTAATAAAATTGAAACAGTCGTTTAGTGGGTGTTCACACACCCACATCTAGGTTGAAGAGGAATAGAAAGCAATAAACTCGAAGCACTAAGATACTGATGTGACAGCTTGTGGTTTTATTAAAAATAAGAAAAGTTTGAGACCAAAAAAATAGCTAATTTTATCTGTTCATTTGGAAGGTATAAAAGCTAAGATAAGATAAGGCCAATAAGATTTGACAGTGTCTCTATCAGAGAGAAACAAACAGAAAAAGATGCCATGTTCTCACTCAAATACTGCAGGAATAGGCAGCAGTTCAAAACCCTAAGGCAGCAGTTCAAATCCTAGAAACAAGAACAAAATTAACAACAATGAGAAATACTGGTTTTCTGTCTGGAAAATAAAGATGTTTCTGCCCCTTAAACAGAACTGAAACAAGGCTCAGTAGCTATGAGCTCATACAAACAGGCTAGATTATCAATACATTTCTAAAACCCAACACTATTAGAAACTGCCATGCAAGCAAAAAGAAACCAAGACAGTGTTGTTAATATATTTATAAGCACCATAAATTGTATCATTTAATCATTACCAAAGAATCTAACTTTTTTTAAAATCTGGAAAACATTTAAAGGACATAGCTCCACCAATCCAAATTCCTGGATAACTTGCTTGTGTGCGCGCTGTATCAGGCAACGGTGAGCCTCAAAGCTAACTCAAATACTGCTGAAAAATAATTGTGCTGAAGGTAGTATAGGCAGCTGCTATTTAGAAGATACAACTACTTAGTTAGATTTAGAAATTCTTTGCCCCAAGTGAGATTCCATTTCTCTGGATAGGAAGTAGACCTGCTTGCTGATCCATTAAGGATTATTCCTCTTGGTCAGATGCATGGTCTTCAATGCTGAGAAAGTGAGGGCTTGTATAAATATGCTTGTACCATGGCACTGAATATTTTTGGAGGGCAGGGTATGGACGTAACTCTACACACTCTGGATTCAAATCCTACACGCATTACTTCAACAATATTTGTACAAACCTCGTGAGGTATCGTCTGAAAACTAAACACCACATTGATCATTAAAATTATTGTGGAATATAACAATGCCACACGGGAAGTCATTTTTGTCCTCTGATCCAACGTTTTAAAGTCTTTATTTGAGCAAAGTGGAAACAGGCCTGCCCAGGTCTTGAATACAAATGAAGCAGGGTGACCAGGGACAATGGAATTGCAATTTATACATGCAATAAACAGAACCAAAGGTCACAAGGTGGCTAGGAGTCAGAATGTCTGGATCATAAAGAACTAGGTATTTATTTGTCTAGCCAAACTGGTCACCATCAGAGACAATGGAGGTACATTTACATAAAAAGGTAAAGAAGGCCATCAAGCTAACCAGGGGACGAAATCATCATCAATGGTGGATGCAGACTGCACCCACCAAGAAGCCTTTCCGCTTCTGGAAGAAGGGTCAATGAACTTTGAGAGATGTGCTTTTCAAAGGCTTACAGGACTGTAAAGAGAGGGGCGGTGTTATCTTTCACCTACGTTGACAAGATGACAGCACTTCTCACTTCTGTGGAAGAATCTAACTCAGACACAGTCAGCCATGCTGAACCAAGAGTAATTGGTTAAACAATCCTAAACAAAGACTGCCTTGCTAGATTGAAAATACACTTCTAAAAGTCTAAAATTTACTTGTATTTGCTTGTGACCATTTCTAGCTTTATTTCTTATACTTGGTATCACCAAGCCTATGTCCTGTTAACAAACGTGTTTATTTTAATCTAAACCAACCCAGTGCTGTGTTTAAATTGAAGTAATTGTTAACTCCAATTATTGTGGCAAGCTGCTAGGTGCTGTCCCTTAAAAGCACCAAACTAACTTCATTATTTCTCTGAGTGGTCCAGGAGAGGACTGGACACTTCAAGGCAGGCAGTTTAGGGGGGCAGTTCAGGACTGAGGCGGCGTTGGGGTCACTTGCCTAGTAGTAACCAAGACTGGCAGAGAACTGTGTAACAAGCAGGCTGCTGGAGTTAGAATTACTGAACCAGGGCTGCTTTACTACACAGACACTCAGGCCTGGTCTACACAGGGGGTGGAGGGGGGGTGTAGTAGTAAGAGAAGGAAATCGACCTAAGATACGCAACGTATCCTAGTTTGACTTACCTCACGTCCTCACGGCGCGGGGTCAACTGCAGTGGCTCGATCCCCGATAGACAGATCGTTACCCATCGATCCGGCGGGTAGTGCAGACGTACCCTCAATGCATGTCTGTATGCTGGTTGGGAGCGTCCAGACAAGGGAGCTACAGCAGCAGAGCATTTTAAGGCACCCAGGGTAACAGGGCAGGAGATGACAACCTTTAACTGGTCTGGATTGCACCGCAAAATGTGACAACAGACACAGGGAAGGACTTCACTAAATCTGCACTAAAACCTTCCATAGTTAATTGTACTAGATGTAATGGTAAATAAAAATGCATTTTAACAACTTTTTACTATTGACACTGTAATCCATATCACATTTTAGTCCAAAGATAAGTCATCTCACCTAGCCCTTTTTCAAATTCATACATTTTTATTCATATTTATATTTATATATGTTATACCAGTATGTGCAAACCACTTCTAAAAGAATTATTTTGATAATCCAGGTTATAGGGGAAAAACAAACCTGTTAAATCATTTTCTGACTCCCATCTGTTAATTACAAAGCATGGTTCAGCATAAACATATTGAGGGTGCTAAAAAAACAATGTCACCAGTCAGCCTATTGTAACATACTCAAATCACAAGTTATTCCACTGACGGGAGGGCTTGATGGGGACCAACTGCAGCAAAAGGAAATAGATTGGCATTATATTTCAAGGATGCTGAATTTGTATGTGCCAGCAGATGAAAGGAATTCTCCTTCAAGACAGCTCAAACTACACACATACACAGACTTTATTTTAGTTTTATTACATTTGCAGACGGTGAGGTTTAATCAATGAGTCAATCTGCCTGCATGTTCGCTGCCAAACACAGCAATATTTTAAAATGCTCCCATGAGGGCATTTAAGACATGAGCTAAGACTTTCTGTGTCTAGAACATTTTTATATATAAAAGGTCCCTAAGGTACTTATTAAATAAAGAAGCATTTTTCATGCAAACAATAGTGATATTAAAGACTGAAATTCAATCACATACTGAAAGTGCACTAATCTAAAAGACAGCGCAGGAGAGGAAGGACTTGGGTTAACAGACTGCTCCATTAGTGAGCACTGAAGAACACAAAGCAGGACAAAAGAGCATTGATCTCCCGAGGATCAGAGTCCTTTAGATTGCCTTGGGTTGGAACTCCTGGATATGAAGCATGTCAATATCAGCAACCAAGATTTGTCTCCTACATTTCTCTTTAAGGCTTACATTGTTCAACAGATGGCTTCAAGTTAAGTTATGGCCCAGAAAATGATTATGCTAAAATGGCACCTTCCTACTCAACGATCTATTCCCAGTGTGCGTTCAGAGTCATGCCTGCTGACTTAATGACAGAACTAAGTTTATACGGCTTTTTTTTTCTGTTAGCTCCACCGTGCCAATATAGCTACAAGAAAAGGTACCAAAATATATTCAAAAATATCCTTTAGAGAGATGGACAAAGTAGCTCCATTTTTGTTTTATTTTTGTGTGTGCACGCAGAGATAATCCATAGGGTAGCACAGACAATTTTTCATTTTCCTCAAGGGTACATTTGTGTTGGAGACCCCAAGATTCTATTTTTATAGATTCTCACGTTCAACATGTACATGAGGTCACCAGGGTGGCAGCAAGGCAGTTTGGGATGCATTATCTCTAACAGGTGGAGACCCAGATTTAACTTTCCACTTCAGCTGACTCAGCTGTGGTAGCTCACTGGCTGAGGGCAGAGTTTGGGCAGCTAAATCTTTTAATATTGGTGATGATAGGACAGACACAAAGAACACAGCTAGGCTACTTATTCCACACCCAGAGCCAGGGGCAACAAATGATTCTAAAACCTTGGCTATGGATAGAGATTAATACATATTCACTAAGCCCTGGGAAACAGAAACTAGAGCATCCTGACATTCTTGTGCCTAAATACTATTTTGGAATAAGAAAGAGGCAAATCTACAGGCACAGCAAAGGATGATGATGGGCTTCACTTTAGCTGCATGCCAACTAGACACTTGGCAATAAAAGAAAAAAAAAACCTTCCCATAAAACCATGAGCTGAAGAACTCCATCAAGTGCTGAGATGCACTTGGGTCTACGAAGCTGTAAGTGGCTGTGGGTTAGGAGAAAAACTAGCCAGGCATTTCCAGCAATAAGGATGGGGCAATACAGCCAGCAGACAGACAAAAGCAGAATTTCAAACAAATGAAATTAATTAATATTAGTGATGACAGTAATTTTATCAGTATAAAAAACAAGTAACTTTATATTAGACTATTTAAACTAAGTGTGGGTTAACAGGAATGCTTGTGAAAAGAAGCCACCTCATTTAGTGTCAAAGGGTAGAACAATAAACATCAATGAGATAAAGAGGTTCCTGGCTACTAACTACACACCAGGAAGACAGGTTAATGGGGAGAAGAAAGAGATAATTTTTGCAAACCACTTCATAGGAGAAAGATCCTCCCAAACACACAAAAACCACCACACAGCATGGCTCTCAGAAGGTTTCAGTCTGCAGAACACAAGGAAGAGGCCAACTGGTGATGCAGAGATCACAGTTTGAAAACCACTGCCATAAAACAATTGCTTTTTACAGCACATCAGAAATTATAAGAGATAGGGTGTCTTATATTTACCTATTATGTAAGGCCAAAGTTCACCTCAGAGTCAAGTGAAGAAGATGCATTAGTTAAACATTGACCACAGAACAATTAGGTTTATATCATGAGAGAAAACACCTTCCCAAGCAATAACAAAGGAAGAGAATTTTAGGGGGCATATTTAAAAAAAAAAAAGATGAAAAAAAGAGTGTTAAACGCTAGCTGAAACACAGAATAGTCTTTAAATCCCTGGAACTGAAAAGTTACATATTCAAAGGACTTAAAATGTACTAGGAAAGAATGGTTCTCTTTAAATCCAAATAAAAGAATCCCAAAAAGTCATGCCAGAAAACCCTTCAACATAACCATACTATTGTAGAACGTTCTCCTAATGACAGGATCTGGATCGGATAGTGCTTCAGGCTATTGTTAAAGGAGACTTGCATGTGTGTTTTTACCCCTCACCACCATATATTACAAAAGCAAATGCATGTCAGATATGAATACATACATGGAAAAAAAGGTTTTACTAAACAGGATTAGCAGTCTGTCGGCTCATTTCTTATAACAATGTATTAGAGGCACAGATGGTGTATAGACCTCTGTACAAAAATATATAGATGAAAAGGAGTAACAGTAAAATACACGTTAAACAGAGTAGCACTTCATGTTATTAGTTGGGAGGACAACTTTTTAAAAGGTGGAAATCCTGCCACAATCATCCTAAGGAGACTGGAAAATACACTGTGCTAGGTAGGGCTCAATTCTGAAATAAAACTGAAGAGGACAAACACAAAGTATCAATTACCTAAAATAGAAAGAAAAAACAGTAGGCATAGAGTAAGTGCGAGAGATATGAAGAACTGGCAACGTGAAATACAATTTTTATATTGGTATTTACTGTAGACAATGAAGAAATTCCTATTTCAAGGGCACTTTCCAACAGGGAAGATAAAATAGGTAATTTTAATAGACAATGATTTTTTTCCTAAAGAGGAAGCCTCAAATCAAGCAATTTAAAAACCTAAGTGAATTCTACTCTGAAAAAGTGAACACACACAAGGAAACAGGTGAGCTGAATAAGAAGGGGTCATTTTTACATAATCAGAGTTGTATGTCCTTCCCTAAAGTGAGTGGGAGGGAATAAACATCTATTACTGTCAGCCCTGCAGAACCACTGGGAGAGCAAACTGGATTATCTTCTGGTTCACATATAATTAACAGAATTATTGTTCCATTTCAGAGCCATCTGTGCAACACCACTGTCTTCAAGTTATTCATACATTCATAGAGTTTAAGCCAGAAAGCAACATTGGATCATCTAGTCAGACCTCCTATGTCACAGGCCATTTCATCCAGTTACCCCTGTATTAGATCCAATAACTTGTGCTCTCACTGACACCTGTGCAACCCCACCAAAAACAAAAGGGCTACTTAGATGTAACTGAACGCAGCATTGGCCAACAGATTCTCTATTACTGGTGATGACAAAGCACAGGACAGAAAAGAAACAGGCTGACTTTCAGAGCAAGTTTGTAGGACTGGCAGTTAGAACATTCATCTTCTTTGAAAACCTGACACGGAAAGCACTGAGACATACTAATTGTAAAACAAAGTCACTTCCAAATTGTATTCCAGTGCAACTATCAGCTGCCCAAGAAGACCACGCCTCACACATTTGAGTATTCAGAATGAAATGAACTGAGGAATATTCTTTATAAAAGTTATTGTTCCTAAAGAACTGAAAGCTGCCCACATGATGCCCCTAAAAAATATAAATAAAAAACGAAAACACCAACAGAAATGCTGGGAATTAGACCAGTTAGCCTTACCTTGGTAAACAGAAAATGGACTGAGAGTTTGATTAAGGGTAGATTAGTACAACATTTGGATAAGTATAATCTGATAAAGTCAAACCACCATGGTTACTGTAAGAAAAAATTGTGCCTCTCCAAACTGTTATTTGGAAAAAAATAATAAAATAGATTGAACTGGTGGGGTACTTCATGGGGATTTTCAAACACTTCTGGTAAGTGTTCCTCATAAGTGACTATTAAAGGAAACAAACGAGGTAAAGGGGTAAAATATATTGCCTTGCATTAATAATTGGTTAAGAATTGTTCCAAAGAACAGAAAAGTTAACAGTGAGTATACTCCCGGGGTTGATTCTGGGACCTGAGTTAGTTAAGAATATGGAGGAGGAAGAGGAAACTGTCATTTCAATTTAATAAGTATTACAGATTTAAACATTCTGTGGGTATTTTGCAGAGTAACGGTTCAATGAATTAACCTTGTGTACACATAAGGTAATGCACACTGGCAAAATGAGTCTACACTTCTTGCAAACACTGACGGGCTCTGAGCTTGATGGACTCCCCAAGGAAAAACTTCAGTCATCATCATAGCTCAGTCAGGATGTCTGCCAGGATGTTAAGATGCTTATCATCTGTACAGTGTACCCATGTTACTTGCGTACACAGTACAGATGATAATCACCATAACATTAGATTCTAACAACGTTATGGCCTCAGCTGAAGCAGTGCCTGTTGCTTGTCACCTAACCCTCAGGAAAGTGTGGCTGAGACTGAAAAGGAACAAAGGGTGGCAACAATATTAGCTGCTTAGAAGTATTTAGAAATGACATCACAACCTATTGCAACATGTGGGTGATTTACCCTTGAAAAGAGAAGTATTAATCGGAGCAGACTAATTTAACTCTAGTTTCTATTCTTCATCCTTCTTATCCTGTCTCACAATACAAAAACAAGGGAACACTCAAAATTAGAGGGCAGCAAATTTAGCACAAAGCAGAAGGAATAGAACTTTGCACTAGGCATAGTTAACCTGTGAAGTTCACCCCCATAGGTAGTTAGTTAAAATACTGAAGCTTGATTATTATGTGAGCCTTTCACAATAGTTTTAACTATGCATGTTAAGACAGTAAATAGAAATCAAATCTCTTCCTTCATATCAGCTGACTGATTGTAGGGACAAATACGTTATGAAGACTTTCATGTTCATCTAAGGAAACAGTTACTGCTTATTACTGGATGCAAAATGCCAAACTAGGTAATATGCTCTAGTATGAAAAAATACTATTTTAAAATTAGAGGCTCTCTATCTTGTGGATCCATAAAGTTCTAGATATATACAAAACCCTTTAAAAGATGGTTCTTAGGAACCTTCCCTCGCCCTCTTCCTACCCAACAGAAAAAAAAAAACAACCCAGTACCTTAAGATGTTTGGATGAGAGAGCCTGTTCATGAGCTGGATCTCTTTCAGCATATTTGCTCGGTTACTGCTCAGTATGTTCATCTTCAAAGCCATCACCTGGTCTGAAGTTTTGTGTCTCACCTACAGAATAAAAGCAAAATGAGCGGATGACATTTTAATGGCAGGAAATGTAAGGTCAATGAGCCATTAACAGAGTAGCATATGACAAGCAGCAGGACATATGCCCTTCGTGTCTGAAACAAGTTAACAACAACTATGCCATCTCTAGCCTTTAACACGACTTTCCATTACCAGAGGGCTTGAGTACCTCCCAAGTATTTAAAAACCACCATTTCTCCCTCTTTTATCACTACTTGTAGGAGAAAAAGCTTGGTAAATTTGCTCATACTTGTATGAGCAAGCGTAAAGAAACTGAAGAAAAAGTACATTGAAGAAATGTGTTTTTTTATTTAGTTCCAAATGTACTTATTTCCATGGTCACTTAGTCTCTTCAGGGAGGGAGTTCCACACTTGAAATCCCCTGAAAGCTGTCTCCAATGCACAATAGCCCCGTTCCTCCTCCTCCTCCTCCACCAGGGATGACAGCTTCACTGTTCCTGTGGAAGGCTGCTGTCATGAGAAATCATTGTGGCTGATACAAAGGTGATCTGGAAGGTAGCTAGAGCCAACCCTGCAGAGGTCTTTGGATATCAGGACAGACAGAGAGGAACTCTTCATCTATATCGCAAAGCAGTTCCATTTTGTTACATGAGTTCTCTCCACACATACACCCTGCATGAGATTTTGGCTCCATTCACACTTCTAATTACTAGAATTTTTTTTTTTAAGGTTAAGCTTTTATTATTTTTGCACAAGAAAACACACAAAAAAAACCTTAGCCAAACTGAGAAATAAGAGTAGAAAAGCGTGATCAGCCATATATTCCTGCCTGACCCCCCGAAAAGGCTATTACCAAGCAATAAACAAATTCTCCTTTACATTATAAAATTCCACAACCATTTCTCTTAGGCTGCTAATGGCACATCGTCAAGGTAAAAATCTTGAGTTGTAACAAGTGTTTACCTATGTCACTACACAACAGATATTAAGAGAAAACATTAACAATCCAATTTGTCATAATTTATGCATTCTACTTTTCACCTCTCCCTCAGGTTGGGCAACAAAAATCAGTTTCACTTTCAGATACTTTTAATGTTGCAGCAAATGTTTAGTTTTCAACAAACTGCAGGGAATGTTTGCCTAAGTATTGTTTGCATTGGAATTAAAATCAATTGTGAAAGTATTTCTGTTGGTCTTAGGCTTTATTATAACTGGGTTTTATGAAATTAAGTTTGAGGTAAATTTAAGCTGACATAGATCCTTCAGAATATATTCTGCTCAATTCCACTACCTCTTTTGGAGGACCGTTTAGTTTATCCACCACTTATATAAAACAACATTTTAGGAAGTTATATTATTATATGTATTAATTCACTTTCCACTATTTAAACCTGAAGTTCTGCTGTGCCTAATAACCAAACAGGCCAGGGATAGTGTTCCTAGCCTGTGTTTGCCAGAAGCTGGGAATGAGCGACAGGGGATGGATCACTTGATAATTACCCGTTCTGTTCATTCCCTCTGAGGCATCTGGCACTGGCCACTGTTGGAAGACAGGATACTGGGATAGATGGACCCTTGGTCTGACACAGTATGGCCATTCTTATGTTCACCAATTTTAGGTTTTATAATAAACCTTAGCTAGTTTAAATACTTTTATAAGGTCATCTACTCTCAAGACCAATAACCCCAGTTTTGTTACTTTCCTTACAGTTGGCCCCTCCGTACCCTTAATTTTAATGCCCTAAAGAGTACTTTCTTGTTTAGCTATAATTTTTCTTTGACTAATGTGAACAAAACTGGACACTGTACTCAAAAAGTAGTCTTTATAAATAGTTAGCACAAACCCTGAGTCTTCAATAACACCGTCCACTCTTCATAATACATCCTATTTAGTCTTCTTTCCTGTTACTACACACTTGAAAAGAAACTCTTTCCTCTACAGCATTAACTAGTTCAGTACCATTTAAACTACAACCTGGTTTGGACAGGATTTCTATCCAAATGCATAACTTTAGACTTAGGCACATTAAATTTCATAATCCATCCACCTCAAAGTCTGATCACCACATCTATCGAATATACCCTGTAAAACAGCTACATCCCTCTGAGTCTTTGTCTTCCCTTTAGGAATCCTCTAAGTTTAGTGATTTTGTTTGTTAAAGCTTGAAGGGGGGGGTGTTTTGGTGTGGGTTTTTTCTTGTTTTTTTTTAAAAGGAAAATACTAATTAAAATACAGAGCCCTGCAGAATCCTTTCCTACAACCTTTCACAAAAGAATATACACTTGTATTGTCAACTCTCTGCTTTCTATCCACTAAATAATTCCTTACCTCTTTAAATATGGGTTAGACAATTGCTTACTAAGAGTTTATAAAATAATCCATTATGTAGAACTGTAAAAGTTTTCTGAAAAAAACCGAACATTAAATCTATTGCTTCCACTCTACCTAAGCCAGTAGTGGGCAACCTGAGGCCCACAGGTCACATGCTGCCCATCAGGGTAATCTGCTGGTGGGCCACGAAACAGTTTGTTTACAATGACCATCCGCAGCTTCCAGTGGCCATGGTTCACCCACCACTGCTCTAGTACCACAACAGACATGTTATTAGGAACTAAACCAAAAGCCAAGTCCAACAACTTGAAGTTTACTTCATATAACTGGTTCTGCAAAACAGTTAGTTTACAATTACTGTGATATATTCTACACCTAAGATCAAATAAGTTTAACCCAATATTTCTTTGGGAAACCAAATTAAATTTTACAACTAATGAAAAGGCAAAACAATTTCTATTACTTTGTAAATCCATTCATTATATGCTTTAAAAAAACCTTCATTTTTCTGTTAGTGTTATGTTTGTCTCCACAGTGCACTGTAAATTTAGAACCACAGCCCACAATACAGTAGGTATGGGTTTGGGGTGGGTTGTTTTTTGTTTTGTTTTGTTGTTTGTTTGTTTTTTACACACACAATCCATTTATTGATACAGAACTGTGCATATTTCCCCTTCATTAGCTTGTTCTTGGTCAAATGAAGAAAAACCAAAAAGGGACTACAATCTTATTTTGAGAGAAAGCACGCTGCTCAGAGGGATATTGTTTCAGACGTTGGCATCAGATATAAGCAGGCACAGCTGGGGGGCCAGGGGAGTGTTATTCAGCTGCATTACGTATAAAATTTTCTACATAAAACTGCCCTGAAAGGCCTATGAGCAAACTCAGATTCAGACTTAGACGTGGCAATTGGGAGAGGTGTGGGAGTAGAAAAGAAACCCAGGGAGTTAGTTTAATTTTTCATTATGCTATAAAAGTCATGACAAAGCCAGGATAAGAAAATCAACAAAGTTTGCTGAGACAGCATAGGGCTGAGAGTCAATTTCCAAATTCTAACATCAGCTCTGTCGCCAACTCATTGAGTAGCTCTGGGCAAGTCACTTCACCTCTATACTTCAGTCTCCCCATCTATAAAATGAGGATGATTAAACTTACCTACCTACCTGGGGCGCTGAACTTTATATCTGTGGAGCACTCTGAAGATCTCCACGTACTACTCACTATAAGGCGCTCTATGAGGTGCAACAGGACTCTGTTGCTTTTTACAGATCCAGACTAACATGGCTACCTCTCTGATACTTGACACCATGTACTACTCAGTATCATCTCACCACCCAAGTTAAAGCATTTGCTAAATAGTCCCTTGATTGCGCTGGCTTTATAATGTATAACCAAAAGGTTTATAATATTATTACAGTATTTACATAAGTGACAGAAATTTTCTAAGATTAAGAAAAGTTAAAACACCTCATTTTGTGCACCAGTACTTTGATAAGAGAACACACAAACCATCCCTTCTCTAATAGGTAGCAGCACAAGATTTGGCCTCAAATGCACACCATCATCTCTCTCCATTGCATAAAAAACTTGTTAGTCATGAGGCATCCCAAAAATAGTTTATTTGTTGATCTTTTCAGAATCTGCATGGTGAATTTAAAGAGGAAACATTTCTATCAAAAAAAGTTTTGCTTTGAAAGCATTTTCCCTGCATTCCTTTTTAATCATTGAAAACATTTGCATCTTTTTTAAGAAGCTTCTCCTTCCTCTTTGAGCTTGCAGTGAAGTCATGATCCTGTGTTTAGGATACCAGTCTGCTGCTACAGAAGTGACTTATATCACAAATACAGATTTAGGATTTCACCAAAGCCTCAGATAAGAGAAGATTTCATTATAAAAATCACATAATTGTTAGTAGAATTGATGCATCTAAATTTGCATTTCCTGAAGGCCTTTCTATAGTGCCACAATGACATTAATTTTAAAAAGTTACAAATAATTAATTTCCTAATACATTTTGTATTAAGTATTTTTATGATACAACCTCCAAGAACTAAGTTTTCTTGGCAGAGCACCACAATTTAGCCACACAACTCCCAATGTTATAAACATCTGGAGTTACAGTACATCTCATGCAACATCTTGGGACAGTATCTTCCAGTGCACTGCACTGCACATTGGGAACGGAGGGGAAAAAGAGTATTATTAACACCACACTGACACAGTCAGTCTATATATATGAGCTCTGATCAATGTCCCTGTAACATTTATCTTTCTGACACACATGCGTGCCCACCGACACAATCAGCTGTCTCGAAATGATCAAACATACCAAGAACAGTTTCTATCAGAACCATCTGTCCTTTCACCAACCTTTACCATACCTTCAAACATCCACCCACCAAGAGTCCAACAAATAGGAGGCCTAATCAAGCAATTCAGAAAAGAGAAAGAACTACTCATCTGCTGATGACAGAAAGCTGGACCTGACAGAAGATGGCTAGAGTTTTAAATAGAAGCAATTTGGAATTCTCTCCTCACCTTCCAATCTCTTCACATCCACTATCAAGGTCAAAGTATATCCTAAGCATTTGGGATGGAAAATGAGAGCGTTTCAATTTACTACAGTACATCCACAGTAGTTTCTTCAAACTTTTCCTTTCTATACTTGATATATTTGTCAATGGGACAAACATGCTCCATCGCTATAGCACACAGATAGGCACTAGCCACAAACCATTAAAATCCATCATCTGAGAGGCATCCTATTTCCCTGTTGTATTGTCACTACAAGAAAAACTACAAATTCCCACATAAAAGGTCCATCATAGCGATCCTACCGTGCTATGTACTCTCTCCCATAAGGTCACTCACATTAATATTGTAAGCATGCTAGCGTGGTTCTCTTATATGAACAGGAACCGTGCACCTTTCCCTTAGTACCCTGCTGTGAAAGGGCTTACACAAACATGTATGTTTTGCCAGCTGGCAAAAAATAAGAAAATCCCAGTGCAGCCAGCTCACCATATCTCCATCCAGAACAGAAAGCTCACAGATCATTTTAATTGTGCTTGAAAAGTTGAGGTCTAAGACAAGAGACACATATTTTCGTGCCAGTGTAGTCTTGCCACCTGCTTTTCTACTGGAAAACCACACAACGATAATGACTCACATTGACATAGCCCTTTCATCCAGAAGGAAGGCAAAGGCCTGACACACTTCACAAATGACCAACAAAAAAATAATCACTGCAATCAACAAGAAGTGCAGCCACTAGCTAGCTTATTCTGTCTTGCCTGTTAGCCTAAGGGGCACGTCTTCACTGAAAACGTTAAAGCACTACAATGGCAATGCTTTAACCTGGCTTGTGTAGTTGCAGCATAGCTCTAAAAAACCCACCTCCATGAGGGGAATAGCTCCTAGCACTGATGCACTGTCTACACACTGGCACTTCACAGCGCTGAAATT
The DNA here is from genome assembly GCF_007399415.2 of Gopherus evgoodei. NCBI lineage: Eukaryota > Metazoa > Chordata > Testudines > Testudinidae > Gopherus > Gopherus evgoodei. The sequence goes on along the minus strand of NC_044329.1, from coordinate 109,621,280 downwards.
TGCAGCGCTCAGGGGGGTGTTTTTTCACAAGTTGTAGAGCTGTAAAGTGCCAGTGTAGACAAGCCCGTAGTATCTGAACACCTTTATCATCTTGTAAGTAAGTACCCTATTTAACTGCAATACACCAACAATTTAGCACAGGAAGTTTTAAAAGATCAAAACAAACAAAAGAGAAGTTTCCATGTGGCTAATAACGTTAATATTTATGTAATAAAATTGAAGCTTTTTAAAAAAAACAAACTTCTCACTTATTTTTTTTAAAGTTCAAAGACTGAAATGGCTGTTCTGCTCCCTTCAGCAAGGATGAAGCTGACTGACTAAACAGGGGAAAGAAATTCAAAAAATAATGTTTTTTGCTAAATTCTTTCAGTCACAGTAATGTTAAGTCTTACTAGTAACAGCGGCAGGTACAAGTTTTCTAGGCAGAAATGTGATGTTCAAGTTGATATTTTAAAGTTTTTTCAAGACTACCACAAATCAGAGAATTTACCAGACCAGATAAAGTTGTCGGATTCTCTCTAGTTTCTGCTGTGTAGTGGCTGCTTAAGAGAAACATTAGAGCGATGTCCAAACTGTCCCTAGCCTCTGTTTACCAGAAGCTGGGAATGGGCGATGGGATGGGTCACTTGATGATTAACTGTTCTGTTCGTTCCTTCTGGGGCATCTGGCATTGGCCGCTGTCAGAAGACAGGATACTGGGCTATATAGACCTGCTGAAATCTAATGTCAGTGAGACCCTGGCCCTGGGATGCTCTTAGGGTCTCACACACACACCATTACACTTGGCCTACACTCTCCTCCGCCTTAGCAGCTCAATTCTGGAGCACTGCTCCTTCCTACTTGTCAGAGGTATATAGATATGTACATAGTGCAAGAAAACATCCCTCCCAAACAAAATAGGCACCTAGAGTGCCCATCACTGAGTGGCACTGAAGTGTCATGTCAGGGGCAAGTTCTTAATCCCAGAGATTTTGCTTCTGCCATTTTGATAGAGCCTCAGTATCAGGGGAGAGAGGGGCTGGGATTCCTAGCCTAAAAAACAGAACCTGAGTAAAATAAAAAATTTAATGGATGGGTGTCTTGAGCAACAAGACCAGTCAACCAGCACAGCATGCAAAGCAGCAAGAGGACACAGAAAGGATTCTGTCTCACTGCCATGGACAGCAAGAAGGAGCTGAGGGAAGGTGAGATTCACTCAGCGCCACATGCTCTTGGGCGAGGAGGTGAAAGGACATCTAGGCCATAGGCACAGCCCTAATGGACACTGCTGGCCAAAAGAATCCAGTCTCGCATGCATGAGCCTCATACGTGGAATCCATGTAGACAATAACTTGAAGAACCACCCATGTTCCTATTCATTTGCAATCTATAAGCAACAGGACTGTAAGGATCCTACTGGAATTCTTCAGCTGCTGAAGCGGTTGACTCATGAATGTCACTGTAAAGGAGAAAAATGCCTTGAATGAGAGGTCTCCACTGAACATCTAGATGCTACAGAAAATAGTCCTGGTAGTTTACAGTAGTAGATGGAATTTTTCCCTCAAGCTCGATAATGAATCATTGTCCCAGGATGATGTTAAGGGAATCACAATTTTATTCAATGAAATGTAAAACTGAAGTTATCACTACCTGCAGTCATTAAAGAGCCCATATACATATTTTATATTTAGTATTTGTTTTGCCACTCAGTGTCCTTGCCAAATTCCTCTGAATTCCCTCTACAGTTTCATCTGGATACAGTAATATATTTCACTGCCTGCCCTAAGTGTTTGCATAGTGTTGCTGCATACTGTTAACAGTGGCTGCATTTCAGTGATGGGTCAAGGGATCCCTCTATAACCTTCACCTATCTTAAAGGAGGTTATGGAACTATCTGAATGTTGAAAGGCATTAAAAGGAATGTAAAACCATTATTAGTTCAAGGGGCACCCAGATCAAACAGGCAGACTGTTGCTTTCCTCAAATATCACTTCATGTCAACATGCAAAAGCCCTTTGGTTATTTTGCAGTTCTTGTTCTATACATCTCCCTTAACGCCTACATTTTTAAAAATTCTAGTTAGTAGTTATATCCTAACCCTTCCACTACTTCTGTGAGTGAGGGACAATGCACAATAAAAGATACTCTGTGAGGTACTGGGTGTGCGTAGGTCTTGATGGGCAAAAGGGTATGTTTTTTCCATCGTGATATTTCCATTGGGTTAGCCTAAGGCAACTGAAAAGCCTGAATTTTAACAGAGTTTTTCACATATGGTAAGCTAACTCAAGTGAGCTAATATGATGGCAAATGTACCCTATTTTTCCCCTTAAAACAAAGCCAAGGAGGATAATTCAGTATAGCTAGTGAAACAGATGAGCAAAGCTACAATTAAAATTACACAGAAAACAGCAAAGGGGTAAAATCCATAGATTCTGCTTTCAGCCAGAACCAGATCACTTTGCACCACTCCCCCAACTTAATCTGAAATAGTCCGATCACCTTCTGGCCATGTTATGAAGCTCCCCTTTTTTTCACAAGCATCTGAAAATGGGAGGGCAGTAGATTGGAAATTGTAAGGGAGGAGAATTGTTGAAGGGAGAGGAGATTAAGTTGCATGCGTGATGGCGGTAATGATTATTATACTTAACTCAATTGCTGCAATTAACTTATTCATAGACTTTAAGGCCCAAAAGGATCATTAGATCATCCACTTGACCTCTTGTATATCACAGACCATTCAATTTCACCCAGTTACCCCTATACTGAGCCCAAGAAAACTTGTGTTTGACTGATGTACATCTTCCAGAAAAGCATCCAGTGTTGATTTGAAGACACCATCACTTCCCTTTGTAGTTTGTTCCAATGGCTAATCATCCTCTTAAAAGTCTGTGAGACTCACTTCCAAGTTGAATTTGTTTGACTTTAGCTTCTAGTCATTGGTTCCTGTGCTCCTTTTCCCTGCTAGACTGAGGAGTCCGTTAGTAGTCACTATTTTCTCAATGAGAAGGTACCTATGCACTGCGAATCATGTCACCTCAATCTTTTTTGATAAACTAAACAGATTGAGTTTTACATCCTCATTGTAAGGCTTTTTTTCTTCAGCCCTCAATTTATTTTTGTGGAAGTTTTCTGCTCCCTCTCCAATTTTTCAACATCATTTTTAAAATGTGGACACGAGAAATGTACACAGTATTCTAGAATTTACATACATCACAAATAATATGCTATGTCTAGGGTATTAAGAGCATGTGAACAGGTGCCCTCTTAACATTTATATAAATCTACATCAAAATAAAAAAAAGTCCTTTACACACCAAACGGATTTATGCAGGACCCACAAATATCAAGGGTATTGTGCATTCTCATCTCTACATTTTAAGCTGTGTTTGAAGACTGCCTACTCCATCAGTTACACTAATTCAGGCTAACTCAAAGGACATTCCTCAATGCAACAGACAAATTCATCTTCCTAGTACAGGCCTAGTGATAGTGCTGCTCAGAAGTACGTGTCAGAAAATGATAGAGAGAACCTTTAGATTAAGTAGTGGCAAGCAGAAAATGCAGATGTGGGTTTGAGGTTTCCTGTGTGATTTAGCTGACTTAGCTGATATTATCATCTGACTTCAACTGCAGTTCTGCCTTTATATTATTTTTACCCACTATTAGAAGTGCTTCCTTGCAGGTTATTAGTTTGCTTGAAAAGAAACCTAGAAAAGTTACACCCGTATCTCTGCACAAAGCAAAAAATAATCTGTTCTGTTGTAGATCTGCAAGACTAGTCCTTCAAACATTTTGACAGAATCGCCAAGTCTTCCACAAATAGGACAAAGCATGCACAGGTCACCAAAACAGAGAAAATATGCAGGGTTCCTTTACATATAGATACACCAGAAAGCAACATCGGGGTACTTCATATACAATCTCAAAAATGCCTCCTTAGCATTTGTATGTGACTACATTAATTGCCTGCAGATTTAGTTTCCACGAAGTTAGATGCACACATATGAAGCAGTAGAATATAATGTACAAGTGTGACCCTGCTCAGTAATGGCAAATGGGGAAAGAAAAAATGTCTGAGATATTAGTGTACGCAAGGGTCTTTCACTGTTTGTCTCTTATTTTGCCGTCTTATTTCTAAGCGTAATCAAATAATTTCTGAGGTTTTTGTTGGGTGAGGGGACTTTAACAAACCTTTACTGTATTGATGTAGAAGACTGCTCATTTGCACCACTAGTTCCATTCATGATTAATTATTAGAGTAAGCTCCCTAGGTGAGTGGCTGAATCAACACTTCTTTTCTACAAGAAAATCGTCCCTCTATATCTGAGCTCCACTGCCTCACTTGTGTTTGACAGTTACAGCAGCAGCTAAGAACCAAGTGTAAGGAGAGAGAAACAAATAAGAGTTTAGACGATATAAATGATGGAAATTGGTTAGGAAGCCACTCTCTGCCCAATGGCTCTCCTTACAAGGTTTTATTTTACTTTGGAAGGGCGATATGAAGCAAGGGAAGATATATCTGCTGCATTTACAACAGACCATGGTAGGGGGAAAAGCGAGCATATTTTATCATTAAGTCTGTACAAACAAAAATATAGCAAAGGCAAAACTGAAAAGAGCGATTATATCTAGTGGCCAAGACTAGTTCTTAGGAGAAACTAAATGCAGTTGTGTCTAATGTACTAAAAAACACTGTTCGTTTAGTATGCTGCAGGTCCAAAAGGCCAAAAATATTAACTTGCATAAGCAGCATGAAACAAGCTGTGGTTACAAGTAGTTAGCATCAGTAAACCTCATATCCCAAAAGCTAATATGATCAGAACCAGCATTTTTCTTGCTTTCATCTATAAAGTGAAAATTATACACCAATACTCTTCCTGCTTAATGATTGTGATCATCACCCCCTTCAAGAATGCAACCATGGCTTCAAATGTGGAGACAAAAGGGGAGGGGAGGGAAGCATGGTAGAGGTTATTAAAACACATACAACCATACAACTCAGTATTACACTCCAGGTCAAATTCATCCTATAATCCCATTTAATCAGTTACAATTGCATTAGTTATGGATTTGTCTCATTACACTTTAGCTTTTGCAATAACATGTTTGTTTTCAAATGCCATAGTAATCCTAACATTTAAGATTTTATTTTTCACATTTTATTTAAACATTAAATATATTATAAAAAGCACAAAGTGATACATTTACTCTGAACTCCCAGAATCGCCTCCTTTTTAGTGTGTTTTTTTTTAAAGCCTTTAAATTAATTCAGTGCAACTTAAAGGTGCTGGCTTGGCCACCTGGAGACTGAAGTCCTATTTATGCAGAGAATAGGTGCCGCACAGACAGCGGCCATTAAAGCTTTATCACCCAGCCAATGTGACCACCTCCAATGATGAGAGTGCAGTGTCCATGTCAATTCAGTGTCCATGTCAATTTCATCTTTGGCCTTTCCGATGAGACTGTCAACAACCTGCAGACTTACATTTGCATTTAAAACATGAAGGTTCAAATGGTTTATTGTTTATTTACTTGCTAACCACAAGGTTAATTAAGGATTCTAGGTTTGAAGCATGCTTCCTGAAATGTCCCATGTCAGTGGTTTCCAAAACTCTTGCCCAGTTTGGCTTCTCTTTGAATATATTGGGGCTAGACATCCTCTCACCCATGTGTTCTTGTACTGTACCCCTAGTTCACATGTTCCTCGTGTTGCCTCTCCTTTCTATCCATTTTCTCCCCTCCTTGTCCTTTTTGGGGTATGTTTCTCCCTTCCTCCCTACAAATTTTTTTTTTATTCTCTGCATTTCTATTTTTCCCCCCCAATATTTTTTCACAGTTCTGCTCACTTGGTGACTCCTTTATTTCCACCAGGCAAACATGAAGGTCACATTATTGCTTTTGGAAGGGGACATCTGTTGGGAACATCCATTGGCCTCTTGCACAGTTGATCTGAACATCTCAGGAAAAGAGAAGCTTGGACTGAAGGCAGCCCTGGAAGCAGCTCAAACTGGGTCCCACTGCAGTCTTATACATAGCATGGCCCTTCAAAATCAGGGTTAGGCTAAGTTAGCAGGGCATTAGAGGAGAGTGAAAGAGGGGTCAGGATGGACAGAAGTCTGCAATGAGTTCTATGAAAAAGACGACTCCATGTCTGTCAACACAGCACCTTAAATGAGTACTAAATTCAGTTAATGGTTTGAGGCTTTTAATAGATGAAAGGTTTTTATTTAAAAAAAAGTTTGTTTTAAAAACAGATGTACTTTATAGCAAGATGTGAGACTCCTGACAGGTAAGTAATATTTTGTACTTACGCTATGCATTTATAACAAAGAAAGATGTAAATACAGACACCAGGAGCATGAACATCTATTAAACCCAGAACCTCCAGCACCAAAAATACAGGAATCTACCACCTGATCTAAAGCTAATTCTCACTTCTGTTAAGATTTTGGGTCACGGTGTCTGGTATGGCTTACATTTACGAGTGCCAATCTCATGTCAGACTCCCAAAAATATGAGGCAGAAACCCCAAACTGGTTGTACAGCCCATAATTAGATTTCACCAGCCCGTAACAAATGTGTACTCCTGGACTTCTATGTTAGTCTTATCTTGGAGCCATGGACTGTCCCCTTAAGCTCTCCAGCCCCTCTTTACCAACCAGGCAAAATGAACTCTATGATGAAATGTTACTAAAACCAAAATTCACCACACATGAGGTTCTTCCAACCCCAAAGGTCAATGGATGCTCCAGATCTCACACCAAAAACAATGCTGACATCCAATTTCTATAGTAAAATAAACTAAAGATTTATTAGCTAAGAAAAGAAATGAGATGTATTGAGAGGTTAAAGCAGGTAAAATATATAAACAGCTGGGCTAGAGTTTGTAAGTTCAATTGATAACAGAGATGTAATGTCTGCCAGTACCCATAAGTCTCTGAGGGTTACCCTGTCAAAGAAAGCTATTAGGTTTTTGGGTAACACTTGTGGATGTGAGGGAAGCTGTAGATGTGGTGTATCTTGACTTTAGTAAGACTTCTGGTTCTGTCTCGCATGACCTTCTCACAAACAAACCAGGAAAATACAACCTAGATGAAGCTACTATAAGGTGGGTACATAACTGGTTGGAAAAAACTGTTCCTAGAGAGTAGGTAACAGTGGTTCACAGGCAAGCTGGAAGGGCAAATACAGTGTAGTGCCGCAGGGATCGGTTGCGGGCCCAGTTCTGTTCAGGAGTGGTGGAAGCCCCCTAAAAGTGGGGGGTGCACAGGCTCCCTAAGTGGGCTCCACCCCTGTGCTACCCCCCCAAAACCCTACCCCCCCACACTGTTCAATATCTTCATCAATAATTTAGATAATAGCATAGAGAGGACACTTATACAGTTTGCAGACGATACCATGCTGGGAAGAGCTGCAAGTACTTTGAAGGAGAGAATTAAATTTCAAAATGCTTTGGATAAACTGGAGAAATTGTCTGAAGTAAACACGATGAAATTTAAGAAGGACAAATGCAAAGTACTCCATTTAGGAAGGAACAATCAGTTGCACACGTACAAAATGGGAACTGACTGCCTAGGAAGGAGCACTGCAGAAAGGGATCTGGGGGTCATACCAGATCACAAGCTAAATACAAGTCAACAGTGTAACACTTGCAAAAAAAAAAAAAAGCAAACATCATTCTGAGATATATTAGCAGGAGTGTTGTAAGCAAGACAAGTAGTAATTCTTCCGCTCTACTCTGCGCTGATTAGGCCTCAACTGGAGTATTATGTCCAGTTCTGGGCGCCACATTTCAGGGAATATGGGGAGAAATTGGAGAAAGTCCAGAGAGGAGCAACAAAAATGATTAAAGGTCTAGAAAACATGAGCTATGAGGGAACATTGAAAAAACTGGGTTTGTTTAGTCTGGAAAAGAGATTAATGAGAGGGGACATGATAACAGTTTTCAAATACATAAAAGGTTGTTACAAGGAGGAGGGAGGTACATTGTTCTCATTAACCTCTCAGGATAGTACAAGAGGCAATGGGCTTAAACTGCAGCAAGGGAAGTTTAGGTTGGACATTAGGAAAAACTTCCTGTCAGGGTGGCTAAGCGCTGGAATAAATTGCCTAGAGAGGTAGTGGAATCTCTCATCGGAGATTTTTAAGAGCAGGTTAGACAAACACCTGTCAGGCATGGTCTAAATAATCCTTAGTCCTGCCATGAGTCTAGGGGACTGGAGTAAATGACCTTTCGAGGTCCCTTCCAGTCCTACATTTCTATGAAAATGGCTTTGGGGACCTTTGTCTATTCACTCAGAATTCCCCCATCAGAATTAATCAGTCCAGAGATACAGGATCATGCCCAGGGTTTACTCTTATAGCTGTCTTCCCTGGAAAGCAGTCTGGTGTATGTTCCCACCACAGCATGGGTTTGTAGATTTCCCATTGTTGAATGTGAGGACCCATGCGTTGAAGCTAGCATGCTTCTCATTTATTGTTCTAAAGCTTCAATCCCAGTTAATGATCAATCCAATTGCATTTAGATACACCCACCCAGACAAACTTTCCCTAGTTTACAGGAACAAAGATAGCCAGAAACAATCCTTCATTAGTTTTCATGCAGTATTACATATTAACTAAATTCTCTTCTTAATGCTAACATACCTTTCGGTTTATAGCTAACTAAGTGCAAAGTAAATCAACAAGTTTCAGATGAGTGAAGATAATAACATTAGGATTTCACTAGTTTTCAAGCATTTGGGGCAAATGTAATTATCAAGCATATGCCTCGTGTATGTAATGTGGTAACATCCTCGTTTGTTCTATTCTAACAAGTGAATTGGCTTGAACACACTATGACCTTTTAACATTTCTTTTGTTTCTATTAGTAAGCTCTTGGCTTGAGCTGGCAGCCTGCTGGGGAGAGTCACTCACTGAATATTGGAAAGTCTTTTAAGCTCAGGTGCTAGAGGCCTCATTTTTTATGCTAAAAGTCCCAAGTTTGGCCGCACCAATAACCATGGCATCTGAGAGTATTCAGCCACCAGATTATACGGCCACTTTACTTTCAAAGTAAAAGAACATTATGAACTCATGAGATCATGGAATTAGAAACTGAAACTGATAGTCCTCTGCTTTTACTCAAAGAATATACAACACAGTTATTCATGGATTCAGCAGGAGGTGCAAGAATGTGCCTATACAAATATACAAAAATAAAGCATGAACAAAACGTATTACAAAATTTACTTTCCTTTTAGTTCTACGTATCAGAGAGCTATTGAAGATTGACAAACTTTCCATATGAATTATGAGACAGTCACATACACACAGTGCAGTCTGGCTATCTAGTATGTATTAACTTAGACCTAAAGGAAGTCCTTGTAAATGCTCTTTTTTTTTTTTTTTTAAAGTGACATTTAGGGCTTATCTACACCTACATTTTCTAGCACTCTAACTTGCTGGCTCAGAGATATGAAAAATCATCCCCAAGTGCAGCAAGTCTGAGCACTTTAAAGGCTAGTGTGGACAGGCTCTGAGTGCAGGAAGCCACGCTCCCAGCACTCAGAGCTATGCCCTTTGTAGAGGTAGATTACCAGGAGCATTGGAAGAGCTCTCTCTCAGCACTTGCGTGTGACCACACACAGTTCAAAGCACTTCTGCGGCAGCACTTTGAAGTTTCTAGTGTAGACGTAGCCTTCGATTTTAAAAGGAACTGAATCAACACAGTGAATTTTAGCTTCAGCCAGCTTAGGATCAAAGGAAAATGGCCCACCACACTTGAGTTAGTGTGTGCTAAAATGTTTAAATGTAGGAATACTGTCATTATTTAAGTGCAGTGGAAATAATCTTCCCTTCCCACACTCCACCCAAAGTAAACTCTTAATAATTAGGTATGTCCCCCGTCCCCCCCATTAACAGCACTGAAACTTGTGCTTTAATGGTTTGAGATCAGTGTCTTCCTCCGTCCCGAGAGATCATTATAGCCACATTTAGGCAAACCTCCAAAAATATAATTTGTGCTAAAAATGCCATTACATTATTGAATAGTTTCATTCTATTTCCTTCCCCAGCTTTTCATTCATTCCCAGAAAAGTGATTATAAATGTTTAATCTCTTGACTGAGGCATAAACAAAGTTGTCAAAAAGAACGTGAAATTTAACTGCCAAGTATATGAATTGTACATTTCTATATAAAGAAATTCTATTTTTAAAAATTCCTTGTAATTTTAAGGTGTCTATCACAAAAAAAACCCAAAACAAAACAGCTGAAGGACCAGGCCCTTACTTTGTATTCTAAATGCACAATACAAGTCCGATTTACACCATTACTTACCTTCCTCTCACTGCATTTACACGAGGCCTCAGGAAAAACTGTAATAAGTCTGAAGATTATCTTTTAAATTAATCTAGAAGGCTATCAAATGCCAGTATGACATGGAATATACTGAAACCTTCAGCGGATTGCTCAAGGGCAACATTTTAAGCTAAATAGATGGGATTCAACTGATAATTACATTCCTATCCTTTAAGTCTTTAATGCCAGTCAATCTGGTTTTATGGAAAATAGGTCTTGTCAAACAAACCTGATCAAATTCTCTGAAGAGATTACAAGTTTGATTGATAAAAGTAACTGCATAGATGTAACGTAGACTTTTGTAACGTGTTTAACTGTCAACATTAACTATTTCACTGAAGATCATTTTAGCAAGGAAAGCTGGCTAGTGTGCTTATTCCACAATCTTAATCTACTACTCATTCCTTCTTGGCTTCCAAAACCCTCTATTGTCCCTTCATAGCTGCCAAAACTTCCAGAATCCCTAGTAACAGGTTCCACAAGATAGTTCATTATGCTGTCAATACAAAAATCTTCAGCACACTGAACACTGAAAATTCATGGGCTGAGTGAATTCAATAGAATCAATATTAAAATAAATGCCACAGGGAATTCTGGGCTGGCTGTATTACTCATATTTTGGTCAGGAAAAAACCTGTTTTTAAAACCCACCCAAGATGGATGAAGAATTTCCAGTTAGTCACAGAATTCAGGAGCCTTATCACAGAGTTTAGGTACAGCTTGCTGCAGAGTACATAAGGCCTTGTATAAAGCTAATAGCACAAAATGCTTTTTGCAGGAGTTCTGAACAAAAGACAAATTAATTGTTCACTTCAGTCTTGCTGTATTATATAATGAACAGTGTGTGTTTCATAGTGTGGTATTTAGTTTCAGTGTCTGATGCACATCTCCCCCACATTAAATTATAGTTCTACCAGTACCTGAAGGTCTTGCAGTACACTTGCCTCCTAGCTGGAAACTTAACATTTTTGTTTTATTAATAAAAAGATTTTTCATGCCTAGCCCAATCTGAGAACAATCCTTCATGTTCTGCACAGGCCTGTGGAGTCTAAGCCAGAAGCCAATTATTAGCCAACTACTTCTAACTATACCAGCTATTGCAGTGTGACAACTCAGAAGAATATTAAGCTCCAGTTCCATATTATATAATGTTAAGGATGCTAGAATTGCTACACTGCTGGCTAATAACATACCAGATTAATACTCCATGCTGTGTAAACCCCAAAACACATCCATGTGGATTTAAGTAACTTGTCACTGCTGAGTATCAGAGGGATAGCCATGTTAGTTTGTATCCACAAAAACGCGGAGGAGTCTGGTGGCACCTTAAAGAATAAACACATTTATTTGGGCATAAGCTTTCATGGGTAAAAAACCCACTTCTTCAGATGCACTTGTAACTGTTGCTACATTAAAAGCCCTTGAAGTTCCACTAGAAATTTTATCTGCAATTATTACAGGAAGTGTGTAAAACAAGAATTGAATAGTGCATTTTAAGAGTTGCCTTGTCACACAACAATCAATAGAAAACTAAAAACAACATGTGTTGTACTTGCTGTTAGCTGTGTTTCGCTCATGATTTTGCATTAATAGGTGTTACACATAAAGGTACTTTATTTTAAACTAGTATTTATTACAACCCCCAATTTAACAGCAAGCAATTGCATTCATTGTGAAGGACTGTACTTGGAAATGAGTTTTTTCAGCTAATTACAGAAATTAGACAAATGAACTGATCTTGTTGCAACCAGTTAGCCTTTCAAAGTATCCTTGGTTGTGTTACAGGTACAAAGCCTGCTTAAAACAAACAAAAGGAAGTATTTTTTCACACAACGCACAGTTCAACCTGTGGAACTCCTTGCCAGAGGATGTTCTGAAGGCCAAGACTATAACAGGGTTCAAAAAAGAACTAGATAAATTCATGGAGGATAGGTCCATCAATGGCTATTAGCCAGGATAGGCAGGGATGGTGACCCTAGCCTGTGTTTGCCAGAAACTGGGAATGGGCGACAGGGAACGGACCATTTGATGATTACCTGTTCTGGTCATTCCCTCTGGGGCAGCTAGCACTGGCCACTATCGGAAGATAGGATACTGGGCTAGATGGACCTTTGTATGGCCGTTCTTAATCTAATGTTTAATGTATACTTCAGAATGGTGTCACCAAAGCTCTTATTTCACATAATTTCATTAAACTAGAAAGTTGGATTTTCAATCCACTCACAAAGCTGCCTCAGTAAAGAAGTCTAAAATTATCTTGGATTTTTCTTGACTCAGATTTTCCATCTTAGAGACTGCAGACCAAGATGAGCTTGTAATCCTTTGAACCATGAAATTGTCTCTATACTGGACATACATCAAGAAACATAATATTAAATCAGAGCATCAGTGAACTTGGGTTAATCACGTAGGTGGCCCTACGGACATCATAGCGGAGCACAAACTTACCACCCAAATGAGCACTAAAACTGCATCACAGGATCTCTTAAAACATTTCTCATCCCTTTTGCTCCACAGTAACTGAAACAAAGTCTTGTCCTACAGATTGGGGCGGGGATGTGAACCAGACTCCACCATCTGACGTCACTTCTGGAGGAACAGATCCGAGATATTACATTTTAAATCCACAACTTCACGATAGGTCAAATGCATGCCTAGTGTAACATGCTCATGCAAGAGACAGGCTCTGCAGTGGAATTACAAGTTAAATACCTTTGACAAAGGACTAGAGAATGTCAAGTACATTGATTGTTTAAAACTAGGCTCAGTAGGAGCCATTATTTGCCTACGCTAAACTGTATATAGAAGCAAAGATCTTCCCTGTGGCCTGTCATGATAAGATCATCTCATCTAGAAAGCTAAAGCTGCAGATCAACTAGCACATATGCTGGTAATATATCTTTCCTCTGCCCACACCTTGCTCCTAACTGCTCCCGCTGAATCCCTCACCAACATTTGTTTCCTGACATTCTTCCATGCTGCCTCTTCTGTCTGGAACATTTGCCTTCTCCTCCTCATGAAACTTCTCCCATTTAATCCATCAGCATTAGGTGGTAGATTAAGAATGAGCAATTTAATCTAAAAAGCCTGTTTGCACAGCACGTACAGGGCCTGCTGAGGTTACAGCAGCTCCTAGAAATGAAAACAGCATCATCCTGTGTGTCATAACAAATTCACTTGCTCTAGTTACTGATAGGCTATTCCATGCAGTGCTGTGCCTCAGCACCAAAAGCAGATAGCTGCGTATGGAGTGTTGAATGTTCCTGTGCAAAGAGGTGTAAACAATTTAAAAATCATAATTTATGTAATGTAACCTCTATTTTGATTGGTAATTTAAGCACTTAACCACAGAATTAGGAGCTTTTACAATTTTAAAATACACAGTACAAAAGAGGTGTTATGTCACTAGTGTAACATCTTGAAATGCTATAGCTCATGTCACAGAGATGTAAATACAGTTTGGAGTATGACCTTATTCAAAGCCTTAAAATCAGGGAAGGAAGCCAATAATCTCTGCAACACCTTAAAGTCAATGCATTTATCAATTTCTCTAGAGCAGTGTTTCCCAAACTAGGGACGCCGCTTGTTCAGGGAAAGCTTCTGGCAACCGGACCAGCTTGTTTACCTGCCGCACCCGCAGGTCTGGCCAATTCGCAGCTCCCACTGGCCATGGTTCACTGCTCCAGGCCAATGGGAGCTGTGGGAAGCGGCGGCCAGTAAGTCCCTTGGCCCACGCTGCTTCCTACAGCCCCCATTGGCCTGGAGCAGCGAACCGTGGCCAGTGGGAGCCGCAATCGGCCGAACTGTGGACGTGGCAGGTAAAAAAAAACGGCCCAGCCTGCCAGGGGCTTTCCCTAAACAAGTGTGAAAGTAGAATGAATTATATTGTGAAAATAGAAAGGATTAAAGAAATGCTGTCTGTACCTTTAAGAAAAACTGTTGGAATGCTGCAATCCAGGTGTCAGGAATACAGACATTCACATAGAACAATTGCACCATTTAAGGGCAATTGGTGAAGTATTAGCCTCAGATCCATAAAGAGTTAGTAAGGAAGTAGGATATGCATGCTGTGCCCCAGGTGAATTTTACAGTTTTGCTTTCTTCGTTCTTTTGTCTGATTCCCGCTCTTTTATCTGTATAAATAAGACTGTTTTGGCCTTGCATGGCCGCTCACATATTCTGAATGTTATTGGCAGAGCGCTGTGCTAATAAAACAGAGTGGTCTGACAAATTGTGAGTCCTGATTCTAACTTTGACAATTTGGAGGTTCCACCGAGATGGCAACCGTCTTCACTGGGGCTGTGTGATTCCTGACTGTTTTTGTGGGATGACCGTGGCAGCCGGCACCTGGGCATTTGGCCCAAGCGGTCCCCCAGTAGAGCGGAAAGGCGCACAGCCACAGTGAGGTCTACGCCATCGAACCTGTTGGTTCCCACTCTGTTCTGGTAGGGATCCCGGGATCTGACATCAGGAATCTGGTCAGGTAATTATTTCTGTGTTTTGTCCGGACTGAGGACTGTCCTGTCTCTGTGTCTATCTGTCCTCTTGTGGAGTGTTTGAGTCTGGGTGCCGTCTCTGTCTGGGGATCGGCGGACCAAGGGGTTCCTGTCCCTGCGGTCTGAGTGAGTGAAATCTGCACAATTGCAGCCGCACCACACCTTGGGTAAAACCCTTAGTGTGAAAGCAAGGGCAATTGAGGCAGTAGCCTGTGGGCTCCTTTTATGTGTTGCAGCAGGCATCGCTCTGACGACCCTGAATTTCCTTCTTGTGTGATTGGTGTGTGAAAGTTCTCCTGTACTGGTAACCAGACGTCTAAGTCAGGACAGTTCCCTAAATGAACGCCGGCTCATTTTATGTATTTAGGATGGGTCCAGACTCCTGTAAAAAGGGTCCAGACTCCTGTAAATTTCTGGGAAAATGGTCTAGGCTAACTCAGGAGGATCCCAAAACTCAGTGGCCACTGTTAAAATCTTGGAACAAAGACTGAGTGGACGTCTTAAAGGACAAACTCGGCCAACCTAAAACTAAATTGGCTAAAGGAGAGGTTAATTGTTTCATGCAGTGGTGGGAAGAGGCAAATCATAGGTGGACAAAATCAAAACTGGCCTCTCTCACTTATTCAAATAATAAGTTAAAAGCTTTATTAAAAGCCTCCTCTCCCACCACTAGACCGAGCGCTCCCCTTTACCCCGTTCTCCAAACCCCGGATCGATCCAAACCCCTTCATACTCCCATTTCATTGTAAAAAGGACAAAAAGTCCCTTGTTCTGTTCCCCTTTGTTGTCTGCCTCAGAAACTGATTCTTTATAGTGTCCCACTACCAATTCAGCAAGGTTGGGGGCGGGGGGGGGCTCCTCAACTAGCCCCCACCCTTTCTGGTCCCTTTCCTTGAACATTTCTTTCAAAATTGTGAAATAACCACAATATCATTCACAAACGGTTCATTGAAAAAAGCAGGATCGGGCCCAGACAAGCAAGCAAGCAACAGAAAAGAAACAGGTTGAAAGCCCTAAGGGAATAGTGTCAGGAGTAAAAAAAAAAAAAGTAGTAAGTGCAGGCATGAACCCCTGGAACAATACTTAAAAGGGTGAAATCTAAGGTGATAAAGGTGTCATTTTGGAACATAAACAAGTGCTTTAAGAAAAGAGAGTGAAAAGTTAACTATAGAGGCTGGAGAGAATTAAGCAGTTAAACTTTGTGAAAAATGTTAAAAAGGACCATGTTAAAGAGAGAGAATTCTTGGTTTCTTTGCAGACATTCTGAAGGGAAAATGGGCCCTTTTCCAAAAGAGTGCCTGTAAATAATCCTTATATATATACAGCTATGCAAAAACAAAGCAGTGTAAAAAAAAAAAATGTTAAGGAAAAGAAAATGTGTATGTATCTATTTGTCTGTGTATGTAAAGTTCTAAGAATCTAAACCAACACATCTGGTTTGTAAAACTACTGTTTTGTAGGTGTAAGATAAATTGATTTTGTTTTTGTTTTTAATGCCACTAAAAATTCATTTGACTCTTTGATTCAAAGTTGCAAAACTGACAGACCTTTTTGCAAGACACAGGTAATTAGTGTTGTTTGGCTTTGGGATTTAGTATTTAACCCTTAAGGGGTAACTTGATTCTTTACAAAAATTAAAATGTTTTTAAATGAAGACCAAGTCATGGCTGCAATAGGGCAGTCAGAATCAGGAGAATAGGTAGAGATTCTGGAGTCTTTTTGTTTGTTTGGTTTGTTTTTTGTAACAATAGCAGATAAGAGCTGTAATGACAGAATAAGAAGTTAACAGTGACCCTCTGAAGCAACAGCAGAGGTGAGGTGCACAAAACAAAAAGAAGCAATGTTAAAAACACTGAGCCTTAAAATGACTATGTGTAATCAGACTGTCACTTTAATAAAAGTACATGAAAACTCTGAAAAAAACAAAACAAAGTTATACCTTATGTAAAAATTAATATGGCTAATGTTTTTGAAAAGTTACAGTATAGAAAAAATGTGCATTTTCCGTAGGACATGTGCAGCGTATATTGTAGAAAGGGATGTAAAAAAAAATGCAAATGAAACATGCTGCTGAATTAAAATCCTATTAGGGCTCCAAAAAGAGCCGCAATAGGCTGTGTTTTCTTTTTCAAATCCCTGTGTGTTAAAACAGAGTCTCTGAGCTCTGCTGATGGCTTTGAATCCAAAAGCCTAGCCTGTGTTGATGCAAATTACCTAACTGATAAAAAAAAAGGTGAAAACTGCCAGCACAAACGAAGCTGCAAATAAAGAACATACCTGGTCAGCAAACAAACTGCCTACATAAAAGGCATGGTATAACAAGATACCTTTAATAAATTTGATGCTAATGTTACTGTTAATATTAAACATTAAAATAACTTTAATGTTAGTGAGTACCCCTGTAACAACTTGTAGTGTGTATGATTTTTGGAAAAATCCTTTAAAGTAATATGGTAATGATTCTTCTCAGCTATTACCTGTGAATAAACTTAAAGCTTAACACAGCAGGGAAAACATTACAAACTTGGTCTGCTATATAAGAGGCAAAACTTGAGGTACACCACCTCATGAATTTAATAACTAAACAGTGAAATAATTCTTGCATAACCCTTAAAATGTAGAAGCCATTAAAACCTGGCCTGCCTATTTTTAAAACAAAAAAAAACAAAAAAAAAACACAGGAAAATATGGGGGTAATTCCTCTGTTTTGCCTGCAGTCAGGAAGGGTATTTGTAAAAGAATGAAATCTTTAAGCAGTAAGCAATGCCACCCCAAAAGGGGTAGAAAACTGTTCTTTTTGTCTTTCAGATAATCCAAAGTACTGTATAATGGACTATGTGTATGTGTTAATTCTTGGGGAAAAGTGTTTAAAAAGTGCTAGCAACCCACCAGAAGACCTTGGCATTAAATGGCAAACAGTTACCAATCATCTGTTAAAAGGTAAAAAGGTAACATGGCTCCTAAAAAAATAAAAACAAAAATGTGGAAAACTGAACTATTCATATTATACATGCAAATGGGGACATGTTAAAAATTGCCACTGCATAAAAGCATAACAGCTTACCATTGGTATAACATTTTCTGGATGGTCTCCCACAACTACTGGCATACTAATATTACTACCCTAATTGTTTTTGGTTTTACATTGTATGTGTTTAATTGAAATGTTTAAAATGTGCTGGTGCATAAAACAAATGTATGTAAAGCTAAAGCCACAGGCCCAAATTACCTCCCAGTATTTTCTATTACGTGGACTAAATAAGAAGTGACACTGGCGATTAATAATCTTAGTGTCAAAAGGGGGATATGTAGGAGCAGGATTTTATAATATCCCATAAGAATTAAAGTATAATTTGATTTCATCCTGCTAGTCACTATTTTTAAATAGCAGAAAGAAATGACCCCCTGGGACTATAGGATTCTGTTTTCCCATATGCATTACAAATTGGGCCCTCTCTAACTCTTTGTTTTAAGATTTAGGTAGTAAGAGACAGGATTCTCTATTGTGTCTGTGTTAAGTAAATTAGAGAAACATTGAAGGCCTGGGTCTCAATGTAAATTGTCTTAGTTATCAATTGTAAAACTTAGCAAGGTTTAATTTGCAATGTTTTTTTTGTTCAATATAAAATAGTACTGTTTGTATTCTCAAATCTATTTGTGTGAATGAGGAATGTATGCATCAGGAAAAGATAAGGTGTGAAGGCCATTGTTACAGCCAGAGTCAAGGGACGGCTGTTAAACTCTCTGGCATCTCAGAGTGGATACATGCTTCGCAGTGTAAGAATGCACAGACCCCAGTGAACCAACCACCACCTCAGGACCACGCAGAGTCAATTTTTTTTGACTCCAGAAGAAGACGTAGAGGAACAGCCTGCAATACCTTACAATCTACGCTCTCGTAAGGGTTGCCAGAAGCAGATGACTACATAAAGCAAGGCCCAAGAAGAAGCAGTAGTGAGCCGAGCGCCTGCTGCCTGGTGGACTTAAAACTGTGAGTGCAGTTCCCTCAGTTGAGGTTGTCAGAACCAGAAGGGCCTTGCCTCCAACATGCAGCTCTGGTAGCGCCTGTTCCTCGGCTGCTGGTATCTTAAGGTCTGGGGTGCACACAATGACAATTCTTTTATCCAGCAGCAAGTGTGGATAGCTCAGACCCTTATTATTTCTAAATGCTGGGTCTGCAGCCACATCCCAGCCCACTCTCAAACTGGTGTTCCTGTCCTGGCTATCCCACTCAATTACCCAGACCTCACTGGAGGACCTTGTCTGTTTAACACAATATGGAACAGTAATGACACCTGGGAAGAGGCTATTGGCAGTTCCTTTACCCCACTTGGGGGAGCAATACACCAGGCAAAAAGGCTCCTAAGTAGTTAAATAATGGCAAATAAAACCAGAGAAAGTTTAAGAGCCCTGGCCAAGGAAACAGAGGCGATCGGACAGGTGGCCCTCCAGAACCGTCAGGCATTGGACATAGTGCTTGCGGCCAAAGGAGGGACCTGTGCTCTCACTGGAAAACAATGTATGTTTATACAATACCAATAAGGTAATAGATCGCTATAGCCACTTAGAACAAATCGCATATCTTCCTCATGAAGAGCTGAGTTCTTTATGGAAGTGGCTAAGTAACCTGTTTAATTTCTCTGGCATAGGAAACTGGTTGTTCAGGGAGCCCTAACTATCCTGTTTGAAATCTTAGTGATTTTTGTATGCTTTCAGTTAATCTGTTGTATCCAGAATTGTGTCACCCAGATGGCTGCCCCAAAACAGAGTGCTAATATAATGATTTTGAATATCACTGATGAACAAAAAGATAAGAAACGGTTAATTTGTGGAACCCAGTAATTGTTGGTCATGGCGTGCGCTTGACCAAAAGGAGGGATTGTGAAAGTAGAATGAATTATATTGTGAAAATAGAAAGGATTAAAGAAATGCTGTCTGTACCTTTAAGAAAAACTGTTGGAATGCTGCAATCCAGGTGTCAGGAATACAGACATTCACATAGAACAATTGCACCATTTAAGGGCAATTGGTGAAGTATTAGCCTCAGATCCATAAAGAGTTAGTAAGGAAGTAGGATATGCATGCTGTGCCCCAGGTGAATTTTACAGTTTTGCTTTCTTCGTTCTTTTGTCTGATTCCCGCTCTTTTATCTGTATAAATAAGACTGTTTTGGCCTTGCATGGCCGCTCACATATTCTGAATGTTATTGGCAGAGCGCTGTGCTAATAAAACAGAGTGGTCTGACAAATTGTGAGTCCTGATTCTAACTTTGACACAAGCGGTGCCCCAAGTTTGGGAAACACTGCTCTATAGCAAAGAGAAGAGCTTTAAAAATATTTTGCTTGGCCTAGTACCTAGCAAAAATCAAAATGGCTATAAACCTTACTAGAAGAGCCAGAACTGCAGAACACTGCTGACACAAACTTGAGATTGCACAATCTCATCTTGGCTTTAACGTTTACAGCATTTACTGACTTTCCAAACACTGAGAAGAAACAGGTGACTGCCACTACCCCAGATCTGCTCAAAAAATAAGAGTTTCTTTTTATTGAAAAACTAAATCAGAAAAAGAAAACAGGTAACGAAAAGAAGAGACAGAAACAGAAAAAAGAGGAGGAGGGTACAGAGGCATTGTGCAATAAACTACAGCATATTTCAGATTCCACAATTACGTGCCAACATCACAACACATCTACTTCTCCTGTCAGAAAGCAAAGAAGAACAGCAACCTGTACTAAAGAAACAAGTGCAGTTCTGCTGGCCCAATTACAAAGCCAAATGGAAAAACATCCAGACCACAGTTTCTCCAGCATATAAAAGATACATATTTAATGTGTGCATGCACTTAATAAAACAGATAAGAAACAAAAAGCCAATCCAAATATTTTCCACTGTTTCCCCCATCCTCCTCTGCAACTTTCTAAAATAAATGACACACCATTTTGTAAGTGGTTGAGGAAAATGTTTATGCTACTTGCCAAGATCCCCACCACTCACTCACCCTAGGCAAAGCACATACAAGAACTCCAGATGACTAGCAGACCAGGAGAGGCCCTCATTCAGAAACTCAAACACAGCCTCTGTACAAAATGCTGCGTCAATTTGAAAGAGGAGAATCACTAAGGTTAGCCACCCACCTTGAATACCTCAGAGAAGAAACCAGAGCCTATTTTCTCACAGGTGAAGTCATCAAGACGTGTAAGTCTGGAAAAGGCACTTATCAGGGCTCTGTACGAAGAGGTCCAAACTCTCCCCACCTGGGACACAGTCCCGTCACCTCCGCCACCCCCATCAAAGTCTTCAATGCGCTCCAAGCGTGGTGGAAATCCTGCTATTGAATTCCGTTTACTTCGATCCATTTTGGAAAATAAATGGCTCCTTTTGAAAAAGGAAGGATTTCTCACATCTTAGGTGCTTGAGTAGTTTTTCTTCTGGTTTGGTGGGATGCTAAAAAACAAAAAGAAAATTACATAAACTTAATTAGTTACTACTATTAGGGACACACCCAAAAAGAGTTCAACTCTTCATTCACACCTCTTTAGCCTGAGAAATTTAACTCTCACTAGGAAAAATAATCAGAATTCTAGTAAGCGTATAAAAGGGAACAACATACAGATGGACAGGGCCACCTTAAATGGCATTTTCTATCTTTAGATTCCAGAAATACCTTTTATTTATGGCTATAAGATTAAAGAGATACATACTTGAAGTACTGAGCCCCAAATACGGTAAGAAAAATCCTTCTATCCCTACACAAAGTTTTTTTTAATTAGTCAAATAAAATACATTCTCTATTTCACTAAGATTTTTTATTACCACAGTAACTCTTCACTTAATTTTGTAGTTATGTTCCTGAAAAATGCGATTTTAGGTGAAACGATGTTAAGCAAATCCAATTTCCCCATAAAAATTAATGTAAATGGGGGGTTAGGTTCCAGGGAAACACACAGCAATGATGACTGGAAGAGGGTGGGATATTTCCCGGGGAATGCCTTAGTGCTAAAGGATGAACTAGCACTCAGCTGAGCCCTTAAGGATTAACACATTGTTAATGTAGCCTCACACTCTACAAGGCGGCACAAATGGAGGGAGGGGAAACAGCACAGCAGATAGAGACACACACGGGGGGGGGGAGGTGCATTGCCCCTTTAAGTATGCTGACCGCACTCTAAGCACATTGCCTTTTTAAGTAGATCAGGAAGTTGAGACAGCAGCAACTACCAGCAAGCTCCCTCTGTCCTGAGCCCTGTTGTGTCTCCTCCCCACCCTCCTGCTCTATGGAAATACGGTAAGCAGGGTGCAGGAGCAGGGGGACACCCTGACATTAGCTCCCCCAAACCCCCCAAGCAAGCAGGAGGCTCCTGGGAGCAGCTCCAAGGCAGAGGGCAGGAGCAGCACATGGCAGTGTGGGGAGGGACAGCTGAACTGCAGGCAATTGATATCCTGTTGGGTGGCTGCCACACAGGGAACTTCGGGGAGCAGTTCTCTAATTGATCAGCAACATAACAACGAAACAACGTTAACCTGGACGACTTTAAGTGAGGAGTTACTGTACTAGTTTTAGGGACCCAGTGAGAAAAATAATGTTTTATGCGTCACCTTATTAGAGTAACAGTTAATGAACACTTCCCGTAACTCTGCTGCCATCACAAGAAAACCACTCTGCACTAAGACTTGACTCAGGATCCCTGGTCCAAAAAGCAGCACAACATCAAAATCAGATAAAGGACGATCTTCATTAGGTGTTAGTAGCAGCAGCACCTACATCCTTTATTCAGGTTTCCATACACTACAACTTCAGAGCCAACTCCCTTAACCTGTAAAAAGAATGAGAAGTACTTGTGGCACCTTAGAGACTAACAAATTTATTTGGGCATAAGCTTTCATGGGCTAAAACCCACTTCATCAGATGCATGGAGTAGAAAATACACTAGGAAGATATATACACACACACACACACACACACACAGAGAAAATGAAAAGATGGTGCTTGCTTTACCAACTCTAACAAGACAAATCAATTAAAGTGGGCTATTATCAGCAGAAGGAAAAATCACTTTTGTAGTGGTAATCAGGGTGGCCCATTTTGAACAGTTGACAAGAAGGTGTAACAGTAGTGATTATCACCCTGATTACCACTACAAAAGGCAACCTCCATCTTTTCATGTTCTATATATACACATACATGTATGTTTTTCCACTCCATGCACCTGATGAAGTGAGTTTTAGCCCACTAAAGCTTATGCCCAAGTAAATTTGTTAGTCTCTAAGGTGCCACAAGCACTCCTTGTTCTTTTTGCTGATACAGACTAACACAGTTACCACTCTGAATCCCTCAACCTGTATAAGTTATTACAGGCAATGTCTGCACTACCGCAGTAAATCGACCTATACTACGCAACTTCAGTTATGTGAACAACATAGCTGGAGTCGACGTACCTTAGGTCGAGTTATGACAGGGTCTACCCTGCGGGGGGTCAATAGGAGAAAAATCTCCCATCGACTTATCTTACTCTTCTCGTCAGGGGTAGAGTACAGGGGTCGACTGGAGAGCGATCTGCTGTCAATTTGGCAGGTCTTTACTAGACCTGCTAAATCGACTGCCAGTGGATAGATTTCAAAGCTTCAATCCCTGCTGTGGTGTAGACCTGCCCACAGTTAAACTGAAGCCAACAGGGCAATGACAGTTGAAGATTTAGTCCCAAGTCTATAACATCAATGATGTTACCACTCAAGGCAAAGTTCCCGAGTGGTTTGGGGGTTCTTTTTCTTTATTTAAAGCTACATTAATTTCCATTCAACTCAAAATACAGAACAAACTATGTTTGCCAAGTAGAAAAGTTAAACACACCAGTAAGGGGATGTGGTTTATTTTAGGAGGACAATGAAGTAATCAGGATGACTCTGAAACCTATCAAACCAAACTTGCACTGGCTAACTTGACAGCTGACCTACTTTTTTGTTTAAACCTTTAGGCTCACTAGGCTGTTCATCTTTTCATATTTAACTGCTCATTTACAGCAATTCAATGTGTCCTTGGAGAATCTGAGTTCTTCACAGACTGAATATATTTGTAAGGGTAAAGAGAAGGAAAAAAAGGGGGAGCCTGAAGCAGAAAAAACAGTGATATATATTGAAAAGTGGACAAGTGAAGTCACTAATGAGACAAGGAACAGATGAGGCAGTTATCACAGAATCATAGAATATCAGGGTTGGAAGGGACCTCAAGAGGTCATCTATTACAACTCCCTGTTCAAAGCAGGACCAATCCCCAACTAAATCATATACTTCTATTTACACAGATGCAGGAATCCTAAACCTGAAACAGCTATAAATGCCAATTTAAA
This sequence comes from Gopherus evgoodei, assembly GCF_007399415.2. Taxonomy (NCBI): domain Eukaryota; kingdom Metazoa; phylum Chordata; order Testudines; family Testudinidae; genus Gopherus; species Gopherus evgoodei. Next base: position 109,597,119 of record NC_044329.1, on the reverse strand, counting down.
AATAGTCTATTGAGTTTTAAAGGGCATTTAAAAAAACAGAGGCTCACCAGCTGTCCCTTGGACACACAGCAATATTGTTTATAAGCATGTTTTGTATGCAATGCATGTCTTATTTCATAGAAGATGTTACTTCAGTGCCAAAATGCCAAGAACACAGATGGTAACCCCTTTTCTGTTCAATAGTGAACTTTACTTTGCAACGCCAAATAACATTCAGATTATACTCTCAAGAAAAAGGAAAGAAGCAGTTACAGAATAAAAAAATGCTGCATCGTTCAAGTATCCTACCACTTATTTGACTAAATCCTTGGAAATGAAGGAGAAAGTATTAATAGCATTGGCTAGGGATTGCTTGATCTCCACAATGCAGAATATGGTGGTGTTCCTATAAAACTCTATGAACACTTTCCTATGCTGAATTTACCATGGAATTTCCACAACATATGCAAGCTGACCACACTTGGGCTCTTTGCTCGTTGAATATTATGCTGTGGTGGTCCACTGATATGCAGGAGATCAAGGTTCAATTTCTAACCTCAAATTCTTGCTCTGAGAGCTATTACGGTCTGGAAGTGCTACAGAAGCAGCAGCACAAGCATGACACCTGGCATCACTGCAACTGATAAGAGAACAGCACCAAAGCCTCTGAAAAGAATCCCCTGCTGAGCCATAAGGTTGATGCCCTGACAATTTCTGAGGTAGGTTAAAAATTAATAACAATAATTCTTAGTGCTTCAGCTGAGATCTGAACTAACATTTTGATGATTTAGAGAAGCACTAGGAAAGGAGACAGGGCTTTGGGGCTGTGCTTCGGCTCCACTCCAGCTCCAGGAAAAAACCTGCAGCTCTACTGCTCTGGAGCTGCTCCATGCTCCAGTTCCAGGCTCCCTTCCAAAGCCCTGAAAGTAGATGAAGAGTAAGGTGCTCAAGAATAGTGAACAAGGTGCAAAGAGGAAACGCAGCAGCAACTCATTTATATTTCCTGTTTAGACACAGCCTATCTTTGGAGAAGGACTACATAAAATAGCACTAGTGGAAGGCACAAAGTTGGGGTATGACTTATTTATGCTGAAGTAGCACCCATAATGTGCTAGGTGCTCTCTCAACACAGGATTGTCACAGTTCCTACCCCAAAGGGCTTACAATCAAAGCCCCGCTCCTGCACTGGATTTCACATGAAGTAAGCCCTTGAATTTGCACAAGTTATGTCTACACTGCAATTAGACACCTGCGTCTTGCCCATTCCAGGGGGACATGGGCTCACAAGGCTTGAGCTAAGGGGCAACTGTGGTATAGACACTGAGCCCAAGCTCTTGGGCCCTCGCATGGTCCTAGAGCCTGAGCTGCAGCCCAAGCCCAAATGCTTATACCAATTAAATAGTCCCTTAGCCCAAGTCAACTCGCATGGGCATCTAACTGTAGTGTAGACATACTCACAGAGCTCCTCAGACTTCAGTCAGGCACCACTGGGGCACAGGGATCCAGGCACTGGCGTTCTTTGCACGCTTGGGGACACAGTTTGTTAAGTTCTTAGGTGAAACTGTTGCATATATAAGATACAAGAGACTACTGTTGTCCCCTATGCTAGCAATCACCAAGCACAACAGATGTGACGTTAAATTGAGCAGGAGAGAAATAGGAAAAACCTCATAAGCAACTGGGTACCATTAAAAAAACAACATTACCAACTGGAGGTAAAAGGGGGAAAAAAAAATCAGTCTCTCAATATGCTTTCCCTGTTAGTTTGTTCTTTCAAAAAAAGAACTACACATGCATCATCCTTTATTACTGAAATCACATGGTGAACTTTGAGAAGATCTGTATAAGTCCCACACTGAAAAATAAAAACCCGAAAGGTTTTACCATCTGGATTCTCAAGTAACCCATTCCTTCATCTAGGCCACTTAAAGCTAGTCTAATTTCCAGAAAGTTACTCCATTTAGAAAATCTCCATGGAAATTACTAAGTTAGGAAATGTATTAGTCTCATTTTCTCACTAGGTTTGTACATGCAGCATTAGAAAGAGGAAAATTTCAAGAAAGAAGCATTTCAAACAGGCCTACTGTCATTTTGGCCAATTACACTAATGATCACATTCTCAATTAAATCATCCAGGGTTTAACTAACTGCCAAGAAAGTCTGAGGTACTTTAAAAAGAACAGGCGTACTTGTGGCACTTTAACCATACCAAGCAGTAAATTAAAGTGCACTGAACAGAATCCAAAACAATCCCGTTGCAAAACCAGAGCATTTTTAATATTAAAGTTCAGCCTGGAAAACTGTTAAATTGTGCTCAATAGCCTATTAAAAACACTGAACATGCTAGAAATGTTTTCTGCTTAACTGCTGGCTTTCACACTCCTGTCTGACATTCTTATACATTTGGTGTGGGTAGAAATAACCGACCACAAGTCAGTGTCTTTTAGGTATGGAAATATCTACAATATCTGTCTTCCAGAATGATTCCTTGCCTTACCCAATCATCCATCACTTTGCTAACAAGAACACTGTCCAAGTATCTTACATAATTTAAAAAAAAAAATTTATCAGTTCAAAGTCTTTTGGAAGCCTGAAGTGAATTTTTTTTCAAATAACTAAAATGTTTTCCTCTACTGCAGGAATTCATCAGTTTATTCCTGTAGGATTGCTTACAAAAGATTGTAGAATTTGTTTGTATTTTATTTCACTTGAGGTTTGAGTTTACAGATATAAGCTTTTGTTTCAAAAACACTGACAGACAGAAAAGCCCATTATGTCACATCGAAATATCTCCCAGGGCACTGCAAGGCAGCTCAAAAGACTATATAACCCAGTGCTTTGTATTTTATTTCTTTTCAAAGAGATATAAAAATCAGTCAAGTTTCAGGCCTCCCACCCTGACAGTGTCCCGTTAATGCCTCAAGACACAAAACAAAGTCTCTCCCAAATAAATGGGTTCAAGCCTGTTTTTACGAGATTCAGGCAAGTTTAAGCATGTGCATATTTACATACACAATTCAATCTTAAAAAGGCACAATTTATACTAGAAAATTGCCTGCTTTCTCTAACTGCACAGCAGCAACCATTAACTACATGTCTATATATTACACATACAGAGGACTTGTCACTAGGCATCTAGCCTGGAAGGTACAAGATCTGGTAGGTGCATGTTATTAATTTGGAAAAGTTTTCCAAAGAATGAGATGCCCAAGCTTTGACACAAGATACCTGCCAAATGTTAATCATCCAAGCTCACAGTTCTAAAACTGTGTTCCTGATCCAACATCAATCCACAGTGCTATCAGAACATACAGGAAACAGGTAGTCAGGGGTCACTTATCAATGCTATCACCATACAAGGGGTCAAAATTCACACACATCAACCAAGTCAAAATAAGTGCATTTTGAGGAACTTGGTTCCCTAAATCTATGAGAAGCAGAAGGCGGTAAAGCATAAGAGACCAAAAGAGCTCAGAACCTGGAATTCCAGAATTCTATTCCCAATGACTCCCTCTATGACAGTCATTCTCTATGTCTGATTTTCTCAGTATGTAAAATGGAGATAGTATTGGCCGTTTCACCAGGTGTGGGAGGAAATCAGTCAAAGTTTGTACAGCACTAAGGCCTTACCCAACTCCCACTGAAATCAATGGGGATCTGTAACGGGAAATAGACTGGGATCTATAGAACTCTTCTACACTAGGAAATTACACTGGGTTAGCTGACATGACTTAAAATACATAATGTAGACAAGAGCTGTCACATTTAACCCAACAGCACTTGTCTACACTGAATGTTATACATCACGTTAGTTAATGCATTCTAATACAATATAAATTCCTAGGTCAGACAGTCCAAGAACATTTCTTCTCTAGTCACCCCAGATGACAAGGTTATGTACAGTCATTCCCATCTACTTCTTGTTTTGCAGCAGAGTCCTTAGCTATGGGAACACAGGCACAACTACCTTTGCAAAGGTTTAGCAGTGACTTCCCTATGTATCACCACATGTAGCTCAAACATTGGTCCACAATATTAGGACACATCTATTAGTAAACCATAATTAATTGCATATCAAACACGGAAATATGGTAGATTTAACATCAGGAACTCAGAACGTTGCTCCAGTGTCAATGATTTTCCATAGGCTGCCCCTGACTGCACAGCTACAGAAGCTTGTATAGTGAGTGGATTCAGCATGAAACTAGAAGCTAAGAGCTCAAGAGTGATAATCCTTGCATGGTCATCAACTTCATGTGCCGTTTCAACAAGTAACTTAACTGCTTTCTCTTTTTCCCCACCCCCAAATCAGTAAAATGATGATGATATCTACCTTATTCCTTCATATGGGGCTGTGAGAATTAGTTCTATTTTCAAAACAGTGTAAAACCATTGAAGTGCAAATATACACACTATTTAGCTCTAAAGGCCATCAGACATTAGGCCCTGATAAACTCAGGATATTGAGCTACAAACAAATGCTAAATCCTGGATTTTTAATGTTATATTCATATTAAATATCTCTGATCTTTGTTGTTCCTGAAAGAGCAACTTTCTAACTCTAGACAGTGCTATCTTAACGTATGCTTTCCACAAAAAGACCCCAAGTTCCTCAGAAGTGACCTGCATTACCGCTGCTCTACTGGTCCAGAGACTGTCAGTTGGCTAAACTGTGTGGTAGTTGTGATGCCAATACACCGCCCAAAGAGGCTGAGCTGAAACAAATCTCTCACCTAATTTGTGAATCCAGCCAAGTTTGAATTCAGAAAAAGTGACTGACTGGTCATTAACCCCCTACAAAGAACCTTGGATTCAAGCCCAAATACAATGGTCACAAACATTTTTAAGCATCTAACACTCATTCAGGAAATATAAATTCAATAATAAGCCTGAAATACTAACTTATGTCCTTAGTGTTCTGCCAATAACTTCTAGGGTCCATTTAATTTAAAGGTAACCATATTAAGGGACCTGAACCACCTGCTAGTCTCCTAACCTAGTTGTTACAGTTCCACTTTGTAACACACACAAGACCCAATGCTAAGCAGGCTAAAGACAGATACATGATTTGCTTTAGCTTGGTTACAACACATGGTTGCTATATTTAAATGATCCATTTCAGACAAGGTACATATCCCTTTTGAGAGACAGGAAACGTGAGTTGTCTAGAAGGCATAATGACCCCAGTTTGTCCACCCCAGCACAGAGCAGTACAGAGGTCAGAGCAGTACTGAGAGGAAGTGGCTTTTGTCTCCTGGATTCTGGAGTTGCTGGGGCTTGCCTAGGCACAACGCAGGTTAGGGTAGCCCTAAATAATGCCCTGGAGGTCAAGACACCTAATATTCAAGGCTAGGAATGCACTGGTCATATCCCTTCCCACCCTTTCACTGGGGGCTATCCCCCTCTGCATTTGGAGTATTCTTACGGAATAGGAAGCAGCATTCAGGTACTTTGCAGCCCCTTTACCAATGCAAACAGGCCATAAGGCAATGAAGAATCTAGCCCAACAAAGGAAGGAACAAAAGATAAAGAAGTGCTGGGAAAGATAAAATGAAGAGATGTATGTATCCTTGAGTGTAAAAAGAGAAGAGAAACAGGTGGTCTGTTAGGTTACTCTCATTCATGAGGGATAGTCATTTTAACTTTTATTTTTCAATTTACAGAGCATAAACAGAAGGTTAAAATCTCTCCAAACATTTCAGCCATACAGAAAATAAGAACCTGGCTGAAACAACACATGATTTTACTTCATGTCACATAATGCAGACTTGGCTTTTATATGTCAATTTATAAAAACTCACAGAGCTAAAATATATAAAAAGAGTGCCTTGAAAAGCACAGGCAGTTTAGTTATTTACCTTGTGACTACAGAGATCACAAAAGTTCTGCATATCAACTATTTACAACAACTATAACAATAACAATATATAACATTGTTTATTTAGCATGGTAGGTGTGCAATAAAAAAGTCATCAGACATAACACAAGGAGGCTAAAAGAGCAGGAGTACTTGTGGCACCTTAGAGACTAAAATTTATTTGAGCATGAGCTTTTGTTTCACTCTGAAACAAGGAGACTAGACAACAGATGGGGGTGAAGTGGGAGGGGTACAAGTGACTGATCATGAGATATACTTATTGCTACATATGCATTTTGTTAGTTCCTTTTTTATAATATATTAAAATTTGAAGAGAGTGTGAAGGTCAGAACAGAGGTCAGCTTACATAATTTACATTTTCAAAGCTCTACACAAATATTGACTGTTTTTCCCACCCAGAAGAGAGTCATTTTTGCATTCATTTGCAAAAAACTGTGGCCTGTAATAATACTCTTTCATTATGCAAAGGTCTGGATTACAGGAATAATACAAAAAAGGAATCAAATAAGCTAATAGATCATAACTGTTTGTTGTTCTTTTCTGATTGCATGCTTGAGGGAAGAGCCCCTCTAGCTTTGTGACCTATCACAAATATTTGTGAAATCACTTGCATAAAGAGCCACAATTATAAACATACATGTTTCAATGCAGTGGATCTTGTAATAGTTAAACCTTTTCATTATTATTATTATTATTAAAGGATAATGTTTTAAGTTACAGGCACTGTACACTTTCAATTTTGGATAATTTCATTTTTGCCATGTGCTTCTCTATATTATACACTGAAGCAAGAAATATCCATCCTCATCTCTCCCCCCCTCCCCCACCCAATCCTTCAGAGTAGAAACAGGTGATGTACTGGCACAAGAATGGCTTAGCCCAGTGAATTTAAAAAGACAGTATACACTTTCCATCAAGTGTTGAACAATGTCACAAAGATCTGCAGTACAAGCTAATCATGTTTTATATGCAGCTGTTTACATTAAGCCAGAACAAAACAGTGCAGATAGAATTATACAGCAGATGTCTGTGGCCAGGCGGTAAGGGCCAGACAGCAATCACACACCTTTTATTGACCTAGTAGATTATACAACAATACACACGTTTTCAAGCCAAAAAGACTTGGTAAAAATGTTTATGGAACATCCACTGCCATGTCAGACCTTCCCATAAAACACTTTTCTAAAGTTATAAATTCCAATGCATCATTCCATGTGCAGATTATAAATGTACTGATCTGCAGATTGAGTGAGATGCTATAATTCTGATCTCAGACTATGAAAAATTATTACTACTTCAGAGGATATGTAAAGCTCATTTTTAAATAACAGTTTATATATTAACCTAAATAATGGTTAGAAGTTTCAATCTCTTACCATACAAAAAATACAAATAAAAGTCTCTCAGAGACCTCACGATAAGATACAAAAACAATTCCATCAAATAATAACTGCAATTGTTTCAACTCACAAGACTCAGTATTCAGCTGAGCACTTAAAAAGTTCCACAGTAACTGGAATGGCATATACTAAGAAGTATCGCTTAAATTTAAAAAGCATCTTTCATCTGAAAATCATAAAAAATATAAACATACATCTGCATGGCCGAGTCTGTCATTAACACAAGTTTGGTGACAACGGTGGTGTGCCACAGAAAGGAATACTAACAATCAAACCCACACCAAGCATGGCCTTCCTGGCATTGAAGGGATAACTCAAAAGTATCAACATGCCCTGGTAACAAGTATGGCTCCAATGAATCCTCCCCCTACCAGAGTGACTGGATTTGTGTTTGTACCTTAGGTGGCTGCTTAAGAAGCTTCCACTGTAATGCTATGGACTTTAATAGCACCTTTCCTCCAAATATCTCAAGGCAAACAGACCCACTTGCACCTGTGTAACCAAGCCCAATATTATGGTTCTAGGCAGCAGACTGCAAAATAACCTGTGGGGCAGCAAGACAAGGTGCTGTCCCGGACCCACTGCTCCCCACCCGACCCTGTGACAAGCTGGACCCCCTTCTCACCCCCGCCCCTCCAAACACACTGACAAGCTGCTCTTCCCCCGCCCCCCGACAGGCTGCTCTTCCCCCTGCCCCCCCCGCCCGCGGACAGGCTGTTCTTCCCCCGACCCCCTCCCTCCCGACAACCTGCTCTTCCCCCTGCCCCCCCCCGCCCGCGGACAGGCTGCTCTTCCCCTGACCCCCCCAGCCCCCCGCCAGGCTGCTCTTCCCCCTTCCCCCCGCCAGGCTGCTCTTCCCCCGACTCCCTTCCCCCCCGCCCCCCGACAGGCTGCTCCTCCCCCGACCGCCTGCTCTTCCCCCTGCCCCCCCCGCCCCCTGACAGGCTGCTCTTCCCCCCGCCCCCTGACAGGCTGCTCTTCCCCCTGCCCCCTCCCCCCGCCCCCTGACAGGCTGCTCTTCCCCCGACCCCCGCCAGGCTGCTCTTCCCCCGACCCCCTTCCCCCCGCCGACCGGCCGCTCTTCCCCCGACCCCCTCCCCCCCCGACAGACTGCTCTTCCCCGACCCCTCGATCCCCCCTCGCCAAGCGGCTCCCTCCTGCTCCAGGACCTCCCCCAGTGCCCCCCCGCGCCCTCCAGCCCGCCCCGCCCGCGGCCCCCCGCAGCAGCACTGACGGACACCAGCGGCAGCTCCCCGCCCGCGCTCTCACCTGCAGCCAGGCCCGAGCGGCAGCAGGGCCCGCGCGCCGCGAGGTCTCTCATAGCCGCGTCCCGCACCGGCCCCTCCGCGCCCAGGGGAGGGTCTGTGGCCCCCGCCGCAAGCGAGGGGGGGCCATGTGGGGCGAGCCCCGCACCAGCCGGGCCCAAGGGGAGGGGCCGCTGCGCCCCCGCCTCTACCCGCCCAGCGCCTCGCTCCGGCCCAGCCCCCCTCGCCTCAGCGCCACCGCGGGCCCGCCTGCGACTGAGCCACTCAGGCCCCAACACAGGGGCGGCCCCGAACGAAGAACGCCCAAACCACTGCCTCCAATCGGCACCGCTGGATGCTTGATGGACAGCCCAGCTCGACCAATCAAAGATTCCCCCTTATGGTTGGCCAAAATTATTTGATTGACAGACATCTCGGCCGTCCAGAATGAAATGCAACAAAGCTCCGGCAACGGCCGGACCCACTAGGAAGTAAGGGAAGGGACTGAGTGGGCGGGAATGGAGGGGGCGTTGCTAGGGGCGCCTCAAACCGATTGGCCAGCAGTTGAAGGCGGGGTGTAAATAAAGGATTGTCCAATAAGAGTGAGTATAGCGGTGATTGACAGGTATAATAGCCAGTTATAAATTATTTATGAGGCGAGTGAGCGTGAAGCTGTCAACAGGGCTAGTGCATCAATGGCGTGGGAGGGGTAATGGGCGAGAGCCTGGTCTGGAGCCGTGGTGCGAACAGCACCCAGAATGCACTGCGCCGCCCAGTTCTAAGGGCCAGGGGGGGCACAGGGGCAGCCAGGCTCCGTGCGGGGGGAGGACACAGGGTCTGTGCGGGGGGGCACAGGGGAGACAGGATTCGTGCGGGGGGGCACGGGGCAGCCAGGCTGTGTGCGGGGACACAGGGTCTGTGCGGGGAGGGGGCACAGAGGGAGACAGGATTCACGCGGGGGGGCACGGGGCAGCCAGGCTGTGTGCGCGGGAGGGGGCAAAGGGGGACACAGGGTCTGTGCGGGGGGGGCACGGGGCAGCCAGGCTGTGTGCGGGGACACAGGGTCTGTGCGGGAGGGGCACAGAGGGAGACAGGATTCGTGCGGGGGGGCACAGGGGGACAAAGGGTCTGTGCGGGGGGGCACAGGGGCAGCCAGGCTGTGTGCGGGGACACAGGGTCTGTGCGGGGGGGCACAGAGGGAGACAGGATTCGTGCGGGGGGGCACAGGGGGACACAGGGTCTGTGCGGGGGGGCACGGGGGCAGCCAGGCTGTGTGCGAGGGGGGCACAGAGGGAGACAGAATTCGTGCAGGGGGGGCACAGAGGGAGACAGAATTCGTGCAGGGGGGGCACAGGGGGACACAGGATCAGTGCGGGGGGGCACGGGGACACAGGGTCTGTGGGGGGGGGCACAGAGGGAGACAGGCTCCCTGCGGGGGAGGCACAGGGGGACACAGGGTCCGTGCGGGGGTGGCACAGAGGGAGACAGGGCCTGACCTGTGGGGAGGGGGCTCAGGGGGTGACAGGGTCTGTGGGGGGGGGGCACAGGGGGAGACAGGACCTGACCTGGGGGGGGCACAGGGGGTGACAGGGTCTGTGCGGGGGCGGCACAGAGGGAGACAGGGCCTGACCTGGGGGGGGCACAGGGGGCGACAGGGTCTGTGGTGGGGAGGGCACAGAGGGATACAGGACCTGACCTGGGGGGGCACCGGGGGCGACAGGGTCTGTGGTGGGGAGGGCACAGGGGGAGACAGGACCTGACCTGGGGGGGCACCGGGGGCGACAGGGTCTGTGGTGGGGAGGGCACAGAGGGATACAGGACCTGACCTGGGGGGGGCACAGGGGGCGACAGGGTCTGTGGTGGGGAGGGCACAGGGGGAGACAGGACCTGACCTGGGGGGGCACCGGGGGCGACAGGGTCTGTGCGAGGGCGGCACAGAGGGAGTCAGGACCTGACCTGGGGGAGCACCGGGGGCGACAGGGTCTGTGCGGGGGCGGCACAGAGGAAGACAGGGCCTGACCTGTGGGGGGGCACAGGGGGCGACAGGGTCTGTGGTGGGGAGGGCACAGAGGGATACAGGGCCTGACCGGCGGGGGGCCTGATGCACTCTGCCTCAGACAACCAGGAAGCCTTCTGCTTGGATTACCAGTGTAACTGACCATGGCCAAGTACCCAGGGTTGTCTGCAGGGCTCAGTCCTGTGACAGTCAGCACCAAACGCACAAGCCTGAGTAGCACCTGTGCTAAATGAGTGTTAGCAATCAGTGAGTTGTTATAATCCCAGGGGACACACGCTACATTATACATGGTTATTACATATTCCTCCCCAGACAACATGGCCCCAAGTGGTAATAACGGTTCCTACTAGTTCACATCCCCGCTGGGGCATCTTCTGGTAAATCACCCCTGGTTACTTTGTTACAGATACCACAGTGATCAATGCAGATGGAACTCTGATCATTCAGCTCCCAAAAACTCTCTCTACTAGTTCAATTCAAGAGTTCCCTGTGCCATGAGCAGGTAGCAGGCTGTTATCCTTGTTGCAGACAACTACTAAAGGCACAAGCGGAGGCATTTAAGCCAGAAGTATTGTGATGCCTTGCTGGTATCTGTCATCTTTATGGGCCGCACCTCTGATCAGATTGAGACAAAGCTCTGCATGCCAGGACCAGTTGTCTCCATAGGGCCATACCTCTACTTTAAATATCAGAATACCTGTAGCCTCATCCATTTTACACAAGTTAGTTGATCTTCTGGAAAATTGTCAACATGGTTCCATTATGTGAGCAAAATTTAGATGCTCGTGTTTGAGGATATTTACTCCTACCGTGTATCCTGACCCGAGTATAAAGTTACGGTGACACCTAGTGCTCAAACAAATAAACAGATGTAGCAACAGAAATTACATAGAAAATAGAGGAGAAGATGTATTAGGTCACATATCAACCATCCTCTCAGGAGGATGTCATGATTTCAGCATTTTGGGAGGAGTCAGACACATAAAGCAAGGGAAGAAATTTTGCCTGATAGCAAATATCAGCCTGGAAGTGGACATTTTGTGCACAGAGGGAAACATGCACAGAGGAATACAGAAACAACAAGGAGTCCGATGGCACCTTAAACACTAACAGATTTATTTGGGCATAAGCTTTTGTGGGTAAAAAACCTCACTTCTTCATATAGATTCATAGACTCTAGGACTGGTAGGGACTTTGAGAGGTCATCGAGTCCAGTCCCCTGCCCTCATGGCAGGACCAAATACTGTCTAGACCATCCCTGATAGACATTTATCTAACTTACTCTTAAATATCTCCAGAGATGGAGATTCCACAACCTCCCTAGGCAATTTATTCCAGTGTTTAACTACTCTGACATTTAGGAACTTTTTCCTAATGTCCAACCTACATCTCCCTTGCTGCAGTTTAAGCCCATTGCTTCTTGTTCTATCCTTAGAGGCTAAGGTGAACAAGTTTTCTCCCTCCTCCTGATGACACCCTTTTAGATACCTGAAAAATGCTATCATGTCCCCTCTAAGTCTTCTCTTTTCCAAACTAAATAAACCCAATTCTTTCAGCCTTCCTTCATAGGTCATGTTTTTAAGACCTTTAATCATTCTTGTTGCTCTTCTCTGGACCCTCTCCAATTTCTCCACATCTGTCTTGAAATGCGGTGCCCAGAACTGGACACAATACTCCAGTTGAGGCCTAACCAGCGCAGAGTAGAGCAGAAGAATGACTTCTCCTGTCTTGTTTACAACACACCTGTTAATGCATCCCAGAATCATGTTTGCTTTTTTTGCAACAGTATCACACTGTTGACTCATATTTAGCTTGTGGCCCACTATGACCCCTAGATCTCTTTCTGCCATACTCCTTCCTAGACAGTCTCTTCCCATCCTATATGTGTGAAACTGATTGTTCCTTCCTAAGTGGAGCACTTTGCGTTTGTCTTTATTGAACTTCATCCAGTTTACCTCAGACCATTTCTCCAATTTGTCCAGATCATTTTGAATTTTGACCCTGTCCTCCAAAGCAGTTGCAATCCCTCCCAGTTTGGTATCGTCTGCAAACTTAATAAGCGTATTTTCTATGCCAACATCTAAGTCATTGATGAAGATATTGAACAGAGCCGGTCCCAAAACAGACCCCTGCGGAACCCCACTTGTTATACCTTTCCAGCAGGATTGGGAGCCATTAATAACTACTCTTTGAGTAGGGTTATCCAGCTAGTTATGCACCCACTTTATAGTAGCCCCATCTAAATTGTATTTGCCTAGTTTATCGTTAGGATATCATCCAAGACCGTATCAAATGCCTTACTAAAGTCTAGGTATACCACATCCACCGCTTCTCCCTTATCCACAAGGCTCGTTATCCTATCAAAGAAAGCTGTCAGATTGGTTTGACACGATTTGTTCTTTACAAATCCATGCTGGCTATTCCCTATCACCTTACCACCTTCCAAGTGTTTGCAGATGATTTCTTTAATTACTTGCTCCATTATCTTCCCTGGCACAAAAGTTAAACTAACTGGTCTGTAGTTTCCTGGGTTGTTTTTATTTCCCTTTTTAGAGATGGGCACTATATTTGCCCTTTTCCAGTCTTCTGGAATCTCTCCCGTCACCCATGACTTTCCAAAGATAATAGCTAGAGGCTCAGATACCTCCTCTATTAACTCCTTGAGTATTCTAGGATGCATTTCATCAGGCCCTGGTGACTTGCAGGCATCTAACTTTTCTAACTGATTTTTAACTTGCTCTTTTATTATTTTATCTTCTAAACCTACCCTCTTCCCATAAGCATTCACTACGTTAGACATTCCTTCAGACTTCTCAGTGAAGACCGAAACAAAGAAGTCATTAAGCATCTCTGCCATTTCCAAGTTTCCCGTTACTGTTTCTCCCTCCTCACTGAGCAGTGGGCCTACTCTGTCCTTGGTCTTCCTCTTGCTTCTAATGTATTGATAAAAAGTCTTCTTGTTTCTCTTTATTGCCATAGCTAGTTTGAGCTCATTTTGTGCCTTTGCCTTTCTAATCTTGCCCCTGCATTCCTGTGCTATTTGCCTATATTCATCCTTTGTAATCTGAACCTTTGTAATCTGCATCTGTAACTTTCACATGGAGTGAAAGTTACAGATGCAGACATTATATAATGACACATGAAGAGAAGGGAGTACAGAGTCTGTACTAGCTTGCACTGTAAAAATCTGTTTGGGTTGTGGGGACATGATGCTGTGAAGAGTAGCTCTCTCCCAGTCTTGCCTCCATTGCCTTCACTGGAATTATACCAGGGACAAATTTGGCCCTCTGTGCCTCAGTTTCCCCGTCTGATAAATGGGAATTATGAGAACTTCACAATGAGTGGTAAGTTTTAATTAATTAATGTCCATAAAGTGATTTGATGTTCTCAGATGGAAAGGCAAAATATTATAAACATACACACTCATCTAAACCAAAGGAAGAGCTGACTCCAAAAACCTCTTCATCTCTTCATTCTTTTTTGAATGACTTCTGCAGGACTAGTCTCTCAACAAATGTCACTTAATTACAGTTTAATGGAGACTTACCTATCCTGGGATTCAGTTAATTGCTTTTGATGCATAAACAACATAAAATTTCAGCCTAAACAGTTCAAGTTTGGCAAAGTTATGAGCAACTTAAAAAGCATCTCAGAATAGGAAGTGTCAGACAACCTTAACTATTGCAATGCGCCAGTTCTGGCTACGGTATATGATATTTTCTCTGTGTATTGTCATTGATTCTACAGTCTCCTCTTTCTAATTTAGTCTAAACAAAATTTGATTCACATTCATAATGGAAGTATCAGTAGCAACTCCATTGTTCAAGTTGAGTTGAGATTTACACTTAAAGCATGATTCGAGTCTGTTTCATGTTTTAGTAACTAAATTTATTCTCCAAATTTTGCACAAATTTTTGATTGACTTTTCTCTGTCAGTTTAATGGAAAAATCTTTACTAACTTTTGCAGAGGAGACATTTTTAAAGCACTCTCTTTTTTTTAATTTTTATCTTATTTTCCCCATTTTTCTTTTGAGTTTCTCTAGCTAAAAAAACAAAACAAAACAGTCACCACTTGGTAAGGCAACTCCTATCTTTTCATGTACTGTGTATATATCTACCTGCTACTGTATTTTCCACTCCATGCATCTGATGAAGCGGGTTCTATCCCACGAAAGCTTATGCCCAAATAAATGTGTTAGTCTCTAAGGTGCCACAAGGACTCCTTATTGTTTTTACCACAAACTCAAAACTTTACACCTTTTCCACATACCCCAATGTGTATTCTGCTAACATCTGAGCCATAAAGCACTGTCCAATGTTTACAATTAAGTCAATTAAACATAGAGAATTATGAAGTTATTCATCAGAACCTAATTCAGCTGTCCCAGTAAAGCAGACAGAACTATTCAGATCTGTCAGCTACTTCTGTTTTCTGATGCTCTGGGGATAGCTGCCTTTGTAGCAAAATTGCAAGCGTCTGCCCTCTTGACAGCATGAATTCAAGAATGGCCCCTTTCACTCAAAAGAAATTCCTTAATTAACACTTTGGGGCTTTACATTCAAGTTCAGTTTATTGAAACAGTTAATTCTCAAGCAAAAGTTAAAAGATTGTGTAAACCAAACTCTTAAACATCTCAGTGTTTTCATGTCCATGCAGCAGATTGTGAATATTCAGCATGGTGGGAATCCTCTAGAATCAAGTGTCTATTGCTGCTTAATTCTCAGTGAAACTACCTGCAATGCATTTTTTTTTAATCTAGCTGTTCCCCAGAACTCTGTTATACCAGTTGGTACTTTAAAGCAGTTATTAATTAGCTCCAAGGTGACACCTTGTGGTAGCCATTCCAACTATTTTGGATATAATGCCTATACTGAATCAAAAACATTCTCTTTCGCCCACTCTGTCCTTCCAAAAATGTCATCCAGTTTCTGCATTTCAACATGATTTCAATCTGTCTCTAATATACCTACAGACGTCTTTGTTGGCAACTTTCATGTACAGGAATTTATATGAACTGGGGGTGTGGAGTAACATTACCACCCTATGCCAGTTCAATCTAGTAATCACAAGCCTCATTTCCTCTGTAGAAACACTGTTCATCTATCTCAGGGGTGGCCAGCCTGAGCCTGAAAAGGAGCCAGAATTTACCAATGTACATTGCCAAAGAGCCACAGTAATATGTCAGCAGCCCCTCATCAGCTCTTTCCTGCCCCAGTGCCTCCCGCCCACCGGCAGCCCCACTGATCAGCGCCTCCCCCTCCCTCCCTGCACCTCCCAATCAGCTGTTTTGTGGCATGCAGGAGGCTCTGGGCAGGGGGGAGGAGTGATGGCACGGCAGGTTCAGGGGAGGGGACGGGAAGGCATGGAAGAGGGGCAGGGCGTTTGGCAGAGCCAGGGGTTGAGCAGTGAGCAACTGGAAAGTTGGCACCTGTAGCTCCAGCCCTGGACTCGGTGCCTATACAAGGAGCTGCATATTAACGTCTGAAGAGCGACATGTGGCTCCGGAGCCATAGGTTGGCCACCCCTGATCTATCCATTTTTAATGTGCTCATCACTTGTGACGTTATGCTCATAATTACGTGAGGAAATGATCCACATTAGTAAGAGGATTTAAAAAGGGGATATTGTTATGAGCCCCAGTACTGCTGACAGATAATCAAAACTCTTCTTTACCTCTAGCTGTAGAGGCCTGGAGCAGAAGAGCATGAGTTTAGCTGGTGACTACATGTGTACATACATCAACAGCGACAGCCTGGTCTGAAACCAAAGTTACATGCTGACTGTTTGCAGCTCCCATGGCAAACAGGACTGAGCAGCCCTTGCAAAACTCTGGTACTAAAGCCTGCAGAAGGTGAATGGCTTATAGAGCTTTCCACTGTTTTCTGAAAGGAGGAAAACTAAAGTTGGATGGAGAGAGATCGAAGAGAAAGGTCTGCAGAGATCACAGTGCTGCTTTATTTGTAATGATCTTTTGCTTGCATTCAGGAAGAGCAGACAAGAGTTACACATCCTGAACACACCACTACAGGAAACTCTGTTCACTATGGGTGCTCCCCCTTCTCACCCTTCTGCTGCCCTTGTGCTGATTGTCCTGCTTAAAGATCAAATACTCCAGAAAACAGTTCTGTGGCTTGTGGTTTACATCTTTCTTCTTTCAGTATGGCTGCCTTCCCCAGAGAGATCACTTTATGAGTGTCACAGGCCTTGCAAAGAGCCAGCAATGGTTAATGCACCCAGTGGCACTAAAAACAGACATAAAAGGAACTCTGGTAATAGGAGACAGGAGGGGAACTCCCTGCCTCAGAGCATCTGAAATGCACCTGGGACAGTGGGATGAAAGAAGGACATTTCTTCTTTACAAAGTAATCAAATCTCTGACTACCTATAAATTCCAGATGGCTGTTAACATGAATGCATAAGCGGGGGGGAGGGAAGGAGGAGAGAAGTGTTATTACCGCTGTCTAAGTGAGACCATTACTGGAATATTGTGTTCACTTCTGGTGTTCAGAATTCATAAAGAATGTTGATAAATTGGAAAGGGTTCTGAAAAGAGCAACAAGAAGAATCTGAGGTCTGGAAAATGTGCGTGTGAAATTTGTCTTGAGAAATAAAAGTTTAACAAAATGAAGATTAAGAGCTGACTTGATCCCAGTATCTAAATGAGAAGAAAATTTCTGATACTAAAGGACGTTTTTCATCTAGCAGACGAAGGCAGAACGAGCTCCAATGGCCAGAAGCTGAAGCTAGCCAAATGAAAGCAAGAGATAAGATGCACTTTTTTAACAGTGAGGGAGTTAACCTTTGGAATAACTTACCTAGGGATGCGATGATGGATTTTCCATCAGCTGAAATCTTTGCACGAAAATTGGATGTCTTTCTAAAAAGATCAGTGCTAGCTCAAGCAGAAGTGATAGGCACGATGTGGGAGCCACTGGGTTAGGATCTCTTATAGTGGTCCCTTCTAGCCTTGAAAGTCTCTTAATTTAAGGAGGTCACTTCTGGTAATCATAACATCTACAGTCTGGGTATCCTGCACTGATACCACAACATCCTAATCGCTGTAGACGTGATCACAAACCCACTTGTGTTAAATGATGCTGCCAGGCCTGATCCAGCAAAGCTCTTAAGATGTGCTGGAAGTTAAACAGCTGCGTAAGTGCCTTGCTGGACAGGGGCCAGAGCACTCAGCACCTTGTAGGATCACATCTAGAATAAACTGACTAATTATTATTATATTTGATTTGTATTATCGTAATACCCAGGAGCCAGAGCTCTCCACTCCTGTCTTCTTGCACAAATAGCTCTGACACCTCTGGTTTGTAACTGCTGCTGGGTACTTTATCTGTGTTTTACCAACCACTCCCCTCTCACAGTCCCGTGCAGCAATTCTATTTACAGAGTCCTACAATCATCATTACTTTTTGCCAGAGACTGCTAGCCTCTCTCTCCTGCGTGGCCTTCCTGTGTGCTTTTTCTATTCTTCGGCTAACGGGCTAATTCTTTCCTTAGCTCTCCCCAGGTCAGGCTGATCTAACTAACCACCCTTCCTTCAATCAGGAGCTCCTGGAGAAATGAATTGGGTTTTCAGTGACCTGTGTGCTTCAGCTGCTGGTTCTCAGTACTCTGTCACGCAGCCCATCATGGACCAGGACCCAGCGTGCTAGATGCTGTACAAGTCCAGAACACAAGGACAGTCTGTGCCCCAAAGAGCTGACAATAGAAGTATAAGACGAGACAACAGATGGATACAGACAGACCAGTGGGGGAGTAACAAGGAAACAATGAGTGTCTGTCAGAATTACTCTGTACTGGATAGACCAGCTCAGCTGTATTATAGATCCTATACTACTAACGGCTAATGCAGTTTTCCTTTAGCTCAAATGGTAGGGGTCTACGCTGTTGTATTAGGAGGCTCTGAGTTCTATTCCTGGTGTTGCCACAAAATCCCCAATGACCATAGTAGTAACTAGTTATCGGTAGCCATGCAGTTGTGAAGATAATGATTATTTTGCATTCATATAACACCTTTTATATAAATATCTGGAAGATATGACAAAGGTAGGTATGTATTCTCATTTTGCTGGTGGGGAAACTGAGTCACTAAGAGAGGCCGTGACTTACTCTCACACAGTCGAGGGGTGGCAGAGCTGGAAATAGAGTCTGGGAGTGTTGACTCTCAGCCCTGCTCTGGACATGAGACCACCTCAGCTCCCTTTGATCTTGAGTCTTACTTCAAAAACAGTGTCTCTGTAGCTACTTATATGATGGTAGTGGCAGCTGAACCTAAAAGGTTAGAGGTTCTGTTTGGATAAGTTTGGGTGCTTTGCCAACCTCTCAGGTTTGCAAAGCCAGACCAGGATTCTTCCAAGGACACAGGATTTCCGCAATGTTTCCTGGTTCCAGCTGGGCTGGAAATACCATTAGAACAAACCTGAGCCTGGGCATTTTGGACCTTCCAGTTCCCTACAGACAGAGAAATCCCACGGTCCATGCCCTGGTACCAAAAATTGGGGAGATGAACAAAAATGACAATGAATGATGTGAAAAGTTAAAAGGACATTTTCAGATCCTCAGAAAGAGGAACATTTGTTATGAAGGCAGGGGTGGGCATGTCATATTTAATTTGAATTGGTTGCTTGAATGCTTCTCATTCAGATTAAATTCTGCCATCACTCCCCAAAAATTAGGTGTCTGTTTACATCTGACATAACTGCACCACTAGCTAGGGCTTATCTACATGGGAAAGTTTTACCAGTTTAACTGGTACAATTATACCATTATAGTTATACCAACATAACTCCCTGTGTAGACATTTTAGTCCAGTTTAAGAGAGTTCTATTTTTTCAGTTTAGCTTGAACCAAAACAACCTAAACTAAACTGAAAAAGGCACTTGTGAATGCGAATAGGAATGTCTGCCTGGAGACTTACACTTTATATTCACACCCTGCCTTATACTGGGATAAGCTCCCCATGTAGACAAGCTAGAGTTACCTGTGGAATTTGTTCCTGGACTTCTCCACAGAAGGGGACAATATGGCACTCAGATGTCTCAGAAATTCCCCAGAAGCAAACAGGCCCAATTTAATGGAAAAATGTTAAACAGACATTGTAAAGTAATTTAGAACCAACATATATTGCTGTTCGGTATTTCTATTTGGAAGGCCCTAAGGTATCCCAAATCGGGACCAGAGTCATTATACTAAGCAACTTAAAAATGTAATATTTATAAATTCTAATAAGGCCAGACACATTTTAATGAAAATTGTTTCTTCCCCTCAGTGGAAACATCTTTTGGGGGAGAAAGAGGTTTTTAAATATCCCCATACCATGTTTGCAACCAGCACACCACAGCACTGTATTAGTGAATGTGCATCACAAAATGAAACTGACTAAAACCAGACTAATCTGATTTCCATATGACCAAGATGAAGGAAGTGTAAATAGAGAACAAAAGGTGAAAATCACCTTGTTCCTATGCAGAGACCTGTAGTGGGACATAAGTGGTGCAGAGGCATCACAGCCTTCAGTGATGAAAATCAACATTTTTACATTATTTTATTATGGAATAATCTTCTGAGTAAGAAACACCATTAAGGAATATTTTGTTTTTAAATGTAATGAGCCAGACTCCACTCTTACTTACATCAATGTAAATCTGGATTAATTAAATTGAAGCCAATAGATTTACACACAGATTTACACCTGTGAAGAATTTGGTCCCTCTTGTGTCGATCATTTTGTTTTGTTTGTTTGTTTTGACATTGTCCTTTGACTATCAGTGGTCCTTGCTGAATATCAAATAGGACAGCATGGGGAATTAAGCCTCCAGGGTGTCAGCAACAGATCAAACTCTCAGGATTTGAAAAGGCTTCTTGATGAGCTCCTCTGGAAGATATTGTTATCTATTCCACATCCCTAGATGTGATTCCAGGTGGGCTTTTCAGATGAGATGAGATTTATTTGCCGACAAAAAAGAATTCCCACTCTGCTTTCAAGTGGTAGAGCTAAGAGCTGATGCAACACTCGGTCCTCCTTCCCCTGCCTAGTTATCTCAATGTTTGCATGTTTCTAGTCACATGGACAATTCTGAGCATTGGCAGTTTGAGTTCTTTCCTCTGTGGGCCTTGTATAGACTTGGATTTACAGCTCTGATGAAAGAGGATGTTAGCTACCCTTTGCTAATTAACATGTTTGAAAAGTCTAGTATGGAGAAGGCAGCATAGCACATGTTAAAGTCTAAGGGCGTATCTAGACTTAAACCAGTGTGCTCCAGTGAATGCTACCTACGCTGATGGGGGGCTTCTCCAGTTGGCATAGGTAATCCACCTCCGCAAGAGGTGGTAGCTAGGCTGATGGGAGAATTCTGCTGTTGACATAGCACTGTCTACACCAAGGGCTAGGTCATTTTAACTGCCTCGCTCAGGGGTGTGGATTTTTCACACACCTCAACCACGTCTTTATAACAGTC
This sequence comes from Gopherus evgoodei, assembly GCF_007399415.2. Taxonomy (NCBI): domain Eukaryota; kingdom Metazoa; phylum Chordata; order Testudines; family Testudinidae; genus Gopherus; species Gopherus evgoodei. Next base: position 109,576,130 of record NC_044329.1, on the reverse strand, counting down.
TAATTTCCTCGTGTAGAGCAGGCCTAAAGTAGACTTTATCTCAACTGGTTTAGCACATGTTAAAGGCAATGCACCTTGTCTACACTAGACTCATAGACTCATAGACTCATAGGTCAGAAGGGACCAATATGATCATCTAGTCTGACCTCCTGCACAAGGCAGGCCACAGAACCCTACCCATCCACTTTTATACAACCCCTAATCCAGGACTGAGTTATTGAAATCCTCAAAACTGGTTTGAAGACCTCAAACTGCAGAGAATCCACCAGCAAGCGACCCATGCCCCACGCTGCAGAGGAAGGCGAAAAACCTCCAGGGCCCCTGCCAATCCGCCCTGGAGGAAAATTCCTTCCCGACCCCAAATATGGCGATCAGCTAAACCCTGAGCATGTGGGCAAGACTCACCAGCCAGCACCCAAGAAGGAATTCTCTGCAGTAACTCAGTTCCCATCCCATCCAACATCTCCCCGCAGACAATTGAGCAGACTTATCTGGTGATAATCCAAGATCAATTGCCCAAATTAAACTATCCTATCATAACATCCCCTCCATATATTTATCAAGCTTAGTCTTGAAGCCAGATAAGTCTTTTGCCCCCCAGACTTTTCAAACATATTACTAATTAGAACATGTTCTAACAACACTCCTTTTCCCCTAGTCTAGACAAAGCCTAAGGCCTGGTCTACATTAGAATTTACATCAATACAGCTACTTCTGTCAGGGATATGAAAAATCCACACTCCCAAGAAACGTAGTTATACCGACCTAACCCTGGTGCAGACAGCAATAGGTCAATGGAAGAATTAATCCGTCAACCTCACTACCGCCTCTTGGGGAGGTAGATTACCCACACTGAGGGGAGAACCCCTCCTGTCAACATATGTAGTGTCTACATTCAAGGGCTACAGCAGCACAACTGGGCCTCTGTAGCATTTGTAGTGTAGACAAGCCCTAAGCGTATGTCTACACAGCAAAAAAACCCTTGCAGTAGCGAGTCTTGGAGCCCAGGTCAACTGACTTGGGCTCATGCTGCAGAGCTAAAAATAGCAGTGTAGACATTTGCCTGGGTCTGGCATCTGGGCTCTGAAACCCAGCGAGGGGGAGAGTCTCAGAGCCCAGACTCCAGCCCAAGCCCAGACATCTACACTGGTATTTTTTGCCCCGCAAGCTGAGTCAGTTGCAGACCTTCCCTAGGTAGCTAGAGGGTTGTTGCAGTGTGAGGAAAACCTGGATTAGAAACAAATAAAGAACTAACTGATCAGATAGATATTAATGGCTGGGCAGCTGGTGTGCTGTGAGCTCAGCTCTTTGCTCATTGTTCTCTGGTGTTCCCCCTGGGTGTTTTGTCAGACCCATCTGGTGTCGCTTGTCTTATACTAAGCTTGGCTTGTAAGGTCTTTTGTAGGGACTTATCCTCCCTACTCTGATCGAGTGCGGCGCTGGACCGGGGTTGTGTCCGGGCTCTTTGCGTGGAGCCGCCGCCTCCTCGCTGCCTCCTTGCTTCCCCCCGGGCCGGTCTCTCTGCTGCCGCCGTCCGGGAGAGGAGGCGAGCAGCTCGGGCCGCGGCCCCCGCTCCTCGCTCCCTCTCATGCGCTCGGACGCCGGGCACTGCTGGGGCCCTGGCCGGGCAGCGCGGGGAGCCCAGGCGGCCGGGCTCGGCGCCGCTCCCGCGCTGATCTCGGGTAGGTGTGGGTCCCTGCGCAAGGCGCTCCGCGGGCAGAGGTGGGCGGCAGCTGTCACACGTGAGTGTCCGTTGCCTCCTCAGCTGGAGTCCTGTGGCTGTGGCTGGGGGGGCTGGTCCGAGCCGCTTGTTCTCTGTGTTCCACACGGAGCGATTGGTTCAGGAGAGGAGAGGGGAGGAGGCTGTAGATCCTTCTTTGTGTGGTCGGGGATTGCGTTGTTGCGGTTGGCCAATCGCGTGATTAGAGGCATGGTAAGCGCGTGATTTTTCTTCTTGTCCAATTAGATTGCTAGCATGTATGATGTTAGCCCACATGATTGGTTCTTATGTAACCAGACTTAACTATATAAGGAGGTAGTGGAAGAGAATAAAGGTGATTCCTGACTTGTTTGCAGCTGTGTTGACTGTGTGAATTTTCTTCGCTCCGCATGAGATACCACAGTCTTTGAGGCAGGGACCATCTGTGTGTGGAGTGCCTAGCACAAGGGTGTTCTGGTCTATAGGTGGGGTTCCTAGGAGTTACCACAATATAAATAATACATTAAAATGCAGTAACATCAGCTGGGTTGAGACAATGTATTCTTGACAGGGGTTATCATCCCTGTATTTCTCCCCCCCTCACCTCCCACCCCATGTTACAGGACATGTTCAGGTTAGAAGTCCGAAATTTTATTACCAATAACAACGAGGTGATCTCGACTGAAAGAGTTTGAAAAGGCAGATGTCATTTTGCTCCACTTATGTGGTTTATTGTCCACACTTTGCTCATCTTGGGGCAGTGAAACATCACAGCAGGGGAGTGATATCCGTGAGCCAGCTTCGGGGCAACACAAAGAAACTCACCCTCTCTTTTGAACTCCTGTTCAGGGGCTAGCCAGAGTCCCAGAGACTCATGTTTTTGCTAATGCTTCCACTGTGAGCAGTGAAGGAAGGATGATGGCAGGGGGGCATGGCCCTAACCCTCTCTATTAGCCTGCAGAAGAGGCTAGGCACAAGAGGAGGTGTTTTCTTCACCCTTCCCAAGGTGGACCTGCCATACCACGTTCACGCTCCAAGAGGAATTCTCGCCGACTCAAAGGGCAGAATCTTTGTCCAATGCAGGGATCAAACTGGAGGGAAAACGGCAAAGGGACTTATCCAAGCTCCACCCATGCTCTGCCATTTGAATCGCCATAGATTGTGAGGATGTTCAAAAGATGATCACACAGCTCCTTGAGCGCCACTGGGCTCCCTGAGTAGTGCTTCCCCTCTGGGAGGCCTGAATGTGCCCATGGATTCGGCAGGGCTCCTTGGGCTTGGCAGCGTTTTGATTGGAGGAAAGACAATAAGTGCTGGTATCTCCCCAATGCCACCTAGCACCATGCTTAGCGGTGAGTCCCAGTGCATGCCGCAGTCTGGGTGCCTGCTTCTCCTTTCCCACCCGAGGAATGAAATCATTAGCAGTGTTGACATTTAAACTCTCCTCAGAGATCAGCTGAATTAACACTTCTCTGAGATGAACAGGGCAGCTCACTCCTCTCAGAGTTAGGGTTGCAGGTTGTCTGTAGACTCACCTCTGCTTTCCTTGCACTCTGTTCACATTCGTTACATTTTCTTTGCAACCATAACAGCTAGAGACTTTTTTTTTTTCAATAGAAAGCTGAGTTCTTTAGAACAAGAGAACAGTTTGATAGAGGGGCCAGTAGGCCGCACTGCCACAAATCGCTCAAATCCAAACCCTGACCCTATGTTAGTTGCCACAAACACATTCAGTTGTTGTCTGTCTTTAGGGCCTGCTGCTGTTGGATTCCTCCACCGATTCGTGTCAGTCCGGCCTACTGGCCCCTCTTTCAAACTGCTCTCTTGTTCTAAAGAACCTCAACAGTTGAGAAGGAAATGCACCACACAGCGGTTCCTTAACTGAACTGCCCTGCTCTTCCTCCCAAAGGGTAGGGAGGAAAAGGAGGCCCTGTCCCGTGGCTAAGCTCCCAGACTTAGTGCTCCCCGAGCCTGCCAGCTGTTTATCCCAGTTCCAGTCCCCTGAGTCAACAGAGCCACCATGCTCGTTATGTCTCCCCAAGTATAGCTCTGGAGCTATTCTGTCTGATCTCTTTTACTGAACTGCTTTTATCTTTTCTTCCTTTCCCCCTAGGTTACGTAGCCATGAAGAGTCCTTGTGGGGAAAAAGATGAATGAGGAGCGATAGACAGAGGGAGAACAAGAAGCCTCCAGCCTTGTAGTCAGGCTCACTGCTTGCGTCAGTTATCAAAAATAGATTAATGGCATCTCTCTCCACATCAGAGGCAATGACAGAGGAGGTGTAATAGCCTGGAAAAATGCAGAGCAAATGCTCCCTTTTGCTGTGCTGTTAGTGACTGGGGGCATCTTCCCTTCTCTGACAAATTCCTCTCCCTGGGTTGTGATTTGCTGTTTATCAAAACTTGCTCGTCTTATGCACTGACCCTGAAAAAAATAATCACCCGGGCTATCTTTTCTGCTTTTGTTATTCTGCTGCCAGCAATATTCCCTTTGGTAACAGAATCCCCTTTCTGCAGAGGGTTTATAACTCAGCCATAAAGAGTCCCACTTTTGAGTAGCACCCCAGGTTTAAGGCACCTCCAGAACGGATATGTAGCGCACACAGTTTAGGTGCCACGTCGTTATGTTTGTCTGATCAAAGATGAATCCTGATTGCCACCAACCTTTCTGTGATCAGAATGGAGCTAATAATTTTACCGAGGGCACATGAGCCAGAACAGAATCCCACTCATTCATCTATAGAGCTATAGGGCACAGCGAGATTAAATGACTTGCCCCAGGTCATGCAGCAGGTCAGTGGCAGAGCCAAGAATATAATCTAGATCTTCTAAATCCCAGTCTAGTGCTTGGAACTGCTGCTCATTGCCAATGCACCAAATGCTCTCTCTCCCTACACTTCTCCCATGCAGCCGCCTATCCTGATCTTGTCCCTGACAATATCTCCATGAGTGATGTCTTAACAGCTGTCGTGTGTGTTGTAGTGCAACCAATCTGTGGCCACCAAGGACTTCACAGTTGTCATTATGTTGCACTCACTGACTGCTTGGAAGGTCACGACAGCAGTGGGAATAACACTCAGAGTCTTCAGCTCTGCTTGTGATGAAGGAAAATATTGTATAATTTTTAACTGTACAGGGGCTGTGAAACACAGCTGAGCCATTCCAATAGAGGCCAGTGTCACATCACTGAATTTATGTGTCTCTCCCATAGTTACAAGCTGGTAGGTTGTCTCTTTCCTGCGCTTTCTAATTCCCTTGCTTTCTCATGGTGTATCTGCTTCCTTGCATTAAATTACATCATCATAATTATAATCTCTGGTCTGGTTCATGCATTGGTTTTAAGCCAGGAACAAGCAGACAGAAGCTAAAGCACATTGCAAAACAAAACATGACTGGCAGAAGTCAATGCATTGATCATTGCGTGTGCAACTTTATTTCAGAAGCTGCTATGGATACCACATGGTATTTTTCGCTCTGTATTCATTGTTATTCTACCTCCCTCAAGCTGTGAACTCCAAGTCTTTTGCTAAATGGAATGAAAGACTAGATTCACTGTAGCTTCCAAGTTCCTTTGTATCTTTCGCTGATTACTGTGCTGTTTTGTACATCTAATGATAATATTGAATCACAATAATTAACTCTGCACCAGTAATAGAATGAAAAATAGCTTTCTAGTGTTTCTCCAGTGATGGAAGAGCAGTAAGTGTCATCAGAAAAGTGGTGTTACTTCCAGGACTGGCACTAGGGGTTTGAGCGCCCTAGGCGCACGGCAATGTCGCCGCCCCGCGCACTGGTCCCGCGGCTCTGGTGCCTGCGGAGGGTCCGGTGCTCCGTGGCTACGGTGGAGCTGCCGCAGTCATGCCTGTGGGTGGTCCACCGGAGCCGCGTGAGGAGCCGACCGTCCGCAGGCATGACTGCAGCAGCTCCACCGGAGCAGCGGACCAGCGGACCCTCCGCAGGCACCACTGCGGCAGCTCCGCCTGCCGCCCCCTCCGGCAAAACGGCGCCCACCAATTATTCTGGCGCCCTAGGTGATTGCCTAGGCTGCCTAAATGATAGCACCGGCCCTGGTTACTTTGATACAGTAGCTTCCTGTATACTTTCTGTATTCTACAGACGCAAACATACTGAGAGTGCTCAATTATGTGTATTAATAATAATTAATAATGAGGAGAACTGGTAAACGATAGCAGTGACCTGTAGGGGGTTGCCTTTGCACATATTTTTCAGGATATTTACTACCCGCCTCTAGGGCAGGGGTTCTCAAACTGGGGGTTGCAACCCCTCAGGGGGTCTAGAGGTTATTACATGAGGGGTTGCAAGCTGTCAACCTCCACCTCAAACCCCGCTTTGCCTTCAGCATTTATAATGGCGTTAAATATATTTAAAAGTCTTTTTAATTTATAAGGACGTCGCACTCAGAGGCTTGCTGTGTGAAAGGGGTCACCAGTACAAAAGTTTGAGAGCCACTGCTCTAGGGCATAGCAGCATGATGCTCTCCATAATCTTTATGCTGTTGAAAATATCTTGTATCAAGTATCACTGCTTAATTAAAGCAAATGGACTAGTAACCTGGACAACTGAAGGCCTCTCTAGCCATAGGACAGCTGTAACATGTATAGTTTCAGTGTCTCCAGAAACACCACCTTCCAGAGAAGTGAAGAGTCAGGAGCTTGCAAGAACTTGGCACGTATTTCAACAGGGTATTAGAGACAGAAGAGCCAATGGGTTATATACAGTCATCCTTAGCAGTGACTTCCTAGGAAAAATCTGCCCTTGAATCCATCTTAAATCTATCCACCTAGATGTCCTTGTGTTGTACACCATGACCACTCAGAATACTGTGGTAGAAAAAATTCAGATGCTGTTATTCCAAAAGTACAAATGATCTGTCAGCAATAGAGGGTCTACGCACAACACAAAGTTGAGCGATTCTGATTACATCCAGTAGAGGGCAGTGGTGCACATACATGGTGTAATGGCAATTTCTTGGGATATCTTTAGGGGATCTTTCTGTCTGAAGTTTATGTATCATTGTGAGTCAGGGATTGTATGTGATTGCATGGGGGCAGAGAACCAGGGCTTCTCCAGAGACTAGAACAGTGGGAGGTGATTAGGTAAATTCACTCAGGTGGTAACGCCTCCAGTGAACTCCCAGCACCTGGAAAGACTCGCCTAGACTGGCTCACACTGGATTCTCCAGAGATCAACAGACAAAGAAAGGACTGTTGGATAAATAGCCTGCGTTTGAACTGCCTCAGGGCCTTCATTCTGAGCCAGCCAATGGAAAGGACCTTCTGTCCAAGTTGTCCCCCAATTCTTCCTGGAAAGGTCTTTCACCTACAGAGGTCCCCTAAGACCAATGGGTGACCTCTGGTAAGCTTGTAGCATGCTTGTAGGAACTTGTATTGTTTTTTTTAAATATGTTTTCTGTATAATGCTTTTACCTCAGGAATAAATTGTGCTTTGTTAGAAAGGGCTGTGTGGGAACTTATAACGGCTGGCAACTTCGCTGTTCATAAGTTTGCAAAGAGAAAGCAAAGTGCAGCTGCTGGCCAGTTTAGGCAGTCTGGCTTGCTGGGGATATCCCAGTGTAGGCAGGGAACTGTGCAGCCTGGGAAATCCCTGGTCAGGAGAGAGAGAGACATGGGTCTCCAACCAAAGAGGTGACAGCTGAGGAGCTGAGCGCCTAGCATGGGTGCCTTTGGTGGACCACAAGGGGGAATACAGGTGCAGTTGCCGTGAACCGTGACACATGGTAGTGCAGTAGCACCTAGGAGCCCCGGTCACAGGCTGGAACCCCACTGTGCTAGGACCCGTACAAACACAGAACTTGCCCCAACTAAAATATACACTTTCATGGCCACCTGACTTTTGGTTGTTACAACTTTTTACCAGATTCTAACTATGATTTCTAAACAAGATTATCACCTAGTCACTGGGAAATTTAAAAAACAACAACAATTACTTCTGTTTTGCTCGGATCCATACAAATACCACTCTGTACTTCTGTTGGTGGCTCAGCACCAACAAGGAGCTACCAAACATCTTTCCAAGAGTTCTGGTGATAGTCATTAGTGACAAAGTTATTTGATGAGTCTATAATTTCAGCTGTGATGAATTTCAGCCAGATGAATAAAGAAAGGCAAAACCATTTGGGGAAAATTAGTTTTCAACCTTTTTTATTTGGGCCCTGTCTAGGTGTCAGATTGGAGAGTGAGAAAGGAAGAAATTGGAGGACTATACTCAGGCTTCATCCATCCACAGTCCCAAACTCTGTCCATAATTCCAGGTCAGGTGGCTGTTTCTGCTAAAGTGATCAGAAGTAAAGTAGTTAAGAATTAGGCTTCAGAGTTAAACCTCCCCTGAGATGCAGTAGGGATGTTCATATCTCTTGGATCTGTTGCTTCAGGATGCCTGTCTGCAGACTCAGGCAGATAACTGCATTATGTCAGCTTGATGAAGTTTTCCTCATAATCACAAGGGCCTGAAACTGAATTTATTTTAAAAATAAAATCTGAGTCTGCAAAAGCTGAGAGGGCATCAGAGAAGCTCTAGTTCTGCATGGCATGTGCCAGATCAGTTCCACTCGTTGATGGAACTGGTGGCTAACAGGGAAAAATTACACTGCAGGCTGGAACTGTATTTTTCTGAGAGCAATGTGAACCAAACTATGCTATGGCCAAACCCACTTCAGCTAGCTGGCAGCATGGCTTTATAATGTTCCCTATTTTTAAATGTTGACTAGACAGGTGAGGCCAATTTTCAAAAGAGCTTAGGGACAGATTTTCAAGTATTCTGCATTCATACCTACTGTTGGATCCAGCATCCAATGGGGTGCTTACTAAAGGCCGGATTTGCCAGAGCTTAGTGTCCAATATCCACAAGATATTTAGAGCCCCTTTGAAAAAGATGCTCACTTATTTTGATGCCTTGATGGGAACTTGGATCCCATTTGTAGGTGCTGAGCACTTTTGAAAATCTTGGCTGCAGATAACGAGGGTGTGGGAGAGATCTGTTCCAAAAAGATCAGTCTGATAGGATGGGAGATGGGGTGAAAAACCACCACCTTCTAAAATCTGGCCCTGGGGCAGCTAAATGTGTCTGTTGACCTGGGAAACAATCAGGGAATAAACAGAGCTAAGGGCATACATGCATGGAACCCTGTCAGCAGATGAAGATTCTCCTAAGACATTAAGCATTCTGTCAAAATGTTGTGCAACAAGTATCCTTGTTTCTCTATACCAAGACAGGAAGGGGATCATCAATGGGCCAAATATCAGCGCATAATAAGGCTCCTATCTCACCCCTTGGCTACGTGTCCACCCCCCTCACCTTGGCCAAACCTTATAATATATAACATAGTATGGGCAATGGGGTAACTCCTAGGGCTCCCCACCCCCAATAAAAGCAACTCTGGCCAATGGCTAAGAGCCCGGCCTGCCTGGGGTTAGAAAAGGTGATTGGCGGAACAGGAGGTCATAAGGGGTGGTTGTGGGGTGAGGAGGGCAGATCAGGGGGATGCCCCCTGGGGAACTGGGGGGAGGATGATCAGCACTGGGAAGGCCCCAGCAGAGAAGCGAGGGGGAGGACAGCAGTGCAGTTCAAAGAGAGGAGCACCTGGAGGTGAGGGGCAGGTTAGAGAGAGGAGTCCAGGGCCATTGTATGTATATGGTGGGGTAACTCGGGGAGGGCACAGGGTGTGGGGCAGAGGATTATGGGAAGGGTGACCAGCTGTCCTGATTTTATAGGGACAGTCCTGATTTTTGGCTCTTTTTCTTACATAGGCTCCTTTTACCCCCTCATTCCCCCTCCCCATTTTTCACATTTCCGGTCTGGTCACCCTAATCATGGGGGAGGGGAGCAAGGGGGGCAGGGGCAAAGGGTCCTCCTGGGGGACAGGTGGCCGGGGGAGTCCCAGGGGAGGGAGCACAGTGGGCAAAGTGGGGCTGACATGGGGAGTGGAGCATGAGGCAAGGGGTCCCGGGGGTGTGGGCAGAGGGACGGGAGCATAGTGGACAGGTAGGGGGTGGGTTCCCTGGAGCACAGGGGAAGGGGAGTCAGGGGTGTATGTGTGGGTTGGGCATAGGGAGGGGAGCACAAGGGATGGACAGGGAGTGGGCTGATCCACTGAGGGTCTGATTGGGGGGGGTCAGAAGGCAGGGGTTCCAGGGGACAGTCAGGGGCTGGGGAGCAAGGGGGGGTTAGATGGGTGGGGATCATGGTGGGGCTTGGGAATGAGGAGGCAGCCCGGAAGAGGGGATGGGGGTCCTGGGGGAGGGGTCAGTCAGGGGGTGGGGAGCACAGGGGGGATGGCTAGAGGGCGGGGAGCATGGGGGGGGGCTTGGGGATGGGGAGAGGGCCCGGGGGAGGGGCAGTTAGGGCATGGGGAGCACGGGGGGTTAGATGGGTGGGGAGCATGGGGGGGCTTGGGGATGGGGAGAGGGCCCGGGGGAGGGGCAGTCAGGGCGTGGGGAGCACGGGGGGGGTAGATGGGCGGGGAGCATGGGGGGGTTTGGGGCTGGGGGAACGGCCCGGGGAAGGGGCAGTCAGGGGGTTGGGAGCACGGGGGGGTAGATGGGCGGGGAGCATGGGGGGGTTTGGGCCTGGGGGGACAGCCTGGGGGAGGGGCAGTCAGGGCGTGAGGAGCACGGGGGGGTAGATGGGCGGGGAGCATGGGGGGGCTTGGGGCTGGGGGGACGGCCTGGGGGAGGGGCAGTCAGGGCGTGAGGAGCACGGGGGGGTAGATGGGCGGGGAGCATGGGGGGGGTTGGGGCTGGGGGGACGGCCTGGGGGAGGGGCAGTCAGGGCGTGAGGAGCACGGGGCGGTAGATGGGCGGGGAGCATGGGGGGGCTTTGGGGACGGCCTGGGGGAGAGGCAGTCAGGGCGTAGGGAACACGGGGGGTGGCTAGATGGGCGGGGAGCATGGGGGGGGTTGGGGCTGGGGGGACGGCCCGGGGGAGGGGCAGTCAGGGCGTGGGGAGCACGGGGGGGTAGATGGGCGGGGAGCATGGGGGGGTTTGGGGCTGGGGGAACGGCCTGGGGAAGGGGCAGTCAGGGGGTTGGGAGCACGGGGGGGTAGATGGGCGGGGAGCATGGGGGGGGTTTGGGCCTGGGGGGACGGCCTGGGGGAGGGGCAGTCAGGGCGTGAGGAGCACGGGGGGGTAGATGGGCGGGGAGCATGGGGGGGTTTGGGGCTGGGGGGACGGCCTGGGGGAGGGGCAGTCAGGGCGTGAGGAGCACGGGGGGGTATGGGGCTGGGGGGACGGCCTGGGGGAGGGGCAGTCAGGGCGTGAGGAGCACGGGGGGGGTAGATGGGCGGGGAGCATGGGGGGGTTTGGGGCTGGGGGGACGGCCTGGGGGAGGGGCAGTCAGGGCGTGAGGAGCACGGGGGGGTAGATGGGCGGGGAGCATGGGGGGGTTTGGGGCTGGGGGGACGGCCTGGGGGAGGGGCAGTCAGGGGGTGGGGAGCACGGGGAGGTAGATGGGCGGGGAGCATCGGGGGGTTTGGGGCTGGGGGGACGGCCTGGGGGAGGGGCAGTCAGGGGGTGGGGAGCACGAGGGGGTAGATGGGCGGGGAGCATGGGGGGGTTTGGGGCTGGGGGGACGGCCTGGGGGAGGGGCAGACAGGGCGTGAGGAGCACGGGGGGGGTAGATGGGCGGGGAGCATGGGGGGGTTTGGGGCTGGGGGGCGGCCTGGGGGAGGGGCAGTCAGGGGGTGGGGAACACGGGGGGGGTAGATGGGCGGGGAGCATGGGGGGGTTTGGGGTTGGGGGGACGGCCTGGGGGAGGGGCAGTCAGGGCGTGAGGAGCACGGGGGGTAGATGGGCGGGGAGCATGGGGGGGTTTGGGGCTGGGGGGACGGCCCGGGGAAGGGGCAGTCAGGGGGTTGGGAGCACGGGGGGGTAGATGGGCGGGGAGCATGGGGGGGCCCTGGGGCTGGGGGGACGGCCCGGGGGAGGGGCAGTCAGGGGGTGGGGAGCACGGGGGGGTAGATGGGCGGGGAGCATGGGGGGGTTTGGGGCTGGGGGGACGGCCCGGGGGAGGGGCAGTCAGGGGTGGGGAGCACGGGGGGGTAGATGGGCGGGGAGCATGGGGGGGGGTGGGGCTGGGGGGACGGCCCGGGGGAGGGGCAGTCAGGGCGTGGGGAGCACGGAGGGGGGTAGACGGGCGGGGAGCATGGGGGGGCTTGGGGCTGGGGGGACGGCCCGGGGGAGGGGCAGTCAGGGCGTGGGGAGCACGGGGGGGGGGTAGATGGGCGGGGAGCATGGGGGGGTTGGGGCTGGGGGGACGGCCCGGGGGAGGGGCAGTCAGGGCGTGGGGAGCACGGAGGGGGGTAGATGGGCGGGGAGCATGGGGGGGCTTGGGGCTGGGGGGACGGCCCGGGGGAGGGGCAGTCAGGGCGTGGGGAGCACGGGGGGGGGTAGATGGGCGGGGAGCATGGGGGGGTTTGGGGCTGGGGGACGGCCCGGGGGAGGGGCAGTCAGGGCGTGGGGAGCACGGGGGGGGGTAGATGGGCGGGGAGCATGGGGGGGCGTGGGGCTGGGGGGACGGCCCGGGGGAGGGGCAGTCAGGGCGTGGGGAGCACGGGGGGGTAGATGGGCGGGGAGCATGGGGGGGCTTGGGGCTGGGGGGACGGCCCGGGGGAGGGGCAGTCAGGGCGTGGGGAGCACGGGGGGGTAGATGGGCGGGGAGCATGGGGGGGTTTGGGGCTGGGGGGACGGCCCGGGGGAGGGGCAGTCAGGGCGTGGGGAGCACGGGGGGTAGATGGGCGGGGAGCATGGGGGGGCTTGGGGCTGGGGGGACGGCCCGGGGGAGGGGCAGTCAGGGCGTGGGGAGCACGGGGGGGTAGATGGGCGGGGAGCACGCTGGGAGGGGCGGCCCGGGGGGCGGGGAGCACGGGGGGGCGGCCGGGGGGGACACGCCCAGTGTGTGGGGAACGAACCACGTGGCAGCAGCCGCCCGCCCCGATTCAGCGCCCGGCACCGAGACGCGACGGCTCCGAGCCCCCCGCGACGCCCGCCCGGGTCCCTGTCACCCCCGCGCGGCCCGCCAGTGCCCGCCGCCCCCAGCCCGGCATGGAGGGGCCCGGCCGCGCCCTGCTCCGCCTCGCCGCCGCCTGCCTCCTCGCCGGGGTGCTGCTGCCGCCGCCAGGTACCGCCGCCGCCAGCCCGGCCCCCCCGCCCGTGCCCGGGGGGCACCCAGCCAGCGCCCCCCTCCACCCGTACCGGGGGGGCACCCAGCCAGCGCCCCCCTCCAGCCCATTCCGGGGGGCACCCCGCCAGCGCCCCCCTCCACCCGTACCGGGGGGGGCACCCAGCCAGCCCCCTCCAGCCGTGCCCGGGGGGCACCCAGCCAGCGCCCCCCTCCACCCGTACCGGGGGGGCACCCAGCCAGCGCCCCCCTCCAGCCCATTCCGGGGGGCACCCAGCCAGCGCCCCCCTCCACCCGTACCGGGGGGGCACCTAGCCAGCCCTCCCTCCGCCCAAACCGGGGGGGGGCACCCAGCCAGCTTCCCCCCTCTGACCATTCCCCGGGGGGGAGGCCCGGGGGACCCACCCAGCTCCCTCCCTTGCCCATACGGGGGGGGCGCCCAACCAGCCCCCCCTTTGCCTGTGCCCGGGGGGCACCCAGCCAGCTCCTCCCCCTCCACCCGTGCCGGAAGGGGCACGCAGCCAGCTCCCCCCCTTTGCCCATACTGGGGCAGCACCTAGCCAGCCCCCTCCTTTGCTTTTTCCCGGGGGGGGGGGGAGCCACTCACCCAGCTCCCTCCGCGCGGCTCTCCACTTCTCTGCCCATACCCAGCCAGCTCCTCCGGGGGGGGGGACCCGCCCAGCTCCCCCCTCCTCCGTCTGTGCCCAAGGGGGACCTGCCCAGCTCCCCCCCTCCATCTGTGCCCTGGGGGGCACCCGCCCTACTCCTGCTCCTGTGCCCTGAGGGGGCAGCCAGCCAGCTCCCCCCCTCTTCATCCGTGCCCAGAGGGGCACCCACCAGCTTCCCTCCACCCATGCCCCAGGGGGAGACCCACCCAGCTCCTCCGCCCCCTCTCTGACCATACCCCGGGGGGGGGGCATCCCGTCAGCTCCTCCCCCCCACCCGTGCCAAGTGGGGAGCACCCTTACCTCCCCTCCTCCCCTGCCAGTGGTAGTAACTCCGCATGGCCCCCAGGGGGATGGCTGGGGTGTGGGGCTGGTGCATGGTGCCCTCGCCACCTCCGTGGGTCGGAGCGCTAAGGACTGCCCCAGCTCCAGGCACTGCAGCCTGCTGCCCTCTGCACAGCTGGGGGGGTGCCTGGCTGGCACCTGAGGTCTGCACCAACGGGTGTGCGTGGTGCCAGAGCAGAGTGCCTGGCGCTGGCTCTCCCATCACCTGGGGCCGATCTCATCCCGCAACGCAGGCGTGTTGAAGGTATGCCAGTCACCTGGTGAATGCTATCAGGAGGCAGGGTTAAGCTCCCTTGCCAGTGCTGTTCACCCAAGCTCCTGCTGAGAGGTTGGCCCAGTCAGGACCTGCTGTTAATGTCTCTCCACTTCTTACCCATCCTTTGAGTAGACAGGTGGGATTCATCTAGATCAGTAGTTTTCAAAGTTTTTGGGCTCTGTATCCCCTTCCAGATAACATAGTCTACAGCATACCCCGGTCTGAGATAGGTGTATTGTTGTGAGCCTGGGATTAGATTGCCAAGCCTTACTAAATAAAATGTGTTGTCTGCCATTACAGGGTTTTTCTCGTGTACTCCCCAAGAGCTTGTGTACCGCTAGGGATATGCGTACCCCAGTTTGAAAACCACTGATCTAGATCCTTCTGGGGCTGAGTCATGGATCTTCAAGCTATAGGTTTTGCCGCTACTGCCTTCTGCCCCAGGGTGCTCACCCCTGCCTCTTGCACCTCTTTTAGGCTTCTTACAGCATACATCAGTGAGTGCCGAAGAAGACCCCGCTGCTCATGGTGCTGATCAGTGCCCTCGGATTGTTTCCTTGTACACCTGTTTGCTTATTCTTAGATTGTGCGCTCCTTGGGGCAGGGGCTGTTTGTTCTGTGTTTGTACAGCTCCTAGCACAATGACGTCCCGGTCCATGGATCAGGCTCTTAAGTGCTACAGTAAAATACAAATACATTGTTTAAAGGGGATTAACAAAGCTAAGAAACCCTTCAGTATTTGATGCTGAATGCCTCCCAGAACGCAGCATGTGTCTCCCTTCAGTGCATTGGAAGGGGGGTTGCTGTTGCAGGTTGTGGGATTAGGAGACCTGAGTTCTGTGTAGGTCCAGCTGGACCTATCTTGGGGGTGGGAAGCAGTGACTTTACAGGGCTGAGTCATTCACCTTCACAAAGTGCTTTGAAGTCTGTGGATTGAACGTTCAGTAGAAGGGCCAAACAATTAACAGTAATTTAAGTACTTGCCTCTGCCTGCTGTGGTGCCATCATGGACCCTTCATGAGATACCAAACCCACCATTTACCAGCACAGAGCTGGGGTGAAGTAAACCCGACGCTTTGGAGAAGTGATCAGCGTCCTTCGTTCAGAGTTGCATGTAGCTCTTATACCTAGGAGATAAAAACAGGAATGCTAACTTTAAATAAGTGCTCGAGTTGTATGAGTATTAGAGAGCATTCTTTCATTCTTGCAGTTTATACCAGGTTCTCACAAAACTGTTACAAGTCACATGCTACAGCATAAGTTGACCCCGTATCAATGAGACTAGTTAAGAGTTAGGGGAATGTTTCTGGAATATGGAAGGGAGACTAATTTTGTAAAGCACTATTTCAGTAGTGGGATTTGTCCTTGTCTGTTTGATCTAAGCATTTAGAGAACCTTCGTCGGAGCCCTGCCTGTGTGTGCGATAGTAATCAGTAGCACACGTGCTAGGGGCTCATGCTGAGTGAGAGCTAAGGATTAGGGGGAAGAGTTAGGTCTCTGTGGGCCTTCTGAAAGAAGAAGTGACAGAGATGGAGAAGTATGAGGGACTGATCCTCAGCCCACTGAAGTCAGGGGAAAGTCTTGACGTAAGTGGGCTTTGGAGCTGGTCCTAAGCAATTAATGTGCTGAAATGACAGGTGGGATATTTAGCACATAATACTAAAGGAGGGTATGGATGGGTTGACTCATCGCTGGAACCTCACCCCCATACCCTGGCATGACAGACTCTCCCCCATCTGGTGATCCCCACTGACAGCTGCTATGGCCCTGTAGTGGTCAGCCTCTTCTCATGCCAGACCTCCAGCCAGGTCAGATTTGGACCTCTCTCTTCTGGGCCAGTAAACGGAGCTCAGACATAACTGCTCACCCTTAGCAGGGCTTGCTCCTTGGCAGACTCTTCAGGGCTCTAGTCTGCAGGGTCGGTCTCCTGGCCTGGTGCTGAGCAACACCTCCCAGGGCTTTCTCCCTGAAGCCCAGCTCCTAATTCAATAGTGCTTCTCTCTCTTCCCCCCCTCCCCCTAGTCAGGGTGTTTCTGCACCATCTTTCCCTGTGGTCAGCAGGGGAACCCAGGCCCTTCCTCTCCTCTGAGTTCCAGTCCAGGGACCCTGCAGCGAACAGCTGAGGTCTGCTTCTGCTGCCTCCCTTGACTTCTTCCTACCGTGGCCTTCCCCACAGCCCCCTCCTGGGCTTCTGTGCATCTGCCTCACAGTAGGCCCTTCCTGGAATCTCCAGCCAGCACAGAGAGACCTTAGGATCCTTTCCCCTCTGGGCTTCTTCCTTTTATGCTCATCACCCACCTCCTCCTGCATCTGGGCCTCATCTTCAGATGGGCCTTCCCAGCCCTGGTGCCTTCATTAAGCTCTCTAGCTCCAGTTTAACCCTTTTAGTGCCAGTGTGGGGTAGATACCCCATCACAAGAGGCTTCTTTCTTCCCTAGCCCCCTGGTAACCTGTTTCAAGGTATAAGTGGGTGATCAGCTGGGGATCAGAAAAATCTCCACTTCTGGGCTACAGCCAGGTACTGTCTGTGGCATTCTTCATTCTTTGGATTATTTGCTTTCGGCCACTGTTTGCCCCTGTGTCTGTTCTAATGTGGCAGTTTCTGTGTTCCTGGATCCTTAGCCAGAATCCGAGATGCAAATCTCCTGAACTTTGGGGAAGTTCTGGTTAGGATCCGAACTTCTTTGCAGGTTGGGCTGAGCCCTGACTGGTGCCAAGGGCCTTCAAACCCCAGAAGTCTCGGATGCTCCGTTTGTTAGAGAAGAAGCTTGTCTCGCAGGATCTAATACCAGAAGGGATGTCACACTTTCTCATACCTCACACTGGACCTACGTGAAAAGCTGTTTGTTACTTACCCCTGCCCCGAAGGTGACTTGTGCAGCCCATGCCCCTGCCAAACTGCTTGTGCACTGTGGCTGATGCGGGGTTGCTCAGAATCTAGGTTCCTAGGAAGGAGAAATCTACTGAGGATGACGCTGAGTTGTGCCTTACAGGATGTGTAAGCAGTTGTCTGGGGGAGAAAAACTCCCCCGTTTACTTTTCACTTATTGTAGAATTGCAGGGCTGTCAGAAACTTGCATGTAGGAGCTGCCATGTTCAGTTGAGCCTTCTTTATCCTAGATCTGTGTAATTCTTCTTGTTGGTCCTCACTGCAGTGCCCCCAGACACACATGGGCAGGCGCAGACGGAAAGACATAGTAACATGCTTGTGGCTTCGCAGTGGGAATATTCGCCCCCGGCCTAAGCTAACCTGAGTGCTTGGACCAGGCTGCTGATCCATGTGGATTAATTGTGCAGTGCAGACATAGCCTGAGTGTGTAACTTGGTTGACTTAACATGTGATCCGTTTAACACCTGCGTCCTAACCACACTCCTAGCACAACACTTAGGCTGCATCCTGGTTCTAACAGCTTTGCTGCTTCTCGCAGTGCCTGGGTAGTGAGGTGAGACAGTCCTAGCTCTCTGTGCAGGGAGACAACCTGAAAAGAGCGCACCGTGGGAGACACCCGCAGGCCTCTGCCCTTGGCCCCAGCAGTTGAGGCAGTAAAGGAGAGCTGCCTGTGTTTTCCCAGAATGCACCAGCACAATTACACAGTGTGGTGGGTGTATGACCAATGCACAGTTGCACTGGGAAAAAATCCTGTGTGCATGCGTTGACTCGTATCGGCTGTAACCACATCAGAGTAGTATGTAAGATACCAAGCTCCTCTCACAATCCTAGAAATTGTCATATGGCTTTGGGATGGTGGCCATCTAGACCAGTGTCTTGTCTGACAGTTGCCAGTTCCAGCTGCTTCAGAGGAACTGCAGCACAATCTGTAGTGGACAGCTGTGGAATAACCTGCCTGCACAGGAGGCTTTTTTCCTACTGAGCTGTTTTCTCAGTTAGCCATTGGTCAGCTTATGACCTGGATAGGAAGGTTTATCATTACATCAGGCAGGATTTTTAGACAGCTCGTGAATGAGATAATGGATGTTCCCGGAGTGAAGGCACTAGTCTTAGATTTGGGAGAAACAGTTCAGTTCTTGCTCTGCCACTGATTTCCTGTGTGAGCTTGAATGTCGGGCCCGGTCTACACATAAACGTTTTGCTGGCATAGCTGGGAATGTAAAAAAATATCACCACCTGAGGAACCAACACAGCTGTCCTTGCAAAAACCCCTAGTGTAGGCTCGGTTATATTACTAAAAACCCCTTTTGGCAGCAGTGCTTATTTAGTTGCCCATGCAACCGTAATGCAGTCCTTTTGTGCGCTTTATGATCCATTCTTTAACTACACAATTGTGTGCCATTTTTTCCATGGGACCTCTGCCTCCTTCATTGCGCAGAATAGACCTGCTCTGGGGTGGAGCAGGGTTGTGTGCGAGGGAGGCTGTTTATAGGATCCCTGCCTCAGCTGTTGTGGAAGGTCTGTAATGATGTGGCAGGGGATGCAGGAAGAGAAAGAATGGGGTCATGGTTAAGGCAGCGGAATGCTGCCCTGGAGAATTGGATTCTGTCCCTGCCTCTGTCACAGTGTGCCTGTGGGATGCTAGTCAAATCACCTTAAACCAGACTTTTCACAGGAGGCCACTGATTGTGTGTTCCTCGTTTTCTGGGTAACTGAGTTGAGACCCTGGGATCTGATTTGAAGAAGGACTAAACGGTCGCAGCTGCAGGTGCAGTCAGAGGGAGCTGTGCTTTCAACACACAATGTGCTATATCATGCTAGGCATCTCAATTATTTGATATTTTTTGAGTAATCTCTCCAATGGGGATAATCACATTTCCTCATCTCACAGGGGTTGGGAAATGTAATTGCAGTGTGTGAAGCACTCAGCCACCCTACTGATGGGCACCACAGAAGAGCCCACGAGGAAATGAATAATGTTGTCTTCAGAGCCAGGTTTGAATAGCGTGCAGTAAATAAGACCCAGTGCAATACATTGAACAATATGGAGAAAACAATATTGAATAGCTGTTCATTGATTTTGCACCATCTGTCCTTTGCCCTGAAGGAGGCAGAGGTCCTGTGGAAAAAGTAATATCTGATCATGTAATTGACGATTGTGTCGTAATGCAGCTGCACAGGGAAGCTGGATTAAAGTTGCATGAGCAGCCTTAATTCTGACTTTGCCTAATATTGAAGTTCTTGGCTTTGCAGCGTTCATGTTCTTTTAATGTAGGTTTTTGTGTGTGTGTGTGTGTGATCTAGAACTCAGGATGTTTGGAACATCCTTTGAACCTTGCTGCCTCTGTGACCCCGTTTCCGCCAAGGAAACTTTCTAAAAGTTGCCAGCAGTAGTCACCCTGCTACAGCTCTGCCAGCACTCACAATGTTGGGATCCCTAGTGCAGGTGAGACTTGGGCAGGTGCTAGCTGCTGCCATTAGGGGTAAAACTTTCTAAAGTCCTTAATGCCCATTTGCAGAAGTTACGCAGACTCCTGACTTCCAGCCAGACTCTGGCTTGTCTGGTCACAAGAGTTTTACTGCTCTAACTATATTGCTAGAAGCTTTAGTATGAGCAAAATTATACTGGTATAAAAGTGCCTGTATGGAAAGGAGAATAAACTACTGGTGCAAGGCACCGTAATGCCCCTGTGTCTGCGTCCACATTAGGCCTTGTACTGGTTTACCTATTTCAGTTAAGTCCCCCCCAGCTGACTTAGCTGAAACAATACAAAGTTTATGTAGACCAGGCCCTGGGAGCTTCCGTCACTTTTGAACTTATTCCCCTAGACCAAGCTGAGCGGGGCTACATGGAATGGCTGGGGCAACAGCCCACATGCCTATCCAAGGACTTCCAACATTGCTAACACTTGGAGGAAAACTTGTACCTATCCGGTCCCACTGCTGCAGTCAGGCTGGAACTCTGGCAACTCTGCCTGGTGATAGGTATTTAAAGTGCTAGAGACTTGCATGCATGCCCATTTAAAGACCTCTTTCTTTTGTTAAAAAAACCAAGGGACTTGGGAGGATCCCTCTGGAAATGTTCTGGCTGCTGCCGGCTGTTTGTTATAACTCGCCCATTCACTCTCTGCTGAGGGTGAGGATTTGGCCTGTGTTAGCGTCTGTCAATAGTGTCTTTCTTTGCTGCCTTTGGAAATCCGTTTCCTTCGGCAGCATTGGGCTTGATTTTAAAAATAAATGTGTCGAGTATTTTGGTCCATGAAGCCAGCTTGTTCTCCCAGCCACCTTGGGCTGTGCTGGGGTTGCTTTGTTTGTTTTACTCCCGGGATAAACGGCTCCACTCACAGTCTGGGGAGGGGCAGCAGCTATGCATAAAGCTTGGATTGTCACAGCTCCAGCTCCCTGCCAAACTGTCTCATTGCTGTCCTGAGGAGAGAGATGCATAGAACAGTGGTTTGCACAGGGGTTATGGTGGAACTAGCTCACCTTGCCAGCTCTGCAAGGGAGGTGGAAGGCCTGTGATGTAAGGGAGCCGCGTTTACAGCCCAGCCTAGACAGAAGAGCTTCTCTTGGAGGGTGGGAACGTGGCCCCTGAAGCTAGCACCCACTCTAAAAACTCCGCTTGGGCAGGGTCACGGTTACAGGGTGAGGCTGCACTTTAGATCCTGTTAGCCCTCCTTGAGGGCACCCCCTTGCTGCCTTCCTCTCTCTCTGGGTGGAAACCACAGGATCCCACCACTCATAGGCTGGCTCTGTGGGCTCCAGCCCCCTGTTCACCATCAGTCAAGCTGACAGGCCCAAGGAAGTTTGCACCTGCAAGCCTTTTTTTCCCTCCAGGAGCCTGTGATAGCAGCTGACTAAAGGGACTCGAACAGCTTCTTCAGAAGAAAGCCTTGTTCATTCATTCACCCCAGTGTGCATGGCAGTCAGAGGCAAGGCCGGTCCACCTCTTTCCCCTTAGGTAAGCCTTAGTCATTCATTGCACACTTCAGAAAGTCCCATTCAGCCGTTACTTGTCTCCCTAGGCTGCAGTTAGCAGAGCAGCTCCTGACAGCCCGTTGTAGGCTCCCTTCTTCCCTAGGCCAGCATCTCCAAGTGATGGTGATGGATGGGAGAGGCGAGTGGCTCTGCTGTGACCTCTCTGCCATCCTTGAATCAATCCATGGCAATTTGTTATGAAGGGTGAACAGTGTTTCCTTTAACAGTGAAATGTGTTAGCGCTGTGAAGCTTTTGTTTTAAAACCAGTCAGCCCCCCCTTCCCCGGCATGTGTCTTAGTGAGGGAAGTGACCAGGATTGTCTGGGTAGCGAGCAGTGCTCAAAGATGGAAGAAAAAGGAGCTCAGAGAAGATGGGGTGCAGGGACCCCACCCTGTGACACTGCAGGGCAAGCTGAGATGGGCTACAAGGGAGCAGGAGAGTTTAAGGGAGGCACCGTGCTAGGTTGCAACAGACTTACTGTGTGATGTTGGGCGAGTCCCTTTACTTCCTGTGCCTCTATTTGCCCATCTGTAAAAGGGGGCCGTGGACACTGTAAAGCATGTGAAGATCTGTAGATGAGAAGGCCTGGGTGGCATTAGTGCCGAGGAGCAGATTGTTTCCTCTGCCTCCACGGCCCAGGAAATCCTTGGCCACCGCTGCAGGAAACGCCAGCAGGGCTGCCAGTTGCGGGGGTGGTTTTTGTGATGTGGACACTTAGCCCCTTATGAAACCACCGGCTCATTTCACACCGGTACCCAAGCAGCCATCGGACGGTAGTGACCTCTGGTCCTTACCACCCATGGCTGGATTTGGAGCAGTAGGCAAGAAGGGACTGATGCTGTAGTCCGTCCCCTAGTCCCCTGGATCATCCCATTCCCCTGGTGGGGTTTGGTGTTGTAGTGGGGACGTGGGTGAGACTTGTACTTGTTGTGCTGGATACAGAGTTATAGCTGGCTGGCCTCCCTGCTGATGCATAGGGGCCCCACTGTGGTGGTTAGTTTTCTGGTAACACTCCGAATGTTTTCTTGCTGGTGGCTCTGACTCTTGTATTTTAAGAATCAAGGCCAGGTCTCAGCTGGCGCCAAGTCTTCTGTCTACTTTTAGATTGATTAAGCTTGCAAGTTAAAGAAAGAACCAACTTTAAAATCCCAGCTGGGTGGGCACCCGGAGGGCAATCTCCACAGTCCCTTGTGGGGAAGAGAGCCCATTCGCTATAGCTTGGCCCATGGACAGTACCCAGGTGCGAATTAAACAGAGGTGCAAGGCTTGGCAAGAGGAGATTCCCAGAACCCCTCTCCCAGGGGTGTCATGCTCTCACGGGATCTTTCACTGACTGGCAGCAAGGACGTCACTTAAACGAGAGCAGCCCTGAGCCAGGACTTCCCATCCTTCGCCTCAGCATTAGGTGCGGGGCCTCCGCTTGCTAAGCCGTTGCCTTCCCCTCTGAAGCGACACCTGTTGACCCTCCCACCTGTGCTCAGCATCACAAACAGCTTCGGAGCTTTGCAGTTCCCATTACGCCACCTATGAGTGTCACCATACCCGGGGGGTGGCCAGCCTGCGGCTCTGGAGCCACATGCAGCTCTGCAGAGGTTAATAGGCGGCTCCTTGCATAGGCACCGACTCCGGGGCTGGAGCTACAGGCACCAACGTTCCAATGTGGCAGGGTGCTCACTGCTCACCCCCTGGCTCTGCCCCAGGCCCTGCTCCCACTCCACTTTTTCCCCCAAGGCCCCCGCCCCTTCCTGAGTCTGCTGCACCCTTGCTCCTCCTCCTCCCCCTCCCCCCAGCCTTCTGCACACCACAGAATAGCTGATTGTGGGGGGCGGGAGGCGCAGGGATGGAGGGTTAGGTGCTGCTGGCGGGCGGGAGACACTGGGAGCTGATGGGGGGCTGCTGATGTGTTACTGTGGCTCTTTGGCAATGCACATCAGACTGCTGGTGTCTGTAGGCTGGTCCCTGGTACCCCAGGGACCTCCCGGAAACAGGGCTGAAATGCATGTGAGAGGGGGAATGGCTGTCCACTGGCACTCTGCTTCCTGTCGGTTACACGCTAGGAAGTCAGACTGTCCAGCTGGCAAGCCTGCAGACATAGGGGCTGAACTAGGGGTGCTGGGGGTGCGGTAGCATCCCCTGGCTTGAAATGGTTTGCATCAGATCCAGGGTTTACAGTTTGGTTCAATGGCTCTCAGCACCCCCACAATACAAATTGTTCCCACCCCCCCGCGCACTGTGACCCTTCCTGGGAGGGTGCGTTAGCAGCCAGGAGCAGGGTGGGGGGAGGCAGTGGCACTACCCTGCCATCGTCACAGGAGGCAGTTCCTGGCTCTCCACTCAGCGGCTGTTGAGACTGTCACATCGCTATGTAAACTGTCTCCCTCCCATGTCTCTTAGGTTTGCTCCTTCCTGGCTTGTTGTCAAGCCCTGGCACTGTGTCCGGTTCATTAGGACTCTGAGTAACTCATTAGCCTGGTCCTCATCTCTTTTAAGTGTTTGCTTGGGTAATTTTAATGCCCACAAACGGAAAGGGCTGGTGGCCTGGCTCTAGGGGTGTGCAGGTCTTTTCCTGATACGCGCTCTCAGTATGCCTGCATCCCAGCCCGCACCACCCCCTGCTAGTCCAGTGCCAGGGCTCTGAGCAGAAACCACACTTTTACCCTGTGCCTTTGTTTTTGGGGGGTGGATTCTGAGGAAACTCCTCCCGGAGCAGGTCGTGCAGCCTGAGGTGGTGCATTTCCCCATGGTGCCAGCTAGTGCCTTCCTGACTGCAGGCTGCACACGTACACACGCAGAAACCCTCATCTAGGCAAGTGTGGTCAGGTTCAGAAAGTGTCTTCAGAGCTGACGTATAGGATGCCAGCTAGAGTGGTTTGAACACTGACTTCCTCTGGTGGGGGGAGGGCGGGTTGTAGCGTGACTGTGTGTTCACTAGTTATATGCTGAGCTGTATGTTTACCAGGGGCTGCAGGAAGTGCAGGGTTAGTGATGCAGCCTTTAAGTAAAGCAGGATTCTCTGACAGAAGAGCCTTAATCCTAGGGCTGTGGCATGCACTCCTTGATCATCTTCTGATGGAGAAGGCTGTGAAACCCTGCACCTGCTGGACACAACATCTGCTATCTGCCTACCAGGGACTGGTCGAGCATTCTCTGCCAACATCTCTGCACCTGCGTGCTCAGTCCAGTACTCCCACCTGCAAACCCTCGTCAGGAGCCTCACTTCCACAGCTCCTCCCCCAGACCGGTGTAGAGCTCCAAGTGGAAGGAGAAGCAGAGTTTGGGGCTGGGGGAGGGTAAAGAAGAGGCACAAAGACTTTCTGCACATGCCCCGTCTCCTTAATGCCAGCTGCTGATGCTCACAAACTCTTCCAGAACAGCTGCTGCCCGAGGGTTAACTTACTTACCTTGATGCTGAGTGATGGGGTTTCCGCAGAGCCAGCTGCTGTATTCCCAGCTGTGCTATGGTGCAGGGGCTGTCCTGCTTCTGGGCTCGGGCAGGGGGCTAGTAGTGACCTGTTCTGATAGATTCCTAGGTTAGGCAGGGGAGCGAGGACCTCGAGAAAGCACTGGATAGTCCTTTAATGAGTATTGGCCTGGGTAGCCAGGAGCATATAAAGATTGGGGGTGGGGAGAAGGGGGAGGCGAGTTGCAATTGCTGTAAGTTTCAGAAGGGACTCAGTGCACATGCTGCCCCCCCCCCCCGTTGAAACCCTCCAGACCTAAGCACCTCGGTGCTGCAGATAAAAAGAGAGGGCACATGCAGCCTTCACGTAAGGCTGCCAATTCCAATCCAGCCCAGGTCAGCAGTGCCTGAAAGCTTTTCCAAAGGGTCCCCCAGATCAGGAGCTGGTGGGCAGGCCCATGCCTGGTGGGCAGGCGTCTCTTCGAACAACCCATCTCAGTTGGTACCAGTTGGCTTCCTGGGCAGAATCAGGTGCCACAATGTGAATGGGTCAAAAAGATTGATCTCCTCACGCATGGGCTTCGCAGGGCAGGGTTGAGGGGGAGCATAGAGGCCCCTTGCCCTGCCATTGTATGTGCTGTATCTGCGCGGTGGATAAAGAGGGGACAAGATAGCGCCTTTCCCCAGAAGTGATTCCAATGGGAAGAACATAGAGAACAAGAGAAAGATGCACTCAGACTGCTCTATACTGAAGGTCCCATAAACCCACCAGACTAGTTATTGCAGTGCCAGACAGCCACCTGCCCCCTGTGTAACAGATACGCGTCGGAGTCTCTCTGACCTTTGCTGTGTGTTTGATCAGGCTGTTGCTGCTTTATTGACTGGAGCTGGAAATATCTGCATGAGCATCTGTTGAGATTTACTCCTGGCCTCTGGCCTTTGGCGGAAGATCCAAGTCCGTTGTCCATCACTTAGGGAGGTGGGAGGGCACAGACCTTGCTTGGGAGTTGAAGGGTCACGTGGAGCTGCAGAGTGCTTGTCAGCAGAATGCTGGGCGTCCTGACAGTCTATGACAGTGGTTGGGTTTAAATAGAAACTTGGTCTCTGCAGGCTGGAACCAGCTGTGCCTCCCACGCAACTCAATATCAGAAGGCTCACGGGGGAACAAAGAACCCTGCTACCTCTGTCTTCTCAGCTGGGGAAAGGAGCCTGAGTCCAGGCCCAGCTGCTGCTGGCCACGCCCTAGTTTAATTCAGAGAGTGATGCTTCCAGCTTTGGATCTGGATGGTGAATTGATTCTGAAAGTGAGCACGGGGGCTCCTGGCTGAGATTCCAAGAGACAAGGCACATGGAACTGGGGGGGCTCTGGTTCATCAGGCAGACGGGAGGCACTCTGTCCCTGTGTGAGGGGAACCCTCCTTGTCTCGGGGATGGCCTTGCAGACCTTGGCTCCTGGCGAAAGGCTGCCTAGGCTGGGAGATGGGGAGTGAAACACGCTTTACATTGGACTCTCCAGGAAAGCGCAGGCACAAAGCAGAAGCCTTCGGGACAAGGCTCAGCGGCAGCTCTGCTTGTGCCCCTGGTGCAGATGTCTCCAGCCCCACCAAGAAGGCAATTTAGATCTGGAGCTGGTTACAGATTCTTATGTGTTCATAAACCCCTCAATCACTTGGCCTGGCGCACTGCAGCTGGATTGCTGGGGCATGGCTGTGAAGTCTGAGCTAAGCCATTGCACCTCACGCTCAACTGGTGTCCTTCTTTCTTCTGCTGTACTGTGGCACATGTATAGTGTATTAGCCTCAGAGCTGGTGTCAGCTCAGGTTAACCCTGGAGATCTAGTACTGTAACAGCACTGCACCACAGAGCAATACCTAACTGGCTCTCATCCTTAGCAGATAGCCCTCTCTTCTCAGCGGGGACTAGGTGCATTTCCCACCAGTGTCTGCATCGGGGTGCATTTCTTTCCTCAAATGGTTACAGCCCTCCTCCTCTAGGACTCCTCGTGATCAGGGAACTATCCCCTCTGGTTCCCCAGCCAAAGGTCATTGCAAGGAGCTGCATCTTTGCTTGTGTTAGTGCGCTCTTTGCCTTTCCTGAAGTGCCAGTTTCCTCAACAGGAGAGTCTGAACCCAATAGTTAGAGAAAGTGCTGGATCTTTGGGTGGGAGAAGGGCTCTACAGCACATTTGGTATTCAACAGAAAATAGTTGACTGGTAATCATTAAGTTTCAGAGTTAATGTCCAGTGAGATGAGTGAGCAGCTGTTGCTCCAAACTGATCAGAGTTGGTTTTTAAAAGTGATCACATTACAGTCAGAAATGCTGTAATGTTGTGTGTCGTAGGTGGGTGCAGTGCCAGAGCACTGCCTCAGGGTCTGGAATGGTCCTGCAGGCACCCTGCCTCAGTTTCCCCTTGAATTCTGAGAATAACCCACTTAGAGCCACCTACATCCAGAGTACAATATTCCCCCAGCCTTGGGACTATTTTAGTCAGATTAACTAGCTTCTCTCCCCTCAGAGCTCCCTTTTAGGGTATGTCTACACTGCAATGTAAGCCCAGAGTTTGAACTCATGCTCAAGCCTGACCCTCCTTCTGTCTACACACAAATCACTCTAACCCAGGGCTTGGATACAGGGTCCTTAGACTCCTGAAAGACGGTTGCACTAAGATCCCTGCGGGCCACACACCTCAGTGATCTTGTTGGGGCAGCAAGAAGAGACAAAGCCCAGCCCATCTCTCCCAGACCCTCCACCCTGTGAGTTCCATATTCCCCCTCTCCCCTGCAGGAGAGAGGTGAGAACCCCTCTGACTGGTGTGTGTGCGTGTGGGGGTATTGCTGAGAGCCATCTGGTCCCTCAGCACAGCCAGGCGGCTGTCTCCAGGTAGACAGACTGTAAGGCCTGCCGCCTGGGTACAGCACAACCCCCAGCAGTGACAGGAGGGCCCTGACTGCCGTGGGAGTGGGCAGGGGGTGCACAGGGACAGATAAAGGGGTTTCTTGTACCCAGGGATCTGTTGCACCATGAGACAGCAGAGACCAGCTCCCCTAAGCAATATAAATCTCCAGGAGCTCCCTCAGCCCAGCAGCAGTGAAAACCCGAAGGCTGTTCGCATAGACAAGCCCCTGCCTGCACCCCCAACACTTGCTCACTCCCAGGAGCTCAGTCAGCCCCCGGTTCCAACTTCCCTACAGCGGCTGAAGGAAGGGAGAGGAGCTGGTATTTTAGGGGCCCCCTGCTCCTCCCCTTTTCCAGCATGCTTTGCCATGGAAAGCGCCAGAGTCAGGCCGTCCCTTTCCCTGCTCCGAGAGGGCCTCAGCCAGCCTCATGTGGCTTAGGCCTTCCTGTAAGATGTAGAGCAGCAGCAGGGCTGCTCCGCACCATTCCCTGACTCCCTCCACCCGTCCGGTCTGAGAGCAAAACTTCCTGGCCTCCGCCTCTCCCTGGAACCAGAGCACCCCAGTCTAGCACTGGGGAACTCAGCCCCCGAGCCCGGGAGCTCAGCGCTTCCGCAGCATGCAGCCTTGCGCCTTCCTGTGTGAGGCCGGGCTAGTCCACCCAGCAGCGGCAATGAGGGCTGGAGGTCGTGGGTTAACCCTGCACCCTGCTTTGGGCCAGGCTGGTTCTCTGAAACTTGGACTCTAGGGGCACTTTGCTCTTCTGGCTTCCACCTGGGAGCCTGCCCTGTCCTTGGAAAGGCAAAGCCAATCCTCCCCGCTCGGCTCCCTCTTCTCCAGCTAGCTGGCTGGGTGAGCGTCTGCACGCATCTCTGAGCAGCTTCCAAATGGGGAACAGGCCTTGTGAGCCTGGGGCGGTGCTGGCCTCCCAGCCCCTCTCCTCTCGTACCCCCTCCTCCTGTCCACATACAAGTACTGCCTGTTTACAGGGTGTGTGTCTGTGTCTATCAGGAGAGAAGTGGGTGCGTGTGTGTATTTATTCCCAGGCTAGATGGCTGAGTGCTGCCTAGCGTGGCCCAGGAGATCTGGCCTCTTACCAAGTGCTTGTGAGTAGGGCAGGGTAGTAGTAGACACACACCACTTCGGACCCAGCTTGATTCTTGTCAGAAGGCACCTGGGCTGTCTTAGCCCGTCACACAGCGTGAGCTTAGCGGGTCCATCTGCCAGTCCCTAAACCCCTACTTACGCCTGTGTATTTTTCAACCGTGTTATTACCAGATCTTAGTCCTCTGCTATATATTTCCCTTCAGATATTTATAGGGCTTTCACAGTCCCATAAATACCATTTCCTTTAGCCTGTATAAATTTAGCTCCATCAGCCTCTCCCTTCTAAGGCCTCAGCTTGGTGCCTTTTGTTGGACACACACACACTCCCTCTCTCTCATGCCTTCTTAACATGCAGTCTCCTTGCTGAGTCACCGGCTTCTCTCAGCTCTGTCAAGAGATCCCAAAACGATGCTGGCAGCGTTTCTCCACAGTGTTCCTTGGGAGCCAGATTTGTAAGGGAGACATGATGGGGGGAAGGAGGGGTCTAAGCTCTTGAAACCAGCCTAAGCTGGACTGATGCAAATTACAGCGAGCTTTGCCTACACTAGGGGTTTGTACTGGTGCCAGGCCACTGATGGCTGGAATCAGGGCAAGACCTATGTGAGTGTAACTTACACCGTCTGGCCTCTCACTATGTATGGTGCACCACTTGGGCTCCCCTCTGTGGCTGCCGTACTGCCAATATGTACACACAGTTGGCATCGGTTGTATTATTAGGGTGACCAGATAGAAAGTATGATAAATCAGGATGGGGTTGGGGGTAATAAGCGCCTGTATAAGAAAAAGCCCAATATATCGGGACTGTCCCTATAAAATAGGACCATCTGGTCACCCTAGATATTATACATGTGCTTAAAGTTAAGAACATGAATAAGTACTTGCAGTATTTTCAGAGTCACGGCTTTCCAGGATATTGTCCTGCATCTTGCTAGATGTACAACTTTGCATTTGGCTGTATTAAAACACATTTTGTTTTCACAGACTAGCTTACTGAGTCATCCAGATTCCTCTGTATGACTGCCCTGTCCTTCTCATTATTTGCCATTCGCCAGTCTTTGTGCCAGCTGCATATTTTATCAAGTGATTTTATATTTACTTCCAAATCACTGATGAAAATATTGAATAGCATCAGACCTAGTACCCTGCAGAACCCCACTATAAACATCCCCATTTAATGATGGCTCCCCAATGACAGCTGCCTTTTAAGATCTGTCAGTCAGCTCTCAGTCCATTTAACATGTGTTTTGATATTGCATAGTACTAATATTTTAATCAGAGTGATGGGCTACATTGAATTAAATGCAGCACAAAACATATTTATATCTTTATCAACCAAATGTATAATCTCATCAAAGTGAAATCAGATTTGTTTTGACAAGACCTGTTTTCCAGAAAACCAGTTGAATGGCATTAATTCTATTCCCATTAGTTATTTATTGAATCCTGCATCGACTTTTCCATTATTTTGCCCAGGATAGATGTCAGGCTAACCAACGTATAGTAAACCGGCTCATCGTGCTTGCCCTTTCTGAATACAGTATTGGCCCAATATTAGCATTCTTCCACACTTGAAATTTCTCTACTATTCCAAGATTTATTAAAATTTAACATTAGTGGGCCAGAAATCTCAGTCAACTCTTTTGGAATTCTTGGATGCAAGGGATCTGGGCTTGCTGATTTTTTTAAATGTCTGTTTCTCGTAGATGCTGTCTAACATCATTCTCCTTTACAGATACAGAACAGAAATATTTATGGAACATTTCTGTCTTTTCTGCCTCAGTAACAATTTTACCATCTCCATCTAGTAATGAGCCTCTATCATTGTTAAGATTCCTTTTGTTTCTAATATATTTAGACACCTTTTTAGTTTTTCACCCTCGTGTCCTTAGCTTCCCTTATCAATATTTTACCTTTCATAACCTCTGATTTATAACGATTGCTATCTACTTCCCCTTTTTATCCTTTTGTTATGTTTTTTTAAAATTTATTTTAAAATGGCACCTTCACTTCCCGATTGTACCAGGGTGGGCTTTTTTTTTGCCGTCATCCTCTTTGTTGACTGTGGAATTGTGGCTCTTTGGCCTTCAGACACTCTTCTTACTGAACTTCCAGTATTTAGGGGAGTGTGGAGAGGTTCCAGTCACGTCCATCCTTTACAGTGCGATAGGAGTGGGAGGTTTGGTAGTGGAGCTGATGTGGCCTCCCTCTGATCAGGCATCCTGCCTTCGGTAGAGACCAGCACCTTCTGCTCCAGAGTCAGGCTTGCTGCCCGGACCCCTTCTCTGGTCCCTGTGCGATGCTGTATGCAGCACAGGCCAGCTGGGGATTGGTTCCTTCCCTCCCTCCCTAGCCTGTCTACGTCCTGGGTTCCCTATCGTGTGGCATGGACATCACCCCTTTCAGCGTTTCTCTCTTTCTTTCCTGCACTAGGAGATGGGCAGGAGACCCTGACTGAGCAGACGGTGTCACCAGCTCAGCCCAGCACTGGGCCAGGCTCACTTCCACTCACTGAGGCTGGTGGCTTCAGCCTGGAGACGACCGCCCCTCCTGTGACTAGCGCCGATAAGGACGGGGTGGCCATACACCCAAGTTTTAGCACCCCCCGCGCTGTTGAGCTGGACGAGTCCATCCCACCCGATCCCAGCGCAACCACCACCAAGGGTGCCAGGCTGCAGACTCCTGCCCCAGCCATCTCAGCGGATGCTACGACGGGGCTTCAGAATAAGAACCAGTCGGCCAACAGCAGCTCAGAGCTCCCCACTCCGGCTCTGGCTGCCAACACCACAGATGCAAACCAGCCTGGCCAAAATGGAACAGAGCCCTCCAGCCTCACGGGGCCGACTGGCACCGCGACTGTGGCTCCAACGCATCCACCACCACAGGATGCGCTGGGTGAGGCTTCTTGCAACCCCGCCACTCACCTGGGCGTAGGGGGCACTTTCTCCCACAGCACACCCAGCATAAGGACGTAGGGCCTGGCTCCATGTGGTGCTGAGTGCCTTTCTACCTTTATTGACTTTGCCTGGAGTCAAGGGCACTCAGCACCTCACAGGATTGGGCCCTTGGTACACGAAAGGGGGATCCTGATGCTAGGGCAAGTGGGAAAGGTTTGCGGCAGCTACTGGTTCCTCTTTCATATGCAGATAGGGACCCTGCTTCCTGGCTTTTACCACATCAGCCAGCTGTCCTGGGAGGGGGAGAGTTATAAACCATTGCTGCTAAAGGCCCTTACAGCTTTCTTCAAAAGTATAACAATTTAACCGTTTCCTTCCTAGGTACACGCACGCTCACCCAGGGGCCGAGTGCTGCTCTCCTTTGTACTCACGTCACTCCAGAGCGGCTCTTGTGACTGTGGTGAGGTCACACCAGTATAAGTGAGAGCAGTACCTGGCCCGGCTGGCTTTAAAGCAGGATTGCCCAGCTGGTATCTGGGGCTGGCAGCTTGCACGAGCAACCCCTAAATTTTATAGCATGGGGTAGATAGAAGCCAACCCCTGTCCCTCCAATCATCAACGAGAAACTGTGAGGAAAATCCCAGCATGCAGTGCGGCTAGGTGGCTCTGAGCAACAGAGCGCATTGCATACTGGGATCCTTAATGGCAGCAGGGCACAGCTGCCAGCGTAATCTCTCTTCTCTGGCCTGACGATGTTTCCAGAGAGGCTATTGCTGTTGATTTTAGGCCGCCTGTTAAAGGGGAGGGTGGCCAAGGGTGACCTGGTCTACCACACTGCCCTAAAATCATTGGATGGCATGGGGACTCTCACTGACTCGGTTTTCTGGGCTTTGCTGCTGATGAGAGGGGGGCTCTCAGCTGAGAGACCTGTTCCCCTCAGCATGCCTGGGCTCTGAAGGGGGCTCTCTG
Organism: Gopherus evgoodei; assembly: GCF_007399415.2. NCBI lineage: Eukaryota > Metazoa > Chordata > Testudines > Testudinidae > Gopherus > Gopherus evgoodei. Next base: position 109,543,877 of record NC_044329.1, on the reverse strand, counting down.
GCTCTGACAAGTTGTGAAATACTTACTGATTTGATGATTAATCTGTATGGCGTTTGTTACTGAGAGCGGTGGGCAGGCTGTCTCCAGGGCAGCGCCCCAGCTGTCCTGGGTCGTGTAGTTTATTCCTGATCAACAGTCCTGTCGCCCTTTCCAGTGCCGTAGCTGTCAGGCACGTCCGCAGGCTACTGGGGATCCCTGCTCTTCTGGGGCATTGTCATGGAGATTCATCTGCTAGGAGATGAGCACCATTTGGTGGCCACGTGGAGGTGATGGGATGTAGCCATGGAGAGGTGGGGGAGAGGACAAGATAGGGTTAATGACCTTTTCAGAGTCTCTCTCAACCTCCAGAAGAAGTAAATTTTCAGTGGTGCTAAAGAATCTTCTTTGATGGGGGAATCGGCCTGCTAGCCTGGAGAGGCTTGAGATGCCCTCCCAAGCCTTGCCCACGTCCCATCCTACTCTGTTCTCCGGCACCGAGCCAGGGCTCCAGTTGGTGGCCTTCTGAACAGCTCGACACAGAACAGCAGGGGTCTCAGGGCCTCTCCACTGCCTCCCTGAGGATCCCAGGGGGAACCTGGAGCAGAGAGCGCTCTGGGCTCATGCCAGGGGCTGGGCATGTCCCCTAGGTGACAGCAGCGCTGCCTGCTTCCCATTTCAGGCCATGCAGGGTGGGGATGGGCAGACTCAGGATTTCGCCTTGTAGATAACTGCCTCTTTTTCTTCTGTGCAGCAACAACGAGCAGCGCCCAGCTGGAGCCTTCTGCATTCAACACCTTGGGCCCCACGACAGGGAACCCTGAACCCACCCCACAAACAGCCCAGGAGAATGCCACCGAGGAGAGCATCGCAGGGCCCGCTACAGTCCCTGCTGTCACGACCACAGGGAGCACACCTGCAGCTACCACCCCCAGCACCGCCACGGCAACCCTCAGAGTTTCCTCCCCCAACAGGACAGCCACAACAGCCGCAAGGCAGCCATCAGCCGATCCCGTGCACGAGAAGGCTTCTGTGTTGGATGTGGGAGACGATGATGGTCAAGGTAAATGCTCTCGAGGACCCAGTGCTCCCATCTCTGCTCTCCCTAACTGGTTATTGAGAGCGTAGCAAGTGCAGGGGCATGGGAGAGGCATTTGACCTGTGGGTTTGAGCTGGGGGAGCCCTTGTGGTGCTGTAGGGCAGAGCCCAGGGGGAGACTGGGATTGGCTGCTCCAGCCCTGGGGACTGCCCCGGGACCTTACCCTCTCGGTACCGTCTCCTCCTCTCTGCAGACCTGCCCAGCTCCGCTGTTGCTCTCAGAATGGGGGCCGACCCCCTGGTGATTGGTGTCATCTCCATGTTCGTTGTCATGGTGGGGATCCTGGCCCTGGTGGGCTTCCTGAGATACCGGCAGCGCCACAGCCGGATGGAGTTCCGGCGCCTGCAGGACCTGCCCATGGTGAGCAATGCCCCTGCCCTGCCGGCCGTGTCCAGGGCCCTTGTGCCTTGAGCGCCTGGCTGGCTCCCAGCTGTGGGGCCAGGCCAGGCTGCAGCTCCCCTTCCAGCTGTACTAGCAGCGATGGCGAGAAGCTGCTCAGAGGGAACTCGGCTCATTCCTCATGCAAAGGAAGAGGTGCCAGTGACTGGGAGGGGTGTGAGGCTTGGGGTGGGGTCTGGAGAGCCTCCTCAAGGTTCATTGCCAGGATGTCAGGTGACAAGAGATTTAGCGACAGGATCCACTTTGCCAGCCCTGTTCCAGAAGACAGACAGTGTGAAGGCAGCCTGACATCCTGTGCCATGGTTCCCTCGTGCTTCCAAGTAGTCAGTATTCTTCCTCACTCCTGCCCTGATGTGTTATGCAGTGTTCACTCTGTGTAGTCTCTGAGATACAAAGTTCTTCTTCGAGTAGATGCAGCCATGTATTCCAGTCAGGTGTGTGCGCGCCCAGCACACTGAAGCCAGAGAAATTTGCCTAGGAGCACCCATAGGGGGTAATGTGCATGCCTCATGGCCACAGCCCCTTCCCTGGCTATATGAGGCAGTGCTGCTCTGACCCTCCCTCAGTTCCTTCTTATCACCCCTCGGCTGGAGTCAGAACTTAAGGGTCTTAACCTCCCAATATCTCAGCGAGTTTAGTTTTTCTGTCCGCTAGATAGATAGATAGTACCCTTTGTGTTAGTTGTATTTGTTTGTTTTCCTCGAGGATGCCCTCCCCAGGGTTTAAACGTTGTCCTTCGCGTGGGGGAGCGATCCCCACACACAGTGCTTGCTCTGTCTTGGCGAGGCCCACATTAAAGAGCGTTGTGTGATCTGCACATCATTCAAGGGACAGGCCCAAGGGGCTCACGGCCTTTGCCTGACACAGCACCTGCTTCAGTCCCAAGGCATGCGTCGGGTTGGAGATCGGCTGCGGACTCCCATCGCTGCCGCTTCACGTTCCCGAGCAGTTGCCTCCCCAAAGAAGCGGAGGAGCCCTTCCCTGTCGCCTCTGCCAAGGAAAAGGTTGCATAATACCACTCCGGACTGCTCCAGATCTCGGAGTGATTCTTCTGCCTCCCCAGGAAAAGCATGGACTGCCACGGAGTAGGTACTGGCCTGTGGGATGGCACGAGTACCGCTAACCCTTCTGAGTCGGGAGCGTAGAAACCCTGTACCGTTGACTCCCGTTCTGGCCCCCGGGTGTCTGCTGAGTCCGGCACCAATGAGGGAGATGCCAGTACCAACTGTTTCCAGGTCAGTAGCATACCAGACAGCTACAGACCTCCTTTGCCTTTTGGTCCTGACCTCTTCTTTGGTCCAGGGCTGTGTTGTCTGTAGCCTGGTCAGTCGACTGAACGAGCCACTGAACCCTCAGGTCTGTCTGCACCGCACCCCAGTATGCAGAGCCAGTACCAGAATCAGTATAGGGGACCTTGGGAGTGGGATTCTGCCCAGCAAACACTTCCATGGCGGCTTTTACCACCCTCGACATCGGTACCGTCGAACACTCCCATGCTGCTGCTCCTGACTTTGGGATTGACACTGCTTCCGGCACCGGCATGCTCGCTGACGACAGTAACACTTCCATGGGCAACGCCGCTTCCTGCCTCATTCTGGGCAACGGACAAGTCAGTTACATGCTTCTTCTGCTCTCTCTCTACGCTTATCCCCGGGATCCCAAGGCTCCCCAACCTCTGAGTCGGAGCTGTCATCCTCCCACGCTCCATCCCCTGATCAGCATTGGGGACCGCTGACAGACCATTATGGGTACCAGGATTGGCGTTCTTCTCTGGCTCGGTGTCTGCTGGCTACTAATGCCTTATCCAGGCCAGTGGCCTCCATGGAATCTGTGGGATGCTCTTCTTTTGTGAAGGTCCCACCCTGTCTTGCTTGAAGGCGAAATCACTGGCCAGGTCTGCAGTGGTGACTGTCAATCCGCTGCAGGTCCAACCCTCCGTAGTTGTCCCATCCGGGTCCGTCAGCCCTTTAACAGGATCCAGCTTTGGTTCAGTTGAGGACCTCGTCTCTGTCTCCAGACAATGCTGTGCTGCCTTGCTCATTCTTGCCTTCGATACCAGAGGATTTTAAGGTGTGCTAAGACCTTTTGTGGCGTGTAGCTGCTTCTCGCAGTATCCAAGTGGAGTTCTTGCAAGAGAACACACACTTATTGGTGGATATCCTGCAGCTGTCTGCCCCTGGGAGAGTCACCCTCCCTATCAGTGATACGCTCCTTGAACCGGCTACAGCCCTCTGGAGCATGCCTGCGGCTAAGCGGAATTTGGGCATTGCCCCAATGTCCAGTAATCCATTGAGGATTTGGCCTTCGACGGCCAAACACTGTTCTTGGACAAAACTGACAAGATGCTACACTCCTTCAGGGACTCCAGGACTCCCCTGCGGTCTTTTGGGGCCAACCATGCAGAGACGTGCAACAGCAGCAGCAGACTTTCACTCCTGCGAGGCACAGGGGCTATCCCAGAAAGGAGCACAGTTCCCACAGGAGGAAGCAGTCGGGCTCAGGGTTCGGCCAGTCCACATGCCCTCTCTGGAACTCTGGAACTTCCAGTGGTTGCTCCCTCCCTCCTCATCTCCCCACTTTGGGGACAGACTGGCCCACTTTCACAATGCTTGGGGCTCGACTGCTACCAATAGCTGGGTCCTAAGCACTGTCATGTCAGGTTATGCTACCCAGTTCCTCCACATCCCTCTTCAGGGACCCGTCTCATGAGATATTGCTCTTCGAGCAGGTCCATTTTCTCCTGGCTTTGGGAGCAGTGGAGGAGGTTCTGCTGGAACACCAGAGTCATGGCTTCTACTCCCAGTATTTCCTCGGACCCAGGTCCATGAGAGGAGTAAGACCTGTCCTCGACCTTCACAGCCTCAACAAATATCAAGTACATGAGGTTCCGAATGGTACCTATTGACTACTCTTCCTGCATGGTCTCAGAATGACTGGTTTGCTGCTCTTGATCTTCAAGATTGCCACATTTAAGTGGGTATTTTGCCAAGCCACAGAAAGTTCCTTCAGTTTGTTGTGGCAAAACACCACTTTCAGTGTGCAGTGCTTCCATTTGGCCTCTCTTCTGTCCCCCCTGGTTTTTATCAAATGCATGGTGGTTGTTACAGCATCTCTCAGGAAGAAGAGAATTCACACCTTCCCATATCTGGACGACTGGTTATGAAGGGGAAGTTCTTGTTCACATCGGCATCACAGTGCATTTGCTCAATCATCTGGGTCTCATTCTAAACACTGGAAAGTCAACCTTGGCTCCCACTCAGAAAATAGAGGTCACTGGGGCCCTGTTAAATTCCACGACGTCGAACGTTTCTTCCAACTGACCATTTTCAGCCAATTCCCCATCTTTGCCTTAGTCTGCAGTCTCAGCCTCCCACAATATTTCAGATGTGTCTGAGGCTCTAGGGCGCCATGTCTGCTTGCATGCACGTGGTCCAGTTTACAAGGTTGCACTTTTGCCCCCTTCAAATGCGGCTCAGGATGGTCTACTGTCTTACTCGTCACCCTCTATACGGTTTGGTTTGTCTTCATCCACTGGTCCTGGACTCCTTGCCGTGGTGGATGTGTCCAGAGAACATTTGCCAAGGCGTTTCGTTTGTCTGGCCCTTGCCAACCAGGTTGGTTGTTACCGAAGCATCCCTGATGGGTTGGGTTGGCGCACCTGGGAGTGCTGACAGTACAGGGGCTGTGGTTGGAGCGGGAGGCCTTGCTCGATATCAATGTGCTGGAGTTTTGGGCCATCTACAGTGCATGCTGTGCCTATCAAGAGATTCACACAGTTCCCACTGCCATGTATTATGCGAACAAACATACGAACAACTCCAGGTTGTTTTGCCTAGAGATGATCAGGCTATGGCATTTCAGCATTAAGGAGAATGATCCGATAGCCATTCACTTGCCCAGGGTTCAGAATCATCGTGCGGACTGTCTCAGCAGGTATTTTTCCCTGAGTCACAAGTGGTCCTCGAAGACTAGTGCTCTCCGGGTCATCTTCACAGCTTGGGGCATCCCTACAGTCAAGCTGTTCGCTACAAGAGACAACAGGAAATGTCATCTGTTCTGCTCTTGGGGGTTCCCTGTCCGACTCCTTCCATCTAGCTGGCAGTGGGCTGTCCTGTATGCCTTTCTCATGATCCTGATCATCCCTCAGGTCATCCTCAAGTTCAAGGCCAATCAGGCCAAACTCATTCTCATTGCCCTGGCCTGGCCAAGACTGTGCTGGTTCTCCGACCTTCTCGCACTGTCTATTCAGCCTCCCATACCACTGCCTCCTCATCCCAACTTACTCAGAACCAAGGCCACACCTCGCATCCTGTGCTCAGCTCCCTGGATCTCACAGTGTGGCTGCTGCATGGCTGAAGTGGGGGAAAGAGCAGCATTCGGCAGCTGTCCAAGTTCTCCTTAACAGTAGAAGACCCATCCACCAGGATGGCCTATTCAGTGAAATGGAAGCGATTTTTGGTGTGCTCATTAGCCCGCAGAATCCAACCGCAGCTGGTCTCCATCCAGGGCATTTTGAAGTATCTGCTGCACCTTCAGTTACTGCGGCTTGCATTCAGTTAATTGAAAGCATGTCTGGAAGCAGTATCAGCATTTCATCCTCCCATTCAGGGAAGATCTGTCTTCTCCAGTACCATGGTATCAAGATTGTTAAAACTGCTCCTTTGTCTGTATCCCCCGCTCAGAGAGCCGGTTCCTCTGTGGGACTTTAACTCAGTCCTAGCGGCCTTAATGGGATCTCCGTCTGAGCCTCTGGCATCTTGTCCCTTTCCACTTTTGTGTCAGAAAACTGCATTTCTGGTAGCAAGGACCTCACAAGGAGAGCATGAGCATTGCAGGCTCTGATGGCAGAGCCTCCTTATACACCATTCTCCAAAGACAAATGTGACTTTACGACCACATCCAAAATTTCTGTCTAAAGAGGCTTCTCAGTTTCATTGGAACTGGGCGGTACCTGTGTTCTTTCCTAAGCTGCATTCATCTCCGGAGCAGCAACGTCTCCATACTGTAGATGTCAGGTGATGTCTAGTCTTCTGTCTGGACTGGACTAAACCGTTTCATGCTTCGTCTGCCTGTTTGTATTATATGCAGATTATATGAAGGGTCAAGTGATCTCTTCACAGGCGATCTCCAAAAGGATAACACTCTGCATCAAGACACCATATGAAATAGCTTCAGCTATGCCCCCTCAGTAAGTGTGACTCACTCTACTTGGATGCAAACAAAGCCCATAGCCTTCCTCAGTGACTTTCCATATTGGATGTTGACAGGGCTGCTACGTGGTCGTTGATACGTAGGTTCACAAGCCATTGTGCCATAACTGCATCTTCCAGGGTGGAGGCAGGCTTTGGTAGGCTTAGGTAGACTCCGAGCCCTGCCTCCAGGGAGCGTAGGGGGAGGTACTGCTTTGAACACGCGTCCGCATCTACTCGAAGACGACGAAACGGTTACTTACTGTAACTGTGGTTCTTTCAGATGTGATGCAGGTGTGTTTTGCACAACCCACCCTCCATCCCCTCTGCACTGGGCTCTTGGGTCCTGGCATTCAGTGCGAAGGAACTGAGGGAGGGTAGCCAGGGGAGGGGGTATGGCCACAAGGCATGAATGTCACCCCCTACGGGTACTGCTAGGCAAATTTCTCCAGCTATGGTGCACTGGGCCTGCACGCACCTAAGTGGAACGCACGGCTGCATCGCATCTGAAAGAACCACAGTTAGGTAAGTAACCATTTCATACCGGTCATCCTGCGTAGTGACGCCACAGAGGAACAGCGATATATTCACCATCCTAGGCGTGGTGTTTGCCTCGCATCCTTCCACAGAGACCACCCATCTGTGTGATGAATCCTGCTGATGGGGGACCTCACTGGCCAGACTGGTGGTGGCCTTGAGGGGGATAGGATGAGGGAAAGGGAGCCTGGTCCCAGCACACCACCAGGGAGATACTGGTCTGGGCCTCTCTGAGACTCTCCTCTGCCATCTGAGCAGCATGCGTGGGCCTGTGGGGCAGGGGAGTCTCCCAGCCGTGTTCCCACACTGCCTCCTCCAGCCCCTTCCAAAGGCCATAGGAGGAAGGGAAGGTAGCTCCTCCAGAGAGGGCAAGCCCTTGCCAGGGGCTAACGGAGGCACTGCTCAGGGGGCACAGGGGCTGGAAATGGCAAAGCAGCTACACTGTGAGTGGAGGGGCTGTGGGCCTGGCACTGGACCAGTCCCCCTCCATGCCATGACGTGACAAACACTAATGTGGGTCTTTCTCTCCTTTGCTCATAGGACGACATGATGGAGGATACGCCCCTCTCCCTCTACAGCTACTAGGCAGCGAGAAGAGGACCCTCCATCCAGGTTTGGGGGAGCGCTGGAGTTCCCTGAGCAGTAGGCCCCTGAGGATCTGGTCCAGGAAGATCCCCTGAGGATGGGGGGAAGGCGGCTCTGGTTTTGCACTTGACTGAAACACTCATTGCAGATGGGTGGGTTGGTTTGTTTTAAAAACTTTTGTAAAAGTTTGGTTTTAAAGTTTATTCTGAGAGCTGGAGCCAGTTAGAGCCCAGCACTGGCCCTTCCCTCTGCTCTCCATACGCCGAGTGTCCTAATCCTCCTCAAAATGCTGAGGAGATAGGTGAGGGGCTTTTCACCTTGCATTTTAGCCTGGCGGTCGAGCTGATGTTTTGTCAACAATCTCTGGAGAAGACTCGCTTGGAAGGCTCAGAAGCTGCTGCTCTCAAAATGTGCCTTGTGTCAGGAGACGCAGTGTCGGTCCTCACAAGGCAAGCAAAGGAGAATGTTACTTCCCACTGGGAGACAAGGGCAGGGAGCAGACTGGCTTCCTCTTGCTTTGTGTTTTTTTGCACATGTTGTTCCTATTTCAACTTCAGCAGTGGGATTCACTCCTGAATTCCCAGAGAATCTAGCAGGACTGTGGTAAACTGCAATCCTCTCCTTGCCCCCTGGCTGCGGGAGGAGAATGTGCCCCTAGGGGTGGGCTGGAGGTTTTTCATCACGCTGCAGAGGGAGAGAACAAACGTAATTGGGGCTTGTGTGGCCTTGTCTTGGGTGAGACTCTCCTGTCTGTCTCAAAAGAAAACAAAATCCCTGGTTCTCTGCCTCGAGGCAGCAGCACAAGCCTAAACCATTCCCTGCAGGCAGGCTGGCCCGTGGGAAGGGAACGTGCAGGCTCTTCTCCTGGGTATCAGAGAGTCGCTTGTTGCACTTAGTCCCTGCTCTGAGCTCTGGCGGCTGCCCTGCGCGGCCTGTGCCATGACTTCCCTCCCCAGTACCGCGAGCTGGGAGCGCCTTAGTTCACTATGGAAATAGCCTTGCCCCGTGGCAAGGGCCTTGTCGAGGCTGCTTGGTGGCTCTCAAGGGCACTTTATGCCCCGCACCCCCGAATTAGCCTTTGCTATTTTTTTGTGCCTTGTCCCCCCCCAGCGTGTTCGGTTTGGAGGTCAAGAAATGCTGCTTCTCTGCTTCTCAAGTCCCTTGAGCAGTCCCAGCAGCTGCCAGCTCTGCCCCTGCGTCTCCTGGGAGCCTTTGCAGCTGCATAATAAGCAAACAAACAGGAGCGGGTCTGGGGATAGCCAGATGCCTTTGGGCTCCCTAAGGACAGACGTTAGCGTGTTGGGCAGGATGCGTCTTGTCCATGTGTGCAGCTAGCGAGAGGCTGTGTGGTTTTTTCTGTTCTGTGTTACCACCTGTCCCCATTCTCCAACACACACTGGGGTATCTCTCTTCCCAGACAGTGGCTCCTGCCTATTTCTACTTCCTATCTTGTTAAACCTCCTGAAGGCTCCTCTGGGTCCCGCTCAGCTGTTCCTGGGACCTGGGCAGCGGTTGGTGAGGGCTCGCTGTTGAGGGTGATGCTGGGATGGTTGGTATAGTACAAAAGCCTTGCTTTTCTCAGGTCTCAGCTTGTTGTCTTGGCTCGAAGGCAGCCAGTGCTCGTGCTCCCTCAGGCCAGCAAAGTCTGGGGAAATTGTGGGCAGACAGGATCTCTTCTGGCGAGGCTCCTGCCCCGTGAAGTTGCACCATTTTCACAGCCATGCTATGCCCACATTAGTTTTCAGGAGGGCTTAGTCTCCCACCAGCAGGGCATAGATAAGTCCTGTCATTGGCTTTAATGGAGATTATTCAGGCCATGCAGGTGGAGAACTGGTCATCTGGAACCAGGGCAGATGAGCTGGAGAAGGTGTCTTCCCCACTCCCTGCAGACATTTTTTTTTTTTAAGACTTTGTTCTTTTGTGCTGTTTGTCCCGGGGTTGTGAGTGAGGCTTGCTGAGAACGGCCAGGACCAAGCAGACCACCTGTAAATCCACCGGTGGTAAAGCCCCCCGTAAGCAGCTGGCCACTAAAGCTGCCCGGAAGAGCGCTCCTGCAACCAAGGGAGTGAAGAAGCCTCATCGTTACCGGCCCGGCACTGTTGCCCTGCGAGAGATCTGCCGCTACCAGAAATCCACTGGCCTGCTTATCCGCGAGCTGCCCTTCCCTGGGGTGAAATCGCCCAGGACTTCAAGACCAATGTGCACTTCCAGAGCTCGGCCGTTATGGCCCTGCAAGAGGCCAGCAAAGCCTACTTGGTGGGGCTCTTTGAGGATACCAACCTGTGCGCCATTCACGCCAAGAGAGTCACGATCATGCCCAAGGACATCCAGTTAGCCCGGCGTATCCGAGGCGAGAGAGCTGAAAAGCTTGCTTACACCCACCAGCTTTTGGCAACTAGAAAACTATTACAAAAGATCCCTGCATCGCTCTGTGGCTTTGGGAGTAGCTGGTGAAGAGATCATGCAGTAGTTAGGGTTTTCCTGTTGGCTGTAGACTTGGGTCTGTTACCTGTGATGAGACACACCCAAAAGTAAATGTAGGAAGGAGTGTATTTGATTCCCCTGTCCCCTCCTTGTTGTGTGAAAATTAGAGGGCAGTTTTCACAGGCATCAAACTCCCAAGTTGGAACCACAAAAATTTCACTGGCGCTGCAGCCTTGTTTCCCTGGCTGGAGGGCAGGGTGTTGCCAATTTTTGGCACCAACAGATGTACAGACAGTACTAATGGAAATAGCGGAACTTCCTCCTGGCTGAAACTGGCACAAGGGTGTCAATGGAGTTGTTGTTGCCAGAATGAGCCACTCCGCACACAGCTTGAAGGGAGAGGACTGACTGTCCTAGCCACGCCTGCATCTCTGTCCCCCAGGGGCGGGAGGGGGGTGGGGAACAGAACTCGCCAAACACCAAAGTGCAACTTTCTTTGTAAAATATGTTAATAGTGGATTTTTCTGCAATAAAGTTACAAATGTTGAAGGCCTCACTTATGGTGATTGCACTTATCTCCAGCAGCTGGTCTGAGTGGATCATGTGCTGCACAGCAGACCCTGTGATGGCTAAATGACACCCCTGCCATACTGTTTTGGTTTGAGGATGTGTTCGGCGAGTCAGAAGTGCAGAGCAGGAGATCTCCCAGCGCTTAACTGAAGAAACAGGGTGTTGAATCCTTAACAGGGAGAATTTCTCTCTCAAGCAGCAAAGCACACTCAGTTTTAAAGAGAAATATTCACCCCCCCCTGTGCCCCCGTTCAATCTGATTTCCCTGCCAGGGCATAAGTGATGTAATCCTATCAGTTCTCCAGGCAGCCATACCATCTTTTAGGGCGGATTCATAGATTATAAGGCTAGAAGGGACCACTGTGATCATCCACACTGACCTGCATCACCCAGGCAACGCCACAGGTAAACAGCTTGAACTACTAACCCCTTTCACAAGGGGAAATAAGAACACCCTTCTCTTGTTACAGCATCAACAGGACTCTCAACCACTCTTTCCCCCTCCTTTACAGCTCACTTTTAAAACAAGGCTGGACAAAGCCCTGGTAACAGTTTTCAAATGTGTTAAGTGCTGATACAAAGAGGAACTGAAGGCAGGACAAGAGGCAATGGGCTTAATCTGCAGCAAGGGAGATTCAGGTTAGATGTTAGGAAAAACTTTCTAACTCTAAGGCTATGGCTACACTTGAAACTTCAAAGCGCTGCCGCGGCAGCGCTCTGAAGTGCGAGTGTGGTCACAGCGCCAGCGCTGGGAGAGAGCTCTCCCAGCGCTGCACGTACTCCACATCCTCATGGGGTTTAGCTTGCAGCGCTGGGAGCCGCGCTCCCAGCGCTGCGGCACTGTTTACACTGGTGCTTTACAGCGCTGTATTTTGCAGCGCTCAGGGAGGTGTTTTTTTCACACCCCTGAGCAAGAAAGTTGCAGCGCTGTAAAGCGGCAGTGTAGCCAAGGCCTAAGGGGAGCTAAGTTCTGGAACAGGCTTCCCAGGGAGGTTGGAATCCCGTCACGGGAGGTTTCTAAGAACAGGTTGGACAAATACCCACCAGGGAAGGTCGAGGTTTACTTGGTCCTGTCTCAGCACAGTGGACTGGACTGAATGATCTCTTGAGGTCCCTTCCAGCCCTACTTTTCGATGAATAGGCTGCAGGGAACAATCCTGCCCTGCTCAAGGATGGGAGTAGTGACCTAGTGCTGTTTATGTGCTAAATTATAATTAACATATAATTTTAATGCGTAGATTTGTCTAATACAATTCACAATGACATGGTTGTTTTCCATCTCCCATTTCTGGGTGCCTGTAACAGGGATATGATCACAGTGTATAGCTTATAAAACTCCTTCAGATGAAAAGTGATATAAATTCAGGCTCCTCAAGTAGCATCGCAGTCGGTGCCCCACTTCAGGCACACGTATGCCTCTCAAGCCCTGGGTCGGAGATTTTCTGTTAGCAGTGCGGGTCCTGCCCACGCACATGCTCTACACAGCCTCATGCCACACACCAAGGGTATACAGATCTGCACGGGCGAACAGCCCAGTTCCATCTCTACAGCCTTGGCCTGAGATGGAGCCTTGTGGTGCCTGAGCGTGTCCTACATTTGTTCTTTTAGTTTTGTGTTTCTAGTTCCCGTTAGTTGTCCGTATCGGCGGGTAGTGATCGATCTATCAGGGATCGATTTATCGCTTCTCGTCTAGACACGGATAAACCGATCCCCGAATGCGCTCCCTGTCGACTCGCAAGAGGCAGAAGTGGAATCGACGGGGGAGCAGCAGCAGTCGACTCGCCGCCATCCACATGGCCAGGTAAGTCGACCTAAGATACGCCGACTTCAGCTACGCGAAGTTGCATATCTTAGGTCGACACTCCCCCTTAGTGTGGACTGGGGCTAAGCCTATCCGTTGCTTGGGAGAGTCTGATATCTGTCAAAAGCGTAACTGTCGCCCGGCTCTCAGATCTAGAGCTCAGAAGTACTGGGAGACCAAACCGAGGTTTCTGATGATGGCGTGCTCCCTTTGACCTGCTTCTGAGTCAGGAGACTCACTCCCCTGTATATCTGTCTCCAGACAGATCCAGTGCCCCTTCGACCTTGGCTCCGGTCTCCCCTAAAAGGGTGAAGACTTCAGAGGACTCAGGGAAAGCTCTGAAGAAGGGGAGCTCAGTCTCCCACCACCAGGAGATGGCTCCCAAAAGGCCTCGATCTCCCACTAAGTCTGTGCCATCAGAGGCCTCGACTTCTTGGTTTGGTACTGTGAAGGGGAAGGATTCTTCCTCCGGTACCAGCAGGACCAGGAGATCCCGGACTGCTTTGGAGAAGCACAGCTCCTGGTACCATGTATGAAGGACAACGAGGTCCAGGACAGACATTTCTCTAAAACAGCACCATCTACATTAGACTTACCAGCAGTGCTTTCTCACTTGTCTGTCAGTACCGGGAAAAATTCAAGTGCTAGACGCCTTCGGACCCAGCATCTATGTGCTCCAGGTTAACGGTATCATCTAACTCAACCGCTTCGTGGGTACCCACCGGAATGCTGTTGCACCAGGGACTTGTCAGGTTTAGACAAGCCAGAGTCCTCACTGCTTATGGCTACCGAATGACTATTGGTACCAAGACCCCCGTCTCTGGATTACCATTGCTTCCCAGTACTGCAGGATTCTTCTCCTTTTTCTACTGGGGCCTCCCCACTGAGGAAAATCTAAGATGACTCAACAAATTTGCAAAGTCTCAGAAGTTCCGAGTGGTGATTCTGGCAGCTGTATTCCCTTTTCTAGAGGCAGGAGATCGGTTTTTGCAGGGCTGGCTTTAGGCCTATTCTACCAATTCCCCTTAATTGGTCCCCGCACCTAAGAGGGCCCCGCGCCCAGTGAGAATCCTTTCCCTGGCTAGAGGCACCTTTTTAATTTTTACTCACCTGGTGGCACTCTGGGTCTCCAGTGGCACTTCGGCAGCGGGTCCTTCGCTTGCTCTGGGTCTTCGGCAGCACTTCAGTGGCAGGTCCTTCAGTGCCACCGAAGACTTGGAGCTCCGCTCGGTGAGTACAAGCCCCACGTGTTTTTTTACATGTTTTTTTTTCAAGTCATCCCTGCCGGGGCCCCATCAAAACTGTTCGAATTGGGCCCTGCACCTCCTAAAGCCAGCCCTGGGGTTTTGGGCCTTGACTTACAGTCGTCTATTTCCATGTAGCAATTCACCCAGCACATAGGAAATAACTGTTTTACCATGGGACAGGCATGTTTTCAATACTGAGTACTTCACTTCAGCCTCTCTTCAGCTCCAAAGGTGTTCTCAAAAGTTCTGGGGGTAGTGGCACTTACCTTCAGCAAGGGGCAATTTTAGCCTTTCCGTATCTCGACAACTGACTACTCGAGGGCTGATCTTACAAAGCAGTGCTGACCTCCACCCAGAAATCTCCTGTTTTCTCCTAGGACTGGGGTCTCCAGCTAAATGTAAAGTATCAGAGGGGTAGCCGTGTTAGTCTGGATCTGTAAAAAGTGACAAAGGGTCCTGTGGCACCTTACAGACTAACATACGTATTGGAGCATAAGCTTTCATGGGTGAATACCCACTTCATCAGACACACGTGTAGAGTGTGTGTGTGTCGGGGGGGCAAATGGACACTGCTAACAAAAAATCTCTGATCGAGGGCTTGAGAGGCGCATTCACACCTTAAATGGATCTCCCATAGGGTTAAATATCTCAAAGAATTGCAGTTACTGCACGAAGTCAGTAACCTCTTTTTATTGTCCTGTGAGCAAGTGTCACAAAGACATAGTCTTCCTCCTGGGAGCAGCAGCCACAGATCCGTGCTGAAGGCCGAAGCTTTAAAAGGGTTTCTGCCCTATTTACCATGCATTGCTGTTTCAGGGAGCAGGATCTCAAACCAGATCAAGACGCAAAGTAGGAAATTTTCATTTTGTTGTTAGGTCCTATGAATTTGTGTGAAATGCAGGACTTTTTAATCATGCCACTAGCAGAGTAGTGCTCTGGGCTCTTACTCCAGAGTGTTTCCCTTGGGCATGGAAAATTCACAGCATTATTTCATATAACCCCACAAGGGAAATCTGGGGACAGCAGCACTATACTGTTCCCTTTTCCTGAACTCTCTACAAATGTGGGTTCAGGAAAAAAAGATTGCCCAACCTGTGTCAGTATTGCCCCATGCAATTGACAGAACTCTGATCAGTTGCAGCAGGGAATAAGAGGGTTCTCTTTCCCACGCCCCCTGTAAAACAGAGAAGGAATCATTTGTTTATAATCTGTAGAAGAACTAAACCAGTGACCACACTGACGTTCCAGCAAGTGACCAGGTGCCAGAGCTTCAAACAAAGATGGAGAAATGCAATTGCCTAACAATGGGCCTGATCAGCATCAGGCCCCAACTCTCGTGCTGCATTCAGGGCTAGACCGCTAATGCTTGCAGATCCTGATCAATGGGAATGGATTCTTTTTGCACTGAGCCATTTATGCTAGAGCTGCCCTCAAGTCTCCAGCACTGAAGTGAAGACTCCTGCCGCCCTGCCACGCTGCTGAGGAGGGCAGGCTGGCTCCCCCCTCAGCTCCAAGAATCAGCCATGTCTGGCAGCTAACTTTAGAATGATCTGAGAAGGTAGTTCAAGCACCTAGTCCTGTTCATTGTACAACAGGAATCCTGTTAATGTTGGTTGTGACACTTAGATTGTGATCGGGTCTCCTGCTATGGTTGATTCTGCAACATCAGTAGGCCCCCTTACTGGAAATAACCACGTTTAAAAGATGGAGATCAGTACCATTCTGATCTGAGCACAGCCAGGGCCCTGGGCTAGCTGTTTCTCTCTCTCACACACACACTCTCTCTCTAACAATTTTTAGCCTCAACCACAAGTCCGGCATGGTGTTGATCACAGATGCAATAGCAGTAGGGTGACCGGACAGCAAGCGTAAAAAATCAGGACATGGGGTGGGGGTAATATAGGACCCTATATATGACAAAGTTCCAAATATCGGGACTGTCCCTATAAAATCAGGACATCTGGTCACCCTAAATGGCAGTCACAGCCATAAGGGATTAAAGACACTTTCTGCAGAGCCCCCGGTTCCTGAACTTGCCGTTGGATCCAGCCCAGCTCAGCTAAAGGAAGAGGTAAAGAAGTTACCCTGTACTTCCCCCGGCTGTAAACCAGCTCTCCCTGTTAGGAACTGCCCAGAATGAGTATGATCCTGCAGCACTGGCTTTTTGCCAGCACTCTTTCAACTGTAATGCAACATCTGTTGACTTAATCTCCCACAGGCTAATTTCCCCCTCCCCCACCTTTTAATCCTCTCTTCTGAAGCACTTTTACCCTGAAATTGGACATACTTCCCCGTTCACACAGGCTTTGCCAGCAGCTGAGGAAGGGAGATGAGTGCCGTCAGCCCTATTTGATGTGTTCTTAACAACTTCTTGTGTCAGCGCCACAAAGACTCCGGATGCTAAATGACAGGCTGTGCGTGGAGCAAGACGAGGCTTGCGCACTCTGGAATGTACCTGAGTCGGCTTTAAGCCGTTAGTGTGACTCAGCGACTCATTAAGCAGTGTTTTATCGGGTGCAGCTATAGACAATTGAAATTAGTGTGGGGCTCCTAGGTTCTAATCATAGTGCTGCCCCAACTCACTAATAAATTACTCAGTGCCTCAGTTTCCCCATCTGTAAAATTTCTTGCCTGCCTTTGTCACACATCGTGAGCTCCACGGGTGTAAATACTACAGCCACGTTCATCACTGTCTGTGCCTGTTTCGGTGGAAGGAAAGGGGAATCGGGCATCTTCCAAAAGGGACTGTGCGGAGCTTTCAGGGAAAATCACCTCATTCGTTTTTCAGGCAGCCAGGTTGTAGGCCAGCCCCGAGACCATCCAGCTCAGGTGCTGGGCAACGCACCATCATTCCATTGGGCCTTGTCCAGTTTTAGTTTCTGGATTCCGGGGCACCAAGTCCCAACCGAGCACCAGCAGTCTCACCTCTGTCCAGGCAGGCTCTGGTATCCCAACCAGAAGCTAGTGGCTGCCATTCACTCCCTGTGGTCCTCCCCAAGGAAGCGGAGCTGGGTGCTGGGCAGTTGGGAAGCAGCTGCTCCCCGTTTAGAAGGCGACTGCTCTCAGCCTAATCTCTAAAGTGGCTGTAGCTACCACCGTGAGAGGCACATTGTATTAGCACCTGAAATAATTCCTGTCTTTCCACCCTCCACCCATCCTCACTCGGCCAAGCCCTGCCTCATTAGCAGAGTTAACCTCTGCCCCTCCGTCTTTTCCCTTGCTCCTCTCTGGCCTCCGACCGGGGTGGGAATAAAGTTCTGGCAAGGAGATGCCTAGCACTGACCCCAGTATGGTGGCAAGAGTCACACCACAGTTATTTAGAGAGGAAGCACTCATCCTGCACCAGCCTTTCTGGCAGCCATCCCCCATTGCAAGACCATACTAAACATGGCACCCACTCTCACCACAGCAGGTCTCTAGCAGGGTCACCGCTGCCCAGCTTTCCTGTCCCTTCCAGGGTGGGAATTGTCATTACGCTTCCCCAAATATACAAACTAAATGGCACTGGAGCACTTTCTGCCTGTGTCTCTGCTCTGTTGGTCCTCGATGACTCACCTGGCTGCTGCTACTCCCAGGTTAGCACCAACAGTGAATTTCATTCCCAGGCTATTTATTCCCTTGGCTGGCTGTTCAAACACTGAGCTCTACCACACTGCACTAAACAGTGTAACCCCCAAATCAGTGCCACCCCCCTTTGCTACCCACTTTTCAGGATGAGCAACACTGGTATCTCAGCGAAGGGTAGGAGGCAGGGAAAGGTTAGTGGCATTTCTGCGTCTCTCCTGCTTCACAGCCCCGTAGCCCACGTCCAGACTACCCCGCCGTATCGGCGGGTTAAAATAGATTGCTCGGGGATCGATATATCGCGTCTAGTCTAGACGTGATATATCGATCCCTGAGCGCGCTTACATCGATTCCGGAACTCCATCAACCCGAACGGAGTTCCGGAATCGACACGGAGATCCGCGGACATCGATCCCGCGCCATCTGGACGGGTGAGTAATTCGATCTTAGATATTCGACTTCAGCTACGTTATTCCCGTAGCTGAAGTTGCGTATCTAAGATCGATTTTCCTCCCCTAGTCTGGACGAGGCCTTAGACGACGACTCTCGCTCACTAATGCTGGACCTGGAATGTCAAGCACACCTACTCCCCTCCCCCCCCTTCCCCTTGTCCTCCCCCAGCCCCGGCTATAAAGTAGCTCCTGTAAAATCAGAGTAGTTACTTAGGAAAACTTTATTTAAAACACCCCCGACGTGCAAGGCCTGAAGAATGGGAATGGCAGGATTTTAGGCCACAGCCTCTCTCCATTTCAGCCGCCTTCTCCTTAAAGCAATTTTCCTTTTATGAATGACATGAAAACACTGTTCCAAGAATGGAGCTTTTTAAACCACTTCAATTACCTGCATGGGAAGGGATTTACCAGCACCTGGCAAACTCAGCTGCCACTTAGAGGCTTCTGACACTTACCTGGGTAAATGTATGGATCACCTACCAGGGCTCTGTTCCCCAGCCATGCAGAGAGGGGAGAACAGGTCTCCATATAGGTGCCCAGCACGTTAGCTGACAAGAGTTAGAACAGATCTTACAATCTGAAGCTCAGAAATACACAGCCCAGTCAGTTTCTTCTGGAGAGTGCTTGAAAGTCAAAGTCAGTGGAGGTTCAGACTGCCTGATACCAGGCTGGGCAGAGCCCGTCTCCCCGCAAAGGGATCACTTTGGGCCACTGCAACACCCCTCCACCCCCCTCCGCCCAAGTGGCTGACAGTTCAGAAGAGGAGCCTGTCCATTTTGAGATGCCAATTCCCTTTCCATCTTTAATTTTTCTTATTTGACAGATGGGGGCTTTCTTTGGCTAAGCATTAAAGATCACTCAGATTAAGTTCAGGCAGACTGTCAAACAGGTCACTGCTGAGGTCCTCATCCGACATGCTTCCAGCCTCCTCCTTGGGGGTGCTGTCCTCCAGCTCCAGGCTTGGGGTGGAGAGGTCTTTGGATCCTACAGACACATTGCAGAGGAGTTAGCCATACTGTGGACTCAGGCTCAAGTCCTCACCATCAACCGAGAAAAATGGCCCACGACCTCCCTGTAACTGCAGAGTGATGGCAAAGCTGATCTGCTGCTGGTTTGGCGTCACCAATGAACTTGAAGCAATGCCAATTCGTCATCCACTCAGGCAAATACAAATACAAGAAAATACATTGACAATGTGGGTTTGACTAATTTATATTGGCAAATATTTTTTAATCATGGCCCCTGCCTCCTAGCAGGCTTTGGGCACTCCACTAGGATATCAATATTTACTACCAATAACATAGGATAACTAGCTTCCTCTTATGCAATTATGCATGTTACCTGACAGGGCTTTGCTGATCAAAAGTTAAACTCAGTCCCTGGCATGTGCCTGCAAGTAATATTGGAGAAGGGAATTTAACCCCTCGATATGTCCTGGGGAGACTGCTTAGGGAACATCCCAGCAGCAACTGGACATGTTACAACTGCATCTGCAAAGCTGTTAATTGTAGCAGCTTTACTAGCAAAGACTGACTCAGCAGGATTTGTACTTAGAAAAAACAGAACTCAAGGCAATTTCATGTGCCTTAAAGCCCCCATTCACGAGAATCTTAAGCATCTTACTGAAGTAGGGCATGAATTTCCTTTAAAAGAACATTACTCCTTTGTTCCTGGAGCTGGGAATTCCCCCAGGGCTAAGTGTTAATACAAACAAAAGGGTCTTTAACATCCTGAAGCAATGCTGAAATCCAAAGGGATATAGAGTGTGGAAGATGAGCCTTTTGAAAATTGGTGATTTTCACCTTCCTAACCTCATTGGCTGAGTGTCAGCACCAAACCAAACATGGAGTGACATTAAAAACTGACCTCCTGGCACCCCTGGGGAATGCTAAGTATTATTATTATTATTGGTAGTATTATAAATGGCCCTCATACTGCAGCTTAACGTTACCCTGAAACAAGACTGGAAGGGAGGCTCAAACAACGGACACCATAGGGCCCCACAGTTTTAACCGTGATCCAAGTGCTTTGGATGCCAGTGTCACAGGTCCAGTCAAGTGCCCCTCTTGGCCACTCACCAGACTGTTGTAAGCCTCCAACGTCTGAACAGAACCCATGTACTGTCCCTATCTTGGGGGCCTCTAGGCTCACCCTCAAGGTGCAGATCCACTATCTAGCACACCCTCCTGAGAGCTGTGACTATGCAGCCCATTGCTCAGCCCCTGGGAAACAGTGATGGCCACTCAGGTTTTTCTTCCTCTTCATCCTCCTCCAACCCCCCTCAGCTGAAACATTTCCTCTCTCAGAACACCAGCCGGGGGGTGTTCTGGGTCTGTCGTTTACTTCTTCAAAGGGCGTGTGTTAGGAGCAACAGGCAGCACACAGACACTTTGCACAGAACTCTCCTACCACAGCTTGTTACGTAACTGCACAAGAAATACACAGATCGATACAAACAATAAACTCTATTTGCATTTCCCTGACTCAGTTTCCTCACTACTACTCAGCTTTCTTTGGGCTAGTATCAGAGTCCTCTGGGGCCATCCAGGGTCCTTCTGCTGCAGGGCCTAGCCTGCGCTCTGAGACACAGAATCGCCTCTCCCCACCTCAGCTCTCTGACCCTGGCTGTTCTATCTCCTTACCCTCTCCTGCCCAAAACTCCCCGTGTGGCTCTCAGGGGCTGTTTAAACTCTCCCATTCTCATGCCTCTCTTTGACCTTTCCACTCTCTCCACTTCCCCCACGCCCTGCAGACAAGTTGGGGAAAGTATCTTCTGGCCTCAACTAATCCATTTTCCTTCAGGTGTTTCCACCTGGATAGGCAGCCATTAAATTCTGGCCACCCACCCCTGTCCCTAGTATGGACAGACCTGACACAAGCATGGTGGATACCATATATACATAAAGGCATTCCATGATACAAAAATTTCTCAACAACTTCACAATACTAATCAGTTCACAAGCTGTGTAGATGGGAGTCCCAGATCATCACAGCCAGCATTCTAGATTGTCCTTGTCCGATAAGATGCTTTGGTAAAGGGGGAAAAGTGACGTTCTCCAATTCAGACCACAAACAGTCTCAATCTTTAGTACACAACTTGGACAGACTAGACAGCAGCACGCAAAGGAAAGCCTCTGGGTCACTGCATGCTAGAAGATACTGTCCCTCCCTCCTCAGGGCTGCCACTCAAGAGTAAAGGTGAGAGAGGCTGCAGTATGCTCTGTTTTATGCAAAATCATACTTCTGTTTACACAGCACCTTCCACCTGATTAGGCCTGACACCAGACAGACAAGGAGCTCTGGAAAGTAAATCTGTTAACAAGTGGAGAGCTGGGATTAGAACCAAGTCTGACTCCTAATCCAATGCTCTGACCATTAGGCCATACTGCCTCACACATTTAGATGCCAAATACATGCACCTACATTGGGCACGGCCTTAGGGCTCTTGTCAAGTTGTGCGTTTGACCTTGGTTTGGGCATTACAAATACTGCAACACTTTTAGGGACACAAAACAGGGACTGGACATACAAAGAGATCCCCTCTCCCCACAAGGCAGTCACACATCTAACATTCCCACTGAAAACAACTATATTCTTAGGGTACCAAGGGCTTCTCAGCCAGCCATACTTCTCTTACCTTCAGGCTCCTTAATCTCTGTGGCACTAGAGAGCTCGTCAGAGCTGACATCTGTGAGACTGAGCTCAGAGGCAGAATCATCACTCAGGGAGGAAGAAAATGTCTCCTCTTCTCTCAACACATTATTGCTTTCCACTAAGAGAAACACACCCACAGGCAGGATAAGTTAAGAGCTGAGCTCATGGTTAAAGAGCATAGGCCTGATTCCTCACTGTCTTCGTAAGCAATACAACCATTCTGGTTTCATAGCATCGTACTCCTACTCTGCACTGGTGTAAATAACTGAACAAAGGGAAGGACAGCCAGGCCCTGAATCATGTAAATTGAGACTAGACGTGCACCGGACACGCACTGGGGGCAATGCCCCTGCAATGAACTCTCCCATCTCTGACTCTGTGGTTAAAGACAAACCAAGCAGGATCATAGGAGAGATGAAGGAAACAGAGAAGCCAGCCAGATTCCTGGCCATCCCCGACCCATAAACTACTCCTTGCCCTTGGGAAGTGGTTATCCGGAGAAGGAGTCCAACAAAGCAACATTACTAGAATTCTCAGGACTTCCAGGCTCTCTGCTGCAAACCAGGGAGTCGAGCCTCAGTTAGATCCAGGACTTCTGAGGCTTTCAGGCAGGGAGCCTGCAATCCCTGACATGGAAGGGCTGCTCAGAGTCACAGACCAAGGAAGCCCCCTGCTCCCTGGCCCCCAGGCAGTCCACATGGTGGGGCTACCCCAGAGCCATGGACCCTGGGAGCCCACCA
Organism: Gopherus evgoodei; assembly: GCF_007399415.2. Classification (NCBI taxonomy): domain Eukaryota; kingdom Metazoa; phylum Chordata; order Testudines; family Testudinidae; genus Gopherus; species Gopherus evgoodei. The sequence goes on along the minus strand of NC_044329.1, from coordinate 109,521,640 downwards.
CCAAACCAGGCAGGTTTCCATTGGAACCTGCCTGTGATTTGATGAAAGTTTGTCAAACCCAAGGATGTTTCCACTAAGCATTTCAGGTTCAACAAACCAGCATTTGCCAACGAAACTATTTTGTCAGAAAATTCCCAACCAGCTCTACCAGAAGGACTAGCATCACTTACTTCCATAAGCACTTTCTTTTTCTACGGGCTTAGTGTATGACTTCTCTTCCAAGGGCAGATTTTTCATTTGGTCTTTCAGGTCAGTGACCGTGGATCTGATTGAAACAAAACCAACAATACTGATTAGCTCCAGGGACAGAAACAGCTGCCAGGAGAGAGACAAAATTCATTCTTGGGATCTTCTGCAATGAGGGATTTTGGTAAACTCATGGTTCAAGGTGGATTCAGCTCTGCTGAGCAACTCATTGTATGTGGAGTGTAGGGCATGGGGGGCAGGGAGACCTGAGGCTTTTACAGAAAGGGAAGGGAATCAATACTTAATTACAGGAGAACTGCAATTAAATCTCATTATTGAAGAGGACTCACTGAGCTGACATAACATCCTTCATGGTGGGTTATTATAGTACAGGAGGCAAGTTTGGTTTCTGATGTCAGAGCAAATTCATCAAGGAGATTCTAATAACAGAGTCATGCTGGACCATGGATGTTTCCACAGATGTTTTCCACTAAGAACATTAATGGTTATTTATGGATTTTGGGGAGTAGGAGTGAATATAAGCAACTAACGGGGGTATCAGAAGAGAAAAAGAAGTCAGGACACCTGGGTTCCAGTCCCAGCTCTGGTACTGTTCTTTTCCCCGTCTACCTCGCTGGGGTGATGATGAGGACGATTGTGAGAATGAACTGTGTCTGAAAAGGGCCTTGAGATCCTTGGCTGGAAAACACTAGGGAATGCCGAATGTTTTTAGTATCATTCCTCATCAATCTCCCTCAAGGAGAGACCTGGACATGGTTTCTTGCAGAGCCAGCCAGTGCTGCATGTGCCCATCAGATGGGGCACTGCCGAGTGATGTGAAGGGCTCATGGCTGCAAGGGCCATGCATGCGTCTCCAGTGTCCCAGCTCAATTCTATTTGCAATATAGGAGAACCTCAGAGTTAGGAGCAGCAGAGTTACAAACTGACCAGTCATCCACATGCTGCATTTAAGTACGCAATCCGGCAGCCGCAGAGACCCCCAAAAAGCAAATGCAGCACAGTGCTGCCTTAAACATAAACAACTAAAAAAAAAAGGAAAGTAAAAAAAAAAAAAAGATTTGACAAGCTAAGGAAACTGTTTCTGTGCTTGTTTCATTTAAATTACGATGGTTAAAAGTAGCATTTTTCTTCTGCACAGCAACGTTTCAAAGCTGTATTAAGTCAATGTCCAGCTGTAAACTTTTGAAAGAACCAAAATGTTTTGTTCAGTTATGAACAACCTCCATTCCCGAGGTGTCTGTAACTTGGAGGTTCTACTGTAGTTATACTCTGCCTTCCTAGGCTCCTCCCACCCCATGCATTTTCAGGTAGACAATATATGCATCACATCCTGCCCCAAACTGTTGTAAAGTGTTGCTGTTGGGTGGTAAAGAGCCTACCAGGTGCTACCCAGTAGTGACAGCACTGCAGTGGTGGGTGTCACCACGCTGCACACTGTTTGAGATATTGCTTGGCATTGACTTACCTGCTACATCTCTAGAGAACACAGGGATTCCAAATAAAGACCTTCCAGGAACAAATATTTAATAAATAGTCCCAGCCCTGCTGTATTGCAAAGGTCTTCAGTATCAGCCTGATGTTAATGAATGGACAGAGTGCTCCCGTAGGAAGGGAGATCTGGGGCACACCATTGAGGAAACACTGCCTGCCAACTGAAGGGGTGGTTGGCATTCCTGTGACACGTTATCCCATTGTGGCACCTGGGTGTGTGGGAAAGAGGGTTAGAGACAGTGGCACACACAGAATCCCCAGATACCCCTGGGTCAGCTGGGTTGGAAAGACAAGGGCACAATTAAAGGAACAGTAGCACAGAGCTAAGAATCATTGAAGGGAAAGCTCTAATGTCACCATCCTCTCCAGGGAAAAGGCCAGAGTCTGCAAGGCCCAGCTGTGTGGAGATCGCAGCCAAAAGTAGAGTCAGTTTCCTTTCTCGGCATGGTCCATCATGGGAACGTGACAGCACAGGAAAGCAAGAAGAGAGGAGGGTGGTGCAGGGGTTTAAGGGACACAAGTGGGCATCTCTTCAAGAGAAAAGGTCCCAGGCTGAAGGGAATTCCTGCTGAGGTGACAGAAAGGGAAAGAACTAAACAGGGGAATCACCACTTTCTGACCAGTGCCAAGTGGGTTCACTCAGTGAGTGACAGAGAAGGAGCTTCAGAAGTCAGCCAGTGCCCATGGTAGAGGGTTTGTGGACGGGGAACATGAGCATGCTTGCTTACACAGTGTATAGCCGCATGGACTAGAGGGCACAGGAGAGCCGTGATTAGATATGGAGCCTTTCATCTCCAGGCCAACCGTCTAGGGTCAGCCCAGAATAGGAACAGCAAGAAGTCATTCACACTGAATGGCTGCTCTTTCCCTGTGGTACTCAGTCTAGTTCAAGGTATAGGTGTCTCCATCACAAACAAACAGATACCATCACAACTGCTCCCCTAGTTTGCTGCCTCAGCAGAGAGATCAAAGACTGAATGGATCACTGAGCCTGAACTCTCCATCTGCCCCTAGTTGGGACTCCTCTCCTAGGCAGTGGGCAAGCTTGAACTGAGCTGCCCACGTTCTGGAACCTCCAGGGCTCGCAGTTTGGCACTTTATGCGTTTAAAAACTGGAATACCTCATTGGCCAAGGCGCTGGATTGCCAACCCTGGAGATGGATGTTATCTATCCACCAAGCAGGTACAGTGATGCCCTCCCCACACTGCCTCGATAACAGGTCTCAATCGTGACCCGCAGAGACCCCCTCTAGAAGCAAGTGAGGAATTCAGCACTGACTTCTCTGAGGGTGCAAGAAAAGGGTCTATTAGTGTTAGTTGTGATGTGGACACCTGCCTACTAGCAACTGAGCTGATATTACCCACAACTCCTTTCACACGGGGGTACTGTACAGTGGTCTCACAGCAGAGCGCCTACTTGTGCCATTCCCTTGTGGTTTGTGGTGAAATATCTCTTGGATATAAGAGGAGCTGCACTTGCAGCTGATGTCCCGAGCTCAGTTGGGTGAGGAATGCACCCCATATTGCCAGCAATGCATGGTGCGTGCACACATGTGGTGCCACATGTCCCATAAGACCCGTGGAAGGTGCATGTCCCCTACTTGATGTGGCCAAGCTCCTCCTGGGTGCTCCGCGTCTCCAGCCTGGCTTTGTCCAAGTCATCAGATTGAGTTTTGTGACTGATCATCAAATCTTCCAGCATCTGTGGATGAGGGGGGACAGTCAGTCACTGCCAAAAGTGCACCCCACAAAGAGCCTCTGATTCTACACTGCAGTGCTGAGCCCAGCAGAACATGCGTGTGTGACTTGCTCTCTGTACAGACCTGGAACAGCCTAGAAAAAGCACAGCTGACACAAAACATGCTATCCATGGCAACAAGCACTTCACCTTTCCAACACAGAAGGTGGTGGGCTTATGTTCCTTTACAGTTTGGTGTGCTCAGATCAAGATGGGGTACAGCATAATGGAACCTGTACCTCTTGACCCAGCCTCCTTAATGGAAATTAGGGGCACACTGTAGATCTCTGCTGTCCATGCTTGGCCCACTGACTGCATTTTAACCAACCATAATGTATAAAAACCATCAATCAGTTTGAGAATGTGCTGCTAGAGTCTCTTGGGCAGCAGGTTATGGGGGCTACTTGTCCAGAAGCGCCAGGCAGCAGGTGGTTTCTAAAAGGGTTAGAGGGGCTGCAGCTAGCTGAGAAGTAGCCAGGTCTGATTGTTAGCACCAACATATTTTAGGCCCTTCACAACTCTGCCCCTCCCTACTTGTCCATGTGTTTCCCACCACATTATCTCTTCTCTCCCTCTGCTCTGCCAGCCTCAAGCACAAATTTCTTCACGCCTTATGCATGGAATGCTCTCCTTGAAGTGACCCGTAAGGGCAGTACCCGTTGTTCCAAATCCCTCCAACTTCTGCAGTGACGTCTACAAGAAATCAACCAAGTCCTGGTGGCTATGATGGGGACAGCGAGAAACTTTTAGATATATATGCCGGCTTTTTTCTACGAACATGAACACTTGTATATATTTTGAATATACTCTTCTCCTGAACTCTTCATATATCACTTGTCTTCTTACATTGTTAGCTCTTTGAGTCAAGGACTGTGTTTGTCATGGCACTACTGCAATACCAATACCAAATAAAAATAAGCCATCCTCTGCAGACTGTAACCATACTGATCTTAGTTTTCAGTACTGTCTGATAAACACTTATATTATATAGGAAAGAGAACTGTTACAGTTCGGCCTCACGATTGAGTATCAGTGTTTAATTTAATTAATGTGGCCCCTTATGAACAGGGATTACAGTACCCCTCCCATAATTCCAGGTACACACAGGAGTTGGTTCTAGCCTAAGGAATAAATACTGAAATCAGAAGCACACTGGAAAACACAGTAATATCCTCGTGTTGATTAATGTAGCACCAATAAATCTTTTATATAATGTTAACACAGGAAGCCTGAGAAATAACGGTTCCGCCATATGGGAACAGATCATCAAATCCATGATCTTTTCTCCAGCCTTCAGAGGAAGATATAAAACTCCCATAAATTTCCTGGACAGTTTTACAATACTATTCAAAGAGAAGATATACTTCCTGCCCCCAGCTGATGATTAGTATACGCCAGAAGCATAAGGATCGACAGCCAATGTCATTTACTCTAGCTGCTTGGACTGCAGCTACTATTCATACATGTGCCTAACCCCTCTTTTAAGAACTTTACTTATAATTTTCCTATCATCTGGAATCAGTGAGTTCCACAGGTTACCAAACTATCACATGCTTTAAAAATGCATGTAATGATTTTGCCTGGGGAAGGTGAACCTGTAAAGCTATGTACCTTGCAGTATCGACTTTGAGTTCTCTTCATTTCATCAGTTTCAGACATCTGATTGACTAGATCCTCCTCCTGTCGGTCTAAGAAGGAAAGCAATGTAACTTTACATAGTGAACTGGACTGGTTTTGGCCACAGAGCTGAGTCATAGCAGAATCTACTTCTATTCTGTGCCTGATTTTTAATAGTCACCTCAGCACTCACTTTTCTCTGTGCATATTCAGTCAAAAGTTCAGTGGGCACCTCTCATGCCAGGACTACATTCTACTGAAGAACTCGTGAACAGCAGGAGCAGTTGCCAGATCTCCATGGGACTCTCATACAATACCCAGATCTATTACTTTCACAGCTATATAACAGGCACAAATGGGAAAGCTGTTATTGACACAGAGCCCTTTACGTACAGACTCTGACAAATGACTGTGAAAATGACATTGGTGGTTCCCCATTTATTGCCGTTCAATGACTATATTTGACATGCTCAGTTTATAGTAAGTAAAAAAGGATGGTTATATTCCTTTCCCCTACTCTGTGTTTTGTTTATTCAGACTGTAAGCGCTTTGGGACAGGGACTGACTCTCACCATGTGTTTATACCGCACCTAGCACAATGGGGACCTGATCCTGGTTGGGAACTTTTGGCCTTACTGGAATGCAAACAAGCTGCTGCAGTAAACTCAGCTTGGCATCTGAGAATCAAGCTCAGTTCCTTTTGTTTCATGTCATTACCAAAGATTCCGCACCTCAAATTCTGCCTTTGGTTACAGGTGGGACACTTAACTGCCTCCACAGAAGCTGCTGCAATATAGGGAGGGCAGAATTTAGCCCATAACTGGAGATTCTGTTTCTGGTTCAAGAGCCAGAATAGAACACAGCTCCCTCTCCCATTGTTGTCAGCTCTGCACCCCTAATAGGAGTGATGTAGTTAAAACTTCAAACAGACGCTCTGACTGAATGGTGCTTATGAGTATGAAGGGGTCACTTACACACATTCACTTTGAAGAGTAGAGAGACAGTTTGATAATCTAAGACCAAGGCGTTTTCAGGACTGTCTCTGGCTTATGCCCAGTCAAGGTACATCTCTACCCGATATAATGCCACCCCATATACCACGAATTTGGATATAACGCGGTAAAGCAGCGTTCCGGGGGGGGGAGGGGGGCGGGGGCTGGGCACTCCTGCGGATCAAAGCAAGTTCGATAGAACGCGGCAAGATTTTTTGGCTCCCGAGGACAGCGTTATATTGGGGTAGAGGTGTACCTGACATCCTATAGCATCCTTGAGAAAGGCCCAATAATAATAATAATGGCAGCCAGCTCTCACATAGCACTTTTCAGCAGTAGATCTCCAAGCACTTTACAAAGGAAGTCAGTGTCATTATCAATTCCCTCCCCCTCTTGTCTCTCTAAGGATAGAGTGGGGGTGAAGTTTGAAAAACAGCTACAGAAGTGTATTGCAATGCACCAACCGTTCACTGAATGGACCCCATCTCTCAGAGCACCACAGTGCAACAGCCAGAGTCAGACAGAGTGGGGAGACCCAGTGCATGTTCCTCTCCCACCGCTCTGCCCATGCCCTGGTGGGAGTCTGACTGAGCTAGCAAGCCCTGTGCATGCTCCCACACTTCCCCTCCAACTCTGCCAATTCACCACAGCATCCCCTACTCTTCCATTCCTGAGCAAACTGTCCACTACAACAAACAACATGATGCTCCTAACTTCAGGCTGCTTCCCTCCCACTTCCAGTCATCTGTCAGGCCCACAGGGCAAGGACCCGCACGGGGAGCAGTCCAGAGCAACACTCACTGAGCTTGTGCTTCAGTTGCTCCACCTCTCTCCTCACACACTCATATTCTCGCCACAGGAGCTTTTTGCTGAAATCAAGGAGAGAGAGGGTTACCCCTGGGGAAAGGAAGCAACAGCCTTAATTTCCCATGACTCACATGGCTATAAAGGCCCAGAGCTGACCTCTCATGCACCTCCTGCATGACGCTGGAGCTGGGATACAGATCCGGGGTGCAATCTCCATCCGGCTGGTGAAACACTTGCTGTCGCAAGTTACGAAGCTCGCTCTTCAGCCCTTCCATTCTCCGCCCCAGCAGGGACTCTAAGCCACTCTGAGGGCTGTTATGCAATCGCCCAACCTCCTCTGCAACAACAAACAAAAGGACAGAAAATGATTAGGCTTCAGCTTGCAAGGGGAAAGGGAGGGATTGGATGTTTTCACCTCTTAGCTCAGAGAGCCGAGAAGCGACACAGTACAATGGTCTCAAAAGTCAGTTCACGGCTGATGTAAGGCGCTGGACTGACCGTGCAGGGCACTGGGGGCCTCTGCTGATCCCCTGAAATGGTACAGCATAATCAGTGCCAGTTCAAGAGCTCCCTTCACTACTCTGCCAGCACACTCCGGGGCATAAGCGGAGTCCGGTCTTCATGGCATATTCTGAACAAGTGATACTCTTGAGTAGAACACAAACCAAGTGCTGGGTTGTAGATGTAAAGGTTGTATTCCGTAAGGGTTAGGGCAAAGGACTATGAGTTAGAACACCAGGTTCCTACTCTAGGTCTGAGTTCTATATATTCAACAGAGTAGGGAACGGGACTGGGCCCCATTGGGGAGCTGCACTCACAGCCTGCTGTCTCATCAACAGGACCCCAAACAGTCAGATGGGGAGCAATCGCTGAACATCCCAGAATGACTGCAAAGCCAAGGGATTCATCAGTACCTTCCAGGTGATGGATCTGCTGCTGCTGGAACTCCTTCTCCTGCTTCAGTCGATTTACCGACTGGGTGAGGGACTCAATGACCTGGGGGGAAAAGCAGGATGAGAACAAGTCTCACATGGAAATAATTTAGTGCAGGGAAGAACTCCGTTGCTTTGTGCAGTTTCAGAAGCTGGGAATGTTGCGGGGCACCTCGAAACTGACTCAAAAGCAACCATACTCGGCTGAGCAGGATAGAGGGGCTTCCAAGGAATCTCCTATGACCCTCCTTGTTGGAAGGATGAAGGCTGTGATGAGGGGCAGGGAGACGATTCAGCGCTCAGAGGGATACAGGGGGCCTCCGAGACAGGAAAGGAAAGTGAGTGCTCCTGGGAAGTTACTGTGACGGTACCTCCCATAAGGCTTGATGGAAATATGCTTAGAATGTGTTTTATGTTACATATGCCATGTAACATATCTCCGTAAAGGTTATGATCTACTGAATGGATTAATCCTCTTTGTATGCATGTATCATTTTTGTATTTGAAGTTATGAATGTTGACAGTGTACTGGCTTGATTTCTAAATAACCTTAGTAGAGTATTTGGTCAGTTCCTGGAGAAAGAAATGTTGAAATTAAGTACTAATCAAGAAACACTTAAAGGACAATGGATCTTGGAACGCTCCAATCCACATAAGAAGTCTACTTGAAGACATTCAAGGTAGCATGTAAACAATGGATACTACCTGTAAAAACTGAGAGTCGTGCATGGACATGTGACTTGCGCAGGTGACTCCTAAACTCCATCTTGGAGCTGGACTTTGCATAGGAAAGAGGAGGGGGTCTCCACTCGCAAGAGAAAGTCTATTTAAACCCCCTGGGAAACCTCTCCATTTTGTCTTCAGCTGGCTAAAGAGAGAGCCTCTCCACCCCCCAGGATACTTGAAAGAAATTGGAACAAAGGATGGTGTGCAAGGGATGTGAGCAATTGCTGGACCCAAGCTAAAAAGGAGATTAGTCTGTAAAAGGGAGCATTCTGGAACTGGTGAGGATCTTATCTGTATTCAGTTTGATTAGACAAAGATTTGTGCATTTTATTTTATTTTACTTGGTGACTTACTCTGTTCTGTCTGTTACTACTTGGAACCACTTAAATCCTACTTTCTCTATTTAATAAATCACTTTTTACTTATTAATTAACAGAGTATGTGTTAATACCTGGGGGTGCAAACAACTGTGCATCTCTATCAATGTTACAGAGAGCAAAAAATTTATGCGTTTACCGTGCATAAGCTTTATACAGGGTAAAACAGATTTATTTGGGTTTAGACTCCATTGGGAGTTGGGCATCTGAGTGTTAAAGACAGGAACACTTCTGTGAGCTGCTTTCAAGTAAACCTGCAGCTTTGGGGCAAGTAATTCAGACCCTGGGTCTGTGCTGGAGCAGATGGGAGTGTCTGACTCAGCAGGACAGGGTGTGGAGTCCTGATCTGGTAGGGAAAGCAGGGGCAGAAGTAGTCTGGGCACATCAGGTGGCAGCTCCCGGGGGGGTTCTGTGATCTAACCCCTCACAGTTACTTTCCTTTAGAGGACACGTGAAGTGTCCCTGCAGCTTCAGCCACGTGCTGGCAGGAACTGGGAGTGCTGCAGAGGCAACACACTCTCAAGCAGGGTGATGGGGAGAGAAAGGAACACCTCAAATCTTCATGTGGAGACCTTTCCAGCTGTCTCAAAGAGCAACATTCACTGGCTCAACAGGGAGAGGCTTCTCCCATCATGTGACAAAGAGAGGATCTCCGCAGTCCAGGGCATCCAGTGTAAGGAGTGTGTATTTTATGCTCGCTAGTTAAACCTGTCTCTTTCCCCTTAGCTGAGAACTAATGTCATCAGCACTCTGGAGTTACCTTTGCTTGCGAATGCAGCTGACTGCTGATGGCTGCAAGCTCCTCTGTTGCCATCCTGCAGTGTGGAAGACTTAGACAGGTAGGACACGAGTGCTGAGATCCAGCCAGAGACTCATCAAATGCAACCTTCTCAGTGTTTATTCTGTCAAGCAGCAAATCCACTAAGAGATCAAAAGTAACAGGAGTTACCAGGGCTGCAGGGAAGGGAACCCACTTGTTTACCACACTGTTAAACTTGCCTCAGTTAGTGCCCAAGTCAGGGAACTTGGAAAAGGGAAAATTGAAGTTTTAAAAAGCAGAAACTAGATTCTTTCCAATCTCTGCTTCAATTATACAATCACATGTAGAGTCATTAGAACTGGCAGGTCTGCACACCATGGAACCACTGTATGGATAACCAATAAGAGGGGCTTGAAATGGCCATTTCTTTGCTACGTGGGTACAGAAGTTACCTGGATTTTAAACCCAAGGCATCAACAGCTCTTACACAATACAAATAAAGAAGGTATAATAATCCATTTGAGACACAGCAATAACACATGCTTGTACAACGCAATGCATATTCCTACAGAACCTCAATGCTATGGTAGCAAGTGCTTTTCAAAATGCTTGAGACAAACAGGTTGTTACCTTTGGAAGAGATGCTGGTTGTGTTCAGACGCTGCTGTAATAGAGAAAGAGAAACCAGATTAAGTGGTAAAGACACTAAAGGACAGGGGAAAGTTACACACACAGGAAGGAGTGGTAGGGTACTTCACACTCCTTTCCACAGTGGATGTCTTCATACAGAAGCAGGATGGGGTGTTAACAGTAGAGGACAGATTAGAAAGTGCCCTCATGTTCTCAACGGTGACTCCTCTAATCAACTAAATTGCAACAACAGTGATAGAGGAGTGGACAAAGGTACAGAAGGATGAAGTATGCAGGGCAAATCCAGGAGGGAAACCAGTTGAAACAGGAATGAATTTAGGGAGGTCCTATGGTCTGTGTTACATGGGAAGTCGGACTAGATTTCACAGTGGTCCCTTCTGACTTTTTAATCTATGAAAAATGTTCACAAAGACACGTTTTTAATTATGTGAAACAATTACCATATTAGGTACATCAGGATAGTCACAGAACTTGGCAAAATCTAACAGCATTCCTAGAGCTCTCTCTAGCCAGACTGAAAGTGCAGTGCAAATGGGTCCCTTCCCCTGTGGCTGATTACAGAGCTCAGGTCTACATTAGCCAGGGGGGAGGGGGGATGGCAACCTAAGATATGCAACTTCAGCTGGCATATCTTAGGTCGATTTACCTGGTCGTGAGGACCACGGCGAGTCGACTGCTGCCACTCCCCCATCAACTTCGCTTCCACCTCTCGTGAGCTGGAGTTCTGGAGTCGACGGGGAACGCGATCAGGGAGTGATTTTATCACATCTACACTAGATGCGATAAATCGACCTCCAATAGATTGATCCCCGATAGATTGATCACTACCCGCTGGAAGACCTGCCCTTAGGAGTAGCACCAGTAGCTTGAAAACAGTAGTGTACCTCTAGCACCCTCTATAGCCCATAATCTCCCATTTTATAGATGGGGAGAACTGAAACAGAGAATATCATGGCTTGTCCAAACAATAAATTGGGGCAGAGGTTGGAACAGAGCTCAGCAATCCCAAAGCACAGTTCCCCACTCTAAGTACTAGACCACTCTCCCCCTAATGTTATTGCTGCCTTCTCTATAACACAGCCATCTGTCCTGGCTCTAATGATAAAATAATACATCTCAGAGCTGCGTGTCATACTACCCACAAATTGGCTCCCTGTCATGTCGATCTATGCTTTTATGGGGTGGCTATTGCAGCAAGGCCTGACAAAACCCGAGGTGCTCATCTGCTGCTCTTTAAAGAAAACCACTTGCATCTATCCAAGAGCACACCCCTTCCTCTGAACTGTTGTATAATAAAGGTTCTATAGGGCTGACACAATAATCCTGCTCAACAAAAGATCCAACTTTCTTGGGGAAGTCAAGAGAATCTCTGTTCACTGAAGGGACAATGAGCTGCACAGAGGACCTTGAGGACATAATTTCTGTAAGCATCTGCAGTAAACATGGAGGTGAATTTTATTTTGGCAAAGAGGCCTGGATTGTGATGTTTGCAAACAGTGGACACCCATCCAGTTCTAGAAGTTGCTTATTACACAGGAATTAGGTGCTTCCTCTCAGTCCAGTGCCCTATCCATGCTGCATTCCCATTTTATCCCTTTTCTCTTCTAGGCCTTGGAACACCCTGAAGAATTGCTCCCTCCTCCTGGGCATTTTTGTCCTTGAAATATTTGCAGAAGCATTTCCATTTTCATCCCTTCTAGGGACACTGGAAGCCTTGATCGCTCCTTTCTAGCACTGAAAAAGACTTGTGTGAGAGTAATTTTTCCTGAATCCAACTATCAACGTGAAACATTCAGCCAGTCTCTAGAGGGAAGGGAAGTCTACAATGGTTACAATATGTGGAAGTGAAATACTAGCCAAAGCAGCTACAGAAACCAGTCTGGTGACTTCACCTACAGCAACGTTACCAACATGGTTCAAGGAACCAAGGCGTCCAGAACTCGTTTAAATAGGACTTTCCCAGAGTGAGAGTCTAAGCCACAAGAAAGTGATGACAATGCAGCTGAACTTGCCTTTATTTTAGCCACGTTGCTGTCTGTTGCAGTCAGTATGGAGTTGAGCTGTGTGTCCCAGTTCATGTGGCTGGTAGGCAGGTGCTTTTAACTGTTTATCAATGACAAAGTAATCTAGGATCAACCCTTGGTGTATAAAGCTGAGGGATGGAACAGAGCCCAACGTGGTGAAGATAGTTGGATTGACCTGTAAAACCATTAGCAAAGAGATTTTTCTCCCTATACAGTCTATGCTCCTATTACAGTTAAAATAAATATACATGTATAGTAAGAGAAATAAATGAGAGGATATAAGACTGAGGGCAAAGTGCAGGGTCTAAAAATCCTGAGACTCCCACATAATTCACACCCAGAATGGATTTCATAAGCTAGGCCTGATGGAGGCTCACTGGTACAGGTTCAGGGCAGTGCAGAAGCAGATTTCCATACAGACTACCTCCTAGGGCCAAGCACAGCACCCTGCCATAGCACTGGCGATGCAGTAAAATACACACCATCCACTTTGTGAGAGCCTTAAATGAACGCTGGGGCAGGGCCATGCCCTGTCCTCAGAGTGGTGAAGGAGGCAGGGAAAGCTCAGGGCTCCCACCATCTGCACCACTAAGGACACAGAAATCTGCCAGATGGTTTCAGGGTGTTGGCAGAGGAGGGGGGTCAGCTCCCCCCCCCCACCATGGGGTGTGAGGTCTCAGAAGGGTCTGGGGAGGTGCCAGTGGGGGGGAGCTCTGGAGAGGGGCTGGCAGAGGAACCTGGTGGATGGGTGGGGTGAGGGAAGATATCAAGGGAGTGGGGTTCTCTGGGGAGGTGTTGGGGAGCCTGGGAGAAGGGTGGAGTGAGGGGGCTCTGGGGAGGTGTTTGGGGGCCTGGCAGATAGGCAAGGTGAGGGGGCTGGCAGATGGGCGGGTGAGGGGGCTCTGGGGAGGCTGGCAGATGGGCGGGTGATGGGGCTCTGGGGTGGCGTTGGGGGGGCTGGCAGATGAGTGGGGTGAGGAGTTCTGGGGTCTGGCTGATGGGCAGGGTTGGGGGGCTCTGGGGAGGTTGGGGGCTGGCAGATGGGCAGGGCTGGGGGCTCGCAGATGAGTGGGGAATGGGGCTCAGGGGAGGTTTGGGGGTTGGCAGGCTTTGGGGGGCTAGCACATAGGCAGGGCTGCGGGGCTCTGGCAAATGGGCAGGGTGGGGAGGCGTGGGGGGGGTGGCAGGGCTCTGGGGAGCTGGCAGATGAGGCTCTGGGAAGGTTTGGGGGCTGACAGATGGGCAGGGCTGGGAGGCTCTGGGGAGGCATGGGGGGCTGACAGGTGGGCGGGACTGTGGGGAGCCGGCTGATGGGCAGGGCTGGGAGCATTTGCAGATAGGCAGGGTTGGGGGGCTCTGGGGAGGCATGGGGGGGCTGGCTCATGGGTGGGGGGCTCTGGCAGGTGGGCAGGCAGCTCTTGAGAGATGGGGCTGGCAGGTGGGCAGGCTCTGGGGAGGTTGGGGGGCTGGCAGGTGGGCAGGGGGGCTCTGGGGAGGTTGGGGAGCTGGCAGGTGGGCTCTGGGGAGGTTGGAGGGCTGGCAGGTGGGCGGGGGAGCCCTGGGGAGTTTGGGGGGCTGGCAGGGGGAGCTCTAGGGAGGTTGGGGGGCCGGCAGGTGGGCAGGGGGGCCCTGGGGACGTTGGGGGGCTGGCAGGGGGCAGCAGGCTCTGGGGAGGTTGGGGGGCTGGCAGGTGGAGCTCTGGGGACATTGGGGGGCTGGCAGGGGGCAGCGGGCTCTGGGGAGGTTGGGGGGCTGGCAGGGGGCTCTGGGGCGGTTGGGGGGCTGGCAGTGGGTGGGGGGCTCTGGGGAGGTTGGGGGGCTGGCACGTGGAGCTCTGGGGCAGTTGGGGGGATGGCAGCAGGCAGGGGGCTCTGGGGCGGTTGAAGGGCTGGCAGGGGGGCCCTGGGAGATTGGGGGGCTGGCAGGGGACGGGGCGCTCTGGGGCAGTTGGGGGGCTGGCAGCAGGCAGGGATCTGAGGATGCTGGGGGGCTGGCAGGGGGCTCTGGGGAGGTTGGGGGGCTGGCAGCAGGCAGGGATCTGAGGATGTTGGGGGCGGGGCGGGGGGGCTCTGGGGAGGTTGGGGGGCTGGCAGCAGGCAGGGATCTGAGGATGTTGGGGGCTGGCGGGGGGCTCTGGGGCGGTTGGGGGGCTGGCGGGGGGCTCTGGGGAGGTTGGGGGGCTGGCAGCAGGCAGGGATCTGAGGATGTTGGGGGCGGGGCGGGGGGGCTCTGGGGAGGTTGGGGGGCTGGCAGCAGGCAGGGATCTGAGGATGTTGGGGGCTGGCGGGGGGCTCTGGGGCGGTTGGGGGGCTGGCGGGGGGCTCTGGGGAGGTTGGGGGGCTGGCAGCAGGCAGGGATCTGAGGATGTTGGGGGCGGGGCGGGGGGGCTCTGGGGCGGTTGGGGGGCTGGCGGGGGGCTCTGGGGAGGTTGGGGGGCTGGCAGCAGGCAGGGATCTGAGGATGTTGGGGGCGGGGGGGCTCTGGGGAGGTTGGGGGGCTGGCAGCAGGCAGGGATCTGAGGATGTTGGGGGCGGGGGGGGCTCTGGGGCGGTTGGGGGGCGGGGCGGGGCGCTCTGCGTCGGCCCCGCCGTCTCCGTGGGGACGAGGCCTAGGGCGGAAGCGGAGGGTTTCGGGTCCCAGCGGCGATCCCGGGCTCGGGCCGCGCTGGGAGGCCCAGGGCGGGGAGAGGGGCCCGACTACCGGTGCCACAGGCTCCCGGACCTGCCGCGCGGCTCCCGCGCCCTCTGCGCGCCGCTTCTCTCCCTCGGAGGGTTTCAAAACGCGCACAGCCGCCGTCGCCGCGCCGCCCTGCCCGGGGGGCTGCTGGGGGATGGAGTCCACCCTGCGCTGCCGGGCCCAGAGAGGAGCTGCCTCGGGACTACACTTCCCAGCAGCCATGGCGTCATGGGAGCGGCCCGCCGCCATGGTGCCGCCACCGCGCGCGGTGTATCATGGGAGGCGTAGCCCTCTTTGCTGCCGCCGCTGCCCTTCGGCGCAGGGCACGATGGGATATGAGGCCTGTCTGCCCGCGCCGCGCGCGGCCATAGCGTGGGAGCGGGAGGAGCCGAGCGTTGCCCGTGTGCAGCCGCGGGGTGCGGGAAGGACTCTCTTTCCCATGATCCCCCGCGCGCGCAGCCATGGCGGACGGGAGACTACACCTCCCGTGAGCCCCCGCGCGATGGGCAGCATGGAGTCAAGAGTGGCTGCGCTGGAGAGGCGGGTCCGCGGTTGCCTGTGCGACTTCGGCTTCGAGGTTTCTCCCCTCAAGGTATGAGCCGCGTGGCTGGAGCGGGGGGCTGCTATGGCCGCCAGGCTCCCTGGGTGGTGCCCACGTGGCCTGCGCAGCCTCGTGGTCTGTGACATCATGCAGCTATCACTGTGACATCACATGGGCACTGTGACGTCATGCAGCTGCACTGTGACATTCCATCCCCACGTGGGCAGCATCACGGCTCTCTTCATGGGGCAGCGGGTGGACACGGTGTGTGGTGACGGGGGCCACCAGGCCAGCCCTGAACTCAGGCTTTTCCCTGGTGCTGCAGGCGCTTTGGGGTGCAGGGTCCTGGTTATATTCCAGACGTGGTGGTGTCATTGGCAGTTGCCAATAGGGAAAACTGTGGCTGTCCAGTGGATTTTAGAAGATAAGAACAGACATACCGGGTCAGACCAAAGGTCCATCTAGCCCAGTATCTGTCTACCGACAGTGGTCAATGCCAGATGCCCCACAGGGAGTGAACCTAACAGGCAATGATCAAGTGATCTCTCTCCTGCCATCCATCTCCATCCTCATTCTCTGACAAACAGAGGCTAGGGACACCATTCCTTACTCATCCTGGCTAATAGCCATTTATGGACTTAACCATCATGAATTTATCTAGTTCCCTTTTAAACACTGTTATAGTTCTAGCCTTCACAACATTTTGAGTCAAGTGGGGCACAGTGGGCCCGCACACTCCCCCCCCCACCCCCCCGTCTGTATCCCAAAGTATAGTATGTTGGTGACCCTGTATGGAATGTACATGGTGTAATTACTTCTTCACTAGGGCCAGGTGCTGGAAAAGGTGGCATTGAAGTGATGAGCAACATGTGGTAGCTTCTCACCCAGACATCTTCATGTATTCCTGAGTCTGCAACTCTTCCTGAATTACATTTTGTTGGCCAGGGCATCCAGACATGAACTGAGTTTGCCCCATATCTTGTTGCTTTTTGTCCCTTCACTTATTTCCATCGATTATTTTTATCTTATTTCCTCTGTCATGCTGTTTAGACCATCAGGGAAGATGACATGCCCAGTCTCCTTCAAAACTGGCATGAGTGCCTTTCTGTAAAGGGCCTGATCCTGTGAGAAGCTGGGTACCTCTTGAAAGCTGTGAAGGTCCTTTGACTCCCAATGATATCAGTCCTACCATAGTGTAGTAGCAACCTGTCCCCTGGAGGATGTCTGAGAGCTCCAAAGTGTATTGCATCTCCATCCTTTCACATTATTTCCACAACTGCCATGTTGTTCTTCAGAGTGCATCATGGGACAGTATTTTATTTGTGGCAGTTGATACTGGGGGGCTTCTGAGAAAGGCCAAGTATAATTTTTAAAATGTGTGGGAGGAAAAAATTCTCCATGTATGTTGTGAAAGGTATAAACTTGTTGAAAGTACAAGGAAAGAAACGGAAACTAGCAGCTGAAAAAGTCAGAAGTTGACTGGAGAACATCAAGAGTAGGAGATAAAAGTGGAGGAAAGTGTAAGAAGGGATTGCATGACTTCACAGGTGAGCTGCACAAAATGATACTAAACAGATAATTGACTTCTGTTAAGATTAACATCAAACTGTATTGTCTTGAAAGTTAAATATTGACAATAGTCAGGTAACTGACTACTGTAGAAGTAAAGTTTTTATTGACTTGAGAATTAAATATTAACCCAGGCAAAAGTGAAACTAAGATTTGCCGCCAAGGTCAGTGAATGTTGATTTTCACAGAGACACAAAGTCATTATGTGCCAAGGTACGTACATTCTGAAAACCTTCATCAGGAATCTCCCCATTGAAATTGTGAATTTCTTAAATGAAGCTTTTTTGTAAACTAACGTTTTAGGAGAGATGAAGTTAGGTGACTGACAAATAAGACTATTGTTGACTGCTGACAAACCAATCTGTTAGGAAAAAGAACAAGGATTACTTGTGGCACCCTAGAGACTAACAAATTTATTTGGGCCAAAACCCACTTCATCAGATGCATAAAGTGGAAAATACAGTAGAAAGATGTGTATATGTGTGTATACACACACAGAGAACATGAAAAGATGGGGGTTGCCTTAACAACTCTGACAAGTCAATTAAAGTGAGCCATTATCTGCAGGAGGAAAAATCACTTTTGTAGTGGTGATCAGGGTGGCCCATTTCAAACAGTTGACAAAAAAGTGTGAGTAACAGTAGGGGGGAAATTAGCACAGGGAAATAGTTTTTAGTTTGTGTAGTGACCCATCCACTGCCAGTCTTTATGCAGGCCTAATCTGATGGTGTCCAGTTTGCAAATTAATTCCAGTTCTGGAGTTTCTCACCACGATTTGAGGACTTCAGTAACTCAGACATAGGTTAGGGGTTTGTTACAGGAGTGGGTGGGTGAGATTCTGTGTCCTGCATTGTGCAGGAGGTCAGACTAGATGATCATAATGGTTCCTTCTTACCTTAGAGTCTATGAGCCTGTTTTTGAAGTTTTTTGTTGAAGAATTGCCACTTTTAGGTCTGTAATCGAGGGACCAGGGAGAATGAAGTGTTCTCCGACTGGTTTTTGAATATTATAATTCTTGACATCTAATTTGTGTCCATTTATTCTTTTGCGTAGAGACTGTCCAGCTTGGCCAATGCACATGGCAGAGGGGCATTGCTGGCACATGATGGCATATATCACATTGGTAGATGTACAGGTGAACGAGCCCCTGATGGCGTGGCTGATGTGATTGGGTCCTATGATGGTGTCTCTTGAATAGATATGTGGATAGAATTGGCAACGGGCTTTGTTGCAAGGATAGGTTCCTGGGTTAGTGTTTTTGTTGTGTGGTTGCTGGTGAGTGTTTGCTTCAGGTTGTGGGGCGGTCTGTAAGCGAGGACTGGTTTGTCTCCCAAGGTCTCTGAGAATGAGGGATCGTCCTTCAGGACAGGTTGTAGATCCTTGATGATGCGCTGGAGAGGTTTTAGTTGGGGGCTGAAGGTGATGGCTAGTGACTCCCAGAAGCAGTGGCATGTCCCCCTCCGGTTCCTATGGTTGGGGCAGCTAAGGGGCTCCGCATGCCGCTCCTGCCCCAAGCGCAGCCCCCGCAGCGCCCATTGGCTGGAAACGGTGACCAATGGGAGCTGCAGGGGCGGCACCTGCTGACCGGGCAGCGCACAGAGCTGCCTGACTGTGCCTCCGCATAGGAGCCAGAGAAGGGACATGCCACTGCTTCTGGGATCTGCTTGAGGTAAGTGCTGCCCAGAGCCTGCACCCTGGTCCCCTCCTGCATCCCAACCCCCTGCTCCAACCCTGATCCCCCTCCAACCCTCTAAACCCTCCTGCACCCCCACCCCTCATCCTCAGCCCCATCCCAGAGCCCTCACCCACAGCTGGAGGCCCCCTCCTGCCCCAGCCCAGAGCCTACTTCCACAACCCGAACTCCTAGTTTCTGGCCCTACTCCAGATCCCACCCCCCCAGCCAGAGCCCTCACCCCCTCCTGTACTCCAGCCCCCAGTTTCTTGAGCATTCATGATCCGTCATACAATTTCCATACCTAAATGTGGTCCTTAGGCCAAAAAGTTTGCCCACCCCTGATTTAAGGGCACCTCCTGAAATGTGCTAAGTGCCTCTTGAGAGGGTCCTTCACGTCCTTAGCTTGTACTGGCTTCAGTAGGATGACTAAACGCGGACCCAGTTCCGCTTTCGGTAAAGCCAATGGAAGGAATCCTCGGTGGGCATTGGAGCCTGTCTGTGGGAGTCCTGATGCGGACCCATAGCTATGAAGAGACAGTAGATGGCGCCGCCTCACCAGGGTTTTAGGGCTGAGCAGAAGAAATAGCTCTTTCTATAGGTCAGAGGGACTGCTCCTGTAGATAAAGCTCATCATATGTTTGCAGGTCCTGGGCCTGACAGAATGCAGGAAATTGCACCTGGTATATTACAGTATTTCTAGGGAACTTGGAGACTTTCCTTTGACAGAAAATAAATCCATACTCGTCCCTATCCGCACAGCCGTTTGCTTGGCACCTGTCCAGGAGTAATGATCTGTCCATTGGAACCTACAGAGATGCATACTGCATGGCTAATAATTCAGTTTTAATGTATTAATTATTATTATTATTGTTTTATTGTTTATTTTATTATGGTAAAAACCCAAACATACAAGATGTCTGTGTGTGGGATGGTCCCCATTGCTCTTCCCTGGTGAAAAACCCCACATAGTATTTAAAAAAGATAGTCCTTCAAAAAGAATCTTAAGGGACAGTAAGAATACATTCCTCCAGGGCTTTGGAGCGGAGCTGGAGCAGGGAGCAGCTCCGGAGCAGTGGAGCTGCAGGTTTTTGCCTGGAGCCGGAACACAGCTCCAAAGCCCTGCATTCGTCATTCCATGTTATTTCTATGCTAGTAGTTAAACTGGATCATGACTAATAACATGTGCAACCTCTTTTCAACACTGTGTAATAACGTGCAGGCCAACTAATTATTTAAACCAGTGGTTCTCAATCGGGGTTACACATACCCCTGAGGTACACAGAGGTCTTCCGGGGTACATCAACCCATCTAGATACTTGCCTCGTTTTACAACAGACGACGTAAAAAGCACTAGCAAAGTCAGTTCAAACTAAAATTTCATAGAGATACTGACTTGTTTATACTACTCTATATACTATAAGCTGAAATGTAAGTACAATATTTATATTCCAATAGATTTTATAGTTGTATGGTAAAAATAAAAAAGTAAGCAATTTTTCAGTAATAGTGGTTGTGACACTTTTGTATGTTTGTCTGATTTTTGTAAGCAAGTAGTTTGTGAGGTAAAACTTGCGGGTACGCAAGACAAATCAGACTCCTGAAAGGGGTACAGTCATCTGGAAGGGTTGAGAGCCACTGATTTAAATGAAGGCCAAACCAAAACTTATCTCCGTTTTACTGGTGTCAGTCCTGAGTCCATTGAAATCAATAGTTACTCCAGATCAGTGGTTCTCAATTTATTACGGTCCACAATGTGTTACCTGGGCCACAGGGGCCTGTTGGCATGGACCGCTGCTGTGCAGGGCCGGCCAGCTGCCTTCCCTAACCACCCCTCCATGTTTGTAATTGGTTTCTAAAATATAAAACCTAAATATGGAACACTAGATATTTAAGAGCAATCTCCATTACCCATTACAAAATTAAATGCTCAGTAACACTGCTGAAGCTGGCTGCCCTCATTCTGCCTCTCCCCCACAGGCAGGGGTCGAGAGGTTATTGATTGTCTTGTTTCACCCACATAGTAGTTGTTGGGGGCATTTGATGCACTGAATGAGGGACACCACATGTTGTAAGATAGGTATATGTAGGACACATGGATCTTGAAATGTGTGTTATGGTGGGTATTTCTGAGCAATAGAGATATGTCTGCAGGTTTTGCATGTCTCAGGGTCTGGTGCCGGTGCTGTTTTTAAGTTGGTATGTCCTGGTCTCAGACAGACTCTGGTTTCATGACTCATTACAACAATCTGCACCTACCAACCTTCCCTTGCCCTATAACTTCAGGTTGTTAATTGCCCACGTCATTTTAAGGCAACTCCCATCTTTTCATGTGCTGTATATTTATACATGCTTGCTGTATTTGTCACTCCATGCATCTGATGAAGTGGGTTATATCCCACGAAAGCTTATGCCCAAATAAATGTGTTAGACTCTAAGGTGCCAGAAGGACGACTCATTGTTTTTACTTCATTTTAAGTAGTTTCTTGAGTTACATGTTAACCTCTCATGCTTAACAGCCTATCCCACTGTATATTTAGTTGTGATACCCTGGCTTCCTTTTCCAGACCTGAATAAAGGTCCGTGAAGCTTTCCACTAACAGAAATTGGTTCAGTGAAAGATATTACCTCACCTACCTTGTCTTGCCCGTATCCTGGGGCCAGCATGACTACAACAACATTGCAAACGAACATCAAATATTGATTATTTCAACCAGCCCAGATAGATGTTGGATCAATAGAAAGAGAACTACTGGGATGTTAATTGCCCTTATTCTGTTTGTTTTTAATTGTTAATTATCAGGATAAAAAATTAAAGCATAATTTCTCTTTTGGATCTGATATTCCTGAGAGCACCATACAGGATTATAACCTCAGCTATGACCTGCTATAATAGAGGAAGCAAGAACTGTTTTTTGGTCATTTGTCGTAGGCTACGTTAATTCTGGAACAACAAGAGCTTTATATGTAGCAAATGAAATATTGAGGCCTTTCCTAGCTAATGTCAGGATACAATCCTGGTCTGATGGCCCAAAGGAAACAAGGTCTTGTTAGAAGTGATTCTTCTAGCATTTGGAGCAGAATTTGATACCTTCCCATTTCCACAGAAAGATGAAGCAGAGTGATTGGAAGAAACGGGCAACAAAAAACGCTCTAGCTACCAAATAAAAGAATGGTAGCATTGTGGCTCCTTCAATATACAGTTCTCATGTTTCTAGTGGCATCTTATTTCTTGATCTCAGCTGCAAAATCAACAAGCTTTAGATTCAAATATTTCAGCTGATTTTTCAGAAGTCTCAGTTCAGCATCTTAAACTGACCCCATTTCTAATTAAACAGTGGGACTGACATTGTAAGGCAGCTAATTTTACTGTAAATTTCATTTTCTTTCTGGATCCTGATCCTGTGTGGTGCTGTGTACCTCCTCCTCTCATTAGAGTGACTTGCACTCATATTTAAAGCTGCTCAGCGCCTGACAGTTTCTGAAACCACTACCCTCCTTTTTAAATATTAGCCATGGCCTTTATAACCTCCTAAGGGGCAAAACTGCAAGAAGCTAATACAGTCACAGGGTCCTATACAAAAGAATAAACTTGCTATGTGTAATCAGGTTGTGTAATACGTTGTTTGTGAATTATGCTAGTATTTTTAGAGTTATTACCTGAATGTGCTTAGCACTCCTGGGGCCGAGTCTCTGTTCCCCTGCTCATATCTTCCTGCCTTCTTGGCTTGATCTGCCCCCTCATTTCTAATACTGTCAGCTGGGCTGCATTATGACCCATCCAGCCACAAAGGTAACTCTTGAAATCTGGGAGCATCATAATGTGTGTGATGCACCTAATGTTCCGCTGAGGGATTATTGTGCTCTTGGGAGCAGCATGTCATTTACCTTCACAAATAACGGTTTATGCCTAGAGAAGTAAAGCATGTGGCCTGTCTTGATTGAATAGAAGTATCAATTTCTTTCCAGCAGCCTGTCATGGCCCTTATGAAATCACAAGGGGCAGGGCAGCTGTGTGTGAGCATGCTTATTTGATCCTTGGGGATTTTTTTTTTTTAAAGGTCACCCCCTCAACTAAAGGGAGAAAACAAGGATCAACCAAACAATGGGGGACAAATAACAAAACACAAAACAAGAACAAAAAAAAATCCCACACCCAGCTAGGAACAGGAGTGAGATCTCTGGGTCAAAATAAAGGATCCAGCGAGGACACCAGTCAGAGAATCCCAGATAGTGTCGACCACCTACGGCTCCAAGAGAGAATCGAGAGGGGCAGTGGATTCCACTCAGAACGAACTCTGTCCCAGTGTGTGAATGGTGAAGTGCCGGGAAATATGCTCCACAGTCACTGACAATACCCCCATCCAGCCTCCCCTGCGTTAGCGAGAATGACGTCAGAGAAGTGTTTCTCGTTATTTCTAGTAAACGGGCTTGAGGCAGACATGGGTTGTGAACTCTTCAGCTCAGTGCTGTAATTTGTAATTTCTCTGCTTCAGTTTCCCTATCTATCAAATAGTGATCCTGATGCTCACCAGCCTCAGTGCGGGCCTTGTGAGGCTGAATTAATTGACGCTTATAAAGCATTTTGAGATCTTTAGAAGGAAAGTGCTACTGAAGGGCCAAGCATTATTATCATTTTATTATATAGATGCAGTAAGCTGCTGGACCCTTGTCTTGAGTGATGAATAACTGTGGGGAGGAGGGGAACAGAGAAGACATGATAACCAGGCATTTCTTTCAAGGATCTGATTTGCATTGGCAGGTCTGGCTGGTGAGATTTTTAATGCATCCGTTTCTATGGCAGGACTGGCCAGTATAGGGCTCAGTGCCACATAAGGCCATCCTGTTTTTTTTTTCCTGTGGAGGTGACCATAGACAGTAAACCCCGACATGCAATGCTCCCTCTTGATTTGAATGGAAGGCAGTGCATTCTGGGATCTAGCCTGGGCAGGCTGCACATCCGCATTACATATGAAGATAGCCACAGTCTCTTTCATGTTATGAAATTCTGCAAAGCCATGGTAGGACAAAATCTAGGGGTCTTTTTTCTAATGGATGTTTTTCTTTATTTGCTGAAGGTTGGGTGGTACAATGCTGTTCTTCAGCCATCCTTTCATCTCCGATACTCCGAGGATACACTGGCATTCATTGTCCTCAGCACGCCCTCAATGTTTGACAGAGCCTTTAAACCCTTTGTGGACAAACAGCTGCTGAAGAAAATCAATGATCCAGTGGATCAGTGTGTTTCTTATCATCTGTCACTTGTGAAGGAGGTAAGAACCTTTGAAAACAGTGTCCTCTTGCTATTGAGAGTGCGGCCTAGTGGCTAGAGTGGGAGACTGGGAGTCAGAACCCTTGGGTTTATTTCTGTTTCCTAGCTGTGTTCATGACCATGGGAAATCACTTATCCTCTCCGTGCCTCGGTTTCTCAATCTGTAAAATGGCAATAATGATATTGGCCTATTTTATGGGTGGAGAGTTTGTGACTGAGGTTTTTTTAAGTGCTTTGGGATTGTCGGATGAAAGATGCCATGTAAGTGCACAGTATTATTCATGCTGCCAGGCTCACGGTTAGAGTACCCAACAGGGTGTCGATTTCCTTTTCTCTCACACGCAGCCCCTTTTATCATTGTACCCTTGGTATGTACATGGTGCTCTATGGACATGGAGTAAAAACACAAAGCTGTTGTTGGATGGGTTCAGGGGTTGGGGTGATGGTGTTCACCAGGTCATACAGAAAGAAGGTCAACATGGGTCTGCCCCACTATAAGGGGAATGGACCTGAAGGAGTGATGAGTCAAAAATGTCTGACTCCTGCCTTGAGCTTTGGGAAGCTGAGAGAGGAAGATTTGGCTGACAACTGACACAAGCCTCGATCTGTGCTTTGGTGGAGGCTGCACCTCCGTGTTGGAGCTGAGTCGTGGGGCTGGATGCCCTTGTGGTACCAGAATCCAACAGGACATTTGGGGCCTGATCCAAAGCCCATTGGAAGTCTTTCCACTGACAAGAGGCAGATTAAGGTTTCCTGGGGCTCTGGGCCAGAGCAAGTGGGGTCCCCACAGGCCCACCCTTTTCTGCTCTTTCCCCGGGGCCTGCCCCTGTTCCAGCCAGGGTCCCCCCCATTCCACCCTCTGCCCTGTAACCCACAACCCCTTTTGCTCCTTTCTGCCCCCTCCCCTGCAGTACGGCCCCAAGACCAGAGAAGCTGT
Organism: Gopherus evgoodei; assembly: GCF_007399415.2. Taxonomy (NCBI): domain Eukaryota; kingdom Metazoa; phylum Chordata; order Testudines; family Testudinidae; genus Gopherus; species Gopherus evgoodei. Next base: position 109,496,651 of record NC_044329.1, on the reverse strand, counting down.
GTCCCTGTGCCACGGCCCCAGGATCACAGTGGCTCCAGTCCTAGGGCTGCAGTGGGGATCTGGGTCCTGGAGCTTCCCCTACCACCCCCTGTGCTTCTGTGGGGGAATCGGGTCGGGGTGCTGGGGCTTCTCCCACCCCACCCACCTGGCGCTTCTGCCTGAGAGCAGGGTCGGTTGTGGGGGCTTGCTCTGCTGCCCCGCAGCTTCTGCCAGGGACAAGTGGGGTGGAGGCTGCTGTGGGGGGGCTCCCCCACCCCACTGTTTCTGCTAGGGATACATGGGGGCTACTGGGGGGGCTTGCCCCATCCTGTAGTTTGGGACGGGGTCCAGGCATGGGGTCTTCCCCTGCCCTGCTGCTGGGGAGTGGGGTCAGGGCATGGGAACGTCCCCCGCCCAGCCCTGCTGCTCAGTGGGGTTGAGACAAGGGGGCATTCACCTGCCTGGTAGCCAGGGCTCTGGGCTTCTTTCCAGGGCTCCTGGGCACAGGCCCTGTCTTCTCAGTGGCTAATCCACCACGGCCACCAACTGCACTGAACTTTGGAACAAACCCTTGGAGGAGATTGTCCTGCTGAACAGATCATGCAAGCATGTATATAACTAAATATCTCACTAAATACAGAAGGGAGCTTGCTGAGAGAAGTCATCAGAGCCTTTATTTTTACTTCTATGACCACTGCAAACTCTAATCGAGACACTGTAAATCAGGGGTGGACAAACTATGGCCCGCGGGCCAGATCCAGTCCACCAGCCATTTTAATTCAACCCTCGAGCTCCCGCTGGGGAGTGGAGTCTGGGGCTTGTCCCACTCCGGTGCTCCAGCCGGGGAGTGGGGTTGGGGGCTGCTCCACACGGTTCCCGGAAGCAGCGGCATGTCCCACTCTGGCTCCTATGTGTAGGGGCAGCCAGGGGGCTCCACACATTGCCCCTGCCCTGGAAACTGTGGCCAATGGGAGTTGCAGAGGCGGCACCTGCAGGTGGGGCAGCGCACCACAGAGCCACCATGGGGGAGACATGCCTCTGCTTCCAGGAGCCGCTTGAGATAAGCACCGCCCAGAACCTGCATCCCTGAGCTACCCCTTTGCGCCCCTGCCCCCTCTGAACCCCTCAGTCCCAGCCCAGAGCACCCTCCTGCACCCCAAACCCCTCAACCCCAGCCCCACTCCAGAGCCCGCACCCCCAGCCAAAGCTCTTAACCCCTCCCGTACCCCAACCCCAATTTCATGAGCATTCATGGCCCACCATACAATTTTTATACCCAAATGTCAGGCCAAAAAGTTTGCCCACTCATGCTGTAAATCCTCAAACCTGCATAGGAGTTTTTGGTAGTGGTGATACCCCATGTTACGACTTTAGAGATCATGGTGTGACAGAAGATTTCAGGGTGGAGACTTAGAAAAAAAATTAAAACTTTCTCACTGAATATCTCCATTAATCAGACTGCATTGGCTATTCACTGGTATCTTTAAATGTAATTCAGTGATACAGTGCTGGAAGACTGCAAAGCTTACTATGTAATCCTTGTGTCTCCTTAATCCTCCATTTCTGGGTGGTTAGCATCTCCCTTGCGGGAGCTGACTTCCTTTCAGGTGAACCCAGGGATTTGGGTTGTGGTTCTGCTTGCAATTCACTGTGATCACCTTAGCGAGTCTGACGTTAGTCCAGCACCTGCAGACCTGTTCTCTGAGGGCAATGACCGTCTTAATCAGTGACCAGCCAGCCTCAGTAAAGTACAGCCGTTGATCATAAGAAAAGCATTACAGAGAAAATATATGGTAGAAGAAATGGCTCATACACATGCTTACCAGGTATCTACCACGTAAGACCTTGCTAGCTTTCGAAGTGCTAAGTTCAAACCTTTCTGCAGGATCTGTCCTTTGTCATATGTCAGTTCTTGGATGTAATCAGAGTGACCCCTCAAGCTAGTCATGTTATACAATTCTCATGTCTTTGTTTGCTAGCCAACTTCAATCAGTTAAACCAGGATATGCCATTCCCCAGGTGGATGGGGCCTCTCTAGATTTATTTCCCTGTCCAAGGATTTGCATTAATTACCCTCCAGTGATTTTGGTTCTTGTAGGAAACTCCAGTGATTTTAGTTCCTGTAGGAAAAACCAGCCCATGCAAGTACGTATTCATAAAGCTAATACAGTCTTTGAGTATTCTGATTCTATAGCTCAGTTCACAGGTTGATAGTTCACTCGTGCTTATGTGATGTCCCCCCACCCATTACTGCGTTGCTTGTCCTGTTTTAAAGAAGACATTAATCCCATCGTGCCGGCTGGTTACAATACAAGGTCAGAGGGGAAACCGAGACACACGTATCTTTTCATTAAAATAAATCAGAAGTTTCCCAGTTCTCCAGTGTCCACAAGGAAGAGAGGAGGGACATGCCAAAAAACTCCCTTATAAGGGGATGAAACTCATTCATAATGCACTTTTCGCTGTAGGGTCAAGGCGCTTAGTATGTGGAAACTAAGGATCACTCAGAAGTCATGTATGGAACAGGGCCTGATCCTGCAAGCCCATTGATTAGAAAGAGGGAGTTCAGTAGCCAGCTGAGGGAGGAAGCTTCAAACCCATTCCCCATATCTCCAATGCGCCTGTAGCCAAAACTTTTCAGTACTTCTGAGCTGATGCTTTTCTTCCTCCAGAGTCTCCCTGACCAGAGGGTGGACATCATTTATGATTATGAGATCCTGCCAAACCGGAAGCCCAAGTTTCTGGCCCAGACAGCTGCCCATGTGGCTGGAGCAGCATATTACTACCAGAGGAAGGATGTGAGGTGTGATCCCTGGGGAGAAAAGGTGAGCTACAAACCATAGCCCAAGAGTCCCCCGGGAGCAACTGAATGTAAAACTTTTGTTGGTTCACTGATTCCGTCTTCAGGGAACTCATGATGTATAAATGTGACAGTTATTTGAAGTGTGTCTGCCAAGGAGTCGGGAATTCTTTGGAATGGTGCAGTGGGCATAACTAGGTGAGGAGAGATGAAATTGAGCAGAGGAAAATGTAGGCTGAATAGGAGGGGAAATGTCCTGATCAATGAGATTTATTAACTTCTAAAGGAAGAGACGGAAGACCAATTGCCTGGGACATCTAAATCTAGCCTAGATAAAAGCACAGGCAAATGTAGCATAGGGAAAAATGCTGGCTGAGGACAGGCAAAAAGGGCTAGAGAATGAAATAGGCCTTTTCCATTTCTCTGGGCCAAATCCTGCAATCCTTACTCAGGGAAAACTTGCACTGTGTTCAGTTTTTATTCTGGAATTTTAACAAGGGGCTCCTGAGATCCCCCTTTCAGCACATCATATTTGGGGGTGTGAGGGAGAGGGGTGCATGTGCATGCAGGTGTGTGAACCAAATAAGGGGAATCTAATATAATAATGTTTTGGAGTCTAAGGTCAGGAGAGAATTTCTCTTTCTTCTTGGACAGCGCTGCATCACTTGGCCATGTGCATTAGAGGTTCTCTCAAAGGCCAGAGACTAGGCACTGCTAGCGACAAGGCCAACCCTTAGATATAGAGCGTCATACCAGTCCTCTTTCTTCTTTTCAGAAGATCTATGGTGTTTGTATCCATCCCCGGTACGGAGGCTGGTTTGCTATCCGAGGTCTCCTCATATTCCCAGATGTTCAGGTGCCATTCCTGGAACAGGTTGCCCCTGTTGATTGTGTGGCTTCAGAGGAGAAGCGAATAGAGCTGCTGAAGAAATTCAATTTCCACTGGCGGGACTGGAGCTATAGGGACATCATTGAAGTGAAGGAACGGTACTCGGAGGAGCAGAAAGCCTACTTTGCAGCTCCTCCAGCAGAGAGATTCAAATGGCTAGAGCTGCAAGGAGTTGTCCAGAGAAGTGTGTACTGCTGAGTAACACGGTTCCGAGTGTGGGGCAGGGAATGAACAGAGTGCCGCTCACAGACGCCCGCATCCTCCATAGCAGTTATGAAGGGGTATGTGACAGTTCAGAGGTGGCAGATCCCACATGAATGAGTACTGGGTTTACAATGGCACCATGGTGCCGGGGCCCCAGCCTGGCACAGCCTGCTCCACGTTTGCTGTGCCTGGAGCAGCTGGCTTCTCTCTACCCCCAACCCCAACTCACCTCCCACCGCTCACTCGTCTCGGCCCACTGAGGGATCCTCTCTGCCCCCGTTACAGCAGGCGACTGTCTTGGGGAGTTGGAGGGTCCCTCTGCCCCTCACCCGTGCAAGGAAATGCCTCCTCCACCACAAGCACCATCAGTGCCAGGTGGGTAGAGCTGGGTGGGGCCCTGGGAGACAGGGGCCGCTCTGTGCTCCTGAGCTTCAGTGGTCCTGCCCCCTTGCACTGTGCTGGGAGGGGATGATCCCTGCTCTGCACTGGCTCAGCAGGGTTTTGGTGGCAGGGTGTGGGGGAGTGGGTCTGTGGGGGGGATACTGGGATGTGAGGTGGTGGGAGGTGCTGGGCAGTGAGGGAGTTTTGTGTATTTTGGGGTGCTAGGCAGTGGGGGTCTGTTGGGGGGGGTGTTGTGGTGATGGGGCTGTGGGGAAGGGTACTGAGCAGTGGGAGTGACGTGTGTGTTGGGGTGCTGGACAGTGGGTGGTCGGTATTGGGTACTGGGCAGTTGTGGTGGGGCTGAGGGCAGGGGGGTGCTGGGCAGAGGTGGTGTTCACGATGCTGTGCATTTGTGCAGGGGGTGGGCGCTGGGCATAGTGGTTCCAAGGGGTGCTGGGGGGGAGGCTGTGTGGTACTGCATGGACCCACCCCCACGGGGAAGGGGCCCACTGGCAGCACAGGGCTGGGCAGGCCAATGTGCGTCTAGCGACTGCCAGTTTGTAAACAGCGCCCTTGCACTGTGCGGAGCAGGGCTGCCCCTGCCGTGCCATGCCCCATTGCCCCGGCCAGCCCCTTGCTCCAAGGACTGACCTTCCCGTGCCATGTTCCATTGCCCTCAGAGGGGCCCACAAATGTTTGGAGCCGGGCCCACAAAAAGTTAATCCGGCCTGTATGCTCCATCTCAGTCTAGACACCTGCCTCTTGGATCAAGATGGAGTATCGCATGCTGGGGTTTGTGGTCTGGCCCCATCTTATAGAGGAAGGTGGCTGCAGTCTGCTCCGTGTTCTAGCTAATAGGACTGGATTCCTCTGGCTCCTGGTAAGTTACCAGTTGGGCAAAGTTCGGGTGCCCGTGAGGCTAGGAGATCCAGGCTGCTCTTTAGAAATACTGATTATTTGTGGTCTAATAGGACTTATTTTTTTTAAAAGCTTAGTGGTTGTTTTTATTCTATTTAATAATAAGGATTTACTGAGTTGTCTGCAACTGAACTGTGAAATCACTTGCCTCTTTGTATGACCTTAGAGGGGAGATTTTTCAAACATATCTAGCACCCTTTCTTCTGTGATGCAGTCTCTCAGCGGAGTGAAGGTTTTAAAGGACACTGTCACTTTCAAATCTAGTCGTCTTCACTCAAGATTAGGAAAAGGAGCTGGTTTAACTTGATTGAAAACCCCTCTTACTACCACCACCACCCCAAAATCACACACACACAAAACACTTAACACCCATGTGGATACAGTTCAACACGTTTAGTTCAATTTTAGGATCTTGCTTCAGCTGTAACTTCACAAGGTAAAATGATGGGAAAGCAGTTGCACTGTATCTGTGCAGGTGCAGAGTGGGCTTTTCAATCAAGATCAAGCTCGGTTAGCGGGAAAAAAAACATTTTTTCTTCTGGTCTTAGACAAGACCTGAGTTGAAGTTTTTCAAGTACTTCACTTGCCACAGCCACATTGTGTGTGGGGAGGAGCGGGGGGGCTCAATACGTAAATGGGAAAGCTTCCTAATTGAATAACTAGGGGTATCCACAAAGCTTACCATACGTAAAATGCTGCCAAATGTAGAGTAAACAGGCTGAAAAGAGAGAGAGACTTCGATTTTCTCTGATCTGTGTGTTAGTGATCAGAGGTGTTACTTGCATCACTGGGTAAGATATCTTCAGATGGACTGTGTCTTTTTATGTTCGCTGAGCTCAAAGGAGCGCTGGAAGTCGGGGATTAATTTATTTAGAAGCCATTTGTAAGGCCAGAACCTTGTATACTAAGCTGACAATTAATGGTGCAATTTGAAAGGCTGCTTACTTCTTGGGCTCAATCCTGCAAGGTGCTGAGCTCCTTCTCTTTTCCTTGACATCAGCAGGAATGTGGAGGGTGCTCTGCACCTAGATTGTAATTTGTGCTATGGTTCTGCATTGTTTGTTGTTTGGTACCCAGACCCTAATGATATTATTTAATGTATTCTGTCATGGTCTGTGCTCAGGCTAGGTCCTCTTGCAGCAGGGCTACAAGCTTTAGTGCCTTTCTGCCCTTCTTCACACATCCTAGGAGAGTTGGAACGTTCCAGTTCCCAACAGCATCTGCTTTATAAATCACTTGCGTTTAGTCACTGTGAGCTCTGCCTACTGCCGCCCTATAGCAAATCAAACCCTTGCTCACGTTGGAGGTGAAGGTGTGTCCATGGCATAGATGTCACGAGGAGCCCTGCCAATTTCAGGGCTCAGATTGAACAGCCCAAGCGAACGAAGTATGGGGCTGGGAGACAGGCAGAGCAGGCTCCAGGCCCCAGCATGCCAAGCGTGTGCTTGGGGCAGCATGCCGTGGAGGGCGCTCTGCCGGTTGCCAGGAGGGCGGCAGGCGGCTTCGGTGGACCTCCCACAGGCGTACCTGCGGAGGGTCCGCTGGTCCCGCGGCTCTGTTGAAGCATCTGCAGGCACACCTGCGGGAGGTCCACCGGAGCTGCGGGACCAGCAGACCCTCCGCAGCCAAGTCTGCGGGAGATCCACCGGAGCCACGGGACCGGCAAGCGGCAGAGCACCCCCCGCGGCGTGCCGCCGTGCTTGGGGCATCGAAATGGCTAGCGCCAGCCCTGGAAACAGGGACTCCCAAGTCCTAATCATAGCTCTGCCATCAGCTCTCTTGCACACCTTCAGACAGGTCACTTTACCTGACTGTACCTGACTTCCCCAGCTGTAAATTTGGGGAATATCCCAGGCTCTTCCAAACGGGAGCAATAATCTTCACCACTGGTTTCTGAAATGGTACTACCCTTATTACAAGGTAACATTTGACACAGTAACATACTGAGGCACATAGCTTAGCAGTGCCCTTAAGTGGATATTGTTACAATAATTTGCTTTATGAGCTTCTATTACAACACTAATTTCTATAAAGTTTATAAGGCAAGATTGGAATTGCAGATAACAAGTTCTTAGTCAGTTTTTTGCATACTTGGTTTAGGCTGAGATTGCGTAAACTATCGTTTGCCTTGGACCCTTCAGTACTTTAGCTTTCTACAAGAAAAACAAGGACAGGTGGCTGTAGTTGATTGTTACAAAGTAATTGTGAATATACTTTCTGGTGAGCTTCAGGAGACACTAGAAGCAGCTTGGAATCATTCTGCATATTTGGGGTTATTGTTACATTAATTGATTTGCATGTGTCAGAGAGCAGTTTGGCTATGACTAATCATTGTGTGGTTGTTGGATTATGAGTATTTAAATTCTAAATTTCTGACTTCAGAATTACTTCTGGTTGAACTGTTACAAATGGTCCTTCTGTTTGTTGATTGGAATACAACTGACTTGGAATATAATAATGGCACATATTAAAGGAACCACATTAGTATGCAAATCACGCTCTCAGAATAATATAAAATGGAATTAGGTACATTTACCACTTTTGATCAAACTTTGGTTTGTTTGAGTTGTTATCCGTTTGCCCATGTTGAACTCTTTGTGTTGAAATTAACTCAATAAATAGTAATGCTATCATATTCATCAGTAGTTTACTTTTTTAACTTATTTACCTCTATTTTATTTTGGTTAATGAAACTTAGAAATATCTAAATAGTTCTGAGTACTGAGTGTACTTTTGCATAAGCAACATGATACTCAGTGAATTTGTTTGGGAGCTTGAGATGCTTAGCCAAGAACTGACTATTGTGTTTTTAACACACTGAAAATATTTACACCCCTGAGACATAGAAGCAAATAGTTTCGGAATGAGAGAAAGTAGGAGCTGGGATCAGGCAAGGTATGACAACAAGCACGTCAGAGTTTTAAAAAAAAACAGCAGTTTCTTCAGGAGTATAGTGAGGCAGAATGGCCTCCCTCTGAACCCAAGGGAGCACTACACTCCCCTGGTGGGTGAAGCCAGCCCAGCCCCACCTCCCATCAGAAGCAAAGGGGTGTGATGGGAAGTATAAAAGGCGGGTCCTGCAGCTCAGTTGGGCTGGAGCCGCTGGAGGAGACAAACACCTCCTGCCCACTGCTGGGGCTGGAGCCTCAGGAGGACCCCTGCTGCACTGAGGACCTACCTGAGCTGCCAGAGCCACCAGGTGACCAGGGCACCGAAGAGCTCCCAGGACTGCCAATAGCAGAGTACCCCATGGAGATGGAAGATGACGGGTACACCTCGAGGGGAGAGTGGGAAGGTGTCCTGGGACACGAGACTGTAGTTTTGTTGTGGTGTTGCCTGAACCCCGATCAGTGTGTTTTGGGTGGATCCCCGCTGATCCAGTGGGCGGAACACACCGTCACTGTTAGGGTCCTGGGCCAGGACCTGGTGGAGTAGGGGGGACCTGGGTCCACCCTGCCCCTGCAGCCACCCCACCCCTGGAGTGGCTACCTCCCCTCACCTTAGGCCAAGAGGCCTGCGTTTGTCTGCTATCTGCCTGATTTAAGACAACAGGCGAGAGACTGTTTGGTGTTCCATCCTGCCTGAGGGCCTGAGCCCTGTGGACTGTTTGTTTGCTGGCTGCCTTAGCCGAGAGGCCTAGGCAAAAGCCTGCTCTGCGCTCTGCCTGCCAGAGGGCCAGAGCCCTAGGCTGTTTGTTTGCTGGACGCAGCAACACAGAGTGGCCTCCCTCTGAACTTGAGCCTGAGGGACCACTGCAAGGGGTAAATCTACTTTATTTGTGAGTACCTGACCAGATCACTTGTATAACAAGAAACTAACATGTCAGTGCGCACCACAAGAAGATTTAATTTTTTTTTAGATCTTGTAATAATTTAGAGTTAATAATAATCCATGAAAGCCTCTAGTACCCAGCAAGATATCATTGATAGTTGGTAACTTTTCTTCAGTAGCTCAGCTGTAATGCTGGAGTCCTGCAAATCTGATCAATAATTATTGGAATTCTAATTTGCTAAAGCTAACCCTGTTCATCTTTGTTATATCTATCTTGATGCTTTGATTACAGCATAGGAATAAATGCTTGGAAGTGCTGAGAACCTAGAACTCCCTTTGATTTAAGTAGGATTGGCAAATGCTCTCCATCTTTCAGGAATTGTCCCTTCAATGTTCTAGCATATCAAAAACCTGACTAGGAGAGCTGCATCAGAGTGCATGCTCCTTGTGCTTGTGGCACTCATCCAATTCCATGGAGCTCTAGAGGAGACCGACACAGTTCTCTAATCATGAATTACTCAATTCAACTCTGGCTGACTTCAAAGAGAATCGGATTGTATCTTTTATGCCCTTTAATAACCAACTTACAGAGCCTCACTGTTGCTGGTGGTCACTTTCCCTTCCTGCTAGATGGAGGTACAACACCAAGACAGTTTTACAGGAGTAAATAAAAGTTCAATATATCTAGGAGATTAAAGGGAACCCCTACTGTGAAACTTTAAACCCTGTAGGGCGGAGTCTGACCTGTTGGGGCAAGGTGAGGAATGAATCATTCTTGGATTCTGGGATACCACCATGAAAATGTATTTAGCTGATTTCAAATGTCAAATTAATAGAAGAACTTAACATTCAGTAATGAAAAACACGAAGCCTAGCTGTTCGGTCATTGTATTTTGTAGACAAATTATTTTTTCGTTAACACCTTTTATTTATAAATGTTCAATAAAATAAATTACTTTTTTCCTTTAAAAACAGTCTGAGTATATTAGAATTTGAGACTGAAAAGATTTAAAAACAGGTGCTTGAACTAAAATTCCTTCTTCAGTTTGAAAATAAAAATCTCTTCAGTATATTTCAAGCAACCAAAATACTTCTTGTGGGCTTAACTGAATTCAAAGTGCTTGCACATGCATACATTCCTTATTTATTCTTCTTTGATATCTTCCTCTTTCTTGTAGCTTCATCATTGACCTTAAAGGGGAAAAATGCAGGTTTTTATATAAGGATTGAATAAATGGTGGCAACTATTGATTAGACAGGTGCCTGTTATAAGATGAACACCAAGAAATATGGAAGAAGATAACTGAGGGCCTAATCTTTCTCCCACTGAACTCAACCAGAGTCTTGCCACTGACTTCAATTGTGGAAGAGTAGGCCCTTATTTTATGGATATAGACAAGGGGGCTAGAGATTTCCTGGAGAACTCCCTATTCTCCACTTCCTTACTCCTCCATGTTGCAGCAATCCTCCCTCTGAGTGAAAATGGCTCTATACCATAGGTGCCATTGTGTGTGTCAGCCAAAAGTGTTCACTTGAGGCAATTGGTGTCTGTAGAGGCAGAGCACTCTCTTTCTACAGTGCTGGACCAAGGGATCATGGGACCAGAGTCTGGATCCACATGGTAGTTTTGACTGGCTTGTCACCCTTTGCCAGAAGCATATTTTTTCTTGTTTACAATATTATATAAGTGGACTCCTTATTATGGTCGCCAGAAACTTTGTTGGCTATTAAACATGCGCTAAATCCTGGAAAATGTTCACTGACTTCAAAGGGAGTTTGAGCAAACACGGAGTGAGGACTTCTGTGTTTGGTTGTTAACAGATTTCAGGCACTTATGAATACTTTATTCGTCCCGCTCCATGCAAAGAGTAGCATTAAGAATAATGTGACTGATAGCTGACTTTACAGACTATGGTTCCAAATCTGCTTCCTTTTAAATCAAAGCAAGTTCTGCATTAACTCCAGCGAAAGCCAGCCCTAATCCTGCAACCTTTACTCTCTCGCAAATACTCTTGCTGAAGTCACAGTGAGTTCTTACATGATTGGGTTTTGCAGGAGTCAGTCCTTTTAAAGCATGCTGAAATTTTACAGCATGAAGAAATTTTCTATATATATTTAAAATAACAACCTAGGAGAATAGATATGCTTTTAGCACAGGGATTGGCAACCTCTGGCACGTGGCTCGCCAGGGTAAGCACCCTGGTGGGCCAGGCCATTTTGTTTATCTGCCGTGTCGGCAGGTTCAGCCGATCGTGGCTCCCACTGGCCGTGGTTCCCCGTCCCAGGCCAATGGGGGCAGCGGAAAGCCATGGCCAGCACATCCCTTGCCCGTGCCGCTTCCTGCCGCCCCCATTGGCCTGGGATGGGGAACCGCAGCCAGTGGGAGCCGCGATCAGCCAAACCTGCCGACGCGGCAGGTAAACAAACTTGCCCGGCCCACCAGGGTGCTCACCCTGGCAAGCCACGTGCCAGAGGTTGCCGACCCCTGTTTTAGCACAACATGGCAGGAGTGAGTGTTTTTTCCCACCTGGGAGACCCAAATACAGGAGGGGCAGCAGGAATCCAACTTTGCCCAGCAGCGAACCTTGCATACATCACAGAGAGAGAGAGTGGTTCCAGAAGGCATAGAGTTTACTGCTATATGGGAACAGCAGAAAACACTCTTTGGGGGATTTAGTAAGTACATTGATTTCAATTGTCTTCAGTTTTACCACCTTATTGTAACTTGCTTAAATTCAAAAAGCATGTATTCACTTGAAAGAGTTATGATTTATAGAAGTAAATTTTCGAAGGCACAGAAATTACATGCACAAATCATGTAATTTATTAATGGTAATTTTGTATACAACTTCCGTGCTCAGTTGTTAAAGTTATTCCTTCATGAAATCTTTAAGAAACGTCTGTGGAGACCAGCATAATCTATTTCCATTCACAGTGCTGTGAGTTTTGACTGGGGCTGGAGCCATGCCTGGAAAAGCTTGGGAATTTCTGTCCAGTCTGAGGAAAAATCCCCTCTGACTGGCTGCCTTGTCCACTTTTCAGCCTCTGGGGAAGAGCCTCCAATCAGAACAATTACAAGAAGCAACCAAGAACTTTTTGAGGAGTGGAGAGGGAGCTGGTAACACCACTCTTATAGGAGGGAGTGGGGAGCGGACAGACCCCAGCAACTCAGGGAGGCCTGGCTCTCTAGGCCTCCTTCCATGCTGTGAACAATAGATCAGTCTGTTCTGTGTTCTACCCCCTCCTTTCTTCATCCCTGTCACACCAAGCTTGAGAAGGAGATGAAGAGCCTCTGGAGCCTCTTGTGAGTGACAGGCTGTGTTCAAAAATCAAAAGGCAGTCAAAAACCACAGCATAACCTTTTTCTAAATGTTCTTATTTTGGTGATTTTTTTGGTGTCTGACCCGTGATTTTTTTGGTGTCTGACCCATGATTTTTGAACTTGTGGGAGAGGCAGTACTGCATACAGGGCATTTGGAACTGAAAGTGACAACACAAACTTTACAACAAAAGCTAACATATTCTTAGGATTAGATCGTCGCTCCCACTCCAGCCCCTTTACACTGGGGAAAAAGGGCCACGATGGCATAAAGGGCTCTAAAAGCTTTGGATCCAGCGGAGGGAGGTTTGCCCAAGTACTGGAACTGTGGAAGGCAGCTGAAAGGCTGACTTCTGACAACTCAGCAGCTGGGCTGGGGACAGGGCTGGAGCAGGAGGGAGCACTAAGGAGATTGCAGGAAGGACTTCTACCCATGTGTCATGGAGTCATGGGGTATGGTTGATGCCCCAGCCTGTAACCAGTCTCCTGGGAGTGACCCCTTTAGTGGGCCAGGAGTGGACGCAAGGACCCACAGAGTTGCAGAAGGGCAGGCCTGTGGCCTCTATGACTCCTGAGACTGGTCCTTTAGCACCAGTGATCCCTGTCTCTTTCTGTGGCTCCCTGCATGCAGCAAACCTAGCCAAGCCAGAGTCCTGCAGGAGTTTGCACTGTGTCCCTTCAGGGCACAATGCTCTCCGTTAGAAGCCTTGATGATATAACATAAGTGATAGAAATGAAGTTACAAAAGAATACAAACATCAGACAAATAGGATTATTCTGCTCAGTTTTTACTATACAACTGATTTCATAATGACTAGAAAACAGTAAAGGCTAAATTCTATGCTGGTGCCCAAGGGAAGAGGGGGGTCAGGCAGTCAAACTATATGTCCACTCAAGTCTCACTAATTCCCGCCCCCCCCCAGTAGCCTCTGATATACATGGCCATGGGAAATCTTGACAGGAAAATGGTAGGCTTATGTACACCATTATTGCATGCCCATAATGAGTGAAGTTTCAATTACAAGAATCAGGTTTGGCCTAAAGTCCAGTCCAGTGAGAGAGTACCCTATCAGGTATAAGCCAGCACTGTGTACTATGCATACACTGGGCCTTTAAGAAGTAGCAGCAAACCACACCTTACAGCATAATGAGCAAGCCCCGTGTTGACAACCCATTCTCTTGCAGTGGGATGACTGTGCTATTATGACTGCGTACTTTACAGCATGTTTGATTACCCAGAGTGTTTGTGCCTTGGCTTGTATGGGGCCACCAGAATTTGGCTCTAAATAGACTATGAACATACCTTGTGGTATTTATCAACAAATTCCTCTTCAGATCTCGGTGGTTCATATTCTAAAAAAGACATTTATAAAAATACATTTATCTTTTACCCTAGTGAAATTTTATTCTCCTTTGTACACTAAAAGTTCTGCTGTTTAGAAGATTTTTATAAAAATTATTTGTATGTGTTTATATTCATTGACATTATACTCATCACTAGTACTTCAGCACTTTTAAACAATTTTTATATTGCTACCCTTAGTCCTGTGAAGTAGGTAGGTATATTATCCCCATTTTACATGTGAATAAACTCAGACACAGAGAGAGAAAATGATTAAGCTCACATATTAAATTTGTCACAGAGCAAGAAACAGATATCAGGTCTCCTGACTCCCAATCCTATGCCCTACACACAAGACCTTTTTTTCCCTATGTTAAATGCTCTGATATTAAAAATAAATACTGAATTTAGCAACTCCTTTCGATCAAGAAGACTTCACCAGGATTTTTCTAAACAGGCAAATGGAATGATATATAATTTGTGATGGTGACCTAGTGGTTGAAAGGTCTTTATTTTTGATTCTGCATCAGTTTTAAGATCATTCTTTTTGTTCTATATTTAAAAATGACATCTTCATTATCAGCAAGACAGCAGTTCTTTATTACATCATAATTATGATTTCCTGGTTTAATATTCAGATTGTGCTTCCCTTTGGACTACATATATTAAAATATTCAGAATACAGATGCCATGAATTTTTGAGTGGCGAAAGACAGGAAAAAGTGGTCTTCTCCATTGGTGCCGAAGCATCTCATGGTGTTCTCTGACAACCGTGTATGAGTTTGGCCTGTTGCTTCACATCACTACCACTACTGTTTCTCCTTTATATGGGTGCTCTATCCACTGGTGAAAGGGGCACTATTTGCTATTTTTTTTTCTAATGGCATCATTGCACATTTATTCAAATTGTATCATTTGATGTGAAAATATAAGAATCAATGAAAAATTAAAATAAGACACAAGCTTATATTTCAAACTGTAAATATGGTAAAACTGTGTCCAGCAAAGATTCAGTAGTAATGATGGATTTACATTTTCAGTAGCTTGTGTGTATGATGTTTACATGAAGATCGGTCACAGCCATAAAGGTAAAATAAATGATGCCAAAAATTACATATGGTTCTATTCTGCTCCCATTGAAATAAACAGCAAAACTCATTGACTTCAAAGGGAGCAAGAGCAGGCTTTAAATCTAAATATCAGCTAAAAGCTAGTGTAATCTTAAAACAGGAGAGAAAGAAGAAATGCCTTTTTAAAATGTAAAACAAACACCATTACAAATCTTGACTGTACATTCAAATGTAGCACAGAGATTAAAAATGTAATTGATAAATACTTAAATGCATTGTGCAAATTGTAAATACATGTATTTAGATCTAAACAAAGAACATGGAGCCTACCTGTATTAATGTATTCTCCTAAAGTGTCCCATCTCTTTAAAGGAAACAAGTACAAACAGACTTTTATTAAAATGCAATATTTGACACGAACCAGGATTAAAACAGATATCACCATACCTTGTAATTTGAAACCTATTATACATTAGTGGCTCTCAAACTTTTGACTGGTGACCCCTTTCACACAGCAAGCCTCTGAATGTGACCTCCCCGTATAAATTAAAAACACTTTTAAATATATTTAACACCATTATAAATGCTGGAGGCAAAGCGGGGTTTGAGGTGGAGGTTGACAGCTTGCGACCCCCCCCCCGCCATGTAATAACCTCGCCACCCCCGAGGGGTCCCAACCCCCAGTTTGAGAATCCCTGTTATACATGGTATGAACCTAAGAAGTCCAATAGGAGCTGACATCACTATGTTGAGAGTATGAAACCCATTTAGCTGAAGGAGGGAGGGGAAACAATTTAAAACTTTTTTGATTTGTATTTGCTAATACCTATTTAACTTAAATACCCTATAAATGTTTGAGAGAAAAAATCTGTGTATTTAAATTAAGCATCCCTGCTCCTTCAGTTAAGAGCTGAGAAAGCTCACAATAGATGGCTGAGACCTCTGAGTAGTCCTCCAGCAAAAACAAAAAAGATAAGGCTTGACATTTCTGAGGTTAGAAACACAACAAACCTTTTTCAAATGTGTAAAAAAATTCTGGTTTTCTTTACACATCATAAAGAAAAAAGGCACAAATGATATAATCAAAGGTTTTTATGCAGATTTAGTAGTTGGGGTGAAATGTATTTGTAACAAGAAATGAGCCAGAAATGTTGTATTAAAAGTACAGGTGAAAAATGGCATTAAAGGTAAAACAATGAAGTAGTTTAAACTTTTAAGGTGAATAATTCTATATACAGTATCTAATTATTTATATTACCCTCATCATTGTGCTTATATCAGGCTAGTCTACTTATATATTGGACATAAAATCCTCTAGGAGATTCAAGGCCATATTCTCTTTTACATTAAGGCCTCTTCATGCTTCTCTGGCAGTGCGAACAGGCCTCAAAGTAGGAGTAAACCTTTACACTGCCAGAGTACTGTAAAGGCGCCTCATTGTAAAGAGGAATCTGGCCTACAGTTGTGATGTGCAGTACTGGCTGTTGTGTACTGTATATCTACCTGGGATTGCCAACTTTCTAATTGCACAAAACAGAATACCCTTGCCTGGCCCCGCCCCTTCTCCGAGGCCCTGCCTCCACCCACTCCAGCCCCCCTCTGTCGCTCACTCTCCCCCATCCTCACTCACTTTCACTGGGCTGGGGCAGGGGATTGGGGTGTGGGAGGGGATGAGGCTCCAGCTGGCAGTGTGGGCTGTGGGGTGGGGCTGGGAATGAGGGGTTTGGAGTGCAGGATGGGGCTCAGGACTGGGGCAGGAGGTTGGGGTGTGTGAGGGGATGTGGGGTGTGTGCTCTGGGAGGGGGCTTGGGGTTGGTATGCAGGAGGGGGTTCGGGCACTGGGAGGGAGTTTGTTGGGTGTGGGAGGAGATTCCTACCTGGGGCATGGAGTTGGGGTATGGATGGGGGTGTGCAGTCTGGGAGGGAGCTAGAGTGAGGAAGGGGGTTCTGACCTGGGGCAGGGAGTTCAGGGTGCAGGAAATTATAGTGATGATAAAAGGAACATGAATTTTTGCTAGGTATTTATACCTGTTCCTTTTCTCTTTCTGCATCTTCTCGACATTCTTTCAGGATACCAGGTATATCCATTGAATCTATCCTCTCCTCTGTTTTAAGAATCTTCAGCTTTGACATATGGAAAGATGTTTCTATTTCTCCCACCTTCACATGCACAGGAATGCCTTTGAATAAGATAAACTCTGACTCTCCCTCTTTAAAGCCAGGAGGCTGGTATTCTGGAGGGGTCACTATTAAAAACAAACACACACCTGAGAGAATCCTCTTGCTCATAAATGCACTACATTAATAATAATTCATCATTATTATAATTAATAGTAGTAATAGTGGCTCATTTCTAAATGTGGGCAATTCTATTTGTATGAACATGAGTCCTTAATTCCTTTAAACACCAATAGGAAACAGGAATGTATTTAAAAAAACCTATGGTTTTCAAATATTTACAATTTAGTTGTCATTTTATTGTGGCATTATGGAGACTGATCAGATGTTTACTTTAAGTACATGTTAAGTAACTAAGGCCAAAATGTGGAGTATGAAGATCTATGATGATAAAAATTGAAGGTCATTCCCACGCCTGAATACTCACTCTCTGATACCTCAAGGAAAAATTAAAACTAATTTTATTAGAGAGAGTTCTGCTTTTCATATCATACTTATTATTTATTTGTAATACAGTAGTGCCTAGAGGCCCCAGCTGGAATTGGCATATCCTTCTGTTGGCACTGTGCAAACACAGATAGAGCTGGTCCCTGCATGGAAGTACTGTATTTACAATATAAATACACGAGAGACAAAAGGTGAGAGAAAGCAGTGTAAGATATAAGCAAAGTGATAACTGGTATGTCAGGTTAATTTTACTTTATTTTTTGTCTTTTTTCTCTTTTTGTGTAAAATGTATGTGTTCCATTCTATTCAAATTTTTGTTTATTTAAATAAAATTTTACAAATAAATCTCAATACTTGCCATCTGCATAATAAAATAGCTTCATAGTGAGAGAGACATCATTAGGAAGAGAAACAATATTTTCCATCAGAAAATAGAGGTTATGAATTAGAAGAAGACAGGTCCTCTTTATGTCTTCTGTTGCATCATTTGTTAAATTAGTTTTCTTATTGCTGGGGAAAAATAAGTAAGGAGTTGTAAGGATTTATCTACCTGAATACATCCATCTGTGGTTCCTTTGATGTATATCTGAATTTAAATTGATAAGATTCTATCATTTTCTAAATATGAACAAAAAAATACAAAAGATACTAATTACAAAAGGGAGACATGATTCCTTCACAGTAGTGTCAGTTATGATCAAGGAGCATTTGTTAACCCTTATAAGGTACCTTTAGTGCAGGGGTCGGCAACCTTTCAGAAGTGGTGTGCCGAGTCTTCATTTATTCACTCTAATTTAAGGTTTTGCGTGCCGGTCATACATTTTAACATTTTTAGAAGGTCTGTTTCTATAAATCTATAATATATAACTAAACTATTGTATGTAAAGTAAATAAAGTTTTAAAAATATTTAAGAAGCTTCATTTAAAATTAAACAAAATGCAGAGCAACCCAGACCAGTGGCCAAGACCCAGGCAGTGTGAGTGCCACTGAAAATCAGCTCATGCGCCGCCTTCGGCACCCGTGCCATAGGTTGCCTATCCTTGCTTTAGTGTAATGTAAAGCTTAAGCAGCAGTCAATAGGTTTATTTTTCTAATTTAAAACATTAAAAATTTTAAATTAGTTGAACAGAACTTTTTACAGTCTAGACTTTTTAAAAATCAATGTTAAAATAAGATTACTTTATTTCATAGCAAATTCTTGATTCATAAAACTAGCTGCATAAGCAAATTGATGAGGATCACTTAATATTTCAAATTAAATGGTTGAAGCTATGTTACTTGAGACAATTAAAAATTTACTGGCCAAAGATCTAAAAAATATACTACAAGGCACAATCCTGCATTGGCAGGTGAATGGACTAGATGACAGTGTATTTTTCCCCCACCACTACAATCTTAACTACACTAGTAAGCACTAATATAATCTATTTGTATTGTATTGTTAGTGTAAGTAACATGTCACTCTGGTTTTACTGTTATTTAACTAGATTCATATATTCATAGAGCCTTACATTTGGGTTAGCTGTGTCCTTCTGCACCTGCAGGACATTAAGAGGATACACCATTTTAAGGAGCAGGGGAGCACAAAAACACATTCTTGTTCTTCATTTTTATTTAATTTTAATATTTAATCATAATTTTGTTGATACTGATATAAATAAATCAATACAATATGTACATACACTTTTGAGTATCCAGCAGCTCTACTGGGTTGATAAATTAATTTATCTAAGTGCTTTGTACATGTGGCTCTAATCTTTCAAGCATAGAAATTCTGATCTGGCAGCACAGCATGCCTTTATATTAGCATCTATTCTTTGATCCAACCTCCACTTTGTAGAAAAAACTCTAACCTGAGGTCAGGAAAACTTAATAGGTTGCTCCCACAAAGACAATGGCACAAAGCTCTACATATTGGCACATCTTAGAGGAAATAGAAGCATGCCAGTAACATGATTATCATTGGCTTGAATACATTGTGCTAGCAGATTCTCACTTTTATTTCATACATTGCATAAATAACTATATTAAGCTGAAAGCAATTTATTTTGCAGTCATAGTAGAGCAGGGGGAAAGTCTGATGTTAAGAAAGAGCCACATAACGGAAAATTTGTTAAAGCACAGTGGTTTTCATATTTTTTTCACTTTGTGGATATTTCCCCTCCCAGCCTCCACATTCTAATTTCACACCATTCCTGTTGTTACTGTAATGCCTAGTTACATTAAAAAACAGGATAATCAACTAAAAGTAGTGATTAAAATTATCTGCAGTAGTATATATTATACAAATGTATAACTTCCCTTTAAGAGATTTTGCAGTAAAAAACAGTAACAGAGAAAGTGAAAACCATACTGAGTCCTTACATAACAATAACCAAACAGGGTCTCTCCTCACTATCTTTCTGATATGGTAGAAACCTGTTAAACAGATAGAACCTGATACTCCGGCCATTAAAATAAACAGGAGTGGGATACCGCCCATGAACATATTGCCTCAAACTTCTATTATTTTAAGTGGATTCCTTTTACAGGTTTTCACCTAAGTGAACTGTTTTATGAACTATATTTTTGTATAATACTTAAACTGGAGTTAGAGAAATTAGAAGAGTAAGAGAAACATCTAGTTGCAATATTTTTTGACTGTTGCTTCCTGATCCAAATTAAAAAGCAAAGTTAAACTTTTACAATAAAAGCACAAACTATAGAAAACAATAATAAAATTATAACATGCTGTAGACATATATATACATACATGCTTCGAGAATCATCATTTGCAGCTATTAAAAAAAGAAAAGAAATGCAACTTAAAGGTAACTACACAGTTTTTAAATGTAAGTAGAGATAAAGAACAATAATTTTAAAATAACCTTTACATGCCCATTATGATGATGAATGGTATTACTGTAAATGCAAGGAGGCAATGGGATTTTTATAAACAGATTATTTTCTAACTGAAGTGCATAATTTCTCAATCTCTGATGTATTTACACTGTTCGATAATTTTAATGTATTGATTTGTTGGGCATGGTGCATGTATTGCAAAAACTTAAAGGCATTCTGAATAGAGAGGAGTGGGGGATAGAGCAGTAGTTAGGGGAATAAAGCAAATTTTTAACCTGGTGACCTATTTGGAGAATTTGTTAAAGTGGAAAAATCCTCTTTTATAATGTAGTGATTTTTTTGTTTTGTTTTTATAATAATGAACACTTCATCTCAAATCCAGGGCGGCGGCAGCACACTGGCCAGCAGAAGAACCGGACAAATTGCTCTGTTCTGTGTGGGTGCGGCACACAGGAATTGTTCTGAAGCAAACCCAGCCCTGTATAGACCCTCCCATAATCCCCCTTGGCCCTACTGCAACCTTCTAGTGTGCTTGTGTGCAGATCCTCACAGAACTGAATTTAGCTCTCTGCCACACAATGGATGTGCACCTTCTGCTTTTCTCTCTGGAATCTTGCCCCATCCAAAGATTTTCCACCACTTCCACTACATAGGACTCTCCACTGATCTGAGGATATGATTTACCTACTTTACTGTAGCCAAAAAAGGGCCTGTCTTCACCCAGGAATTGGTCACTATACCTCACTTCATGCCCTGCCATTGCCTGGTGCATTGGCAGTTATGGTTGAGACTTCAGAGTGTGTATACACTAAGAAAATTTGTAATAGCTTTTCAGCACCAGCATGCCCCACACCACCACCAAAAAAACCCCACAGCTAAAACTAAGACTGACTTACATATTTTTTTTCTAGTGCCTCAAAGCATGCTTTCATCCTGGAGGAGGAAATAGTTTTAAATGTTTAGATGAAAATGAGCACATTCCTAATATAACAGTGAGCCTGATCCGAAGCCCTTGCTAAAGATTGTTTTCCCCCATAAACTTGTTTTATAAAAAATAAACTGTTTGGACAGCAAGTCATTTAGTTTAAAATAGTGTATATACTAAATTTAGAAAGGTGAGACTACAGGTAGAAAAATGTTAAATTTTATTTAATAAATATGTTAAACACGTGTATAAGAAGGAAATACGATGTGCTGTTTGTGTACATACCGTTTAACAATTTTGGATACTCTTGGATAGATGCTGTCTTCTCGCAAAACTTTAACGCACAGATCTGCTGCAAAAATAGAAGAGAAATATTCTTCATTTATAATGAGAGAAATAGATGAAAAACATAATATGTGGAAGAATTATTTCCCCCTACTTTTACATCCGCTCCAATCAAATCATTATAAACTCACTTTAGTTAAATTGGTGTAACCCTCTAGTGTGGAGCTGTTAATGTTGATATTATCAGAACAATCCATACGTATAAAAATCCAGTGATATTAATATAACTGAGTCCACTCTAGGAGGTTATGTCAATTTAATTAAATCAGTGCAAAACTATATGTAGAGGAGACCTTTGGGAACAGGGACACAAATTAACAACTAAACAGCCAATTTCACTAAAATATTCATGATAGGTGAATACTAATAAATTTATTTCATTTCTAGTGGCATTCTGCCTTAGAGAGGGATGAAATATTATATTTTATAATTTGCAAAAGTTACATGCTGATATTTAAACCATTCAATATTTTATTTTTGCATGCCATATTTAGATAATATTTTTTAATACTGTGAAACACATTATTTAGTAAAATAGTAAGCCTGTTACATAGAAGCTCATATACCATGGTTAATTATAATGAGTAGATAAACATACATATATACTTATATTTCTTCTCCTGATTATACCATACAAGATATTTTGAAGAAATAAATATTTATAATAAGTACCACTGATTAAAATCAGTTTTACAATAGGCATGCAAATTAGAGAAACATATGCAAACACATAAAAAACAAGATTTAGAAATCATTATCTTTGTACCTTCTAAATAATGGGTGCTGTATGCATCTCCAGGGAAAATTCCACGTAAGTAAGTAATACTTGATACTGCAACAGCCATTATTCTCTTCACCATAACTAGAGATTGCTGACGTGTTTTTATCTCTCTGGGAAAGAAGGTAGCCCACTGATTTTGAAAACAAAAACAGTAACATTAATTGCAATAGATATGTATCTTGGTACATGAAAATTGTTATTTAATTAATATAGAGTTCAAATTAAATTAAACCACAGAGATAGTATATTACTAGTATGTCACAATGGTGAAATTAGAGATGGAGCTGAACTAAACCTCGGTATGAACATCAAGGGAATTGTAGGGAAATTCAGAACCAGATCTGGATCCATACTGGACTTAAATGCAACCCCAGATCTGAATGCTTTTGAACTGTGGGAAAGATCAGGTCTGGGAATGAGCAACAGGGGATGGATCACTTGATAATGACCAGTTCTGTTCATTCCCTCTGAAGCACCTGAAGGACCAGTGCATTGGCCACTGTCGGAAGACAGGATACTGGGTTAGATGGACCTTTGGTCTGACCCAGTATGGCCGTTCTTATTAATACCAACTGGCAAGCATTATGCTCTCATGTGATTTTACCACACTGTAAACAGACACATTAGTTTCACACACTGCCAAAGATGGGTGAATTGGGCACAATGTAGTTCAATTAATTCTCACAATAATTAATTTGATACAAACACATAAATTTAGTTCTTACCCCACAAGTGTCTTACCTGGCTGGTCTGAATTTCTGTATTGTAGCCATTCACAAATATGCTATTACGGTGTCTAAACATATATATATATATATATATAGTTACAATATTATATATTGTAATTTGTTAATTTGTCAACTATAACAAAAATCACTCATCTCTTTTTTTAATCAATTCAAGATTTTGATATTGCTTCCAGTAAGTAATTAGGTACCAAGATTAACAATATACCAAAAACCAGTAATCAGCGGATAATTACATATTAAAGCCATTACTGTAGGACAATTTAAAAATATGGAACCTAATGTCAAATAAGGAAAATATTGTTTACCTATAGACTTTAAGGTCAGAAGGAACCACCATGATCATATAGTCTGACCTCCTGCACATTGCAGGCCACACAATCTCACCCATCCACTTCTGTAATAGACCTCTAATCTCTGGCTGAGTTACTGAAGTCCTCAAATCATGATTTAAAGATCTCAAGTTACAGAGAATCCACCATTTACACTGTTTTAAACCTACAAGTGACCCCATGCTGCAAAGGAAGGCGAAACCCCCCAGGGTCTCTGCCAATCGGATCTGGGGGAAAATTCCTTCCCGACCCCAAATACGGTGATCAGTTAGACCCTGAGCATATGGGCAAGACCCAGCAGCCAGACACCTGGGAAAGAATTCTCTGTAGTGACACGGAGCACTCCCCATCTAGTGTCCCATCACTAGACATTGGAGATATTTGCTGCTACCAGTCACTGATCGGTGACGTGCCATTATAGGAAGTGTCATCATACCATCCCCTCCATAAACTTATCAAGCTCAGTCTTGAAGCCAGTTAGGTTTTTTCCCCTCACTGCTCCCCTTGAAAGGCTGTTCCGGAATTTCACTCCTTTCATGGTTAGAAAACCTTCATCTAATTTCAAGCCTAAACTTGTTGATGGCCAGTATACATATTTTATGTATAAAAAGTTATAGATTACAAATAGAGTTATGTATAGGAGAGATTTTTGTCTGTTAATTGCTAATCAGACTCTGGAGTAAATTTGATCAGTTAGTTAAGCCCCCCATATCAAAAACTAAATTTCTCTATGGCCAACATTAGGAGGAAAGGATTTAATTAATTTTAACTCAATTTTTTGGGAGGTGGAGGAAACGAGGAGACCACCATAAAAATGGCCATACTGGATCAGATCAAAAGTCTATCTAGCCCAGTATCCTATCTTCTGACAGCAGCCAATGCCAGGTGCCCCAGAGGGAATGAACAGAACAGATAATCATCAAGTGATCCATCCCCTGTTGCCCATTCCCAGCTTCTGGCAAACAGAGGCTAGGGACACCATCCCTGCCCATCCTGGCTAATAGCCATTGATGGACCTATCTTCCATAAACGTATCTAGTTATTTTTTGAACTCTGTTATAGTCTTGGCCTTCACAACATCCTCCAACAAGGAGTTCCACATCATTTATTTTATGGAACATTCCTTATTCGATGCTTGAAATCCCACATTCTCTGAAAATCTAATTCAGGATGCACTTTGTTCCCTTTTTTTTTAGCAACAGTGATGCAAAGGATCACTTGCAGTGACAAATGGTTGTTTTTCTGTTTTTGTTTTTGTTTTTTTTTACTGTGTATAATTTTGTACTACCAATAAAACACGAGAGAAGTTATGGAAGTCTTTTTTGTCTTGTATATTTCAAACTATTCACCTTGGGAAACTGAACACTTTATACAAACCTTTAGAGAAACCTCAAATCTACACCAAATTTTCTGCTGCATTGGGTTTTTTTTTTTAAACTTTTTGAGTAGTTAATACCTGGTCCATTAAGGTAGGTGAGGTATTAAAACATCTGTTGACAAGAGAAAAGTTTTAAAGAACTATTTCAACAAAGTGATGCCTGGTCCACAGTGTGGGTAAAAAAAGCAGTGTCTATGTGGCATTTGAGGTTTCTTTAAAGGCTTGTATGGGGGGTTATTTAGACTTTTAAACTGTCCTTCACATTCTATAGTATAGAGTCTATACTCTCTTACCATACATTATCAAGTCAAGTTCAAGGTTTCAGTCCTTATTTTAAAGGCATTCCGCTCAGTGGCTTCAGGCCAGCATAGCTAAAAGATCACCTAAAGCTTCAGGGGAAAATTGTGGAAAACAATGCTGCTCCTCAGGTACAAAGGAACTTTTTACCGTACGGGTAAAAGGCATGTCTGTGCTTTCATAGGGGCCAGACCCCCCGACAGTGGAACAAACTTCCCCAGGAACTAAGGACCAACATAAACTTCACCACCATCCACTCCCAAGTGCCAGGCGCATTTCTTTAGCCTAACTTCTCTTCACACAAAGCAGCATGGACACTTAAAAAACCCCAACAACCCTATGAAAACAAATCACTGCACTGTGCATGCAATTCTCCCCCTGGGGTGAGGATGAAAGAACCACACATAAGTACTGGAAGGTGCTCAGATATTACAGTGATGGTAAGGGCAGTCTGAGAACATATATCACAAAGAAACAATAGCTTTCATGTGGGAATCAGTGCCATCTACATCTCTAAATCCAGGGTTAAACTGAATTAAATGCTGGTCCCCCAAATATTGGGAAAGTCACCCGATTTAATGGGGGGGAGATGCAAAGTTATAACTGAGGTTACCAATGTCTGAGCATCTGAGTGACATGTGACACAGGCCAAATTACACTACAACCCCACGTGACCTTTTCTAAATGCCTCATTGACAGCCAGACACGCCCTAGCTGTGAGGATTTTAAACGGGGAGCCCGGGAGCTCGACACGGTCTCCTGATAATCAGGAGCTGGAACCGTGCACAACCCTGCAACGTGCCCTCAGGGCGGTGATCTGCAAAGAGACTCTGGGGGCGCCCTAAGAGTCAGCAGCGCGGCAGAGGCGTTAGGAGGGGCGCGCGCGCGCGCGCCACCCTCCCTTTCCCTAGCCGCTGCAAGGCGCGCGCGCCCCGAGCCGCTTCCAACGGCTCTTTAACTGCCGCCGGCCGGGGCTGGGAGCCGCTCGCGCCGCAGCGAAAGCGCGGGAAGAAGCAGAGGTTCTTCTCTCCCTCCCTCGCAACGTGAGGGGAGCGTCCCCGCAGCCTGGCTGCCGCCCGTCCCACCAGACTCCTGCAATTTCCCGTCAAGGAAGAAAAAAAAACCCAAGCAAACCCAGAGACTTGCAACCAAAATGAATTAAAAATAAATCTCTTAATTAGCACAGGCAGAGCTGGCTGGGGTCAGAGTGAGGCTCTTCCGCTCCAAGGGGGAAGGGGAGGAGCCGTAGAGGCCTCCCCCCCGTGCAGTGCACCCCTAAAGCCCTTCTCCCGCCTCTGCCCCCTAGAATACTGGTCCTCAGCCTTTGCAGAGGACTGTATCCCATTCAGGAGCCTGATGTGTCTTGCTTACCCCCCCCCCAATGTTTCACCTCACTTGAAAACAACTTGTTTACAAAATCAGACATAATACAAACGTGTCACTTCACACTGTTATTGAAAAATTGCTGACCACCCTATTTTTACCATCTAATTATAAAATAATTTGAATAGAAATAGTGTGCTTATATTACAGTGTATCGTGTATAACGGGGTCCCCAACGTGGTGCCCATGGGTGCCATGGCGCCCGCTGGGGCATCCAAGTGTGCCCACGTACTAGCCGGTGGACAAGCATCTGCAAAAATGGGCAATGGAGCCTATATAAGAAAAAGCTCCAAATATCAGGACTGTCCCTATAACATCTGGACATCTGGTCTCCCTATTCTATAGTAACTAACAGAAGCAACAGGGCACATGGGACGGTTTGCAAGAGTGGGCCTTTATGAAGGGTGTACACACAAAACCATAAATTGGCACAAGTCTCATTGATTTCACTGAGATTCTATGTAAATGTAAGGGTACACATGTTCCGATTGTAGGATCAGGTCCTTAAGTCACATACATAGAAACATTCAATATATTTAGGAGAACTTCCTTTAGGTTTATATATTTATTTCTTTAACAGTTTTTGGCCAAATGCAGCCCTGATGTAAGTAGGCACAACTTATTTTAACTTCCATAGGAGTTGCACTAGTTGCCTTTGGTACTATGTTTCTACAGAACAGATCAATATCTCATGTGTATATTTCATACATTCCTGATTTCAAGCAGATTAGCCCAATTTAAATTTCTTGCTAACCCAGCTAAAGCTATGAGAGCCTCATTTGCTGAATTAAAATAAATGTGAAGATACATATGCCCCTAAACACTGGAATGGATTAATGATTAATTTTCTTTATACCATTAAGCCATTTACCAAAAAAAAAAAAAAGTCATGAATACTCTGTCACAAGCATTCACATAAAACATACATGGTGTCTAGATGCCATGTTATCTATGTTGACCCTATCGGTCCCGCAGTAGCTGTTTCACAATGCCCGCTCACCACTGTGAACTCCACTGCCCAGGGAGTTGCAGAGACTGGAACACGAATCCCCTCCCTCTTTAAAGCCTCACGAGTTTTTTAAATTCCTTGTCCTGATTGCCCAGCTTGGTCAGCATACCTAGCAGCTCTTCACTGTTGAATGCAACTGCCCAGCTGACCATGCTGGCTACAAGCTCCAGGTGCACTCCATCTTGGAGTAAACAAGAAAGATTGGACATCCTGAGCCTGTGGGGAGAAAAGGCTGTGCAGGAACAGCTCTGAACCAGCCATAGAAACATCAACATGTCAATTGCTCAGCAGATGTAGAACGGCTACAACAGCATTGCCATGTGAAAGCCAAGGAGTTGTGGCAGGAATACCAGAAGGCCAACAACTGAGCCAGTGCCAAGCTGCAGGCCTGCCACTTTTACAATGAGCTGCATGCCATGGTCAGTGGAGACACCATCACCATCCTGCACACCACCATGCAGTTGGTGCTATGCATGGCACATGTACAACCTCGTCCCCCCGCCACACACTACCTAACTCAAGGGGACTGAAAAGGAATACCAAAATTACCTCTCTTGGTTGTACCACTGCCTCTTCTAGCATGAGTAAATTAATGAAAAGTCAAATACTGTCCTCGTTTTGGGGGGGAGGGGATCCTGGCTCACTGCCCCCCAGAATGGACCCAGCCCAACCCAAGTCACACGCCCCTGCCCTGAAGAGCAAGACCGAGGAGGTGATCAGGGAAGAGAAGGACAGGGGGGACAGCCAACTGGGGGATCCAACTGTGAGTGAACCTAGACTTCTTTTGACTCCACTGCTGTCCAGCCAGTTCCACCAGTCAATGCAGGAGAAGGAACCTCATGTAAGTGTACACAAGTTTTCCATTACAGGATCCCCTCCCCCCCAAAACGAGGACAGTATTTGACTTTTCATTAATTTACTCATGCTAGAAGAGGCAGTGGTACAACCAAGAGAGGTAATTTTGGTATTCCTTTTCAGTCCCCTTGAGTTAGGTAGTGTGTGGCGGGGGGACGAGGTTGTACATGTGCCATGCATAGCAGTTTGTTTTGTACAGTGGGATGTCTGTTGAATCCTCCTGAAATATCTTGATAAAACTTTCCTGGAAATCCTCTGCCAAAGGTTTCTAGGGATGGCTGCCTTATTTCTTCCCCTGTGGTAGGACAGTTTCCTATGACAGTCAGAGATAACTTCAGCAGATACCATTGCAATACACAGGCTAGCAGCATATGGGGTCTGGCAGGCTTTAGGATGCCATCAGCAACTGTGCTCTTTGCCTTTGTTACCAGAAGGAATAAGATATCAGCTAAAATCACCACAACCTGTGAAAAATGGTACTATTGTTCAGTGTTAATGCCCTATGCTACTAGTTTAATGCAAATGAGCAATTCCCTCATTGTCCTAACCCCCAGCAGACCATATTCAATGTCTAGTGCTGTGCAAAAGCAATCCTCAGCAGAAGTGAGAATGAGCATGTAATGCTTAAAACTTTAGAAGAGCAAGGGAAATGAATTCTTTATCTTAAGTATTACATAGTGAATATAGTGACAATGGTACCTGTGTATGTTTTAGCTGAAGCTGCTGCTATTGCAGCCCTGAGGGTTTGCCCCTCCACACCAGTGGAACACCTGACCCTGATAAGGGGGAAAAAGAAGAGGACTTAGGATGACATTTTCAATGAGATCCTGCAAGCCAGTGTTATAGACCATGAGCACAGGGCCTAGAGGATGAACACTGGGGACAGCCCGGAGAAGGGTAGAGAGGAGAGAGAGATGTACCAAGACATAATGGGACTTTTCAGGCAACAAACAGAGATGCTGCAGACTCTGGTGGATCTGCAGGTTCAACAATCCTGGGCTTGTCTCCCTCTACAGCTTATTGAGAATGCAATCTCAGGACTCCCCTATATCCCTCCCCCACAACATTCCTTGCGGCATCGTGTCTGCTACACTACCCCTTTGTGGGAACACTACACTAGATGGACCACATTTCAAGGGGTTCTAGAGATTATCAAAAAGGGGTATTGTCTTTAGTTCAAGGCCCTTCCTATTACCCATCCCTCCTCAAGGAGGAACCCCCTTCTGTGAGCAGCTGTTGAAGCACGATCTGGACTCTCCTACACCTCAGAATAGTGGATAAGTTTGTCAGAGTTCAGGGTTTTTTGTTTCCATTATTTTCTCAGCCCATTCTGGACCTTTAGCATTTCAACAAGTTTATCCTTCATTTCAAGTTCAAGATGGTGACTTTAGCCTCCATAATTCCTTTGTTAGATCCTCAAGATTGGTTCATGGCTCTTGATCTTCAAGATGCCTATTTTAATATAGCCCAAAGGAAATCCATCAAATTCCTGTTTGGAAGATCTCACTACCATAGAAGGTGCTGCCCTTTAGCCTTACCACAGCACATAGGGTATTCATCAAGTGTTTAGCAGTCATGGCAGCTCATTTAAGGAGACAGGGGAATGAGGTCTACTCATATTTCAGCAACTGGTTGATGTGGAGAAGATCAGCCCAGCAAGTGACCAACTCAATTCAAGTAACCTTAAAGCTCTTTGCTACCTTTTTCTCAGAGAAAAGTCTGCACTTCACCTGAAAGCGTAGAGTTTATAGGAGCCATGGCCAAGAACATTGTTAAAGAGTGTTTCAGGCTTCCAGGACACATGACTCCATGCACTTATCTGATGTAGTTTGCCAGACTTCACTTACATTATTCATCAGTGGGTGAAATCAGTTTCCCTGCTAACCAGACACCATGTGGACCTGCTGGTCATGGTCAAGAATTCCTCTTCTTGTTAAACGGGTGAAAAAAAACCCACCTGAGGTGTGCAATGGATTGCCCTTCTCTGCACCTTCACCTATTAAGTCCCACTAAGATCCTGCTTGTGAATGCAGGGGGCTGGACTCGATGACCTTTCAGGGTCCCTTCCAGTTCTATGAGAAAGTATATCTCCATATATTTATTTTATTTTTGTTTTTAATTTAGATGGGGCCTCATCTGATCACCTTAAAATTAAGAGCCTATGATCCCTTCAGGATGTTTGTCTCCACATCAACATCCTACATCTCAGAGCCATCTGCCTAGCATGCAAAGCATTTCTACCTCCACTCCAGGCATCAACAGTCCAAGTGCTAAGAGACAATACCATAGCTATGCATTATGACTACTACAGCACTTTGGCAAACCTCTAGTTCCCAGCCCATCCCTGCTCACTGCCCAGAGGCCTCCTGACAACCTACCTGCAGACCAACTCTAGTGCTGCCTGTGGCACTCAGCAGCCCCCTGCTGGCAGGAGCACTGGTGCAGGCTACAAGACCCTTCAGCCAGCCCCAGCCCAATCAGAGCAGCAAATTTTTAATTTTTTTTTAAGCACACAGCTGGGCTGCAGTTGTGTGCTAATTGGCCACCTGCCCAATAAAAAACAAAGTGTTGCAGATCAGATATCAGATTTGCCAAGCATTTTGTTATAGAGAAGGTTTCAGTCTGGGCTCCCTTTCTCATCCCATGGAGCAGGATGAACATATACCTTCCTGCCAAACCTCACAATACTAAGGAAACAGACAAGATGCAGAATTTATGAGCATGATGGCCCCAGCATGAGCTAGTCAGTTTGATATTCTGATCTGGTAAGCCCCAAGTGCAGTCCCTACCCACATTACCTGCTCTGTCCAATGGACTTGCAGATAGGGTTGCCAACTCTCTAGGATGGTCCTAGAATTTCCAGGAAATAAAGATTAATCTTTAGTTAAAGGCTATATGATGTGATAAAACCTCCGGGAATACATCCAGACAAAACTGGCAACCTTACTTGCAGAACAAGAGTCAGATCCTATACCTGGACTCACCAGCATTACATCTGATAGCTGCATAGCTTCTTTGGTTAATGTCAGTCAGCATCCAGGCTGAAGTTCAGAAAATACTACTTCACAGCAGGAAAGCCTCAACTTGTTTGACTTTTGAAGCTGAGCGGAAGTTTTCTATTTGGGCATCTCATCACCAGTTGCCCCACTTAACAGAGCCCATCTTATTTACCTTGGACTATTTACTAGCCCTGAAAAAAACTGAGCTTTCTATTAGTTTGATAAGGGGCCATCTAGCTGCAATATCTGCATGACATCCTTCCCAGGGTGATATTGTATTTTCCCCATCCTCTAGTGGCAAGATTGCTCAAGGGTCTCTTATTCTCCTGCTCCAGTTGGAGTCCCTCCCTTTGAGCCATTAGCAATTTGTTTCCTATACAGTCACAGGGTTAGCTACACATCTGCCCCTCTCTCTCTCTCATCAGAATACATCCTCCGCTTGGAGTCAGGCCTTATCCCCTTTGGGGTGGAATAATGCAGTTCTCCCACTCTTAGATTTGACCATGGGCTATAGTATCTACTCCCGGGGGACAGAAAACAGATATAGCCAACAAGACAAAAAACAAACAAGACTGTGATGGCAAATAAAACATTTACCAAGCAGTCAATAAAATGTCAGGATAATTAGAAGCAAGCACTTCCTAAAGTACCCAGCTAGGCCCAGGACAGTTAGCAAAACTATGACTTTCATGTATGAAAGTGTGAGCAATTTAAAATGACATTCTAATTTTTTTTTTGGCTGTTTGGTGTTCTGTACTGAAATTTAAATTAAAATCCAAAATTGTAACTGGAATATAGGTTATTAGTTACCAAGTGTTTGTAACTTAACTTTCATGTTTTTAGGAAACACTAAATAGTTAGTGACCTTTCTGTCTTGTAGTTTAAATAAATTATCAAAACAGTTGAAACTGATGTGATTACATTGCATGATTTTGACACCAAGTATGCAGAATTTTGAGTTTTTTGGCACAGACTTCCCCCCAGGAGTAAGTATCCTGTTGATCAATCAGGCTTAGCCATCAAGTCTCACTAAGTTCTTCCCTTCAAGAGTTTGACCAGTGGTGACTAGACAGCTGCCTTAAACCAAAGAATCAGAAAAAAAAGTTAAAAACAAACTATATATACATTCATGTCTATCTTGCCTAGAGCCTTATTATCCTGTCATTATAGGACAGGCAAGCCTGGCTTCTTCAAACAGAGGAGAGTGTTCCCCTCCAGCAGGTGCCTGTTCCCTCTCCTCTCCAATAACAGGAGTTAGAGACCTCTGTCTGGAGTTCTAACTCTTTCTAGTCCTTTTGACTCAGTAGCTGTAAGCCAAGTTTTATAACTGACTGCAACCCAGAGGTAGGCTCCTTACAGCTAAAATTTTAGGTACTGCCATAACCTTTAAGTAAGAGGTGGGCAAACTACAGCCTGTAGGCCAGATGTGGCCCACAGGATCCTCCTGCCTGGACCCAGAGCTCCTGGCCCAGGAGATTAGCCTCCCTCTTCTCCTGTTCCCCCTCCCCTGGAGCCTCAGCTCACTCTGCTACCAGTACAATGCTCTGGGTGGTGGGGCTGCGAGCTTCTGGGGAAGAGCAGCTGCAGAGCCCAGCCTGACCCTGTGTGCTGTGCTGTGCTGGTGGTGGTATGGCTGGCTCCAGCCAGGTAGCATGGATGCAAGCACTGCCAGCCACTAATATGCCAGGCAGCACAGTAAGAGGGCAGGGGAGTTTGGGGTGGTGGTCAGGGGTTGGGGTAGTCAGAGGGTGGGGAATGGGGCAGGGGTCCCATGGGGGCAGTCAGGAAGGGGGGAGTGTTGGATGGTGCAGGAGTCCCAGGGCAGGGCAGGGGCTGGGCCATGACTCCCTTCCCTAACTGGCCCTCTGTACAAATTTACAAAACCTGATGCAGCCCTCAGGCCAAAAAAAGTTTGCCTGCCCCAGCTTTAAGTAGTTACCAGATTTCTTATCTGGAGCCATTATTGTGTTTTTTTGAAAGCCAGTTGATTGAACACAGTATCAATACTGTACACATCATATACACCTCTACCCCAATATAACATGAATATAATGGTAGCCCTTATTTCAGTTCAAAACAGGTGCCCCTTACACAGTGTTTCTTATGAACTCATCTCAATTTCCTGCCCACAGGACTTTGAGAGTTCAACATGAACCTCCTAACTTTTCTTCCAAGCCTAATTTCACACACTTCTCTTAAACAGAAGAAAGATTTAGAAAAACCTGGATTGCAGCCTTGAGGTTAAACGTCGGTGATATTTACACTTTAACATCCAGCATGTGAATTAGCCAGATCAGATACTAGTGGAATGAGCTCCAATGCTTAGGGTATTCAGGGACATTTGTCAAACAGCAGCTGAGGCTGCATATTTCCAAAGTTTGTAGTGCAGCTAGGTGAAGCTCAGTCTACTTTTACAAGACACTATTCTTGAATAGAGGCTTCCAGATCCCATGTCTATTTTAGAAAGAATCTTACTACCCACCTCCAAACAAGGAGTGGTCTGAGAGATACATGGAGGACACTTATGGATTGTTACATGACCAACAGACACTAATTCTTGGAGATTTGTCTATATGGATCCCACAACCTCCCCTGTGCATTTCCTGCTCAGAGTCCTATAATATTGGGATACAATATTGGCAAGGAAATAATTGGGATTGCTCCATTTTTATACCCTCAGGTGATGAGGAACACAAGGACACCTAGGATGTAGGCCCCAGACATTGCTGTCCAAAAAGGATCTCTTATGTGCCCCAGATGTGGTATATGTGGACAACACATTTTGAAGAATCAGTTACTGTAAGATAGTTAACATTCTGTCCACTCCTGGCTCTGGAGGGGAATGTGCTTACTGGACAGACTTGTCTGGGTAAGGGGACTGAAATGAAACGTAGAGAGGACTGGCTAGGTGCAGAGAATGGGATGAGAAGCCAGGAATGGGGAACAGATAGGATTGGGAGAGAGACAAGAATGATGTCCCTAGCCTGTTTGCCAGAATGGGTGACAGGGGATGGATCACTTGATGATTCCCTGATCTGTTCATTCCTTCTGGGGCATCCGGCATTGGCCATTATTGGAAGACAGGATACTGGGCTAGATGGGCCTTAAGAATGGCCATACTGGGTCAGACCGATGAGACAATTTAAAGAACGTGAATGTTAATTTGCACAATGGACCAAAGGAAAGGTGTTATTTTCAGAGTTGCTTCACATCCCTAAGTCACTGCTGGAATTCTTAGAGAAACAATAGACTGTTCTAGTTTCTATGAGTTTAATAGTTACAAAATGTCAGATACAGCTGGGCTACATGCAACACTGACCCAAACTACTTACACTCTGTATTGGGCATTGAAGTCAACAAGGTATGATACACAAGTATTGATCATTAGGATTCTATATCAAGGTATTGTCAGTAAGGCTAGTAAAAAGGATGGTTGACTCCTACAGACAAGACTTCTCTTGACTCACAGTATGCAATCTTTAAATAGTCAGAAAATTCCAAAAGAATACTTGATGCTCTTGTTCTTTTCCAGAAGACACTCTGAAGATACTAGTCTAACACAGTTGAGCACAGGCAGCAAATTTACTGCTGCTTGGAGAAGAATTCTTTGCTTTTCTGAACATCAGGTTTGATGGTTTCACTCCCAGGTTTCCAGCCAGCTGGGCAAACTGAAAGAGAAGTTTTATTAACTGCTTGTAAAAAAACATGTCTTACAGGAACTTCTACAAGAGAAGAGAGCATGCCAGCAATTCAAAAGATTGCAAATACAATTACTTATTGCTGTAATCACATTGTGTTACTGACATCCACCTTTAACACTCCATCCTGTTTTAATTTTATTTTGTGCTTCAGTTATCAGTGCCTAAGGAAGTGACAGACAACTTTAATTCTGGCATTTCCCAACTTTTAAATGCTTTTACAGCTATTTGCTGACTGAAGAATCCTAGAGGGAAAACATACTCTAGTGGTTTAAAGCCTTCTGCCCCAGTTTGTCCCTGTCCTCCCCCACCTCCAAAACTCCAGCCAGGCTGCTTCTTACTTCACTGCCTGGGCACCACCAGGTGACAACTGAGTACACAGGAGTCTCCCTGCTCAGTTCTGGTATCTAGCACCAGTGGCCAACAGCAGCTAGGAGAAGCAAGTGTACAGAAAGTATTGCTCAGTCTCTAGATCTGGCATACACCCAGCCAGGTCAGCACATAAAAACTGTGCTGCAATGGCACATGCCTAGTACAGGCATAGTCTTTGGAGACTTCAACAATA
The DNA here is from genome assembly GCF_007399415.2 of Gopherus evgoodei. Taxonomy (NCBI): domain Eukaryota; kingdom Metazoa; phylum Chordata; order Testudines; family Testudinidae; genus Gopherus; species Gopherus evgoodei. The sequence goes on along the minus strand of NC_044329.1, from coordinate 109,461,198 downwards.
AGCTTGGAGCATGTGCCAACTCATTTTTCAGAGGCTTCTAACTTGGACAGCAATCCACTCAAATTTGACCTAGTCCAAAGACAAGCACATCCTTTAATCAAGGGCAGAAACACCAGCAAATTGAGTCCACCCTAAAGCATGGAGGCACTAGTGCTTAACAAAACGGTTGGAAGAATTTACTGTGGGCAACAGTATTTTGCCCTAGTTTTGTTCTGACCCATTTAGGAGACTAAGATACAAAGATTCAGCCTGCAGGAGACACTGGAAATGAAAAAAAAAAAAAAAAAAACTGAATGGGTAGTTGAAGTTCAGCAATTCTAAGCAATTTAAGACAGTCTTGTAATGGAAAGTGTTACTTAAGCTACCAGTTCTGCCCGTAATTAAGAGCAGATTAAGCAGTGAGCAATTGTTTGGTTAGAAATAATTGCACTGATTCAAGACTAACAGTGTTAGCTACCAGAAAGGCAAGTTCTCATTAGAGGATCTTTAATGGGTTTGTTTCAATGCAACAGATTCCAACCTCCAGCACCACAGAATATATGGACACTATTAACAGGGCAGCTTGAGCCACTAGCCAGTTGCTCTTCTGCCCTTCCTATCTGATTTGCCCTATGGACTACAGAGAGAGGTGAGAAGCATACATGGAGAGCTGCCATGCCCATCTGCCCAAGCCTTCCCATAGGGTGCTTTATCAAGCCTGGGGAGAGATGCAGCCTGCCCAGGAATTTACTAGGGAGCCACTGTAATATTACCCAAGTCTTGCATAGTGCTTTTCATCCATAGATCTTTTCAGTTGCATCTAGTCTATCCCTGGAGGGCACAAGTGAGTGTGGCCACTGGTTAAGAGTACATTTGTTCTTCAAAAATGTTGGAGGGAATAAGCCACTGAACTAGATCAAGCAACAACTGCTACCAGCTGACATTGCTTGATGTTACTCAGTAAGTGCCCAATACCAGAATTGGTCAAATTTCTAAGTGATGTTTGTACATTAGATGAAGCAATACTGATGAACTAAAATAGGAGGTAAAACAGCATTGTGTTGCTTTTTTACAGATAAGAAAAAGAAAATCTATACAAGACAAGGTTGTTCTTTGAAGTAAGTTTTTGCAAAAACATGCAGGTGCCTTGAGTTTACCAAGGCCCTGGCTATGTGGCATAATCTTACCACCTGGAAAAGCAAGTTTCCTTTACAAAAGGAAAAGGGGTACTTTTAAATACTTAAAGCAAACTAATGCAAGAGCTTACCTTCTCCATGTTTATCTGTGAACTGGAAAGCCTGGACTAATCTGAGAGTTTCATCAACTGAGCGGCCAACAGGGAGATCATTAATGGTTATTTGACGCAAGATTCCCTTATCATCAATAATGAACAGGCCTCTGCAGAAAAGCACATAAAAGTTTTGGACACAAGTAAAACAAAGAACAGACTTTGAAAAAGATTATGCCTGCCAACGGAAGTTTACAAGCTACTTTTTTTTTTATTAAGGTGTGATACTAAGTTACGAACTTTCCAAAAAAAGGCAGACTACACAACAATACTATCCCTTGTATGTAAAACACTGAAACAAGTGTTTGCACCACAACTACTACATAGCATGCTTATCCTCAACACAAGCTAGAGGTGCCAGGAGAACAAATTTTAATCTGGAGACCATTTACAACTCCCATTGCAATAGGAAACACTCAGGAAGAGAGCCTTCCATGCATATGAATCAATGTGAAACAAACAGAACAGAGGAGGACGGTAGCAAGGGCAAGGACAGGGAAGCTCCTTTCACATGGATGAATGGAACACTCATGTCAGAGATCAAATGAAGCCATAGCTGAACCTCCTTTCAAAGCAATATTGAAAATTAGCAGGTATTGGTTGCAGTAGGTTACTTCAGTGGCCTCACCTCAAGATTAGAGTTTTAGCTCTGAATGGCAGGACAAAAAAAGATTTGGTGGTCTTCCAGACCTATCATACAATCTGAACTCAATATTCAAAGAGGTGTTATGAGATGTTCAGTTCCTTAGACTAAAATAGCAGTCATTAGGCAGAAATATACAGGAAACACACACCCAGCTTGATATTTCTTTAATTAGGCTAGTATTTACATTTCTATAGTTCACTGCAAATCTTGTGTCCTTTGCAGACTACATAGAGTGCATCACTATGGAAACAGTGATTTGAGTGAAGGACAGCATACTAGCTAGTTGCCACTCAATAGTGAGGTTAGGAAAAGGAAGGCAGCTTTCAGGTTAGGAAATCAAGATGTGAGCGAGTGCCTTTGGCATCCAAGCCCACCAGGCATGTTTGAGAAAGCTTAGAGAATTTTAATTTGAGCAGGGAAGCAAGCGAGCTAAAGATTAACAACTTTAGTTTGCAAGTACCTACAAGTTTTAGGATTTATTTTGGTAAAGACACTCCAGAAGTTCCCCTTCCCCCTTCTATTTGAAGAGATCTGTGGATCACAACAGTCATGAAGATACCCTGCCAGCAGCCTTACCTGTACGCAATACCTTCATCGTCTTTTAATACTCCATAATCTTTAGCAATGATGCGTTTTGTATCTGAAACCAGTGGAATGTTCATGTTACCCAATCCACCCTGCTTCTTAGGAGTATTGACCCTGAAGAGGAAGATGAGAATGTCAGGAAGGAGAGGACATAGCAGTGAAGGAAACTACAGGAGTACAGTGTACCTGTGCTGGAATACCTATACTTTTTGCAGAATTAATATTGCAATTAACTGCATAGTTAATGTCTTGGGGAAAGTTGGTAACTGCAGTAGTTAAGCAATATTCTTAGGTCAGAAGCCAATTCTATTAATTGATATTGATCTCAACAGGACACTATTATACAATTGCTGCTTGCCAGCTTTGCTGTAGATTTGAGTACAGCAGAGAAATTTAAGATAGATCATTTCTTTAGTATACTCTGTAGAGGAAAACTAGTATAAGTCACAAGCATTAAAGATGGATGCTTACCAGGCAAGGTGACAGAAATGAGAGTCAACAGAAGCTCCAATTACTTGACAGTTAAGTTTCTTAAATTCATCAGCCCTGTCACTGAATGCAATAATCTCAGTTGGACAAACAAAGGTGAAGTCAAGGGGATAGAAGAAGAACACAATGTATTTTCCTAGGAAAAAAATAAGTCACAAATTAGTCCTTTGGGTAAGTTACACTTCTTTAGCCTACGTCCACACTACAGCTTTAAATCGATATTAGTAAAAATCGATTTTATAAAACAGGTTTTATAAAATCGATTTTACGCGTCCACACTAGGGCACATTACTTCGGTGGTGTGCGTCCATGGTCCCAGGGTACCGTCGATTTCCGGAGCGGTGCACTCTGGGTAGCTCAGTAAAAGAATAGGACCAATAACTTCGATATCTGTCCACACTAACCCTAAATCGATTTAGTAATATCGATTTTAGGGTTACTCCTTTGATTTCTGTACTCCAGCTAAACGAATTTTAAGACCCCTTAAAATCGATTTTAAGTGCATTGTAGTTGGACGGTTACAGCGTTAAATCGATTTAACGCTGTAGTGTGGACCTGGCCTTAGACAGTTACAGTAGTCTCAAAAGCACAAACCTACAAAGACCATGTGTATTCCAATTAACAATTTGGTCAGGACTGTTTCTTCTTTAGGCTACCTAAAGCAGAGGACCTCCCATTCTACTAGCTTCCATACAGAAGCTGCATATTTGGCTACAAAAATGTTCAATTCCACTGTAATACATAATATAACAATACGCCAAGAATATTATAGAGATCAAGGACTGAAGTTTTTTTTTTTTTTTTTTAAAGTCTTGCTCTATTTTTCCCCCGCTAAGGCAGCCAGTTTTCTAGTGCGATAGAAGAATACTGCTTCCAGCTAGCTAATGAAGATAGGAAAGCACTACAAGAGTTTCATTTTAAAAAGAGGGAGAGATTTGACTGTTCCAAATATTTGAGATATTGCATCAGCTCTTTTTCTGGAGTGATAAAGAAGCCAAACAGGTCTGATCCAATACATTTTAGCATAAATTAAGCTCTCATTAAAGTCTATGTTTCACATTTGCTACCACCAAGCATAACATAGGCAAATACTGCCAGATTCCTCCCACAGCTTTGCAAGTATACATCAGTCTTCACTAGCAATAACCCTACAATGCTAGCTCTGGACTTCTCAGATCAAATCACTGGACAAGTTACATTCCAAATGGGTAATTTAAAGGATTACCACCAACCCTGACTTTTGAATCAATCCAAGTCACCAGAAGTGAAATGCAGTACACATGCAGCCTTGTGGAAGAGGGAAGTAAGCAATCTACAAGTGCAACTATATACTTTTAGACTTACCTTTATAGTCAGAGAGGGTGATGTCTTTGAACTGCCCATCTGGCATCACAGCTGTGGCTTTGAAGTCAGGGGCTGGTTTCCCAATAAATGCATTTCCTGCAGACATCTTGATATGGGCTAGAATATTAGAAACATGTTAGACAATGTAGCTTTCTAGGCATTGTCAACTCAAGGATCAACATGCAGTTCTGCCATAATAATCCAGTGGTAATTTTTTTAAAAGATGGTCAATATAAATGACAGAAGTTTCCTGAGTTCAGTGAGTAAGTTTAGTTTGCCAAAGCCTTTGGTGCCTAGGTAACTTGTAGCTATACTAAGTAGGGTTTTTTTTTTTAAAGAAACCTCTGTATTGACTACTGACATTACAGGTAGTGGCTATTGCCATTAATTTTACACACACTGTTTAGGGAGAGGAAACAAATCCAATCCAGGTATCAAGACCAAACTACTTGAGACACTACTAAACTGAGTTCATACAACCTTAATAAGATTCCATAGACTAGAGTTGTTCCTTTTCTGCCCTCTGCCACATGTAATTTAAAATGTATCATGCACACAGTTAACATATGAACTTTGAGTTCACCCAGAGTCCCATTACAAAATTCAAGATTTGAAAAGAAAGAAGCTGGCCTGCCATTATATTAGTACTGTGTGCAGCACGGCTCAGAGACAGAAGAGTTAACAGATCCAGCCCACACAAGAAAGCCTGTCTGTTCCATGTTCAGAATAGATACATGCAGTGCAAGACCTTGACCATTCCACTATGCTATTGGTTTGATAACAGTCTTACTAGGCATACTGTACTGGCAAGGCTTATGTCCTTCCTCCAGTTAGAGTACACCAAAGATTGTTCTAGCATAAGGTTAAAAGCTTTCATTTTATTTGTTAGTGAAAAGGGAGCTGTGTGTGCGCGCATGTAAAAAAGCCACACAAACTGGAAAATTTAGGAATGCAAGCATTTTACAACATGATGGATCACTGTGTACTATGATTGTTTATTAATTCAGACTTAAGCTGTTTGTACCAGTTCTACCAAATTAATTATTTGATTGTAGTGCTGAATTAGCAAGTTTGTGATTACAAGTGCTTTCTCAACACTACAGAGCATTTACTTCTTAGAGGTTATTTAAGATTGTGCAACGGCAACAATGTCTCTTTTGTTCAATCTAAGGGAGGTGACTGTTGCAGAATTGTCAGACTGCACTTTAGTTATTTCAGAAATTAACAAGATGCATCTGGTGTCTTTTCTGCTTTTGAGAGCTTCATGCCTGTCTAAGGGTAAACATATTTAAAGCCCTATGCACAGTATCAAGCTGCTTTAGTTTCAGTAAAGTTATGTTAGAATACATCTTTAACAAATTTCATACAAAACTTGGTCATTTTTCTTAAGCAACACTGTTGTTAAGAATTAACACTCAAGTGAGAAGACTGCATTATGATTCCCCACAGCATAGTTTCTGCTTCGTTTGGAGTCTCTGCCATGGTCTGGTATTATCACAGCACAAGGCAACTAACACAGGAGAAAAAAAAAACACCACTGTCTCCCATACTCTATGTTCAGAAAATGCTGTTAAAATTTAGGTAGTGTGGTGAAGACACCTAATGATCAATATTATGTTATTTCCTTTCAACTTATACACCATTAAAAGCAGCTGAACTTTGCTCCAAGCACTGTCGGTGATTTAAAATGGCATCAAATATAGTTTTTTAAATCAGCTCATCGTTAATCTTCAAGTCTCCCTACAGCATCAAAGGCCAGCTGAAACAGTTGAGTCCTGCAGCATCCTCTAGAGATAAGATCAGGTTATGTGAACCGGGGTGGGAGGGGATTCCAGAAGGCCCCCTGCCAGCGGCCTCCCTATGGAAGCAGAGGTGCTGATACCAGTCACAATTGTGGTACTATCCCCTTTTACAGTTTACATAGACAAAACTTCTGTTCTACCATGGCTAGAAAAAGACACACTTGTGCAGTTCTGAGACCATTGAACTAGCTTCGCTAAACATGGCAGTCTGAGCCTCGCTCCAGAGCCAGCTCACCCGCACGGAGGAACCCAGGCCACAGAAACCAAGCCGGGCATTAGTCCTAGCACTAGATAGGGCTAGTTCCCTCCAAGCTCCCCAACTTCGAGAGAGCCTCCATCCAAACCAGATTTCCCGGAAGTTAGAACCCAAAGGGGCCAAACCAGATTTATTCGCTAAACTTCTGCCATTAAAGGATTAAATCGCCTGCTAGGACAGTGGTGTATCCAGCCCAGAGAAATCACTTCATTCCGGGATTATAACACGCCATTTCAGGGCCACTTTAAGAGCATTTGTTTCCCCTACTCGCGCTGTAGGGGAGAAGCTACCCTAGAGCCAGTATCACATCCTCTGATGGCGACTGCCAGAGAGCTTCCAAAGTTGGTTCCCCTCACACTCCTGCGCTTTGCTCCTAGGAAAAAGCGCCGCATTAGGAGCAACATTTGTTTCAAGGAACCAGATTCATTAAGAAGACTGGAGATTTCTGCAGATTCATCCCCGCAGGCTACGCTAAAGAGAGATTTTCAGATTGTTCTAGCTAGAGTCTCTTCCCCCCGCCCCCTGAAAGGGGAAAGGGAGCTTGTAGGCGTCAGTAGGCTTGGTGTTCCTAGCAGAAAAATTAGTTCACCACGCTCTGCTCTTCAAGTCCCCAGGTGCGCTGCGGCACAGAACAGTTAAAACAGATAAAACATCTTATTCCAGAAATTACATTTTGCCACAGGCAGATAACTGAAGAACACTTACAGAAAGGAAAGGTGGGCTCCTTAACCGCCACTTAACACGCGCAGAGACGAGATCCACGGGCTAACTACAGTCCCCACACTCAAGCTCTCTATCTGTGGCTTTATAGTCTCCCGGATCTCGCGAGGAAACAGGGCAGGGTGGCGAGGGGGAAAGGATGAAGGAAACACAGCCGGCTCCTGCTATCCCCTTTCGAGACGCTACGGCTGCAGCGCCAGCATGACTTTGCAGATTTACACAGCTTCCTTGAGTGTTTCGTTAAGGGAGGACGTGCGTGAGGTTATGTAGAGACGGAAGCAACCTTAGTATCCCTAGTGTTGCAAACTGAACGCGTGGAGATTTCAGTCTAGATACTACAGTGGTATGTGCTTTAGAGAGGTGCAGTATAACAGTAATAAATGTGTGATCAATTTATGGGAAGGTGGTTTCAAATGGCTCTTAGAAATCCTTTGTGTCCTTCTGTTGCAAGAGGAAGAGATCATTTAAAAACTGTTTAAATTTAATTTATAGTCTAGTTAGCTAGCAGTGCTTTACCACTTCTGACAGGAAATATTTTAGACTTTGGGGGAAAGTAAGGTTAATGGAGTTTAACCTGTACCAGTGAGGTCAGTGGAAATTTTACAATTGCCTTATTAAAAATAGAATTGGGCCTATATTGGCATTATAGTATATAAAATATGTTATATATGGGATTAAATAAATCATCCTCACTATATTATTGCAAGCAGTCCCACTAGCTGTATCTATGCTAGCCTTTTCCTCGTAATATTTCTTGCCTGTGTTCTCACTGGTACAGTTCCATCAGTGGAAACATTTGGGGTAGGGGGAAAACTGAAAACAAAGGTGATCTCAGAGCTCTGACCGGGACATAGAGCAGCACTCTGCTGGAAAAAGCTAAATCTTCCCTTGGATCATGGGGTTTGATCCAAAGTTAATTGAAATCAGTTGAAAGATTGTCATAGAGTTCTTTGCATTAGGCCTGTGGAGCAGCTATTCTTAAGGACAGGCAGAGGAATTTCCAGGACTAAATGACCTGTGTGAACGTCTACATGTGTTGTGAAACTTTGGATCCAAGAATATATCAAACCGACCTTCTGTTTGGTTTAGGCCCACAATGTTAAAATTAGGGCTGTCAAGCAATTAAAAATTAATTGTGATTGATTGTGTGATTGATTAATTGTGCTGTTAAACAACAATAGAATACCATTTATTTTAAGTATATTTGGATGTTAACTACATTTTTAAATATATTTTAATTACAACACTGGATATAAGGTGTACAGTGTTCACTTTATATTCATTTTTATTACAAATATTTGCACTGTAAAAAACGAATTTTATTTTTCAATTCACCTCATACAAGTGAGGTGCAATCATGAAAGTTGAACTTACAAATGTAGAATTATGTACAAAATTAACTGCATTCAAAAATAATGTAAAATTTTAGAGCCTACAAGTTCATTCAGTCTACTTCTTGGCCAGTCAATCACTCAGACAAACAAGGTTGATTACAATTTGCAAGAGATAATGCTGCCTGCTTCTTGTTTACAATTTCATCTGAAAGTGAGAACAGGCATTCGCATCGCACTGTTGTAGCTGGTGTTGCAAAATATTTATATGCCAGATGCGCTAAAGATTCATATGTCCCTTCATGCTTCAACCACCATTCCAGAAGACGTGCTGATGATGGGTTCTGCTTAATAGTGAACCGAAGAAGTGTGGACAGATGCATGTTCATTTTCATCATCTGAGTCAGATGCCACTAGCAGAAGGTTCACTTTCTTTTTTGGTGGTTTGGGTTCTGTAGTTTCCTCATCAGAGTGTTGCTCTTTTAAGAATTCTAAAAGCATGCTCCACACCTTGTCCCTCTCAGATTTTGGAGAGCACTTCAGATTCTTAAACCTACCTATTTTTAGAAATCTCATAGGGGTACCTTCTTTGTGTTTTGTCAAATCTGCTGTGAAAGTGTTCTGAAAACGAACGTGTGCTGAGTCATCATCCGAGACTGCTATAACATGAAATAGATGCAGAATGCGGGTAAAACGGTGCAGGAAACATACAATTCTCCCTCCTAGGAGAACAGTCACAAATTTAATTGACATGTTTATTTTTGTAATGAGCATAATCAGCATGGAAGCATTTCATTTGGAATGGTGGCTGAAGCATGGAAGAGGCATATGAATTTTTAGCATATCTGGCATGTAAAGATCTTGCAATGCCAGGTACAAAAGTGCCATGCGAATACCTGTTCTCACTGTCAGGTGACATTGTAAATAAGAAGCAGGCAGCAGTATCGCCCATCACTGTAAACAAACGTTTGTCTTATTGATTGGCAAAATAAGATGTGGGACTGAGTGGACTTGTAGGCTCTAAAGTTTTACACTGTTTTGTTTTCGAGTGCTGTTGTGTAACCAGAAAAAAATCTGCATTTGTAAGCTACACTTTCTCGATAAAGAGATTGCACTTCAGTACTTGTATGAGGTGAATTGAAAAATACTATTTCTTTTGTTTATCATTTTTACAGGGCATATATTTGTAATCAAAATTAATAATATAAAGTGAGCACTGTGCATTTCTTATTCTGTGTTGTAATTGAAATCAATATTGAAAATTGTAGAAAAACATCCAAAATATTTAATAAATTTCAATTGGTATTCTATTGTTATAAGTACGATTAATCGTGATTAATTTTTTAATGGCAGTTAATATTTTTAGTGAACTCTGTGAGTTAATTGCGATTGACATGTCACCGACAAAACCTCAGCAGTTACAGTGCTTGCTTTAATTATAGTGCTAAATCCAGCTAGCAGAAACGTTTGTTCATTGTCTGCACTACAATTTACAATAATATTAGCTAGCTCCTTAAAACACAAATTCCCACCTAGAGTAACTCAAAGAGGCTAACAGCAGGGCTGCCTGCCAGAGCAGCCTGGAGTGTTGCTCCAGAGAAATCCAGGACCCAGCGAAGCTTTGGCACTGCAGATATAATGTCACTGGGCCAGCCAGCCTGCCCCCCCCCCCAAAAGAGGAGCCAGGAGAGACTGGTCCCTCCCTGGTATCACCACTGGAGCAGCCCAAACACTAGGGCTGTGTCTGCACTACATAGTTTTGATGATGCAAGTTACATCTGCATACAGCCACTACAGTTAGTATATTGCTTGTGTACACGCTCTTTGCATCAGTGCTGTGTGCTCTCACCAGGAGTGCTTGGACTGATGCACCGTGGAGTCTACCATAGGCAGGTATCTCAGTGAGCAACTTGCCACTGTTCAGCACACTGTCTTTTGGGTAAGTTTTGGCAAAGCATGGTGGGGGCATAAATGTTCAACTCCCCATAATTCAATGTTCTCCATCCCATAGTTTTCACATCTATTTTCAATTTCCCACATACCCGCACTGGACTTATTTCTGTCTGCCATCTCTCACAGAAACAGAGAGCCTTGGCAGCTTTATACTATTGCAATGAGCATAGCAAGCACAGGATGTATTTGCAGAACTGCAGAGAACACGACAATTTCTTTGAGGACAGACTACCGTGGGACGTAGTGTAAACCAATTCAGGGATGTTGGCATTCACAGAGCAGCTCCAGATGATGGAACACCATTTCTGGGTCCAAGAAGCAAGCACTGACTGGTGGGATAGCCTCGTAATGCAGGTTTGGGGTGATGCGCAGTTGCTCCAGAACTTTCAGGTGCGCAAGGTCACATTCTTGGACCTGTGTGCTGAGCTTGCCTCAGCCATCCAATGCAAGGACAACAAACTGAGAGCTGCACTGACAGTGCAGAAGTGAGTGGCAACCCTAGGCGCCGACTCTGTGGGTGCTCCGTGGCTGGAGTACCCATGAGGAAAAAATGATATGTGCTGAGCACCCAGCGACAGCCCCCCTATCAGCAACCCCCCAATCTCCTAGTATTTGCTGCCTGCTGACAGGCCCCACTAATGAGCACTTCCCCCTACTTCCCCGCACCTCTCCATTGTAATCAACTGTTTTGTGGTGTGCAGGAGGCTTTGGGAGTGAGGGGGAGGAGCAAGGGCATGGCACACTGGGGGGAGGCAGCAGGAAGGGGCAGGACCTTGGAGGAAGGGGTGGAGTGGGGTCGGGGCCTGGGGCAGAGCTGGGGGTCAAGCATCCACTGGCACATTAGAAAGTCGGCATCTGTGGTGGCAGCCACACTGTGAAAACTTGCAATGCCATATTGCTACCAGTCAATAGGAAGTCATTTTGGAGCTGGAAAATTCACTGTTGGTGCTGTAGTCATGCAAGTGTGCTGGGACATTAGTTGTCTCTTGCTATGCAGGACTTTGACTCTTAGCAATGTGCAGGACTTAGTGGATGACTTTACAGCTATGGGGTTCCCAAACTGCAGTGGAGCAATAGATGGCATGCACATCCCTATTGTGGCACCAGAGTACCTTGCCACAGAGTACATCAACAGAAAGGGCTACTTTTCCATGGTTATGCAAGCACTTGAGGATCACCAGCAGTGCTTCATTGGCATTAGTATTGGCTGGTCAAGGAAGGTGCATGATGCTCACATCTTTAAGAAAACAAGACTTCAGAAAGCTAAAAGCAAGGACCTTCTTTTCTGACCAACAGATTACTTTTGGAAATATTGAAATGCTTGGGGGATCCTGCCTCTCTCTTGTTCCCCTGGTTTCTGGAACCATACACTGGACACCTTGACAGAACCAAGGAGAGATTCAGTTACAGTTTCGGCCAGTGCAGAATGCCCATTGAATGTGCTTTTGGTAAATTGAAAGGGCGCCGGCATTGTTTACTCACCAGATTGGATCTCAGTGCAAAAAATATTCCAATGGTTATAGCTACCTGTTATGTCCTGCATAATATTTATGAAGCAAAGGCTGAGAAGTTGCCTCAGCAGTAAAGGTAGAGTGGCTGTCTGCTGAATTTGAACAGCTGGACACAAGGACTATCGGATGAGCTCAATGCAGAGCTGTATGGCTTAGGGAGGCTTTGAAAGAGCACGTTAACAGTGAGCCACAGTCATGTGCTGTGGTGTACTGTGCTTATCCTGGCACTGCAGTTTGGGGGCCTGTTTGGTGCTTGCTGCACATCTGTGCATATGTCATGGTAAGTGCAGCTAAGAAAATGTTGGGTTGCTTGGGGTACATGTATGACTACACTGTTTGCCACTGATCCTCTGGGTAGTGAGCATATAAGCCCATTATTTTCTCTGCCAGCAGGCATTATGTACCATGTGTTGTGAACTAATAAAGATCAATCACTTTCAAAATAATAACTTTATTCAGTTATGAAAACAACACCTAACAAACAATCTGAAGGACATAATAGTAAATAGATTTTTAACTTAAACAAAATGCAGAACCTTAATAAATAAATAAGGGATAGGAATAGGATGACCAGATAGCAAGTGTGAAAAACCGGGACAGGGGGTGCGGAGGTAATAGGAGCCCATATAAAAAAAAGCCCCAAATATCTGGACTGTCCCTATAAAATCAGGACATCTGGTCACCCTAGACAGGAACATTGATGTCCATTGTAGCTACACATACATCAGCTGTGGCTCTTGCGGGTCAGTGTATGTGAAGCTGTGGTTATCCATGCTCTCCCCCAGTGTGAAGTGGTAGGGGTAAGCATGCTGGCTCTGAGGCCACGCTGAATGGTGAGGCAGGTGCAGGGAGGCACTATGCTGCAGCACTCCACCAACTGCAATGGCAGTCAAGCCTGGGATTGTTGAACCTAGAGGTCCACAAGAGTCTGCAGATCTGTGTTTGCTAATGGAGAAGCTCCATTATGTCCTGGTGCATCTCCCTTTCCTGTTCCTGCTGGGACTACTGGGCATTTCTCCTGTCCACTCTTTTCTTTTCCATACAGTCTGCGATATTCACTTTCTAGTCCCTCTGTTTAAGGTCTGACGCAGCACCACCTTGCAGGATCTCACAGAACATGTGTTCCTGTGTCCTCTTTTTTTCTCCTCCTTATCTGGGTCAGTCATTTGACTGGTGCAGAGGGGAAACACCTTAAGGCCTCAGTGGAGGCAGCTGCAGATAAGACATGCAAAGATATCATTGTCAGTATAGTATGTACAAAAAGCAAAACTTAGGATTTATAAATCCCCCCTTCCCTTGCTCACCTAACATGTTAAATAAGACATGCTTGTTGGCACTTCTGCTTCTGAGTGCTTGTTCACAGCACTACTAACAGTTCCAACCATGGTGAGCATGACCTGCCTGGGGTGATGGAAACAAGTAGGGAACTGCTTGGTAGCATGAAACTATGAGTATAGGGCACTGGCAGTGAATACTGGCAACATTTCACACAGGTGGTGGTTTTAGCTGATATCTCACTGCTGAGGGTAACAAAGACAGAGAAAGCACAGCTGAAGTTGCCTGTATGCTGCTAACCTGCCAAAATTATTGCCCAATAGTGTGGGAAAGTGTCCTACCAAGAAGGAAGAAATAACGTTGACATCCCTAGAAACCTTTAGAAGCAGATTGCGGTGTACCTCCATGAAAGTTTCATTGAGATATGTGAGGAGGATTCAATGGACATCCCGATGTACATAGACAAACTGCTCCCCACAGCTCTCCCTGACTAACTGTACAGGGGAATGAAAAGCAGGTAACAACTCTGCCTCTCTTTGTTTCTTTAGCTGTTCTACTATGAGTAAATTAATTAAAATCAACAGCTATGTCCTGGTAAGTTGGGGGAGTCATACTGTAATGGAAAATTTATTTACACACTTACCTGAGGTTCCTTCCCTGTTTCAGGCTTACCTGTGCTCAACTGTAGGGGCTGGCTGGACTCAAAAACAGGTCCAGGCTCCCTGCATAGCTGGACCCCCATGGTTGCCTGCCCCATCCTCCTCCTTCTCCTCACTGTTCATGGCAAGGGCCTGTGACTCAGGCTCCTTGGAAGTATCCATAGTCGTGTACTAGGTCATGGTAGGGTCTCTGCAAAGTATAACAGGCAGCTCTTTGAAAGACCAACAGGTATGCAGCTCTGCACCCAATTGATTGTTGGCCTTCCTGGCATACCAGAATGCATACTGTTCCTCGGCTTTCACATTGCGCTGCTGCTGGCCACTGTCGTAGCTGTTCTCCTCTATGCCCCTGCCTGAGCAATTTGCTTCTAGATGTCAACATTTTTGTGGCTGGCTCAGAGCTGTGCCTGTACATTCTCTTCTCCCTACTAGTCCCAGAAGGTCATAGAATATCAGGGTTGGAAGGGACCTCACGAGGTCATCTAATCCAACACCCTGCTCAAAGCAGGACCAGTCCCCAACTCAATCACCAAATCCCTAAATGGCCCTCAAGGTTTAAACTCACAACCCTGGGTTTAGTAGGCCAATGCTCAAACCACTGAGCTATCCCTCCCCCCAGCCCAAGTTCAATATTTCCTTTCTACTCCAAGCGGGAGCATGTCTGGAACATGTAGCTGGTATGGTCAGCAGCACAATTGCACACAACAATGTACCATTACTGGATTAATAAGAGAAAACTCGCAGCCTACTGTAAAAGCAGCAAAGAATCCTGTGGCACCTTATAGACTAAAAGACATTTTGGAGCATGAGCTTTCGTGGGTGAATACCCACTTCCTCAGATGCATGTATTTACCCACGAAAGCTCATGCTCCAAAACGTCTGTTAGTCTATAAGGTGCCACAGGATTCTTTGCTGCTTTTACAGATCCAGACTAACACGGCTACCCTCTGATAGCCTACTGTAGAGATTTTAAGGTAACAAAGGTGAAAAAAAAATTATCATAGTCTCAATCTAATAGGCATTTAGCTACCATTGATGGGCCTCAGAATAAGTTAGGTCTAGTAATATTACCTTTGCAAACTTTTTGAGAAACAGCTCTGAAATTCAGTCTGTGCAATCACATAATATATGCTTATTTGTACTTTTTTCTGCTTTAGCTCAAAATGATAGATGTTTGATTTTTAAGTTAGATCAGAATGTCTAGTGCCCCTTTTCCTGTTTTGCAAGTATGCATTTCAACTGGCAAATGTTATGTCTGTCAGAATGGATCATTACAGCCCTTTTTCTGACGCAAATTTTAATATATTTTCTTCCATTCTCTTGTCTACTCCCTTTTTAGTTACTGGGCATTTAGTTCAGTGGACTAGGCCTCAGGAGACCTGCGTTCTAGTCTCAATTCGGCCACTGGCTTGCTGGATAACCTTGGGCAAATCACTTCACCTCCCTGTGCCTGAGTCCCCTATCTTTAAAATGGGGATAATGATGCTCACCTGCTTTGTCAAGTGCTTGGAAATCTTCTGATGGAAAGTGCTATATAAGAGCTAGCTGGTATTATATATTTGTTGCAGTTTTAATACTTAAGGCCACATTATTTAAGCAGCCTCTGCAGCCTTAAATTTGTCATATTCTTGGCAGTGACTATTAATAGACAGTTTCTAGAGGGACAGGAACTTTCATTACCTTCTCTTCTTGCATTTTACTCTTTCCTTTTTTTCTTCTCCCCCTCCCCTGCTTTGTTGTCTTTCCTTTTTTCTCTCTAGTCTTTGCTCCTTTATTCTGTTTGGTAGCGACAGGATGCACCATGGAGAAGTGTGATCGTGTGAGTGGCCAAAGGTGATTTTCCTATACCCCTGATCCTTCTGGGTTTGAACCAACTGAGTACAGCAAAGATGAAAGAGACTGCAGCAGAATGGCATTTTGGTAGACAATAATACCTACACCAAAGTCCCTGTTGCAGCTATCACTGTTTTTCCATTCTAACTCTACTTTACTTCCCAGATCCTCAAGCTTTCCAAGGTGGTTGTAAAAATGGAAACCTGGAGTACAAAGTCACAGCTGAATGTGATTTTCCTCAGTCATGGCCATTTTTAGTTATACAAGTACAACAAACATAGGAATATTCCACACTCACAGGGACAGATCCTGCTCCCACTGCAATCAATTAAAGTTTTGCCATTGACTGGAGTGAGAGCAGGATCATATCTACTCAGTATTAATCTATATACTCGTACCTAGGTTAACCTTGATTTAAACCTACTTGCTTAAATAAGGAAACGCATATCTGAGGATGAGTGTGTTTGAATAAAAGCTGTCTGTTGTCCCAGTACACATCCTCCTCTTGTTGCACCTTCTAATGCAAACGTTAGAGCAAGAAAAGGGGTGAAAAAACCTGACACTGGATTTTCTGTGGAATGGTAATATTCAAAACGATGGATGTAAATAGTGTAAGAGACTTGGTGGGAGAAAAATATCTCCCAAAAGAGAAGGACAAGTTGTTGAGGGAAAAAGCAAAGACTTTTCTGGAAAATACATGCTTGAACAATGTTTTCCCTTAGAGAAATCTATGGTTCATCTTTATTTAAAAAAGTGCCCTCCTTTTAAATAGATTGGAGCAGTTTGTTATCCTGTTAAGATCATTTTAAACTTTTTCTATGAATTTGAAAATCCAAGCTGTTGAAATGTACCACTATGAAGTGTAAGGCAGAGACAAAGGAACAGCAAAAGACAAGAGGCTTTCTATATAAATGATTAACAAACAGCATAATTAAATTAACTAAAACTAAATGATCCAAAGTCCATCCAGGAGGCGAGTCCACTATACCATTTCTCCTGTGATGTGTGTGTATTCTCTTTTTAACCCTACTGGGATCAAATTGTGATTTCCCTGGTTGTTTGTCACAGGGGAGCAGATCCTACCAACCTTTACTCAGATTTGTAACTCCACTTACTCCAATGAACTATTTAGCTGAGAACGAGTTTGGAGGATGGGACCAAGAGCTGTGTCTCAAACTGTGAGAGTTTGAGTGAGGGACATTTCAAACAGTGAGGAGGAGGAAACACTGACAATTTTTCCATCCGCAGAGGAAGAAATTTAAAAAACCAAACTCCTCCTTTACAAGAGAGAATAGCTTTAAATGCAAAATCCTCCCTCACAAAATTCTACATGCAAAACTCGCGGTGGCAAGAGAAACGCTACTTTAATTTTAACTCCAGAATAACGAGAATCTTCCTTTCAAAAGAGAATAAATCCTGGCAGGATTTTGCCACTTAGGGGCTCCTCTTTTGTCAATTTCAGAGCCGCCACCTCCATACAACACCCCCAGCAAGCTTGCAAAGCCTGCCGTGGAAGTTGTGCTGCAGTAAGGACTTTGCAAAGCAGAGGAAATACAGTAACACGTGCATTCTCCAGGCCCACGTGGAAGGGGAAATCTGCTGGCTCTGACTGTGGGGTTAAAGATCAAACCCGGAAACGGAAATGTAGAGTTTTTGTATTTTGAACTCTCTTTGGGAATAGAGAAGGGAGAGTAACGGGTGTGCGGTGAGTTTCCCGATGTGATTTCCTAAAGCTGTTTTAATTCCCGTTTCTATTTAACCCGATTTGCATGAGACTGGTCTGTGCATTCTCCCGGGGCGATTTGCAAAAGCGGTGGCTGTCTTGGACTAAATGTCCCATTTCCATTAGCTTTTGTCGCAGAAGTTGGTGGGATGATCGCTTCATTGAGTCTATAAATGAAAGGGGAGAGGGATGCATTTGTGCTGCCTGGTTTGTGCATGTGGGTACCCGAGGTTAAACTTGGTTCAAAAAGATTATTGTAGAGTTTAAACAAGAGTAATGGAAAAACTGGAGCGCTAACCTCTGAGCTGTGGAGCAAGAGTGACCGAGTGCTACAAAACGATGGCACCTTTGATTTGTGTTTGTAATCAGATTAGTGCACTTCCCACCGGCCCCAAGAAGAAGTGAGATTTAAAGGGAGGGGTGATAAATTCGTGTAATTTACATCTCTCGCTATTAGTCATTATAGACTCCCTCCCCCCCAGCTATTCATGTTACTTTCACATCATCTTTGATTCTCACACCATTGAGTTCAGGTTTTCTTCCCCCGGCTCCACACACATGCGCAGAGAAATGAACTTTTCATACCCAGGTTTAACCGTGATTGCTTAACTATATATTAACTTATTGACAGACTCTGTCTGTTTCATTTTTGTCTTCACTGCTACAAAAACCGTCCCACATTTTTATTGCAAAAATAACTGCAGGCTGCTGAACCTCTTTATGCGTTTCTTTACAAATGATCCTGACTTCAAAGCAAATAATGTGAAGGGAGACATCTGGACAGAAAAATATTAGACTTGAGCGTATGCCTTTCCCCTCCTTCCAGACTTTCTAGTTCTGCCACCTCTGCACCATGCAGTGTTAATATAAAACTATGTGGAGTAGGATAATTTTGTACTTGTGTGCTATCAACCGTTACTGATTAGGTATGCGTACTTTGCCCTCTGGGTTAAAGTTTTGAGTTCAGGGTGAATGTGAATTGTGTTTATTAAAATACAGCTGAACTAGCATGTTACTTATGCTGCCTGCTGTGAAAGTAGAATGAATTATATTGTAAAAATAAAAAGGATTAAAAAAATGCTGTCTGTACCTTTAAGTAAAACTGTTGGAATGCCGCAATCCAGGTGTCAGGAATACAAACATTTACATAGAACAATTGCACCATTTAAGGGCAATTGGTGAAGTATTAGCCTTAAATCAATAAGATTTAGTAAGGAAATAAGATATGCATGCTATGCCCCTGGTGAAATTTACTGTTTTGCTTTCTTTGTCCCTTTGTCTAATTTCCACTCTTTTATCTGTATAAATAAGACTGTTTGGGTCTTGCATGGCCACTTACATTATCTGGGTGTTATTGGCGGAGCGCTGCGCTAATAAAACAGAGTGGTCTAACAAATTGTAAGTCCTGATTCTAACTTTGACAATTTGGAGGTTCCACTGAGATGGCAACCGTCTTCACTACCAATGAGGTAATAAATCGCGCTAGCCACTTAGAACAAATCGCATATCTTCCCCATAAAAAGTCGAGTTCTTTATGAAAGTGGCTAAGTAACCTGTTCAATTTCTCTGGCATAGGAAACTGGTGTTTCAGGGAGCCCTAACTATCCTGTTTGAAATCGTAGTGATTTTTGTATGCTTTCAGTTAATCTCCTGTTGTATCCAGAATTGTGTCACCCAGATAACTGCCCCAAAACAAAGTGCTAATATAATAATTTTAAATATCACTGATGAACAAAAAAATAAGGAACGGTTAACCTGTGGAACCCAGTAATTGTTGGTCATGGCGTACGCTTGACCAAAAGGAGGGATTGTGAAAGTAGAATGAATTATATTGTAAAAATAAAAAGGATTAAAAAAATGCTGTCTGTATCTTTAAGTAATACTGTTGGAATGCTGCAATCCAGGTGTCAGGAATACAAACATTCACATAGAACAACTGCACCATTTAAGGACAATTGGTGAAGTATTAGCCTTAAATTGATAAGAGTTAGTAAGAAAATAGGATATGCATGCTATGCCCCTGGTGAATTTTACTGTTTTGCTTTCTTTGTCCCTTTGTCTAATTCCCGCTCTTTTATCTGTATAAATAAGACTGTTTGGGTCTTGCATGGCCACTCACATTATCTGGGTGTTACTGGCGGAGCGCTGCGCTAATAAAACAGAGTGGTCTAACAAATTGTAAATCCTGATTCTAATTTTGACACTGCCAACACTGTTAAAATTACACACAACTGTAATTATACTTGGGTGTAAATAGACCTATCTTTTTTTTAATGTATTTAGGTGATTAAAACCAAGTTCTGCCATTCAATTCCCATTTACCCTGAGCTGTAGATGTATAAAGACAAAGTCCAAGGAGCAGGAGCTAGCAGAACATACCTTCTTTCATCAGTGCCCCTGTCCCAGCATGAAGGGTTCTACGTAGACTGGAACAGCTATTGCAGAATAGCCACTGTTGAATTTCACCATGTAGATGAGTCTTAAGCTGATGCTACATACTGTTCATGGATCTTTACACGTAGATTATCTAGTGTGGGTATAATGCAGTATTGTTGAAGCTGTGTCAGTCCCGGGATATTAGAGAGGCAAGGTGGGTGAGGTAATATCTTTTATTGGACCAACCTCTGTTGGTGACTGTCATAAACATATAAGTAAGAGTTAATAGAACAAAAGTGCTTCATATCTCTTTTGCCTGGAAAGGGTTAACAAGAACAGTGAGCCTGGCTGTCACCTGACCCGAGGACCAATCAGAGGACAGGATACTTTCAAATCCTGAGGGAGGGAAGTTTTGTGTGTGCTGTTAGTTTTTGTTGTTGTTCACTCGGGGGGGCTCAGAGGGACCAGACGTGCAACCAGGTTTCTCTCCAATCTCCCTGATATACAGGTTCTTATAGATTCATAATAGTGAGTACTAGGTAGATAAAGCGAGTTAGGCTTATGTTTGTTTTCTTTATTTGCAAATGTGTATTTGGTTGGAAAGAGTTCAAATTTGTATTTGGCTGAAAGGATTTTAATTTGTACTTGTATACTTAGGCTGGGAGGGTATTCCCAGTGTCTATAGCTGTAAGACTCTGTACCTATTCCATTTTTAAATGTACAAAGATAGTTTTTACTGTTTTTTTCTTTCTTTAATTAAAAACTTTTCTTGTTTAAGAACCTGATTGGTTTTTTATTCTGATGAGACCCCAGGGGACTGGGTCTGGATCCACCAGGGAACTGGTGGCGAGAAAGGAGGGAAGGGGGAGAGAGAGGTTAATTTAATCTCTGTATTAGGATTACTTTTAGGGAGAATCTGGGAGGGGGAGAGAGAAGGAGGGGGGAAGGTAAATTTTCCTCTCTGTTTTAAGATTCAAGGAGTTTGAATCACAGTGATCTTCCAGGGTAACCCAGGGAGGGGAAGCCTGGGAGAGGCAACAGTGAGGGAAAGGGTTTACTTTCCTTGTGTTAAGATCCAGAGGGACTGGGTCTTGGGGGTCCCCGAGCAAGGTTTTGGGGGGACCAGAGTGTACCAGGCACTGGAATTCCTGGTTGGTGGCAGCGCTACAGGTTCTAAGCTGATAATTGAGCTTAGAGGAATTCATGCTGGTACCCCATCTTTTGGATGCTAAGGTTCAGAGTGGGGAATTATACTATGACAGTGACCGAGCTTGTCTCTCTAGTGTGGGTAGAACTTAATTCAGGAAGCAGCACTGTGAAACCAAGCTAAATAGCTGATCCTGACAAAAGCTGAGGAAGTTAGCAGGCTTTGGAATGCATCCTGAAACATGATTTCCTTTAACTGTTCAATCATAAGAACAACCATTAGGACATGTTGCAAGACCTTCCTCTTTGATACAAAATTTCCACCATCAGCAACATGCTATTTATGTGCCTCCTTTCCCTGCCCCAAAATCAAAGTTTCCTATAAAAATTGTAGAAGAGCAGAAAGACTCCACAAAGTCCACTAGGAATTTTGCTATGCCAAATGTATACCCCCGGAAGTGCTTGGATACTATAGTGTACAGCACGAAAGATAATCCTAAAATCTCTGTCTGTCCTAAATCAAAAACACATCTTGCACAATTGTTCCTCTTTCTCCAGCAACAGAAGACTACTACTCCTATATGAAGCTGTGCTAAATCGGGCCTCTGGCCCTGTCCACACTGACACTAATAGGTCCTGCATGTAAAGTACAGATGCAAGGTGTTGTATCTAATCACCAAACTTTTATTTCCAATAGAGCATGTTATAATTCAGCTTTTGGTGGGGTGGGCCACTCTTTCTTGAATTTTAAGGAACTGTGTCCTTTCCACTGGTCACTACAAAAATTGTATAGAAAGAACAGGTGAAAGAAAAATATATTTGTAATAATAAAATAACAGAAGTGTGTTAAGGAACTGCTGGGTTTTAACTCCAGTTTGCATATTGTTTTACATTGTTCTATGTTGCATAGTTATTCAAAATTCATAGCTCTGCCTGCCTAACTTGTAAAACTCCTCATTGTCTTGCTCTGTCCACTGAGATGAGTTTTTCTAGATTCTATATTTCTGAAGAGTCTCCTCCCTGTCGCCCGTCTCCGCAGCAAAGGAGGTGTAAAACACTACCAGTCTGATGTGGTAGAGTTTTATGCTTGCTCTGCATGGGTGCAAATACCAACTGTTGGTACACGTTGCAGGGCAATGGTAAATTGGAACCTAAAAGTTTCAGCACTGGGTCTCTGGGACACCTTACTGAATAAGTTTGGATAACAAGATATGGCTCTGCTATTGTGCTGGTGAAAATCGGGAATACCTCCATTGAACTCAATCTGGTTATCAATACCACTGTGAAATCAGATATTGGATAGAATGATGGGACTAATTATGCATCTAACTGAGTTTACAGTCTGCATTCTGCCCAGATTTCTTCATCTCTCTCTCTCCTGCACACACTTACTCTTAACACCCTATGACCCCAAAGTTTTCCTCCCAAGGTGCACAAAGGAGAGAAGGGAAGGCATGATGTGGGTGGGCCTCCTTTTATCTGTTTTGGTCCCCAAACCACAGCCTGGAGTAGGTAATTTGGACAAGATCAATTACCCCTCCCCAAATGCAGCAGGTATGCACCTGAACCAGTTGGTGGCAAGCTGTTAAAGCAGTAGAACTACAAGCTCCTTGGGTGCATAACTTCATCTTCTGAATAGGTGAAACGCCATATTTTTTGCTGCTGTAGGATTTGGCATAAACCCTGCAGAAGCACTCTGTATTTAAGCTTGAAAAATGGCTCTCTAGTTTCCTTCTACCCTTACTATTCTTATTACTAATTTCTGGGATGTTATAGAATCTCTCGTCACCTGAGCTTGTACTTGGTATAGGTGGCTCCAGGTTGCTGCATTGTGTACTCCGACACCCTGGGAAATCTGAAACATGATGCATTCAGTTTTTTATTTTTAATGCATGAAAGTGGCAGATACACTATATCTTTCCATTTGAGGGCCTCTACTTAAAAAGACACCATGAGCAAATTTATGGCCAAAACTGTACACTGCTATAAACACTGATGTAATAAGAAAAGTCCTCCCGTGGGGAGAGGAGGATAAATCTTTTCCAGTAAAATCTTCCTTTATAGGACAGTAAATCCCTTCTTGCCTATGTAGTGGCAGTGCATTTCTCTGTCTGTATCAACATACAGTGCAATACACATTGTTTCCTTGCTGTCCTTTACTTCCCTGACATGTGAGTTAAGTGCTTTTAGCAACTTGCAGGATTGGGCCTTTGATCATTTGGGAGGTCATAGAAAACATCTCCCAGTAAGTCTGCATGCTATGTTGTTAGGCCTCTGCTTGTCTGGGGTGTGAGAGACAGGAACCATATTTCTTGGATGGGTTGAATTCATGTTTTTGAAAGCAGTGTAATAGCTTTATAAATTATGGACCCAGTTCTGTAAGCCTTTACTCATGTGAGTAGTCCCACTGAGTTCATTGGGATTGATTGTATGAGGAAGGGTTTTCAGGATGAGACCTGTAATGTACATTATCTATCTCTCCCTATACACTCCATCTATCTATCTATCTATCTATCTATCTATCTATCTATAATAGCCAGGAGATTAATCTTATGTGCGCAGGAGCGCCAGCAGCCTTTTTCATGCCCTAGGTGGTGGAAGGTTCCGCCCCCAAAATGGCACCCCTGACAGAGGCAGCGGAAGGTCCCGCCCCTGAAATACTGCTGATGACTGCGGCGGCTGGATGTGCGGCTGCCACGGTCGCCACCTCCCAAATGTAAGCACCCTAGGAGACCGCCTAGGTCACCTAATGGGTTGCGCCAGCCCTGTATGTGCGCTGAGATATTCATTGCCAAAAGTGGTGGTCTCCCTAAAGAATATAGTGCAATAGAGAATAAATCTTTTGACTTATACCACTATAGTTCTTAAGTTATATAATTTTTGCAGCGCTGCAGCTGCCCAACAGATGTAAATCACATTGAGGAGAGAGGACGACAAGAGGGAAAGAATAATATTTTATTTTCCCTAGACTCTTTGGGAAAGTTTTTTTGATCTGCTTTATGTGAGTTGTCATGGTATAATTCCCCACTCTGAACCTTAGCGTCCAAAAGATGGGGTACCAGCATGAATTCCGCTAAGCTCAATTACCAGCTTAGAACCTGTAGCGCTGCCACCAACCAGGAATTCCAGTGCCTGGTACACTCTGGTCCCCCCAAAACCTTGCTCGGGGACCCCCAAGACCCAGTCCCTCTGGATCTTAACACAAGGAAAGTAAACCCTTTCCCTCACTGTTGCCTCTCTCAGGCTTCCCCTCCCTGGGTTACCCTGGAAGATCACTGTGATTCAAACTCCTTGAATCTTAAAACAGAGAGGAAAATTTACCTTTCCTCCTCCTTTTCTCTCCCCCTCCCAGGCTCTCCCTGAGAGGGAAAGTAATCCTAACACAGAGAGAAAATAACCTCTCTCTCCCCCTTCCCTCCTTTCTCCCCACCAATTCCCTGGTGGATCCAGACCCAGTCCCCTGGGGTCTCATCAGAATAAAAAACAATTAGGTTCTTAAACAAGAAAAGCTTTTAATTAAAGAGAGAAAAAACAGTGAAAATTATATTTGGAAATTTAAAAAATGGAATAGGTACAAGGTCTTTCAACTATAGACACTGGGAATACCCTCCCAGCCTAAGTATACAAGTACAAATTAAAATCCTTTCAGCCAAATACAAATTTGAACTCCTTCCAACCAAATACACATTTGCAAATAAAGAAAACAAACATAAGCCTAACTTGCTTTATCTACCCAGTGCTCACTATTATGAACTTATAAGAGCCTGTATTGGAGAGAAACCTGGTTGCACGTCTGGTCCCTCTGAGCCCCCCGAGTGAACAACAACCAAAAAACTAACAGCACACACAAAACTTCCCTCCCTCAGGATTTGAAAGTATCCTGTCCTTTGATTGGTCCTCGGGTCAGGTGACAGCCAGGCTCACTGTTCTTGTTAACCCTTTCTAGGCAAAAGAGATATGAAGCACTTTTGTTCTATTAACTCTTACTTATCTGTTTATGACATGAGTATACCTATGCTGGACTCAGTGATGTTACTCATGATTTACACTATCATATGCACAGAGTTTAAGGCCAGAAGGGACCACTAGATCATCTAGTCTGACCTCTTGTAGATCGCAGGCCACCACCACTACCAGCACCCATACATTAAATCCAGCAACCAAAAATAGAACTAAGAATGACAGTCCACAGGAGACTAAGCTATTATAAGAATGGCCATACTGGGTCAGACCAATGGTCCATCTAGCTCAGTATCCTGTCTTCCGACAGTGGCCAATGCTGAGGTGCTTCAGAGAGAATGAACAGAACAGGGAATCCTCAAGTGATCGATCCCCTGTCATCCACTCCCAGCTTCTGGCAGTCAGAGACAAGGGACACCCAGAGTGTGGGGTTGCATCCCTGACCATCCTGGCTAATAGCCATTGATGGACAGTTTTGGCCTTCACAACTTTCTGTGGCTACGAGTTCCACAGGTTGATTGTGCGTTATGTGAAGAAGTACTTCCTTTTCTTTGTTTTAAACCTGCAACTTATTTATTTCATTGGGTGACCCCTGGTTCATGTGTTACGTGAAGGAGTAAATAACACTTTCCCATTCACTTTCTCTGCACCAGTCATGATTTTATAGACCTCTGTCATATCCCCCCTTAGTCGTCTCTTTTCAAACTGAAAAGCCCTAGTCTTTTAAATCTCTCCTCATATGCAAGCTGTTCCATACCCCTAATAATTTTTGTTGCCCTTCTCTGTACTTTTTTTCAATGCTGATATATCCCTGTGAGATCCCTGTGTAACTCTTTGCAGTCTGCACTGGACTTAATTGTCTTGAGTAATTTTCTATAATCTTATCAATTTTGCCACCTCACTGTTTACTTCTTTTTCCAGATAATTTATGAATGTGTTGAACTGGTCCAGTACAGACCTTTGGGGAACACCACTATTTACCTCTCTCCATTCTGAAAACTGACCATTTATTCCTACCCTTTGTTTCTTGTCTTTTAACCAGTTACTGATCCATGAGAGGACCTTCCCTCTTATTCCATGACTGCTTATTTTGCTTAAGAGTCTTTGGTGAGGGAGCTTGTCAAAGATTTTCTGAAAGTCCAAATACACTATATCCAATGGATCACCTTTGTCCACATGTTTGACCCCCCTCAGAGAATTCTAATAGATTGGGGAGGTCTGATTTCCCTTTACAGAAGCCCCTCCAACAAATTGCGTTAAACTATGTGTCTTATAATTCTGTTTTTCACTATAGTTTCAGCCAATTTGGCTGGTGGTACTGATGTTAGGTTTACTGGCCTATAATTGCCAGGATCATCTTTGGTGCCTTTTTTAAATTGGTGTCACATTAGCTATCCTCCAGTTATCTGGTACAGAAGCTGATTTAAATGTTTGGTTACATACCATAGTCAGTAATTCTGCAATTTTACATTTGAGTTCCTTCAGAACTTTTGGGTAAACACCATCTGGTCTTGGCAACTTATTACTGTTAAATTAATCAATTTACACATGTGCCACATGTAGAGAATAGGTGGGATGGAGACGTACACTTGTGCAACATGAGAGCAGAATTGGGACTTTTGTGTTTTCTTTTTTTTGCGTAGAAAACGTAAGTTGTTGCAACTTTGTAGTTATAATGAAAAAATAACTTTTGCTTTAGGTAAAAATGTCTTCTACGTGTGACTTTGTTGTGCTCCACACTGGGCAGAAGATGCCTCTTATAGGACTGGGCACCTGGAAAAGTGAACCCGGCCAGGTAAGGCTTGCACTTGCTGTAAACTAGTGCTATGATTTCAATCTGTATTTGTGCCTTATGTGCACATGAAGCACTTTGATTTGAAGGTTTTTCATGAGTACTTCAGTCACATAATGTGTATGTAGATTTTTAGGCCCCAATCTTTGACATATGTATGTGCTTAACTTTATGCAACTGAAATTACTTGCGTATGTGCGAAGCAGATATGAACATGGTTGCAAAACTGGGGCTTGAGGTCACAATTTGGCACTCCCTCCCGAATTTGACTTCCTATTTTATGATCTAACCACTAGACTCTACTCATCCCATGACAGATATAAGAAATTAAGCAAAGTACTTGAAAATTTGGACATCCCAATCTTGGCTGTATCTCTCTAAAGAAACTAGGGTTATTTTTGGATTGTAAACTTTATCTGGTGGTGCTTTACCCAAAGTAACACCATCCTATTAAACCTTTCAGTACATTTCAAGTACAGATTTCTTGTGATCCCAGCTCTGATAATCTTTCTAGTCCTTTCATTCCTATTCATTGCATGCTGTCCCTGTACCAGCCGTGTGGTTTTTCATAGCTAAATCTTAGTTGTACAAATGAAAGTGCCGCAGCATCTCCGTAGTGAAGCTGTAATATATAGTTCTTGGATTTTCCTGAGCTTGTTTACTATTTTTCAGTCTGGTTTTTAAATTCTTTGTTTAAAAATGCAAAACGTGTTGCTTCTCTTACCTACACAGCCAAACATTAGTGGAGAATTTGGTGTTTTGTGATGTTACCTTAGGAACGAGATGAAGAGATATTTGAGTGGAAGGGAGCACAACACAGTAGCATCTTAGGAAATGACAACAGGAATGAGATCAAAGATAAGTCTGTTCACCCAGTAGCATCTATCACGAAGAACATGAATAGCATGGATTTTAATATGAATGCCTGGGTAGCATTAACCATTTCCTCCCTCACTGTAGTCTTTTTTTCCTTTGGCATACAGTTCTGAATGCTGCTGCAGCTGTTGATGAAGTCTGGACATGTGCATATTTGATATATTTGTCCAGGATAGTATCAGAAGAGGTCTCTCTTTTCCATCACAGATGTCAGAAGGGCCTACTGCACTGGCAGCCAACTGACAGTGGATGGAGGCTTGGTAGGGAAAATGGATCCCAGAATGAAAGGGGTCAGCAAAATCTTGAGGCTCCTGGAAGAAAGACTTCTTCGCAAAAATGATAGCCATTTAAAATGGATTTTTAAATTGTTTCCTTAGCTTTGAGCTAGGCAATGCTTTCAACCAGCAGCATTCTGTCCCAGCAAAAGAACAGACCAACCTGCAACTGGAAATTCTAGTCACCCAAACAAGCAGTTGCTCCCAGTTAAAGTGTGTGTTAACTGTGGCAGAAGGGGGAAGGATTTGAATTAAATCCATTTCTGGAAAGGAGACAAATCTTTGTTCTTTTGAGGTGTTCTATGTCGCCAACCCTAGTTGGAGCTCTTAGGATACATCTACACAGCAATTAAACACCAGGGCTCGGGCTGCAGGGCTATAAAGCTGCTGTATGATCCCGTTCAGGCTTGGGCTGGAGCCCGAGCTCCAGGACCCCATGAAGGGGCAGGATCCCAGAGCTCAGGCTCCAGCCCTAACATGAACGTCTATGTGACAATTTTGAAGCCTGAGCCTGAATCAGCCACGGGTCTTGTATTCTGGTGAACAGGTAACCTTAGTTTCCTCATCTGCAACAAATGAAGGAGCTCTGATGTAGTAATGCAGTGTGTCCAGAAACCTGCATCTGACAATCCTGTGGTCTTCAGTCAATTTCTCCTTCCATTTCCCATCTGTAAGTAAGCTCGAACTTCTAGATTGCAGCAACCCTCCTCGGATACAGAGAGACTGCCATAGCTTCCTCTAGAATCCATCATCTCCTTTCTGAGCATGGGCCCAATGGGGTGGCTGCACGGTGGTGTGATATTACAGGAAAACATTGAACAGCCCCTTCATGATGGCTTGGAGCACTGCAGATGCCTGGCTACCACTGTGAGGGGGATATGTAAATACCTACATAGATTTCACCTTGCAGTGGGCTGAATGGAACTGGTGAATTACAGTTAAGACGATGGATCCTGTAACAAGTCTGGACTCCTGAGTTCTGTTCCCAGATCATCTACTGATTTACTATGTGACCTTGAGCAAATCACTTAACCGCTCTGTCTTAGCTTACCCTTGCAAAATGGGTTTAATAATATTTGCTCATCTCCCTAGTGGTATGGATGGGTTTTTGAGATCCTTGAGAACGTAAGAACGGCCATAATGGGTCAGATCAATGGTCTATATAGCCAGAATCCTGTCTTCTGACAGTGGCCAATGACAGATATTTCAGAGGGAATAAATAGAATAGGTAATCATCAAGTGATCTATCCACTGTTGTCCATTACCAGCTTTTGACAAACAGAAGCTAGGGAAATTTTAGAGCATGGTTTTGCATCCCTGCCTATCCTGGCTAATAGCCATTGATAGACTTATCCTCCACAAACCTGCTAGTTTTTTTTTCAACCCTGTTATAGTCCTGGCCTTCACAACATCCTCTGGCAAAGAGTTCCACAGGTTGTGCATTGGGTGAAGAAATACTTCCTTTTGTTTGTTTTAAACCTGCCACCTATTAATTTCATTTGGTGACCCCTAGTTTTTGTGTTATGAGGACAAATAAATAACACTTCCTTGTTTACTTTATCCACACTAGTCATGATTTTATAGACCTCCTATCATATCCCCCCGCTTAGTTGTCTCTTTTCCCAAGCTGAAAAGTCCCTGTCTTATTAATCTCTCCTCATATGGAAGCTGTTTCATACCCCTAATCATTTTGTTGCTTCCTGCAGCAAGGGGAGGTACCCAGAGGTGGGTCTGATCTCCCCCTGAGAGTAGCTGTGCACGGGAAGTGTAAGTTCTGTTCCTCCCCAGCCTGGGGACTAGCAGCTGGAGCACAGGGAACAGTAGGAGCCCTTGGCTAAGGGCCCCCCAGTCGTCTCCCCACCCCAATAGCTAGATTTCACAGGGGAGGGCTTATTTCACTATCTATGACACATTTTTCACAGTCATAAATTTGGTAGGGCCCTACTTGTTATCTATCCCTTTCCTAATGTTTCCCAACATTCTGTTAGCTTTTTTGACTGCCACTGCACATTGTGGATAGTTCTCTGAAAACATCCACTCATTGACTCAGATCTCATTTTTGAGTGGTAATGGCTAATTTAGACCCCCATCATTTTATATGTATAGTTGGGATTATATTTTCCAATGTGCATTACTTTGCATTTATCAACAATGAATTTCATCTGCCATTTTGTTGTCCAGTTTTGGTCCTTTGGCAAATAGCTACCTTTACTGCAACAGGTAGCCCATAGTTACAAGGTATTTGACCCTCTAAATACTTCCTGTCGAACCTGTTTCCCTGGAATGCTTGTTACTCTGCCAAAATGAGAACTAATCCTGTTAATCAGTTTTTCAATCAGATTAATTTGTTAATATTTGTACAGGGCTTTGAAAATATAAAGCACTCTGTGGAGGCAGTGTGGCCTAATAGATAGACTGTTGGACTAGGACTTGTCAGAGCCAGGAATAGAGCCCAGGTCTCAGACTGGCCTACTGGATGACAGCAGGCAAGTCACTTCACCTTCCTGCACTGTACTTTCCCCACCTGTAAAATGGGGGTGCTGCTGCTTACTTTGTCGGTAAAGCACTTTGAGATTTACAGTTGTAGAGCTGTATGACATCTAGGAATTATTAATACTATTACTATTCTCAAACCTTGTTTTCAGGTTAGAAGTATTTTTGCTCTCAGATTCTTTCAATAAACCTCTTTAGCAGATCTGGAAACCTGGTTAGGATGTTTGCCTTTGTGTGGAACAGTGACTCACGCAGTTCAAACGTGAAACCTTTAGTAGCTCTCAGGACAGGAAAGACACATGCAGATATCTTGACTAAATCTATAAACCTTGTGAAATGACCAGTCCTGGTTTCCCAGTACTGGAAATTTAACTTGCACATGTAGGCAGGAGACGGCATCTCCGTGTTTAAGCTGTCTTGTAAAGGCATGTCCAGAGCTTTTTGTCCTTAGGCACTGCCTAAGAAATCACTTTGTCTGTGGGGTTCATGTGCTGGTTTGGATGTGACTGTCACAGTTTCAGGGTTAACTGCATCTTTGACATTTCCTTCCTCCTAGTTCTTCCTCGAGGGCATCCACTTTTAAGGTTTCAGGCTCCCAGGTGTCACCTCTCTTGGGCAGAGACCCACATCTCTCTCCCTCTAGACCAGGGACTTAGACTTGCAGGCCTGCACCTCACTGTGATTTCCCCAGCAGGTCTGATCTTGGTCCAGTGCTTGTGGTTAACCGTTCTCCAGGGGCTGCAACAATATATGGAGAGCCCTGCACAGATACAATATTTGGATCCACATCCATTCGCAATCCACAAACATGGTCTGCAGATATCTGCAGATTTGCAGGGTTCTAAACATATATCAATTTCCAACCAGCCTTCACAGAGCAAAACACATTTATTCTTAGGGTACAAGCATTACAGAGAAAACATATAAAAGTAATAAACGTTCCTATATGCAGGCTAAAAGCTTACCAGAGGTTACCCATCCGTTTTATGGGATCCTCGTAGGCTTTCCAACCCGTCAGCAAGATTGGGGCCCCATGGACAAAAGTTTGCTTGTTTGCAGGATCAGAAAGAAGACCCTGTGTCAGTTTAAACTCAGCCTCATTATATCAAAAGGGCTCTCTTTGTCTGATCCCTGAAAACCCAGTTTGAACCTATATATGAAAGCCTCCCTGGGGGTGATACCTCTCCGAGGTTGTTTAGACTTTCATTAACTTGCCTTAATCACCTCCTCCTTCCCCAGTTGTTTTTAGTTCCTGGAGGAGCTGTTGTAACGGCAGATGGAGTAGGACACAATCAATGGCCCACGATTATACGCAAACTTAATACAATATGGTCTCCAAAGATACTGCATGCAGTTGCAATATCTGTCAGTGGCACTTTTGCAGAGAGCTTTCAAAATCAAGCCCTCTGTATCCTCATTCTCCTGAACAATTACTGACACACATCTATCTTCCTGCTCTTTACCCTTCCATCCTAATAGACACCGTTGCCCATAGGGTCAGGGAATAGATTGGAGCTCTACTATGGAACATGTTTAAGTTCCTTCTCAGACCAGATGCTTCTGCTCCATGGCTTTCTATAATCCATAAGTCAGTATTGTTCTGTTCTCTTTGGGGGTGATTGGACTGCATAAAACATTAACATGTTTAGTGATTTCATAACCCAGGCACTGTTTGTAGTAACCATTTCAACAGAAAAGTGTGTGTCATAGTGAAAGTAAAGCTTATAAATCCTGTCTATGTTGAAGAAGGAAAAAAAATTTTTTTTTGTCATAGTGACTAAGGGAAATTTGCTCTTCAATGAGTATATTGTCTTAGCACACCAAAGAACCTCATCAAAATATCCTGCATGTAGCTTCCCCTTTCCTTTCAACAACAAAAAGAAATAAAATCTAGCAGGAACCAATAGATCTACTCCATACTTGATTTCTTTTAAATCTGCCTTGTAAACCAGAACATTTTATTGTCTTTCCTCAGTATTAATTATTCCACTAGCTTTGAAATGGAAAATGCAGGTGCTTTGATAAATTAGTTAAAAGATCATCTGTTTCATCTTTAACTGTCTCTGAATCCTGTGGAAATTCTGTTGTGTTTTTTTTTGTTTTTTTTCTCTTCTTACAGGAATGCCACATGAGAATATTTTTGTTATTTGTATTATGGTAGCACTGGGAGTATGTCTACACAGCAAGTGCAAGAGTGCTTCCCAATGTGGGGAGCCAGATATGGGCTAGTTTTGCTTGAACTAGGATGCTAAAAATAGCAGCATGGCCTTGGCAGCACAGGTCAGTCAGCCGAGTACAATCCTGCCCGACCCTCTGGGTATGTGCTTGGGTGGCTAGCCCATGCCACCGTGACCACACTGCTATTTTTAGCATACTAGCTCAAGTGGAACTAGCCTGCGTCTGTTTACCTGCACTGGGAACCACCCTCCCAGCTGCTGTGTAGACCTTCCAGTGAGCACTGAACAGATATCAGGACCCCATGTGCTAGACTCTATACAAATGCCTTGCAAGAGACAGCCCCTGCCATGAAAAGTTTACCATCTGCACAGACAAGGTTGCAAAATAGCAATACAGTGTGGGAAGAGATTAACTTCCTCTGTTTCCATGGGTGGAAGCATATTACAGCCACAAAAGCCTGTGCTAGCTCAGGATGCTAGCTCTTCCCACACTGATAAAATAGACTCAGTGTTTAGGTCTAGATCATCCTAAAAGAGACTATATAACTACTGGCCAAATGGTCCCCAGTGGGCAGCTAAGAGAAAAGATGACCCTGTCTAGGCCGTACCTTCTCTGCCCATGGATGGGGCCATCATTCTTTGTAGCAGTCTCTTGCGGCTTATCAAATAATGGGGTTTGAATTTTTATTTTTTCTTCCCCAAAAGCAGCCTGAGAAGTCTGGAGAGTGCACTCTACTAGTTTGTCTCTAGGCTTACTACACTCCTAAGGCATGCCCTGCAGGGGTGTGAGTGCTTCAGTGTGGAGACTTTGTTAGTGGAGTGGCTTTCGTTGTTGTGGAGTAGAGGAGAACATAGGAAGTGAACAAAACCATAAGAGAGCATGGTACGTGCATTGGAGCAGATTACATCCCAATAAAGTAACCTTCCATTGCAGAAATGCAGTGTGAGGAATTTATCAAAACCCTGTACTCTAATAATCTTGGAAGCCCTGTAAGCTAGTAATTTTGGAATTTAAAACCTAACTCTTTCTCCATGGATTGTGCTTCCAGGCACTAGCTGTAAGGTGGCTGTGAATATACCAGTAGGAGCTCCTAGAGCTTCTTGGCACATAGGGAGAATATGCCAGCTGTGCCATTCCTTGAGAGTAACCTCCATCTTTGGCCAGCGAGCTCTACATGCCTGCATGGAGGATCAATGCTTTCCTGTTCCCTTTGGAGTACTTAACAGTGCTTGCCTTGCATAGTCCTTGTACTCAAGACGAACACAAGGGCTGCAGAAGGCTCCTTGAGTACTTCTCAGCTTGTCCTGCTTTTGCATCGAGGAACGTCTAGTTCTTTTAAAAAAACAAAAAATGCTCATTATAGATCTACAATAGCTTTTTCTTCAAAATAAACCAGACCTTCCCTTCTCAGTGATTATGCTGAATTAATCTGTATTTGTTTGTGATTACAGGTGAAGGAGGCAGTGAAGTATGCTCTCAGTGCAGGTTATCGTCACGTTGACTGTGCTATAGTTTACAGCAATGAAGCAGAGATAGGAGAAGCCTTCCAGGAGAGCGTTGGGCCAGATAAGGTGAAAAAGGAACGGTGAATGTAAACTGGATTGTAAATTGCAGCTGTACCCTGAAAAGTGACTGTGTAAAAATGGCATTGCAGAGTTCTGCATATGAATGTATCCTGGCTATTTCTAGCTTAGGTAGAATTTTCTCTCCCAGATCTATGCTGGTTTTGCAGGCCAGACTTTAGTGAAATCTCTTCTCACTACAACAGATGATTGCTCAGAATGCAAACAGGGAACCTGAAGAGTAAGAAGGAGCCTTTTTCGCTCTGCAGTTGCTTTTCAGGGACCCCTGGGCCCTTTAAATCACCCCTACCTGGATCCCTGGGGCTCAGGGGCGATTTAAAGGGCCTGGGGCTCTGGTCACCACTACCGCAGAGGAGCTCTGGGCCCTTTAAATCACCGACGGAGCCTCGTCGCTGCTACCTCGAGGATCTGGCAGCTGGGCTCGGGCACTGATTTAAAGGTCCCAGGGCTCTGGCCGCTGCGGGGAGCCCCTGGCCCTTTAAATCACCGGCCGAGCCCTGCTACTGGATTCCTGGGGTTGCAGCAGCAGGGCTCCTGTATGGATTTAAGGGCATGGGGCTCTGGCTGCTGCAAGGAGCCCCAGGCCCTTTAAAGTGCCACCTGAGCCCTGCTGCCGGAGCCCTGGGGTAGCGGTGGCAAGGGGCGGGGCTCCCCGCAGTGGCAGGAGCTCCAGAACTTTTAAATCCCTGCTGGAGCCCTGCCCCTGCTACCCAGGGCACCGGCAGCAAGGCTCCCAAGGTGATTTTAAAGGGCCGTGGGCTCCAGCTGCTGCGGGGAGCCCTGGGCCCTTTAAATTGCCAGCCTGAGGAAGATGGTCTGGTCTGGTCTGGCACCATATTGGACCAGACCGGCTTATTTTCACCTCTGCCTGAGTCTTAGACTCAGCACCTCACTTTTGGAGCCAAGAGGAGCTGAGGAGGGCCTATTAAAAAAAAGTGTGCTCAGTCTTTGTCGGGGAAGGAGCTCCTCCATGCTTTTTTTGGGCAGCCTCTCTGAAGCATTGATTTAAGTGTTTTCAGTCCACTTAGCTGTCCTCTCCAACTTTTCTCCCCCAGATTGCACCATCCCTCCTGGTGCAAGATAGGCAGGAATAATCAATACAGGGGAGGATAGGACCGTCTACTAGGCAGACTGCATCCAGTAATACTTTAAAAAATGCCAGAGTGGTTTATAACGAGTACTTTAAAAAAAATAAAAATTTCTCTGAACATCGTAGGTCAAGCACAAAAATAACAGTGAAATCGATATGGAAAAAACAAACTAAGAAGATTATAGTTATTGCTCCGATGTGTCAGTTTCCTATTCAGAGACTGCTGAAATCCTGGTTCCGTTGAAGTCAGTGGCAAAACTTCCAATGACTTCAATGAGGCCAGGATTTCACCCTTTGTATATAGTATGTAACATACACATTTTCTATTTATTTATAAATATCAAGCTGCTTAACCTTATAACTGTTTCATATGCTGGGCTTTAAGCAACTGGGCAGAGTACTTGAAACACATTTCTTACACTTGCCAAAAAAAAGTCCAAGTAGGAAGATTTATTGGGTTATTTTTATTTTTGTTGTTCTTTCCATGAGTAGCACTCTTGGTAAATAGTGTCATGAACTCAGCAAGTTACAGAAGCTAGTTGGGTCTGTCTCATGGGCATGATTCATAAAACAGAAATATAAATAAATAACAGTTTACATCTGCGTAAATGGAATAGTCTGTCCACTTTGGCCATGTGTAGTTCAGTAATGGCTAAAAAGATCAATTTGCGTGTGGAAATAATTTTTGTTGAAATTAGTTTAGAGGACAGTATTTAGATTAGTGATGGGAGAACTTGGAGAAATGTTTGTGGTTTTGCAAAACTTACTTTTTGAAACTTAATGGATTGGGAGATAGGAGGGGAGGCTGTGAGATATTTTAGAACTTTACTTTTCAATATAAAAATCTTTTTCTCTTTCCATTCTGCATCCCATGCATTTCTAAAAAATCTCATTCATAGGTTCTAAATTACTCCCTTCTTTATTTTAATTACACTCTGGTGGTTGTTTGCCTTAGGAGTTTTTTTTTTTTGAAGCATTTCAAATTAATTTATTTTCATTTAAGACTTTCCTTATGCTTTGCTAACTGCATTTGAAAAGTATCTTAAACATGGTTAGGACACAATATTTGGGTAAGGAGTCACTGGCCATTCCTTTTCTGACTAGTGCCTTTCATGTATTCAGAGAAGCCTTTGATGTAAACATGTGCAAATATGTTTTTTCCCCTCTGTCTCTAAAAGCCTGTTAAGAGGGAGGAGCTATTTGTGACATCAAAACTATGGAATACCAAGCACCACCCAGAAGATGTGGAGCCAGCCTTAAAGAAATCTCTGAAAGATCTGAAACTGGATTACCTGGATCTGTATCTCATGCACTGGCCACATGCCTTCGAGTGAGTCCTGCATGGGAGGAGAGCAGGAAGTATAAAAGTAGTGCAGACCATCTGTTTATAACTGGAGGCTAGTTACTGTGCAGCTGTGAATTTCTTGCCACAGATATTGCCTGCGAGGTATATCCTGATGTTGTTAGTATGGTGAGCTTGAAATGTCTAGTCTGGGCCACCATTGCTGTCCCTCCAAACTTGCATATGCATTTTGCCTAAGGACAGATAGACAAAGAATGTTTCCAGTTCACCCCAGTTCTTTGCATTTGAAATGAGTTTTAGCATTAGTAAAATCTGGAAACTGTCTACAAGGAAGATGGATATCTCCTGATAATTGTTCTCATTAGTTTGCAATTATAAAGCTATAAATAGTGGATTTAAACTTGAAATTAAGTCTTATCTGATTTTTAAACTGCACTAAATGTTGTTTAATAGTCAGAGCAATTAGGGAGCAGAACCAGTTTTCAGAGAGGCAGTGAAATCGTCATGATTACTAGATACGTACTGTCACAGTTCCCGAGATAACTGCACCTCTGATCCCTGCATTGCCTCTAGGAGGGTACCCTCACTTAGGTCTCAGGCCTCACCGTTTCAGGATGACTCCTAGATGGGATTTTCAATTCCTTCTGCAATTCCCTGTGATCACCTTAGCAGATCTGACTGCAGTTCAGCACCAGCAGTCCTGTTCTTTCAGGGGCAATGCCAGGGCTAACCAGTGATCAGCCAGCCTTCATAAAGCAAAGTATTATTTATTCAGAACAAAAGCATTACAGAGAAAACATGTTAAAAACAATAAATGCAGGTTTTGGTTTACCAGACAGACATCCATCTTCCACATGGAGATCATGATAGGAACAAAGTACTTCAAAGCCTTCCCACAGGGCCTGTCCCTTTTGGTCACAGTGTCATGTCAGTTCTTGGACTGAGTGAGAGTGACACCCCCCACCCCACCATTCCCCCCATCCCCAAAGTCAGGCTGGTTACTTTGTACAGTCACAATTCTTTGTTAGCTGTCCTTAACCAGCTCAAACTAGAATATGCCATTTGCAGGGGGTGGTAAGGGCGGGGGACTTCTCCAGATTTATTTACACTGTCTAGGAATCTGTATTAATTATCTCCCAGTGATTTTAGTTATTGCAGGAAATTCCTGTAACTCTTCTCTGGAGCTAACAAATTCTTGGCCCATACAGATTACATATAATATTTATAAAGTTGGTCTAGTAGCCTTTGAATATTCCATGTGTCCATAATATCTGTCACACCTCCCGAATCACAGCACTAGGTGGGCTTGGGATCTGAGTGAGTTAGCTGGAAGTGGCTTAACTAGGAGTAACAGGATTAATGAAACACATCCCTGCTGGTGTAAACTGGTGTAGTTACATTGACTTAAATGGAGTTATGTCAGTTTACACCAGCTGAGAATCTGACCTGTTATGAAGGAAAATCTTCCCGAAGGTAAGATCTATTAGCGTGGAATAGTCTCCCAGAGGAATGGTGAAGTCCTATCAGGCTTAAGTTTGGGCTTGAGTCATTTAATACTGGACTGGGTAAAACACTTAAGTATACACTGTAGGGGCCAATCTTATAGCTGTAGGAGGATGGACTAAATGTGACCTGCTATTACTTAAGTATGAGCCTCTGTCAGACCAGCTACACAGGAGATCCTCTCAACAGGCCAGCTCTCTATCAGCAGGGCCGGCTCCAGGCACCAGCTGTGCAGGCTCGTGCTTGGGGCGGCAGATTCCAGGGGGCGGCATTCGCCGCTTCAACCGCCCCTGCAGGTTTTTTTTTCTTTTTGGTTCGCTGCTCCGGCCGCCCTGTAGAGGGCAGCAGCACAGAGGAGGGGCACACCCTGCTGGGAGCAGTGCCAGGTCTGTAGCAAGCGCGGCAGGGCAACCCGCGTCCTTCCCTGCCCGCTGACCGGAGTGGTGCGGAGCCCTCCTGGCAGGCAGTGTGGCAAGCGCCCTGCTGAAGGAAGCCCTGGCTGGCCCCCTTTCCCCCTCCCCCCCCCAGCTTCCCAGGGCACTTTTGCAGGGCCGGGAGTCCCCCTGCACCTGCGCTCCAGACGGCCCACAGGTTTGTTTGTCTTCCTCCATTTCGCTGCTCCGGCTGGCCCGCAGGTTTGTTTGTCCCCCCACTCCCCCTTCACTGCTTTGGCCACACCACAGGTGTTTTTTTTGCTTGGGGTGGCAAAAAAGCCAGAGCCAGCCCTGTCTATCAGATTCAGAGGAACTCAAATTCTTGCCTCCTGGGAGCTCTCAAGGAGGCGTTTCCATTTTTATAAGTGTCATGTAACCCAAACTGGACGAGTACCACATTGTGAGTGATATAAGAAAAGACTGTTCAGCACTAGTTATATCCCTTTAGGTAACTTAGTGAGGCAATGCATTAAAGGTTCTAGTCTCTGAATGATCAGATGTAAAACAAAAACTGCTGTATGGGGAAGTTGAGCTGAAGGGTTGTACTTAAATGGGAACTGATACTTTCAGTTAGAACCACAGAGTCCATGGGTCTTGAGGACGAATCCTCTCATCCCAATACACAAAAAGCTAGAAGTGAAACCATGTTTCAGGGGCATTTCTGTTGACGTGATGCTGTTTTCCCCCTACAGCATCTCATAAGGCTGTATTCTAAATTATATTTGGTGCTCAGTCTACCCACGCACTGAGCAAGAGCCCTCCCATTCAGTCTGATGCCCCTGATCCCTCACTCCCAACTCCTGCCACTTTCGCAATCCCAACATTTTCCTTTCAACTGGGGGAGCATAGGAAAGTGTGTGTGTCTCCAGACTGAGGCAGCAGTGCAGCCAGTCAGAGATACTCCTTAAATAGCTTGGTCAGCCCCCTTCTCACCTTGCTTTCCTCAGAATCCAGTTGTATCCCTCCCACAATGCATTGTTGTGTCACCAGGCCAGCCGGATTCTGTGTTTGTTGTATGTGTTGCTGGAAACACTCCTAACCCAGGAGCAGGAAGGTGTGATTTTTATTTTTTTAAGACATATTCCCACTGGGAGCTGAGCTCATATCCACTGCTGACATTGCACTGTTCCAAGCGCCCTCTTCTGGATGAATGTAAAACCAAAGTCCCTTCGGTAGCAGGTTGGCTCCAGATGGAAGTTTAAAATTCCTATAGGAATCTTCAAAAACTCTGAAGGGATTACCTCTGTCCTGGCAAACGTTCTCTTTTTCAATCCAATATTTTCTAAGATCAGAGTCTGTGGGTGAACTGTTGCTTGAGTGTATAATGATGGCCATGTTCTCATATAGTTACTGCATTATAAGTAGATAGCTTTGAGTACAGTAAGTTACTTTGACTAAGAAAGACACCGTATACTAAGCAGTTTTCCATATGGTAAATAAGCATATTGGAATCTAAAGGAGCTGTAAGCTTATCTCACGTGGTGCCTTGTAAAGCATTTATTGGACTTTTATGAGAATTTTAAAGAATATTTCTGTTACTGGACATTTACTATAATAAAAATCTCCATGCACTGTGTTTATACTGTGTTTTGCAATGTTATAGACGAGGAGATACTCTTTTCCCAAAGAACCCTGATGGCATGATGCGTTTTGACTACACCGACTACAAGGAAACTTGGAAGGCTATGGAGAAGCTGGTGGAGAAAGGTCTGGTGAAGGCCATTGGACTGTCCAACTTCAACAGCCGTCAGATTGATGACATCCTCAACATGGCTGCTATCAAACCAGCTGTACTACAGGTGAGACAAACGCAGGCATGTGGGAATGGGCCTCTGTGTGAAAGGGCAAAGTCTGTGCAGGAAAGGTACATTAGTGTCTACTCTTCTTTATGCAGATCCTATCCATATGAGGAGTGAGCTCCTATGACCACTATTCGTTGAACACAAATAATGTGCATGGTGGTGTATGACCATAGGAGCAGAGTTAGCCCTGCACTGGAGCAGGCACCAGTGCAGGGACAGGCCTGGCTCCCACCCTATTTGTGTGTTTGGGTGAATGGGTTTCACCCTGCATGCAGGCTAGTGCAGCCCTGAGGGCTGCCCTCGTGTAGTCCCCATGAGGCTTTGCAGAAGTGCAGAATACTTGGAGTGCAAGAATGCCTGGTCATGCCTCCTCCCATCCCCTGTCTGCCCCTTACCTTCCCTAGATTGACCCCTGTAGCCAACACTTCTGCAGAGATGGCACAGATCTGTGCCAGGCACAGGAATCCCTTGTGCTGGGGCAATTCCCTGGGGATGGGTTTATGCCTGTCCTGCAACCCTTTATGCTAGCCTTTCCAAATAAAGTTAATAGAAGAAAAGTTTGCCTTCAGGGATTTCTTGGTCTAATTTGTTCCGCTTCAGCTGAAGCACTTCCATTAATCACAGCTGAAGTGGTAAGGACCATGGAGAAAGTCCCTTCCTCAGGTAGGAAAGTTCCAGAACATTTAGGTCTTTTTAGGCCAGAATTAATACCTGTAAACTCAGCCTTGAAGCCAATAAGCAGCCAGGCAGAACGTGAACACTGGTGTCAAGAATTCATGATGAGAAACTCCACTAAGCATGCAGGCTGTTGCGTTCCGCACTATCATTACTCTGAGTGGCGTTATGGCGAGAGTGCATTGCAGTAGCTTAATCTTGCAGTGACAAAGGCACGGATTATAGCAGCAAGAGCCTCACCTGGAGGGGAAAAAAGGGTCACAGCATCCTAGAGTGACGTAGATTTTAAATCAGCCATCATGGCCATTGCGAGCAGCTGGGGAATCAGCAATTTTCTGATTGTGATCACTCTGTAACAAATAGCCATCACACCCTCACAATTCAAGGGGTAAATACAATCCTGTGGGTGCTATCTAAGAGATGGAAATGAAGCCATGGAATGGCAATCTTACCTACTCCCGGTAGGGTGTGTGGGCAAGTCAACATTGCCTCAGAATCAATTCTACTAAAAGCAGCTGATCTAAGAAAATGGGAACATTATTCTAAAAATCCGTTTACAACACTGACCAAGCATGGATTAAGCTGACCAGCTGCATTCCGTTATACTGAGTGCTGTGTAAACAGGCTTGCTCAATAAATGCATTTTAGGGTATGATGGGAGGTCTTAGTGGGTCGAGCGGTTTCTCAGGCTAAGGCAATAAGTTTGCCATTCAGCTAAAAGTATTTCCAATTGGTCAAATCCTCTGTTACGTGTTGTACCAGGGAACAGGTTGTGGGGACGCTGAGTCTGTCTGAATTCAAGTTCACATCTTGCACAGAGAATTCTAGTATCTTCAGACAAGGTAGGTGAGGGTAACTTGTAGAAATCCCCACCCGCAGCTACCTCCCTTTAGTAGCTATGCAGCCTAATTCCTTTGCCATAACCTTCAAGGTGACTTCTCAGTCCTGCTAGCAGTAAACTATTGTATCATGGGAATCCAAACAACTGAAACAGACTTCAGTCCTCGTTTTCTGTTTTGTTGTGTGTTGTTATAACAGGTGGAATGTCATCCCTACCTTGCTCAGAATGAGCTAATAGCTCATTGTAATAAGCAAGGGCTGGTAGTAACAGCATACAGTCCCCTTGGCTCTCCTGATCGAATGTGGAAGCACCCCGATGAACCAGTACTTCTAGAAGAATCTGGGATCAAAAAACTGGCAGAAAAGTATGGCAAATCACCTGCTCAAATCCTCCTCAGGTACTGAACAGTTCTGAGAAAGGGTGGTATTCATCAATGGCCCTACTGACGCAAGTGGCACACAGTTAAAGGGGTTCTGACTGAGACAGTGTTTTTATTGTCTATAGAGTATTATAGGCATTAAGAGCCCTAAAATATAATTGCCTACTAGTTCATCTCTCTTCCACTTGGCAAACCATTATTTTCTCCACTATTTCTGCTGCAGCACAAGCCAGCCTAGGATTTTGATCCAATACAGCACTGAGGACTTTCTAAGGCCTTGGCTATACTGGCGCTTTATAGCGCTGCAACTTTCTCGCTCAGGGGTGTGAAAAAATCACCCTCCTGAGCGCTGCAAGATACAGTGCTGTAAAGCGCCAGTGTAAACAGTGCTGCAGCGCTGGAAGCCCGGCTCCCAGCGCTGCAAGCTAAACCCCATCAGGATGTGGAGTATGTGCAGCGCTGGGAGAGCTCTCTCCCCGTGCTGGCGCTGTGACCACACTCGCATTTCAAAGCGCTGCTGTGGCAGCGCTTTGAAGTTTCAAGTGTAGCCATACCCTAAGAGTCATAGTAGTTGTCAATGGGAAGCAGGGGGCCTCAGCAACATCTAGGACAGAGGTGGGCAAACTATGGCCCGTGGGCCACATCTGGCCCGCGGGACACTCGTGCCCGGCCTCTGAACTCCCTTTGTCACACTCATCTTTAGTCACAACAGCACAAATTTGGAGTTGGCTAGTCAGCTGGTAGAAGGTGGATGAGAGGAAGGATGATATTATGCTCAAGGGATTAGAGAACAGGAGTCTCTTCCTGGTTTACCTTTTGGAAGTTAATGGGGCCAAAATTTTCTAAAGGGTTTAGCAGTCCAGCTTGAGACATCTTGCTCTTATTTCAGTTTTTTCAAAACTGATCAGCTGCAGCTCTCAATGAAGTAGTCTAGTGACTATTCTGTCTTGCTCAAGATTGGTGTTGACCGGTTCTAAGGTAAACCCTTGTCCAGCTCACCTCACAGCCATCAATGCTCAGAAAGGGGTTCAAGGTGCAGGGAGTAAATATATGTAAAATACCATCAAGTGAAAGAGAGAATTGTTTGCTTGGAACAGATGTTTCTGGGTGTCATCATGTTCTTCTTCCCCCCTCCTTACCCCCCCGGTTGCATGTGTAGAAGTTGAGGTTTTTCTTCCTTCCCTGTGTAATAGGTGGCAAGTACAGCGTAAGGTTGTTTCCATTCCCAAGAGTGTCACTCCGGCCCGCATTCTGCAAAATCTCCAGGTAAGAGCTCTTTTATTAGCAATGCAAATACTTAATATCTTTCCTTAGAGGGAAAATCTGTTAGTAACTGCACAACACAAAAAAGAGGGTGCTCATCCCAAGACTCATTACCAGCTCTCCAGTTATATACAGGTCTGTAGACGCAGATGGGTGGAAAGAATTTTTGGAAAAGAAACTCATTTAAGTTTTGAGTGACAGAAGGGTTTGGTCACCCACTCCTTGTTTTTAAAT
Source organism: Gopherus evgoodei (assembly GCF_007399415.2). Classification (NCBI taxonomy): domain Eukaryota; kingdom Metazoa; phylum Chordata; order Testudines; family Testudinidae; genus Gopherus; species Gopherus evgoodei. The sequence goes on along the minus strand of NC_044329.1, from coordinate 109,417,601 downwards.
GAAAATCCCTTGTCTTTCCTAATTTAGCAGTGGAGTTTGCCCTTATATAGATAAGTAAACAGTAACTTGTCTTAAAATGGTATTGGCAAAACAATTTTTGGAAAGAACTGCCACTCCTTTTTTATTATTCCCATTCAATGGCTAGGGTGTCTGGAATCAGCTGCTGTTCTGATTATACTCTTTAGCAGAAATAGGATTAGTGAGGGTAGAATTTTAAAGAAACTCTTTCCTGAGCTACAGTTGAGCCAATTCACTTCACTTTAGAAGTCCCTGGAAACCAAAGTTTTAAAGTTATTTTAAGGTAAGTCTGTCTGGGTCAGATCTTGAGATCTTTGCTCAGCCCTTACTCAGGCAAAATTTATTGGGAGTTTGGCTGGATAAGATTAAAATCTTGGGTGTAATTCTGCAACTCTTGCAACTCAAGCCAAATTCTGCCCTCCATTACACTGGTATAAATCTTGAGTAATACCACTGAGTTTAATGGCATGACACTGATGTAGACACAGAGTAACTGAGAACAGAATTTGGCCCATTGATTAGCGCTTATTCACAGAAGCAGTCCCACTGATTTCTGTGGGACTGCGTCTGTGACAGAGCACTATTCAGTGTGAGCAAGAATGCACGTGTAGTATCAGGCCCTGAGTAAAGACCTCCAGATTTAGCCAGCCCTGTATCTCATTTTTTGTCAAATTGCTTCAACTCCTGTTAAAGAACAAATGTAAAAAAGACAGGACCAATCCTGACTCGGTTCTTAGTTTGAGTTTTGCTTGAGTACAAACTAAGTAGAAACTTCAGGATTTGGCCTGTATAGAGAGATTTTCTCTTAATCTCTAATTTTCAGTGCTTCCCAGTGGAAAATGAAATCTCTGCATCAGGAGGCTGTCAAGACTACAGCTTCCAGTATGATAGTTAATTCTTTTGTAATACTGTTTCAAACACAGTGTTTAATCATTTACCCTTTTAAAATTTAAATACAGTTATTAGAATTTCTAATATTGCAGTGAGCTTTTCCTTTAAAGTCCAGACAAAAGCATTCTGTAATGACATTTTAAATTATTCCAGTCTATTGTTCTTTTGTGTGTGTATTGGTACTGTTGCAAGGCCCCAGGTTGATGCTTCTAGATGTTACTATATCATTCTGTGTCTTGGTATACTGAGGCATGCAGGTGCAAGCCACCCCCCCTCGTTTGTTGGGTCTCTGAAGGAGATCAGGCTAGAGAGAAGTGGGCTGTAATTGTTACACAGGGAACAAGACAGGGTGGCAAGGTTTGGGAGCTACGGAGACGGGCAACCACAGTCCAAGAATAAAGCTTTAATTTTTTTTGTTTTAGGTGTTTGACTTTAATCTCACAGGAGAAGAGATGGATCACATTGGAACCCTGAATAAAAACTGGCGATACATTGTGCCAGTGGTTACAGTAAGTTTCTCTGGCTGGGTCGGGGGAGAAAGTGTGTATGCGTGTGTGTTTTTTGTCTCAGTGCTCTTCCTTTCATCATCCCCTACCAGAGCTATTGGTGGACAAAACATTGCATCTTATTAGGGTAATGAAGATGGAGATAAACGTTTCATAAAAGATTAGTGAGGGAATTGTAGATGAGGCATGTGGGGGTACTGGACGGCTAGGTTAGTGGCTGTGTTGATATATTAAAGCACCTTTAGCTTGTCTCAGTATGCTCAAAGCCCAGGCACAGCCAGCTGGCTTGAAAAGTGTGCAAGAGTCAAAAGGAAGAGGATGCTGTTCTCTGCAACTAATGCCCAGAGAGGGATTATTGAAGAAATGCTCCCTGCTTCCCCACCCTCCCTATCAGCATCATGGTGATTCATTAAGCAGATGAGACAAAAGAGGGTAGTTCAAAGTGCTAGCTCATCCAGCTGGGAAGAGGCTAAATGCTGTGCAGCTGGGCTTCAAAGATGCAAACGAAACAGGAAAAAATGAGATGGGAAGTATTTTAAATGGGAATCTAGTGCCCCGTCTGAGTGAGACCCTCCACAAGTACTCCTGTTCTTTTTGCAGATACAGACTAACACGGCTGCTACTCTGAAACCTTTAAAAAAAAATGCTTTAAAAAGAACAGGAGTACTTGTGGCACTTTAAAGACTAACAAATTTATTTCAGCATAAGCTTTCGTGGGCTACAGCCACTTCACTGGATGCACAAAATGGAACACAAAGAAAGAAGATATTTATACGTACAGAGAACATGAAAGATTGGAAGTAGCCTTGCCAACTGTAAGAGGCCAATCAATTGAGATGAGCTAGCATCAGCAGGAGAAAAAAAAAACTTTGAAGTGATAATCAAGATGACCCATAGAAGGTCTTCACTGAGAAGTCTGAAGGAATGTCTAGTATAGTGAATGCTTACTGGAAGAGGGTAGGTTTAGAAGATAAAATAAAAAAAGAGCAAGTAAAAAATCACTTAGAAAAGTTAGATGCCTGCAAGTCACCTAGAATACTCAAGGAGTTAATAGAAGAGGTATCTGAGCCTCTAGCTATTATCTTTGGGAAATCATGGGAGACGGGGGAGATTCCAGAAGACTGGAAGGGGGCAAATATAGTGCCCATCTATAAAAAGGGAAATAAAAACAACCCAGGAAACTACAGACCAGTTAGTTTAACTTCTGTGCCAGGGAAGATAATGGAGCAGGTAATCAAAGAAATCATCTGCAAACACTTGGAAGGTGGTAAGGTGATAGGGAATAGCCAGCATGGATTTGTAAAGAACAAATCGTGTCAAACTAATCTGATAGCGTTCTTTGATAGGATAACGAGCCTTGTGGATAAGGGAGAAGCGGTGGATGTGATATACCTAGACTTTAGTAAGGCATTTGATACGGTCTCGCATGATATTCTTATAGATAAACTAGGAAAGTACAATTTAGATGGGGCTACTGTAAGGTGGGTGCATAACTGGCTGGATAACCGTACTCAGAGAGTAGTTGTTAATGGCTCCCAATCCTGCTGGAAAGGTATAACAAGTGGGGTTCCGCAGGGGTCTGTTTTGGGACCGGTTCTGTTCAATATCTTCATCAACGATTTAGATGTTGGCATAGAAAGTACGCTTATTAAGTTTGCGGACGATACCAAACTAGGAGGGATTGCAACTGCTTTGGAGGACAGGGTCAAAATTCAAAATGATCTGGACAAATTGGAGAAATGGTCTGAGGTAAACAGGATGAAGTTCAATAAAGATAAATGCAAAGTGCTCCACCTAGGAAGGAACAATCAGTTTCACACATACAGAATGGGAAGAGACTGTCTAGAAAGGAGTATGGCAGAAAGAGATCTAGGGGTCATAGTAGACCACAAGCTTAATATGAGTCAACAGTGTGATACTGTTGCAAAAAAAGCAAACGTGATTCTGGGATGCATTAACAGGTGTGTTGTAAACAAGACACGAGAAGTCATTCTTCCGCTTTACTCTGCGCTGGTTAGGCCTCAACTGGAGTATTGTGTCCAGTTCTGGGCACTGCATTTCAAGAAAGATGTGGAGAAATTGGAGAGGGTCCAGAGAAGAGCAACAAGAATGATGAAAGGTCTTGAGAACATGACCTATGAAGGAAGGCTGAAGGAATTGGGTTTGTTTAGTTTGGAAAAGAGAAGACTGAGAGGGGACATGATAGCAGTTTTCAGGTATCTAAAAGGGTGTCATCAGGAGGAGGGAGAAAACTTGTTCACCTTAGCCTCTAAGGATAGAACAAGAAGCAATGGGCTTAAACTGCAGCAAGGGAGATTTAGGTTGGACTTTAGGAAAAAGTTCCTAACTGTCAGGGTAGTTAAACACTGGAATAGATTGCCTAGGGAAGTTGTGGAATCTCCATCTCTGGAGATATTTAAGAGTAGGTTAGATAAATGTCTATTAGGGATGGTCTAGACAGTATTTGGTCCTGCCATGAGGGCAGGGGACTGGACTCGATGACCTCTCGAGGTCCCTTCCAGTACTAGAGTCTATGAGTCTATAAGGTGTGAGGAGAACTTAACATGGGGAAATAGATTCAATTAGTGTAATGACCAACCATTCCCAGTCTCTGTTTAAACCTAAGTTAATTGTATCTAATTTGCATATTAATTTGAGTTCAGCGGTCTCTCTTTGAAGTCTGTTTTTGAAGTTTTTTTGTTGCAAAATTGACACCTTCATGTCTGTCACTGAGTGGTTAGAGAGGTTTGTACCTGGAGAGTTCAGAGGATCTGACTCAGCAGTTGGTCAAACTTTTATGTATTTATAATATGCTTTTATATCTGAAGATTAATCACGTGTAAAACTCTTAGCATGTTTCCATGTGCTGGTTAGTCCTCTGCTTTTTAATCACTATTTCCAGTGTCCCCTAGTGGCCCGGGTGAAGAACAAAATGTACCACACACTGTAAATAATTCACTGGGGCCCAAGCTGTTGGTTTCAAAAGAGTAGGTGGAATATTTACTCGTAGAAAAAAATCCCTGAGATGTTTTTTCATGCAGCAATCCTAATCTGTCTCTCTCTAACATCAGATGCGTATGACTGGTAGTGAGCTTTACAGAAGAAAGCGTTGGCTGACTGGCAGGAGCTTGGCACCTTGAAAAGTGCATCTCCTCTCTCTGGAAGCTTTCTGGTGCCATGCTTAAATGCCACCCCCTCAAAAGTCTATATTCAATTAGAGGACATGGATGAAATCCTGCTCCTAAAGAAGCCAAATGGGAGTTTTGCCAAGACTTGGGTGGAACCAGAATTTCCAACTATGTGTTTAGTGGCTAGGAGTCAGGACTCCTGAGTTCAATAACCAACCCTGCCGCTGCCTCACCGTGTGACTTTGAGCAAGTTACTTAACTTCTCTGCCTCAGTGTATTCATCTGTCAAACTGGCATCACCACACTTTCTCTGTGATATCTCACAGGAGTGTTGAGAGTTAGACCAATAATTAATATTTTAAGTGCTTTGCAAAGTACACACATTATAGCAATTACAGGGAAATCCCGCTATAATGCGCCCCGCAAGAACGCGAATTTGGCTATAATGCGATTGTAAGGTGGCTCTGGCCACCCCAGGCCAAAAAAAAAAAAAAAAAAAAGCAGCTGGAGCGCCACGGAAGCACAAAAAAGAAAAACAAAAAAACCCATCAGAGCACCGCCGAAACGTGCAAAAAAAAAAATATGGCCAGAGTGCCGCAGACGTGCAAAAGAGGAAAAAAAAAGAGAAAGAAAAAAGAAAAAAACGGCCAGAGCATCGCTGAATCACAAAAAAACCCAAAACAAGCAAACAAACAAAAAACGGCCAGAGTGCCGCTGAATCACAAAAAAAACCAAAACAAGCAAACAAACAAAAAACGGCCAGAGCGCCGCTGAAGCGCAAACAAAAACAAAAACAGAACGGCCGGAGCGGCACTGAAGCGCAAAAAAGAAAAAAAGGGAAAAAAAGAGGCTGGAGTGCCCCTGAAGGAAAAAAAACAAATAAACAAACCAAAAAATGGAATGTGCCTTCCCCACTGCCTCCTCCCGCCTACACCCGCTCACCCTTTTGGTGAGAAGAGCCATTCTCCTCCCCAGCTGCTCCTTGCTCTTCCTTTGCCCCTTGCACGTCTCCCCTGCTCTCCCCAAGTGTTTCCCTCTCTCGCTGCATGGCTGAGAGCCCCCACTGCTGGAGCTGCACCCTTTCAGTTACTGCTGTGGGCAGTTCACAAATGAAAGTAGTTTTCTGCCCAAGAGAAATCGACAGGCTTGAAACTGACCAGCTTGAAATGGTAAACCCCGCTATACCGCAACCCTGCATTTAGCGCTACCCAATTTTTTGGACCTCAGACATGTTTCATAGATTCATAGATTTATAGACTCTAGGACTGGAAGGGACCTCGAAAGGTCATCGAGTCCAGTTCCCTGCCCTCATGGCAGGACCAAATACTGTCTAGACCATCCTTGATAGACATTTATCTAACCTACCCTTAAATATCTCCAGAGATGGAGATTTCACAACCTTCCTAGGCAATTTATTCTGGTGTTTAACTACCCTGACAGTTAGGAACTTTTTCCTAATGTCCAACCTAAATCTCCCTTGCTGCAGTTTAAGCCCATTGCTTCTTGTTCTATCCTTAGAGGCTAAGGTGAACAAGTTTTCTCCCTCCTCCTGATGACACCCTTTTAGATACCTGAAAAATGCTATCATGTCCCCTCTGTCTTCTCTTTTCCAAACTAAATAAACCCAATTCTTTCAGCCTTCCTTCATAGGTCATGTTTTCAAGACCTTTAATCATTCTTGTTGCTCTTCTCTGGACCCTCTCCAATTTCTCCACATCTGTCTTGAAATGCGGTGCCCAGAACTGGACACAATATTCCAACTGAGGCCTAACCAGCACACAGAAGAGCGGAAGAATGACTTCTCGTGTCTTGTTTAGAACACACCTGTTAATGCATCCAGAATCACGTTTGCTTTTTTTGCAACAATATCACACTGTTGACTCATATTTAGCTTGTGGTCCACTATGACTCCTAGATCTCTTTCTGCCATACTCCTTCCTAGACAGTCTCTTCCCATTCTGTATGTGTGAAACTGATTGTTCCTTCCTAAGTGGAGCACTTTGCATTTGTCTTTATTGAACTTCATCCGGTTTACCTCAGACCATTTCTCCAATTTGTCCAGATCATGTTGAATTTTGACGCTGTCCTCCAAAGCAGTTGCAATCCCTCCCAGTTTGGTATCATCTGCAAACTTAATAAGCGTACTTTCTACGCCAACATCTAAGTCGTTGATGAAGATATTGAACAGAACCGGTCCCAAAACAGACCCCTGCGGAACCCCACTTCTTATACCTTTCCAGCAGGATTGGGAGCCATTAATAACTACTCTGTGAGTATGGTTAGCCAGCCAGTTGTGCACCCACCTTATAGTAGCCCCATCTAATTGTATTTGCCTAGTTTATCGATAAGGATATCATGCGAGACCATATCAAATGCCTTACTAAAGTCTAGGTATACCACATCCACCGCTTCTCCCTTATCCACAAGACTCGTTATTGTATCAAAGAAAGCTATCAGATTGGTTTGACACGATGTTATAGCGGGGTTTCACTGTATTAGGTAAATGTTGCAAATAAGGAGCCCTAATTGTTCTTAATCCAATTCCTCAAGCCCTAGCCACTAAAAGTTATATTTGTTGCAGGCTACAGAGAATTCTCTTGGAAAAAGATTTTCTAGTAATCCTATGCCTTGGGGAGAAGGGGGAGCTGTGATTGTTAAAGATATCCTTGCTAAGGACTGGGAAGTAAAGGAAACTAGATTCTGCATGGTTCAGTTTTTAATTTAAAGCAAGAACTGGATTTTCATCTTTCTGACTCAGATTGTCTTTTTTTATTTCACAGGTGAATGGAAAACTAGTAGCAAGAGATGCTGGACACCCCCTTTATCCTTTCAATGACCCCTATTAACTACAGTAGATTGGGTATTAGAATAGGACTCCGTGCACTCGTTCCTCAAGTAAAAAGAACAGGAGTACTTGTGGCCCCTTAGAGACTCAAATAAATTCGTTAGTCTCTAATGGGCCACAAGTACTCCTGTTTTTTTTTTTGCAGATACGCGGCTGCTACTCGGAAACCTGTTCCTAACCTAATTGTTGCCTTTGTTTATCAAAAATCTTTCCAAATAAAATCTGATGTTCTAAATATTAGGCTTCTGTGGGTTTCCTTGTAGCATAAGTATATTATGTATAATGCATCCTCTTCCTCCAGATGATGTAATACCTACATCAGTGCTTATTATAATACACTGTATGCTCCTGCTATGAGGAAATGTATGATGTCCATGGGAGCAGGCGAGGGAATCGATATCATGAAAGATGTACAGACCCTTAAAATATAAAACTAGGATAATACACTAGTTTTGAATGGGGATATGTGCATAAAACAATTCTGAAGTCTTTCACAAGTGTGTGGATTAAAACCGAAATAACAGGGTTTAGTTCTTATAATTTGTCTTATTTCTTTGGGGCTATACAGGGGTCTGTAAGATTACTCTTCCTTCCTCGGCTTTATTTGCCTGTTACGGAAAAATAAATGCAGAGCATGGCTCTAGTTCATCCCCATTTCTACTTGACGTTCAGTTTCAAATGTAACAAGTTTCAGTTGTCCTGTCCTGAAAGCGTCTCACCTTGGCAGCTTCTGAAGGAACTTTTCTGGAAGCTTTGCCTATCTTTTCACCTAACCCAGACTCAGCAGCAGCTATCCAATTCAGATTTTGGGAGGATCCTGGATTAGTTCCTAATGATACCACAGGTGCAGCTAGGGCCTGTTACAAGATCCCTTCCAGCTTCTTTACTGAGTAGCCAGCATGGTCTAATCTAGCAGATGCTGGACTGGGAGTCAGAAGAGCTAGCTTGTATTCCTGGCTCTGCCATTGTCCTCTAGCATGACCTTGGGTAAGTCACTTCCTCTCTAGGCCTTGTTTTTTGTCCTCCCCCACCACCCCTTTGCCTTACCTTGCCTGTTAGCTCTTCAGGGTAGGAACTATCTATCTTACATGCTTGTACAATGCTTAGCATGATGGGACCTGAAACAAATCTCCCCCTCCCAGAGCACCCACTTCTGCCAAAACATAGTGTGGTCACCACTTTGTCTAGTTTGATTTCTTTCCCTCTGGTCCACCAATGCTGATACTGAGCCTTACATCCTGTTTAATGCTTTTTCTTCAGGTCCCCTTATTATTAACAGTAAACCAAGGAGACTCTGCCGCCTCCTGTAGGCTTTACATGGTATATAGCACATAATTCCCCTTCAGTCCAGGGTTTACAATATAGATAGCTATTCAGTTCTGCTCCACGCCTGAGAGATGAGATACAGGCTTCACAGTGTCTCTAACAAATAATTCCCCTTCCCATCAGGGATCAGGTTTCTGTTGTTCTCTCTTTTCTCATTCAGTCCAGGGACCCCTGCAAGAATTCACTCCTTTAATCTCTGTGCCAGCACTACTGAATGCTGCTCAAGCCTCCCTGTTCCCTGGAAGGGCCTGCAGAATTTTCCACCCTTGCAGCTTTGCCCTGAAACTGAACATGGTTCTTCCTTTTAAGACCGTCCCTGGAAGTCTACTTCTTTCTTCAGATGTTTCATTTTGGGCTGATTATCCTATTTCTCCCTTCCTAGCTCCCAAGCCTGATTTGTCTCCTCACTCCAGCTGCTATCCTACTCCTAACCAGGCCAAACTATCCCTTGTTAGGTCATAGAACTGAGAACTACTTCCTTTAAAAGGGCTCAGTTGCTGTAGACAGGACATCTAGGAACTAACCATACATTTAGTTTTGTTCCTTATTATTTGTAAGCAGCAGCATGGTCTTATGAAGTAAGCACGGGACTTGTATGCAGTAATCCTTTACTCTCTAATACCATCAGACACTGATTCCTTCTATAGCCATGGTGCAGTCATTTAACTTCCCGATTTAGTTTAGCCACCTGCAAAATTGAGTTAATTTACAATGCTGGAGACAGGGCATTATAAAGGGACATGTTGGCCTGGATTGTCAGACTTAAAACAAAGGGCTGCCTTAAATTTTTGAGCTTGCCACTTGGACACTGTCATAAGCTGTAAGGAAAAAAATAATTTAACTGCTAGTAGGTGAAAAGTAATTTAATTTCTTTTTCCATAGTACTGGATAAAAAAAATGAGAAGTGAAAGTGTGATTCTGTGTATAAAAATGGTAAAAAGATAATGCTGGGTTTAACAAATTTTGGCATCACACAAAATTCATAGATTTTTAGTCCAGAAGGGACCATTATGGTCATGTAGTCTGACCTTCTGCATAACAGAGGCCATTAAAGTTTCATCCAGAGATTCCTGCATTAAGCCTAACAGTTTGTGGTTGAACTGGAGCCCATCTCTTAGACATCCAATGTTCATTTGAACTGTAAAGGATGGAGAGTTTTCACTATCTCTTGGTAACATATTCCACAGTATGTAAATTATAGTGCTTTCTTGCATTAATATAATTGCTAAGCAACCAGACATTTTCTTTAGCAAACAATTGTAGAAGTTGAAGATGAAGCCATACTATTCCTGTTCTGTGTCATCTTGACTTCAAGAATCCCTGTTTTAATTGCTGTTCTAGGTTAATCAAACATGGATAACTATTAGAATGTGTTCTCATTGCTGATTGGTAAAGTACTAGTTTCTTTTATTGATTCTTCTCTTTGCAGATGATATAGTTGAAAGTACTGTGTATACTGTAATTAGACACTAACATCTTTCCAAGGAAAATTATTTAATCTACATGTATTATTTCCCCCCTTTTTTTTTTGATAATTGTATGCTCATAAAGAATTTGTTCAGTGTTTATGGCTTGACCTAGATGTAGAAAATTGCAAATACCAGAAACCTAATTAAAGTATCTTAAAAAGGTACTTCAGTGGAAAATGCAAGGAACACCATATTAGATAACGAAGGAATAAGCAGCCTGTAGCCAATTTTTTTCCTAACCCACAAATTATACCCTGAGGCAGGAAGGCTTGTACTGATTGATAAATATCTGTGAATGTTCTCTGTTCCTTTTTTGAATTGTACTAAATTGTTGACATAAATTATACCTTGAGGCATTGAGTTTCACATGTTAATTATGGATTGTTTTTGTTTATTTTTTTCCCTTTGTATTGGGTTTAAATTTGCTGCCCTTCAATGTAATTGTTCTTGGATTATGCACAAGGATAAGAGTGTGTCCGACTCCTCCTTTCTATCATTCACAATTGGTCTACCTCTATCATGTCTCCTCTTAGGCACCTGTGCTTTTGCCTCTAATTGTCTCCTTGCACCTAAAAATTCCCAACCATTCCACTCTCTGAGTCCTCTCATAAGGAAGTCAATGCCTCTAACCCTTTCTGTTGCCTGTTTCTTAGTTCTGTGCTATCCCTTTTGAGGTAGGATGACCTGAACTGGACACAGCATTTCAGGGAAAGGTATAGCATTGACTTATATCAGGGGTGGGCAAACTTTTTTGGCCCGAGGGCCACATCACAAATTGCAAAACTGTATGGAGGGCTGTGTAGGGAAGGCTATGTCCCCCCAAACAGCCCCCCTCCCACTTCCCGTCTCCTGACTGCCCCCCTCAGAACCACCAACCCATCCAAGCCCTCTTGGTACTTGTCCTCTGACTGCCCCCTCCTGGGACCCCACCCCCTATTGAAACCCCTCCTGACTGCACCAACTCATATCCACACCCCCACCCCAGGGCTTCCATGCTTATCCAACCCCCCCTGACTGCACCTTCCCCCCCAGAACCTCCTCCCATCCAACTGCTCCCTGGGAGTCCCTACCTCTTATCCAACCTCACCACCCCCTTACCATGCTGCTCACAGCAGCAGGAGCTTGCAGCCCTGCTGCCTGGCCGGAGCCTGCCACACTGTTTGGCAGGAGCCGCAGGCCAGAGCACTGACAGCATGGCAAGCTTAGGCTGCAGCGTAGGGGAGACAGCAGGGGACAGCAGTCCTCCCCAGCCGGCAGCTCAAGGGCTGGGCAGGATGGTCCTGCAGGCCATAATTTGCGCACCTCTGATTTATATGATGGGATTATTTGAATGTTCACCTCTATTCTTTATACCTTTTAGAACATTGTTTACTTTTTATGACTGCTATTAGCTGTTGAGCAAAAGATTATTGGCCTGGGGTAGCGGGAGGGCTGTTCAGTGTGGGAAAGGGGGTGGCGTACACTTTGTCTAAAGGGCAGCCCCAACACTCCTGGTGCTGTCCCTGTGTGGAGCTAACGCCCCCTTAGGCTGGGGAGCACCCACTCCTCTATTTTAGCACGTTTTAACTGCGTGCACCTCGCTGCCATGATAAAGGAGCCGCGGACGTGCCTTGGCATGTGCTCCTGCGGCCGGTGCGGCCCATGAGAGGCAGATGTTCCCGGGAAGTGCCATGGGGCGCGCACAGTGGCAGCAGCGGGTCCCCTGCAGCGGGAGGGCCTAGGCCAGTGGAAGGGGCTGGGCTGAGTGGGTGCGAGTCTCGCCACAGGGGTTGTGCTGAAGGAAAGTGCACGGGGCAGACCCCAGCAGCAGGGCTGGGGGCGCTGCACCAGGGGCCTGGCTAGGCCAGGCAGAGGGCCTGGGCTGCGGGCTCCCTGGAGGGATCGGGCCTGCACGGTATACTGCAAGGACTCCGAGGCTGGAGGCCGCGGGGAAGATGGCGGCAGCCGCAGCCCCTCTCTTTTCATCGTTCGTCCCCACAGCGGGCCAGCCCCTGCAGACTGCCCTCCCCTCCGACTACGTTTCCCAGCATGCTCTGCGAACTACCTTTCCCAGCAAGCTGCGCGGTTGTCTCTAGACTACCTTTCCCAGCAGGCCGTGCGTCGGTCACGCAGAGGCGCGCCTTGGGGACTACGTTTCCCTGCACTGCCGTGCAGCCCCGGCTTCGGAGAGGGCCGCGCTCGAGGGCCGCGAAGGACGCTGGGAGCAGCAGTCCGCGGGGCTTGCGCGCGCCGCGAGGCGGGTCCGGGGCGTGTCCTCCGGGTATATAGGCAGCCGGAGGGGCCGGGGGCTGCACTCTGCTGTCGTCGCCCCTATCAGGCTCCATGAAACCTGCTGCCGCCCGTGCTGAGCTCGCGCCAGGCCCCGCGCCTAGGTACCGCGGCACGGGCTGGGCTGGGCGGGGCGGGGCGGCCCTGCTTCGCGGGGGCGGGGGGGCCGAGCTGGGGGGGCGGTAGCGCGGGCCGACCAGCAGGGCCGAGGCTCCGCGCCGCCGGGGCGGGGCGGGATGAGGGGGGCGGCTCCGGGAAAGGCTGGGCTCGGAGACCCGAGCTCCGGCCTGAGGCCCCTCGGCGCGCCGCCCGCCCTGCTTGGCGGTTCGTGCCGCCCCTTCCTCGGGCGCCGGCGGGGGCTCTTTCGGAACGCTGATGAATCCCACGTGACTCGGCCCCGGCTCCGCCATGTTTGTTGGGGGCAGAGAAGCCCTACGAGGCAAACCTGCCGCGCCGAGGGGGGCAGAGCTGTCGGTGTCACGTGGCTCGGCCGCTGCCTGTGAGCAGCCACCGTTGGGATTTGGCGCCAAACGGGGGGGCGGGGTTAGACGGTGGAAAGGCGGGAAAAGGCCCATTGTCTCCGTGAGGGGCGGCGCCTTCTCAAGGAGCGAGACCCCGCCCCGAGCCTGGGGTGTGTAGTGTGGGGGGCAGTCATCGCTCCGGCCCCCCCGGGGGCGGTCACTCACCCCCTCCACCCCGAGAGCTGAGGGGTGGGGGGAGGGTGCCTGTAGTGTGTGTCACTCTCACACATACACACTCCTCTCCCCCAGTGCTGGGGGGGGCGTGGTGCTGATTGTGCCCTTGCTCGGGGATGCTGCTGTCTCCTCACACGTGGAATAGGAGGCCCCACGGTACCTACATTGTGTAAACGTGGCATTGGCCTTGGCTATGGGATGCCTGGTCTCTGGCCCTGTGGTTTCCACTCCTGCACCAGGCCTAGCTTTGATAGGAGCCTGACTTTGTGACCTGCTCATTGTGAAGGCGCCTCCATGCTTGGCACAGCCGGGGGGGCTGTATAAGTGATTAACACCAATGGGCTGAGTCTCAGATACCCCTGTATGTGGGGGACCTAGGATCCCATTTCTAGAAGTCAGGAGTTCTGAAGGGCAGACTTTAAATGACTTACCCAAGGCTGGGGCAGAGTAGGATTTGGCATTCAGAGATGTAGGTATCATACCCACAGGCCACACACACATCTGTATACTTGCAGCCCCAGATACGGCTGTGGTTCTCTACAAAATAACTTCCCTAACTTGTACAGCAAGGGTTAGGAAGGCTGGTTTAGTGGGTGAGGCATTGGAGAGCTGAGTTCAGTCTCATCTCCCCTACAGATTTCCCAATTGACCATGTACCAGTGAATGTGCCCAGTGTTTTCATTCCCTGCCTGGAATACTACCTTCTCTCTGTGTTGGGATGATAAAGTCTATTAATAACTGAGAAACTGTGGCAATGAGAGCTGTATAAGTACCTAGGTAGTATCCTGTGTCACTGAATGAGCTGTCTACATACAAATTTGTATGTAATCTGAATTGGTTTCCTAAAACCAAATTGGTTATTTTGGTGCAATTCTGTTTAGATGTTCGTCCTTTGTTTGAACCCTGTGAGTGTCAAACCACAAAACTGCACTAATTGCTTTAACTATCTTGGGTTTTAAGTTGTGCAGGTAGGTAAAAGTAAAGAGATGCAATATTATGCAGCCAGGTCTAAAGAGAGGCTCTGAGCCTAGCTGGATTGTGTATACGAAGCAGCATGCCTTGTTAGCAAATCCCCACTTAACAAGTGCTGTCCCCTCTCCTTAAGGCATACTCCAGTGTAGCTCCTCTGGCTATTAGGGCTCGGCTCCATGTGGTCCTGCTGGGTGATGGTTCATAGTTAAGGGCACATTTTGTAATCCCATCTTTGAGCCAGAGGTAGGAAATGGGCTGTATTGGCTACCTCAACTACTGTGCTCTCTTTTAAGGGCCATTGTCACATTAAGTTCTTCTGACAAAAACCTCAGATTTTTAAAAAGTGCTTTTTGCTTTAAATAAAATCTGTTCACAATCTATACTGCTACGCTTGATGTAGTTTGGGAGGGGAAGTGAACTTTCAAAGTGAGAATGGTACTTGAGTCCGTTCTAAGAAGATGCATGGGAAAAGTTAGTGCTTTTTTTTTTTAGCACTAGATGAGATGTTTCCTAAACTCCAGAACAGTGGTCCTGTGGGCTAGAGCTAGCTACATGTGTGATGCTGGCTCCTTATTTCCAGCTGCAAAACTGCCTTAAGATAGGTAAAATGTATTCATTATTTCCCATGTAAGCAGGTGCTATGGTTGACATGGGTGTTATGCAGTTGATTCTGAGTGGGATGGGAGGTGTTCATGAATGGTTGAGCTAGCCAATAGTCCAAGACTACCTCCTCTTGAAATTAGGGCTGATCAAAATCTTTGTCAATTTCTTTTGACAGAAACTTGGGTTTTTAATTAAAGAAAAACTTATGTGAAAAGGGTCCGGTTCTCCTTCCTTACTTTCTTATTAGAAAATCAGCAATTTTTGTTTGGAAGGGGAAAACTGAAGTGTTGGTTACTGATGAAAAGTTAATTTTCTACATAAATTTTTGATCTGCTATAATTACAGTATTGTCCACAGTGTAAACAAGCTTGCAGATACCTATTCTGGAAAGTCAAAGTTTGAAATTGTGCACTAGATTTCTCATATTACTGATTCTGGAAATGTGAACTTCTAGTCACTTCGTCACCATTTGGTAACACCATGTACAACACTGCAAATCCATTCTAATTGCTTGTTGAATCTTCAGTTGTAGAATGGAAGAGGAATTGGCTGCTCCCTCCACTTCTGCAGACAAAACTGATAGGTAAGGGATTTGAGTTAGCAGGCTAAGGTTGGCAAACAAAAAAAAAAATAGGGTACTAGTGGATCTTATTTCAAATTAATATTTAAATCTGACATTGTGCTTAGCTCTAGGTATTAAAGGTTATAGATGTCCCATGTTGCCGTTCAAGAAACCACAGTTTAGGAATACTCTTCTGTTTTCCCCCTTTCTGGGCTAACACCGGTTAAGTCCTTATTCCAGAGAAACACTGTATTAACAGCCTTTCACAAAAGTTTGCTCTAGGCATGGCTGCGTGACAAATGTGTGGGGGCTTTTTAAAGAGCGATAATAGGCCAACATTTCACTCTTATGCAGGTGAGCTTCGTGTCTTCATGAACTGTCCCCTTCTTTCTGCAGGACTTCATACGGTCTTCTGTCACATTTTCAATGTAAACAACTCTTGTCATATTGAAGTGTTGTATATAAGCCTCTGACTTAGCGGAAGACTGAAGGTTGGCTATTGCATTAAGCAGTCTTTCTTTGATCTGCTTCTTGCAGTTAACAGTTAAATTTATTCTCATGTGAGAAATGGAAAAATCTTTGTCCCCTTAGTGCTGGTGCACATGAAAGTTCTCCAGCAGTAACTGAATAATCGTGGTGAGGCTCTCTATTTAGCACTTCTATACACATTGCTGGTTGATGTTTGATTCTTGGTGGGAGGAGGTTTGAAGGCTGGATTTAAAGATTCTGGGAAATGGAAGCGTGTAACTGAACAGAAAGGGGCTACAAACATTCCTCCAGTTTGTACACGTAGAGGTGTTCTCACAACAGTACCGCGACTAACCCAGCCTGTGTTCTATAACTTTACAGTATGGATATGGATGGAGAAGCCAAGAAACTACTGGGTTTAGGACAGAAACACTTGGTATTGGGAAATATTCCAGCAGCTGTTAATGCATTCCAGGAAGCTGCTAGTGTATTGTAAGTAACTGAACATACCTTTTTCTTTTCTCTTTTTAACTTGAAATCCCATTTTGGGTACATCATTGAAGTGAATCAAACTGAAATGTAGATACTTAACTCAGGCCTAGATAAGCTGTGTTTATAGGCAGTTTGCAAGTACCTGAATATAATTACCTGGAAAACTGAGGATTGTACCATGTCTGTGTAGATTTCTTTTGAAATAATGCATTATTTGTGCTGCTTAGACACTTAACTATTGGAGTAGTGACCTACAATGCCTCACAAATCAACATATCAAGAAACCAAATCAGCCCATACATTGCAAAGTAGGGAATGTTCTGCAATGCAAATGTCCTTAATCTAACCCAGAGGTCAGCAACCTATGGCACACGTGCCAAATTTTAATGGCACGCTGGAGCCTGCCAGGACTCCAGCATGCCATTAAAAATCCTGCCCAGCCAGGCCCGCTCTCCTTTGTCCTCTGCTCCCCCCGTGGGGGCAGGGAGCAGAAGCATAGCTGTGCACACGGGGTGGGCAAATGGCCCCACTCTTCTGGAACGGCAAGCCGCGAGGTCCATGCTCCTGGGCCGGAGCGCCGGACTGAGCGCAGCAATCTGTCGGCCCTCTCCCCTGGAACCCTGCCGCCGCGTGCAGCTCTCTGAGGGTTGGGGCTGCGCGCTCCGGCAGGGCATCGTTTGACTCCGCGGGGAGGCAGACACGCTCCCTGCTCAACTGGAGCCATGCCGCCACCATGCGCAGTACTCTGAGAGCCAGGGCTGTGCTCTCCCGTGGGGCAGTGTGTCTGGCTCTGCATGGAGGCTCAAGGTAAAGGGCCCTGGGCTGGGGGTGTTGGATAAGGAGTGGGGGCAGTCAGGGGCCAGGGAGCAGGGTGGGTTGGATGGGGGAGGTGGAATCCCGGGGGGTTGATTGGGGCGAGGGTCTCTGGAGGGGGCAGTCAGGGAGGAGGGGAGTGGATAGGGGTCAGGGCAGTCAGGGGACTGGGAGCAAGGAGGGTACTGGGAGGGGGGGCAGTTGGGGGGGTCCTCTGGAGGGTGTGGTCAGGGGACAAGGAGCTGGGGGGGGTGTGAGTTGGGAGTTCTGGGAGTCCTGTCGGGGTGGGGAGCAGTTGGATGGGGCATGGGAGTCTTGGGGGTCTGTTTGGGGATGGAGGTGTGGATAAGGGTCAGGGCAGTCAGGGGACAGGTAGGGGGAAGGGTCCAGTCTGGGGACAAGGAACAAGGAGGCTTAGATAGGGGGTGGGGAGCAGCTGGGGGCAGGGGTCCCAGGATGGGGTAGTCAGGGGACAAGGAGCTGTGGGGTTGGGAGTTCTTAGGGGGGCAGTCACCCAGCCCTCTCCCCTGACCCTCTCCTGCACACACACACCACGCTGTCTGCACTGAGCCCCGCACACCCCCCTGGCCCCTGTTCTGAGCCCTGTACCTCCCTCATACACACCCAGCCCTCTGCTTGACTCCTTCATCCCTCCCCCCCCAACCCAAGCCCTGACTCTGGCACCCCCACCGATACCTAGCCCCCCCCCTGCCCTGACACCCCCAGCCCTGACTCCAGCCTGCCCCAGCCCTCTGGGTCCTGGCTGCCGGCCCCGCACAGTCCGCTGCTGGTCTGGGGTTCTGGCTAACGGACCCTTGCCAACCGGCGTCCCGGCTGCAGGCCTCACTCAGCTCACTGCTGACCTAGGTGAACAGAACCCCAGAGCAACAGCGGGCTGAGCTGGCCGGTGGCGTAAGATCAACATTTTAATTTCATTTTAAATGAAGCTTCTTAAACATTTTGAAAACCTTGTTTATTTTACAGTACAACACTAGTTTAGTTACATAATGTATAGACTTTAGAGAGAGACCTTCTAAAAAACATTAAAATGTATTACCGGCACGCGAAACCTTAAATTAGAGTGAATAAATGAAGACTCGGCACACCGCTTCTGAAAGGTTGCCGACCCCTGGTTTAACCACTAGAGAAACATAATCTATAAATTGCAAGCAAAGCGGAGACAAATTGCTTAGCTTATAGAGGAAAAGAGCATTTAGAACAGAAGATTTTAGTGGGTTTTCCAGACCATCAGAACTTCCAGTAAAACCATTCCAGTTATCAGAAGGGAGAGAACTGCCATTTGCCTAAGGGTGGAGGTCATGTGGGAGGTAACAGCTTAGAAACTGACTGTCCCACCCAGAAAAGATTTAAATGTTATATATCTGGCAATGTAAAGTTATTTCAAAACATGGTGCCAATAAGCTGTATTAACTTCTTTCTTACTTTATAGGGGTAAAAAGTATGGTGAGACAGCAGATCAATGTGCAGAAGCCTTTTTTTACTATGGAAAATCTCTCCTGGAGTTAGCAAGGTACACTAAGAAAGACCCTCTAGTTGGCTTGTCAGTCCTCTGAATACATAGTATATCTCCTTCCTGGATTTTGACATCTTAAGATGGTATTTTAATTTCTTTATAAAGGGGATACAAATGGGGGAGTACTTTGATAGTAGCAACTGAAAACTTTAGTTTGGAGCCCTTTGGATGAAACACCAGTTAAATGTAATTGCTTCTCTTAAAAATAAAAATTTAAAGGAGGTAGCTGTACCTTACAGGTGGGGAATGGGCATTAGAATAAGGGGGTAGGTTATTGATAGAATGCTTGAACTCAAGGAAAAATAGGAGAAATATACTCTGTAGGATGGGGCAGGCAAAAGGGAATTGTTCTTACCTAGATCTCTAGCAAAAGTCTAACTGGAGTCACTGGGCACCAGTCCGTCTATCCTAAATATTTTTAGAGCATCATCACCATGTTCTCTTGCCACACAAGTATGGCACGATGCTCACGATCTACTGAAATCAAGAGTCTAGCCTGGAGTAAGAGGCTTTTGCAGTCTAGAACAGGGGTATAGTAGAATAAGAACATAACATAAGAACAGCCGTACCGGGTCAGACCAAAGGTCCATCTAGCCCAGTATCCTGTCTATCGGCAGTGGCCCTTGCCAGGTGCCCCAGAGGGAGTGGACCTAACAGGCAATGATCAAGTGATCTCTCTTTCCTGCCATCCATCTCCATCCTCTGACAAACTGAGGCTAGGGACACCATTCCTTACCCATCCTGGCTGTAGGTAGGAGAGGTGCTAGGTAGATCAGTCAAATGCTATGTTCCTTTGTGCACAAAATGTATTCCTTGGTGCTTGTGTGCCGCTGACTTGCTTCTATTTTTCTAGAATGGAGAATGGTGTATTGGGAAATGCCTTGGAAGGAGTGCAAGTGGAAGAGGAGGAAGGAGAAAAAGCAGATGATGACTCAATGGTAGAAAATGCTGATAACATAGATGGTATGTAGAACTGTCTAACATGCCATAGAGATGCCAAGCTGTATTGCCTTGTGTAAATATCGGACCTGGATTCTTTACTTTGCTGCTCTAGATGATCTGAAACTTTGTACCAAAACTTTTAGCAGGTGGAGGAGTCTTGTTCTATAAATTTCCCAAACCTAGCTAAAAGATTTTTTTATTTTGCAAGAAACACTTCTTTCACACTAGTTTTGACTCAAGGGGTCACAGAACTTGTCAATTGTGAAGCATTACACTCAAACTTCCTTTCCTGTTCTAAGCTTTCAGCCAGCTAGGACTGCTCTGTGCACTTGCAGCAGTACAGTGGAATGTGGTATCATTCATTTAAGCTGGTCATAAGGGGAGAATTTATTTTGTCAGACTCACCAAACTGTCCTCTCTGTAAAAGTTCCAGGGCAGCTTTCATTCTATAGTACATTGCAGAGGATTATTGCACGAGGACGTTTTTATCCATCTAGACAAATGGATTTAACTTGGCATTTCTTGCTCAGCTGTGACTAAAAATGCTAATGCATAAAACTGTATATTGCTTGAGTGGTCATTTACAAGACTGTAGTATCTCCCAGAGTTGGTTGCTTGGGACCCAGCTTCTTTAGATTTAAAGAAGAATCAAGTTTAGGAACATGTGCTATACACACACATTGGAGGGTCTGAGGGTGGTATTTTCAATTTCCGTTAATGCTTTTATCACTAAACTCGAAGAAATGTTTATGCTTCATCTTCCTTAACTATGTAGAAGAAGCAAGGGAGGAGTTGAGAGAGCAGGTATATAACGCCATGGGGGAAAAGGAAGAATCCAAAAAATCTGCAGAAGAGTCTCCAGTACTGAGTGAAGCTGGGAAGGAAACAGAAGGAGAGAATGTGGAGATGGGAGTTAAAACAAGAGAAGAAGAAGCAATTGCTGACATGGAGACAAAGTTTAAAGAGAAGGCAGAAGAGCAGGTAGAGGCAGATATGCAGGAGAAGACAGTGGCAGAAGAGCAAGTGGCAGAAGCTATAGGAGAGCAGGCAGAGGTGGCTGTGGAAAAGGAGGCTCTGGCAGAAGAGCAGGTGACAGAAGCAGCAGAAAAGCAAGCTGAGGCAGCTGTGGATGAGAAGGCAGTGGCAGAAGCCACGGAAGAGAGGGTAGAGGAGGCAGTAGCAGAAGCAACAGAAAAGCAAGTTGAGGCAGAAGCCATGGAAGAGCGGTTAGAGGCAGCTGTGGAAGAGAAGGCCGTGGCAGAAGCCACAATAGAGACAGCTGTGGAAGAGAAGGCAGTGGCAGTAGCCATAGTAGAGGCGGCAGCTGTGGAAGAGATGGCCGTGGCAGAAGCCACAGAAGAGCAGGTAGAGGCAGCTGTGGAAGAGAAGGCAGTGGCAGAAGCCGCGGAAGAGCAGGTAGAGGTAACTGAGGAAGAGAAGGCAGTGACAGAAGCCACAGAAGAGAAGCTAAACAAGTCAAAAGAGGCACTGGCCTCAAAAGAAACACTGTTTGCAGCTGGAAATGCCACTACATCTGCAGAGGGCAAAGAACTAGCTAATGAAATGCAAACTGAAGAAAAAGTTGAAGTAGCTGTTAAGGTAGAAAAAGAGAGAGATCACCTGATGGAAGAGGGAGATGGTGCTAAGGTAGAAAAAGAAGAGGAGAAAGATGACCTGATGGAAGAGGGTGAAGGTAACAGGGATAGGAGAAGTACTTGTGGGTGGATTACTTGATGGATTTGACTTGCTAACCAGGGGTAAAAGTTACTTTTCCATTCAGAATTTTCTGTTTGCCATAGTCTAATGGACACTTGGGTATAAAGTCAGACAAGGGGCACTTGGGTATAAAGTCCTCCAAGTAACTGGCTTCAGTTAAGTTTCAAGGAGCAATGAATAGTTTTAGTTTCCGTCTAATGCTTAACTAACTGCAAAGCAAAATCTTTGTGGCTATCATTTTGGGGGCTGTGGCTAGCTTCAGTGGTAATGTTTGGAAAGCAATAACCAGGCTGGTAGAGAATACTGAATGGATGTCCACTTGCATGTATCTGGGTTTATTGCACTAACCTTCAAATACTTGGAACCACAAGTTGCCTCTGGTCCTAATCTCCAATTCTAGACCATGGGGCAGTAAAGTAGAATCCACTGAATTGATACATAAAATAGAAATCTCCTTGTTATGAGAATTGGAACTCTTCTGTGGAATCTCAGTGAGTGAAGAATGAACTTCATTGTGAAACTTAAATTTAATATCTGATAGGCTTTAAAATTCCATTGTAAATAGGTGCTAGCTAGTACAAGCTTCTTCCTATGTAGCTTTTCATGTCATTCTGCTTCCCTGCTTCATTTAGCTGCTTAACTATTCTAACAAACAGAAAACACACTCCATATGCTTTCCAAAATAACATACACTTGAAGAGGCTGCAAATCATCACATGGTATTTTGATATTCCGACAATCAGTCAGAATGACTGCATGCCTGTGCCAGTTGAGCTATTCACAGCCTTACTTAATAGTGACCAAATATCCGTGCAGTTTCTTAATTTCTTTAGCAATTTCTGGACAATATTAAAGGCATCTTTCATGTTGAACATGACAGTGGAACTGTCTGTACCAATCACAAAGGATGTAATATAGCTGCACTGTAAAGCAGTGGCTCTCAACCCTTCCAGACTATTGTACGCCTTTCTGCAGTCTGATCTGAATATAAATATTACTTATATTTTAATGTATAGCATATAGAACAGTGTAAACAAGTTGTAGTCTGTATGCAATTTTAGTTTGTACTGACTTCGCTAAAGCTTTTTATGTTGCCTGTTGTAAAACTAGGCAAATATCAAGATGAGTTGATGTACTCCTTGACCTCTGCATACCCCCAGGGGTATGTGTACCCCTAGCTGGGAACCACTGCTCTAAAGTATCTTCAGTTACCATATATTGTGCAGGTAGACCCTTGTATTCTTTCTCTTGCCTCAAACTCAGTCTGTACCCACAAGAAAAATAGTTCTTAACTTTTATTTCCCAGATAAGGAAAAAAAGCAGCTTGACATCCATTTACTAACTTTGGGAGTGCTTATTTGACAACCACATCATGGTCTAATAAATGTCTTGTCCTCCAGCCTTAAGTTTTAGTCACATTTGCAGAGGTACATTATCTAAAAGTGTCTTATTAGGAAGCTAAGCACCCAGCATCTTTATTCTCACTCTAATCAATTACGTCTCATACACAGAAACTTGGTCTGCTTTTGTGGCAGGTAGCCATTGCCAATATGGCTGTTGAATCTGGCTCTAGTTATGGCAGTTACCGCAGTTGACCTCTCTCAACCATGTTTTTTGTCAAAAGTAATGGGCTTCCTCAAGAAAAGTAAAATTTGACCAGCTCGCAAGCCTGTTTCAGCTTCCGAACATAACAGAGCCTTCTTTTTCCAGATATACACCTCTACCCCTATATAACGCTGTCCTCGGGAGCCAAAAAATCTTACCATGTTACAGGTGAAACTGTGTTATATCAAACTTGCTTTAATCCACCAGAGCGCGCAGTCCATTCCCCCCCAGCACCACTTTACCGCGTTATAACCGAATTCGTTCATCTTATATTGGATCGCATTATATGGGGGTAGAGGTGTATAGTAGATTGCCAAGCTTGTATAGGATACTAATTGTGTATAGCAAGGCTTCCCATCCACTTTCCTTATGTATCAGGTAGCTTGTGCCCAAAAGTAAATGCTGGCTGCCATCCACTCCCCTTCGCCTCCACCTGCTTTCCCCTGGCTTCCTATTGCCAGGATTAATTATGTAACTCTACATTTAAAGCACTTTGCTGCCCCAAAAATTCACAAGCTGAACTGGTACTGCAAAATAGCAAGTTGCCTCATAAAATCTTCTAGTTGTCTGAAATCATAAGCAGTTTGCATTTGAGTTTTAGACACAGCTACCACACATGGGGTCAGAAATATTATCTTGCTGAAAACATTTGTGACTTGTAGGATGACATACCCGTCATTGGGTGTCTGTTTACAACTCCATTGACTTCACTGGGAGCTCCCAGGGAATATGTCCAAATTTACCCCTAAATAAACTTCCATTCTAGGTAGTCCTAAGTCAGAAAATTTTAATGTTAAACTGCTACTGTAGAACTACAGTAACTCATGTTTTTAGCAAGGTGGGTAGTGCAAAGGCTGCAGTGTCACTTTGACTGTTCTAAAGTTGCACATAATATTCACTGTGAGAAGAAGGTGCTTCCTTTAAAATAAAAAATAAAGTCTGTGTATAGCAAATATCCTCATTCTCCTCCACAAACTTTTCTTGCAGAAACAGAAGGATCAGATGAGGAAGATAAAGAAAATGATAAAACTGAAGATGATAAAGAAAATGACCTGACCGTTGAAGATAAGGTGAGCTTTATTGACTTAAATTGATGATGTGTTCTTTCTCATTAAATGAGAACTAATGCTTACGGCTGAATGGCATTGGTTAAATCCAGGCACAGAAGTGTTCTATTCCTGACTTTGAGCCCTCGTCATATTCTGTTAATCCTGACACCTTTGGAGACATTTCACAGTGAATATATTACAATTGGCATATTTCTAGTAGTCTTGGGATCAAATTATTGTTTCTTGTGAGCTAATGCCCCCGAGACGATGGTATTACACTTGTCCTACTTTGCCTTCTTGGTCCTTGCCTGACTAATACCTTTGCGAAGTGGTAGTGGTGCCATTACACATTTTCTCTGGACCAATAACTACATTCTGGCAGCCAGTGCAGATACAGATTGTACCAGACTGCAGTAGTCTGACAGTGACCATGCTTCAGCATCACCATTTGCAATACGCCACTTGTAACACCCATCTGATTCTCCACTAATCTGTTAAAAGATTATATCCTCCTCTTTACTTCCACACCTCAACGATTTGGGGTAAGGTGGATTTGACAGGGTTGGGAAGGAAGGAAGTAGTTCTGTCAGCTCGTGGATGAGCCTCTTTTGGGCAGTTGCAGCCAGTCAGCACAGGGATATGCATAATCACTAGCGCATGGGGACTGTGTGGCTCTCCTGTGTGTCATTGCAGGGATTGCATCATTTTGAATTTTAACTATGGTGCTGTAGCAATTCAGCACACCTATGCCCTGACTTAAAGGACTTGCTTAACATGGGGTTTCTCAGCCCATGGGTTGAAACGCAAAAATTGGGTCACCAGAATGTGTCAGTGTCACAGAACTGGCTGGGCTCAGCTCTCCACACTAGATGTTGTGGTCTGGTGTGCTGGGTTCCAGCATCACTCGAGTTTGGCCCCTCTGTCACAGTGACAAAGTCGGACCAAACCTGAGCAAAGTTGTGACTGCCTAGAGTGGGGAGCGGAGCCCAATCAGTCCCACAGGACACAAGTTGAGAGGGAATTGTTGGTGTCATGTTCACCAGTAATATCGTCTGCCCATGGGTGTGTGTATGTGCGCACTTCTTTTTGGAGAGTTATTGGCTCACCACACCTCTACCCTCCGGTTCCTTCTCCAGACCCATTAACTCCTTCACTGAACCCTAGGCCCTCTGATCTCTGCCCCTCATGGGCCACGTGGGAGCTGTGCTTTTTGGCAGGGATGTCTTGGTTTTCTTTATCCATTGGTGGGGGGTTTTGCCAGTTCGCATCTGGAATTTTAGCCCTGAGCCCCCTGCCAGATGAACTCCTGTGGGGAGGTAGGGCCAGTATAGAGTCTGGGGGCATCTTAAGATGTGGTAGTGGTGTCTCTGGGTTGCGACAGGTTATCAGGGTTCACATATGGGTCCTGACCCTGACCCAAAAAGGTTCAGATTATGTGGTTTAACATACACCATATTTTAGCAGGCCACTGCACAACTGCTTTAATTAGAATTTCTTTACCCTGTTGTGTTGGTATTGCCATTTGCATCTAATGGATTACCTGGCTTTAACAACCTTACTGAGGTTTTGCTTTAGCTCCTTTATCTTCTAATTCCTCGTCCTCTTAATTAGTAGTATCTTAAAATTAAACGGAGTTCCAAGGTAATGTTGGCAGAGATTTTCAGTAGTAGTCAAATGACTGTAAATAAACTGGAGATGTAGTCTTAAACAGAAACTGAAATCAAGAACTCATCTTGAGTCTCCACTAACTTGAAAATAGACTACTGCATCAGCTTGGGACAGTCTCTAGCTGCAGTGACAAACAAAACAACTCACTGTGGCTTTAAACCTTAAATTGCTGATGAGCCACCTTTGCTACATTGTTGCACATTGCTTCACTGAGACAAGTCTCCATTTTTTAAATAAAATTAGAATATAATTCTAGTCTCTTCAGGAAAGTGAAGAGGATGAAGTTGGAAATCTGGAGCTGGCCTGGGATATGCTGGAGTTGGCAAAAGTAATCTATAAAAGGTAAAACTTGAGCTGAGTCTTCCTTTATTTTATTATTTTTTTAAATAAACTTACAGGAAACCACTGGGGAGTTGGCATAATAGAGGTACACTAGATAAAGAGGTGGAAGCCTCTGATCAGGGTTTTTATAGCAAACTAACTCAAGTTTTCTTGATTTAGACAGGAAACAAAAGAAGCTCAGCTCCACGCTGCTCAGGCTCACTTGAAACTAGGAGAAGTTAGCGTTGAATCCGGTAAACTGCCTATCTGAAATCTGATTGTACATAAAATGCTGCAGTATTAAAGTGGCTTAATTTCTTGCTAACTTTCACCCTATCTCACCCACCACATACTTATTTAAAATTGCTGGAGAGATCAGATAAACTTCAGACCACATGGGGGGGGAGATGCCCACAAGTTTGAATAATCTTGGGACAGATCTGGGAATAAGCCAATTACCTGCCAGCTAAATTCTTGAGCAAAGTGGGGGAAGACCATGTTGAGCCTCAACTTGCTTTAATTTCTGGAATAGAAATAGCAGTGGCTTAGAAATAGGCGTGTACACAATAGCTGCTCTTGAATGTGGCTCCAGCAACTCTAGGATATGGAGAACTTTTTCACCTTCAGTAGTAGGCCAGAAGCCAAACACACCAAACTGCTGTCAGAATGAGATAGAGAAAATACAAATTGAGAACATGTTGGGTTCTAGAAATGGGCGGACTCCGCAAAGCACTCAGGTTGGCTTTTTCATGGTGTTGAATGCTGTTGCTTAATCCTGAGACTTTTGCCTCCACTTGAAGTCTGCCTCTCCCCTTGAAACAATGTAGTTCTTTATCATCTTTGCCGTTTTCTGTTTGGCTAGAAAGTGGTTTCAGACTGAATTCATCTGGGAAGGTTCTGTGGGTTAGGACTGCAAAACTAGGGTTTGCAGTTTGTCTGCTTTTATCACACTGTCCCTGCTTCACCTGTATAGTTGTCTTCCCATGCTTGTGTAGGAAAGAGGAAATGCACTTTTAAAGTAACTGTCTAAATTGCTGCCAAAATGTGGGGGGAGAGTTGGGAAGGGAAGTGTAACACTATATGAAATTGACTAACTCAAGTTGAGTGTCCCTTTTATTGTTAGCATCCCTCAGTGAGGCAACTGCTTTCAGTTCATACAGAATCTAAGAGCAGTCTATGGAATAAACTAGATGGGGAGGCAGTCTGGTAACTTTGTTTGTTTGGCTTGATACTTATTGTATTTGTAAAGGTTTATGGCTTTTCTGTTGTAGAAAACTATGCACAAGCTATAGAAGAATTTCAGGCATGCCTTGCCTTACAGCAGAAGTACCTCGAGGCCCATGACCGCCTGCTAGCAGAGTCGCACTACCAGCTGGCACTGGCATATCACTACAACAGCCAGTTTGATGAAGCAATTCTGCAGTTCAGTAAATCAGTAGAAGTCATTGACAAAAGAATGGGTGAGTAGACTTGCGAAACTTAACTAGCGAATTGGTTAACTGTCATAGGAAAGCTGGATTGAGCTGAGGTTAGTAACATGGAAGCACACTACTCTCCACAGTTCTCTGAATGGTCTCTAATGAAGGCAGAGAAGGCAAGGGCACTTGAGCTATACGTTGTTGGTTTAATAAACTGCTGACAACTTAAACCTGTATTCCTTTAGTGATGCTGACTGAACGAATAAAGAAAGCAGAAGGAGGATCTACCGAAGATGAGAAGGAGATCGAAGAATTAAAGGGACTACTTCCTGAAATTAAGGAAAAGATAGAGGATTCAAAGGAGTCTCAAAAAAGTGCGAGAGTAGCTGAACTGGCTTTGAAAGCAACTCTGGTTAGCTTTTAGTTTAATTACTTTTCTAGTAAGTTGGCATTAACTAATGGTATAGCTGAAGGAGAGTAGAATCGCCCACAACAGCAGGGTTGGCTGTATTGGTCTAGAATTAGTGATTGTCTGCAAATGACTTACCTTCCCATGACCAGAAGCTGTTAAATCACTCAGAATGAAATATGGCTCACTTCCCTTTCCCTGGGGGGGTGGGGGGGGAAGCATTGGACTATCACATGTCACCACTCTGCTTTTCTCTCTTGATAAAGCTACCTCTTATTGGCCAATCAGCTGGCTCTCAACAAAGGGGCTTGAGGAGACAGTGACATCACATGTCGGCTATTTTGTTTAGCACTAAATAACCATAAGGGCAATGCTCTTTGGCAAGGGTTTCGGTTTTTGGCCAGATGTCAGTAAACTAGACCTGCAGAGATTCCTGGGTACAAAGATACAGCCTAGTTTGAGAGTCCTAAATTTGGTTTAAATCTGGTTCAGCATCTGGTGGTGGCATATATCCTGAATAGTTGCATCGTGTAGCCAGCCGTTCTGAAGGCACTTCTACATTGAAGACCTTTTTAAGGTACCTCTTAGGCAGAACTTAATTGTTCCCCTGCTTATCTAAGTGATAGGCAACCTGTTTGCTCATTCACGGTGACAAATTAATTTGTTGAGTTGGAATAAATGTCTACAAATTGGGTACTTGGTAGAAGAAACAAAATAACCAACACTGGAGATTAAGTACTTCATAATTTTACAGTCAGAATTGCATTTGTTAATGCAGATATAATAAAACGCCACATCCATAGAGAAACTAAACAAACCTATTAAACCATAACTTACTTCATGGTACAGTAGGAACCATGGATTTGTAGTGTAAAGTCCCAGCATGCTATGGGAGCTCAGAAATACAACTGGAAGCTAGTACTTTGTTAATCACTATAGTTTTCTTTCATTTTAGGTTGGAGGAGCTACCTCCAGTTTTACACAGAGTGAAGAAAGCTGTTCTGTTTCCACAGTGAGTGAATTAAATATGAGTTCTGACAGGCATTTAAATACTACTAAATTGGAAGGTTTTAATGTTTGATGTCACTCACATTACAACCTCTATCTTGTAATAGATTCCTGTAAGAAAACCAGCTGATGGAGCATCCCAGTGTGTTACAGACATCTCTCATCTTGTCAGAAAAAAGGTGTGTCCAGATATATAGCTATTTGGACAAACTACCACTGGCTTGCACTGTGTATCGTTTGATTTCTTGGCTAAACAAAGCCTTTAACTATCACTGTTACACACAGAACAAATTCTGAAAAAGTAAGAATACTGCATAAAACTCCTTTCCACTGGGAGCCAATCAGTCTTCCTGGAGAGTAGCTTTTGATGGTTCCTTGTATGCTTTACAGCACTCAGCCTGATCCACATTAGTTTAACTTCAAAGCTGAATTGTGTGGGTCCTGTAGGCACTCTTTAAATAAGTGCTCCACTACGCTGAGGCCCTGCATGAAGGAGCACGGCAGGCCAGGCCATAGATAATATAAAGGCAAACAAACAGGCTGAGTTGGGTTCCCTTATTTCCAAGTGGAAATGGAGCATTGGACTTAAATAATAAAGTAGCAAAGCCAGTCTAAATGTGTAGTAATCTTACTACTAGTAAAATCTGACGACTTGGAGTAATGAAATATGGGCAACCTTAAGGGAAACCAGTGTTTGGTCTTTGGGTGTTTTTTTTGGTTGTTTTTTGTTTTGTGTTTTTAACACTGAAGTGTGTTCTCATTAGTATTTTCCTAATCTAAATCAAATTTCACAGTACTTTTCATTTGCCTACTATATGTACTATTACGACACACCATGGCTGTCTGCATTTTGTCACAATAGCCTCTTTCAGTCCATCTCTGAGCAAGTTCGAAACATCTACCATCAGCTTTGAAGCTTAGATCAGATGTCATGGGTACTAAAAACAAATTTACTAAACAATTTTGTCTTCAGAGGAAACCAGAGGAGGAGACTCAACAGGGAGACAATGAAGCTAAGAAATCTAAACCAGAACCGGCTGTCAATGGTGGTGGTGATGCTGCCCCCAGTGGAAATGAGGGTGCAGAAAAAATGGAAGCAGAGGTGGGCAGTTGAGTCAGGAGTCTGTGCCATGTATATTTCCTTCTCTGTTCAGGCATATCTTTCATGCCTGGTAGATCTAATGCTTTATTGCCTGCTGGTTGTCTTCCTAAGACTCCTATAGAAGGAGCTGGGGATTTCCTCAATTCAGCAGAGTGCATGTTACACACAAGATGTCTGGCCCGTAGTCATTTGGAAAGTAAACTTGACCTGTAGCATTACCCACTTGGGAGACAGCAACTTGGAGTTCAGTGTATGAAATTACAGCTGAACTAAAACACAAGATTCTCCTTTCTCCTAAAGCACTGGTGTGCAATGAAATAGAAGTCTATGTTGTTCTTAAAATCAAAGGGCTCTGAAGCTGTGAACCTGTCTACATATATATTTGATTTGTGCTTGGTTTCTGTAACTACTGGTGAAGCATAGGTAACCAGTCAATGCAATTCTCCAAGCTACCAAAACTTTCCCAGCTGGTGCATGAATTAACTGATGTGGAACATATAATACTGGCTCTTAACAAAATTCATTCCTCTCTTTCAGACAGAGAAAAGGCCACAAGTGGAATCAGGGGCTGCAGTTGAAAGTACAGTATGATAGGTCTTCAGAGTGGACCACTCCTCTCCTCTCAAGGAGAATGGTTTTGTATATAGTGTATTTTTTCACTTTGGCAACTTTTGTATGACTTCAATAAAGATTGTAAGCAAATGTTTTTCAGTTTTTTCCTCAATGGGGCGAGACATAATCCTGGTACAGCAGTACAGATGAACAAATTCTCATCTATAGTGCTGTGAACAAAATGTCCCAAGGAGCTTGACCCAGCTACTTGGTGTCTGCAATGACGTAAATTGCATGTCATGGGTGTCTTGCTTGGCTGATATAGTGGTCCAGGAAGAAGATACAGTTGACTTTCTAGATGTGATCTAGAATTAACAGCCGAGCCTGAAATAAGGAGAAAACTGAGGCAATAATTCTGTTAACAAAGAGGAGTTACAGACAAAACATAACTTTTTTTAAAAGTGTAGGATGCCTCTAGAGTTGGGTTCTTTACTACCAAAGAGATAGGAAAAGCAAACATTCCAATTCTTATGTTAGAAAATGGTGAATGAGGCCTTTATTTGGATGGAAATGCAAATTAAAAATGCACAAAAACCCCATTCTAAAATGGTATTTTTATTATTTAAAGAAGCTTTAACTATGCATGATACTTAAGGTCTCCAATTTTTTTTATATTAACCCAATTTATTAAACTAAACAAAGGCAGCATTAGCTGTAATTACTGCATTGAGCTGATTCTGGTTATGTCCTCTAAGATCATTTTCTGTCTAGTTTTTATTCATAGACTAAAAAGAGAAAACAAGCTTCCAGGTTGCGTTTCATCCCCCCACAACTCACCGATATCTTAACTTTGAACTAACTAGTCACTGGAACTATTCTCTCTGCACTTGCTGAAGAGGCTACTGCTGTCAAACTGGTTATTGCACTTCAACAGACTCTGGTTTCAGGAGCTTCTACCAGTTCCGTGTTCTGACTTTCTTTTAAAACGGGGCAGCAAATGCATAGTATATTTTTAATCTAATTTTAAATCATTGGGTCCTGGTAAATATTAGTGGTGCACTTCATATCTTGTCCTCTTGATGAAAGGCAACCAACTTGTAAATTATTCATAGGAACTAAAAGTGGGGAAACCCCCAGTGCAGATTGTGAGTGGGTGTGAAAAGAAGGGAGGCTGTCTCCATTCTGCAAGAGAATGTGATGTTACTAACATCAATGTAGGTTTGAGTTTATCAGTTAATAAAACCATAGCGTGAGGAGGACCACAAATTATGTAACTACTTCTAGTGTACCCCCCTGCCAAGATGGATGGCTGAGAATTGCCACTGAAGGAGCTTCCCCAACTTCCCTAAGGCAGTTTGTTCCATTGTCTTGCCTCTTGTCCTGCCCTCCGTGGCAAGAGAATTATTCTCCATCTGTATGGCAGCCTTTCAAGTAGTTGAAGACATACATTATACCTTCCCCCATATTCCAAACTAAACCTCCCTAGGCAATTTGTTCCAGTGCAGAACCAGCCTGACAGGAAGCTTTTCCTAATGTCCAACCTAAATTTCCCTTCTTGCAATTAAGTCCATTTTTGTCCTCCCTCTTAACAATCTTTTATCTACTTAAACTGTTATGTCCCCTCAGTCTTCTTTTCCAGACTAAACCAACCCAATTTTTTCCAGTCTTCCCTCATAGGTCATGATTTCTAGACCTTTAATCAGTTTTGGTGCTGGGGACTCTCTCTAATTTGTCCCTGTCTTTTCTAAAATGTGGCACCCAGAACTAAACATAATACTGCAGTTGAAGCCTAGTCAGTACAGAATAGAGAAATTACTTCTCATGTCCAGCTAATAACATCCCAGAATTTTTTTATTTTTTTTTTCAGTGTTTGACTCATGTTTAGCTTGTGATCAACAACGATGCCCAGCTCCCTTTCCACAGTACACTCCTTCCCAGGCAGTCATTTCCTATTTTGTATGTGTGCAGCTGATTGTTCCTTCCCAAGTGGAGTACTCTGCATTTGCCCATGGTGAATTTCAGTCTGTGTACTTCAGACCATTTCTCCAGTTTGTCCAGATCATTTAATCCTGTCCTCCAAAGCACTTGTAACCCTTCCCATCTTGGTATCCTCCACAAACTCATAAGTGTATTCTCTACTGTTGTTTAAATAATTGAAAATATTGAACAGAACCAGACCCAGAACTGATCCCTGTGGAACCCCACTCATGCCCTTCCGGCATGACTGAACCACCGATTACCCTCCAGGAAGGGTTTTGCACCAATGTCATAGTAGCTCCATCTAGGTTGCTTACGAGAAGGTCTGGTGAGACAGTATCAAAAGCTTTACTAAAGTTAAGATCAGTGAGGAATTACTGTAAGGTGGTAGTTATGGTCCTGAAAATGCAACTTTAAGCAAAATGATGTTAAGTGAATCCAATTTCCCCACAAGAATTAATGTAAATGAGGGTTTAGGTTCTAGGGAATTTTTTTTCATCAGACAAAAGACTGCATGCGTGTGCGTGCATGCACAGACACACACTCTAAGTTTTAAACAATTTAATACTGATACACAGTGATAATTGTGAAGCTTGGTTGAGGTGGAGGAGTCAGGGTAGGATATTTCCCTTACTGCTGAAATGAACTAGCAGTTGGCTGAGCCCTCAAGGGTTAACTGACTCCGCAAGGCAACAGGAATGGAGGGAGATATGCACATTTCCCCTTTAAGTACACTGCCTTGTTAATGGGATCATCTTGCTGAGACCACAGCTACTACAAGCTCCCTTTGTCCTGAGCCCTGCTCTGTGGAAGATGGGGTAAGTGTGGTGCAGGGGGACACCCTGACATTAGCCCCTCTCTTCCTTCCCCCCAGCACAGCAAGCAGGAGTCTCAGGGAGCAGCACATGGGCAGTGGGGGGAGAGACACAGTTGAAGTGCAGGCAGCTGCTGCACAGGGAACTTACGGGGGGGCAGGGAGCTGATTGGGGGCTGCCAGTCCACCCTGGTTCCACGTCCCCACCAGCTAGCTGCAACAAGCTGCTCTTCCTGCAAGCAGTAGAAAAAGCATGCGGCTGCCAAACAATGTTAGAAGGGAGCATTACAGAACTTTAAACGAGCATGTTCCTTAATTGACGAGCAACGAAATACCGTTAACTGGGATGACTTTAAGTGAGGAATTACTGTATACCCCATTTACTGCTTTCCCCCACTCCATCCACAAAGCTTGTTACCCTGTCAAAGAAAGCTGTCAGAGTGGTTTGACAAATTTGTTCTTGACAAATCCACGCTGTTATTTATCACCTTATTCTAGATGTTTGCAAATTTGATTGCTTAATTATTTGCTTTACTATCTTTCCAGGTACAGAAGTTAAGCTGACTGGTCTGTAATTCCCCAGGTTGTCGTTATTATTGATTGGCACTATATTTGCCCTTTTCCACTTATCTGGAATCTCTCCTGTCTTCCATGACTTTTCAAAGATAATTGCTAATAGTTCAGATTGCTCCTCGAGTATTCCAGGATGCATTTAATCAGACCCTGGTGATTTGACAACATCTAACTTGTTTAAGTAATTTTTAACTGGTGCATTTCCTATTTTACTGGCATTCACTATGTTAGAGGTCCAATCGCCACCAACCTTGGTGAAAACCGAAACAAATAAGTCATTAAGCACCTCTGCCATTTCCACATAGTCTGTATTTGTGCATTTGGGTTTTCTCACCTAAGTGTAGCCCCTTACATTTGTCTTTGAGGAATGTCATTTTGTTGGCTATAGACTCATTCTACAAATTTATCAAGAGCCCTTTGAATTTTAGCTATATCCTCCAAAGAGTTTGTAACCCCCCAACTCTGTCATCTGCAGTTGAAATCAGTATGGTCTTTATTACCATGTTCAGATAATTAATAAAAATGTTACCACCACCAGACCCCCAACAGATTGACATGGAACACCACTTGCGACCACTTTCCAATCTGACATCATTCCACTAATACTCTTTGGTTAAACAACCACAAAGAATTATGTATCTATTTAATGTAGTTCTACCAAGCCTGCATTTCTCCAGCTTGCTTATGAAAATGTCAAGGGAGTGTGTCAAAAGCCTTGCTAATGTCCAGGTATTATGTCCACTGCCTTTCACCATCCACCAAACCAATTAGATTGTCAAAGAAGGTTAATACAGTTAACATAGCTTTCTTACCTCTTGCTGGGTTTCTGCCTTCTCCTGTAGCATCAGATCTGTAACTTTAGCACCATCTGGCTCCTTCTGGTAAAACTCTATGCCTTCCTTGGGGAGATAGGACTGATTGATACCCTGAGGATAAAAAATGGAAAGCTAACAGAGTGGGGAAACTTAAAAGATAGCTTCAATTGTGCAGTGTTTTTGAACATTTTTGATACCAGGGACCAGCCTGCTTTCTAAACTGTCAGGGAGATCGTATGCACCAGCACTGCTCCAGTGACCAGTTGTTTAGAAACACTGCTCGGGTACATGTAAAACAATGAAAATCAGATGCCTGCAAGTCACCAGGGCCTCCTAGAATACTCAAGGAGCTAATAGAGGAGGTATCTGAGCCTCTAGCTATTATCTTTGGAAAATCATGGGAGATGGGAGAGATTCCAGAAGACTGGAAAAGGGCAAATATAGCGCCCATCTCTAAAAAGGGAAATAAAAACAACCCAGGAAACTACAGACCAGTTAGTTTAACTTCTGTGCCAGGGAAGATAATGGAGCAAGTAATTAAGGAAATCACCTCCAAACACTTGGAAGGTGGTAAGGTGATAGGGAATAGCCAGCATGGATTTGTAAAGAACAAATCGTGTCAAACCAATCTGATAGCTTTCTTTGATAGGATAGCGAGCCTTGTGGATAAGGGAGAAGCGGTGGATGTGGTATACCTAGACTTTAGTAAGGCATTTGATACGGTCTTGCATGATATTCTTATCGATAAGCTAGG
Organism: Gopherus evgoodei; assembly: GCF_007399415.2. Lineage (NCBI taxonomy): Eukaryota > Metazoa > Chordata > Testudines > Testudinidae > Gopherus > Gopherus evgoodei. The sequence goes on along the minus strand of NC_044329.1, from coordinate 109,382,288 downwards.
CAAATACAATTTAGATGGGGCTACTATAAGGTGGGTGCATAACTGGCTGGATAACCGTACTCAGAGAATAGTTATTAATGGCTCCCAATCCTGCTGGAAAGGTATAAGAAGTGGTGTTCTGCAGGGGTCTGTTTTGGGACCGGTTCTGTTCAATATCTTCATCAACGACTTAGATGTTGGCGTATAAAGTACGCTTATTAAGTTTGCAAATGATACCAAACTGGGAGGGATTGCAACTGCTTTGGAGGACACGGTCATAATTCAAAATGGTCTAGAAAATTGGAGAAATGGTCTGAGGTAAACCGGATGAAGTTTAATAAAGACAAATGCAAAGTGCTCCACTTAGAAAGGAAAAATCAGTTTCACACATACAGAATGGGAAGAGACTGTCTAGGAAGGAGTATGGCAGAAAGGGATCTAGGGGTCATAGTGGACCACAAGCTTAATATGAGTCAACAGTGTGATACTGTTGCAAAAAAAGCAAACATGATTCTGGGATGCATTAACAGGTGTGTTGTGAGCAAGACACGAGAAGTCATTCTTCTGCTCTACTCTGCGCTGGTTAGGCCTCAACTGGAGTATTGTGTCCAGTTCTGGGCACCGCATTTCAAGACAGATGTGGAGAAATTGGAGAGGGTCCAGAGAAGAGCAACAAATATGATTAAAGGTCTAGAGAACATGACCTGTGAAAGAAGGCAGAAAGAATTGGGTTTGTTTAGTTTGGAAAAGCGAAGACTGAGAGGGGACATAGCAGCAGTTTTCAGGTATCTAAAAGGGTGTCATCAGGAGGAGGGAGAAAACTTGTTCACCTTAGCCTCTAATGATAGAACAAGAAGCAATGGGCTTAAACTGCAGCAAGAGAGATTTAGGCTGGACATTAGGGAAAAGTTCCTAACTGTCAGGGTGGTTAAACACTGGAATAAATTTCCTAGGGAGGTTGTGGAATCTCCATCTCTGGAGATATTTAAGAGCAGGTTAGATAAATGTCTATGCGGGATGGTCTAGACAGTATTTGGTCCTGCCCAGAAGGCAGGGGACTGGACTTGATTACCTCTCGAGGTCCCTTCCAGTCCTAGAGTCTATGAATCTATGAATGTCTTACTGGGGTAGTGATGAGGTGCCTCTAACCTTGTTAATCTAAGAGTCCCAAACATTCAGTGGTGCTGGATCTCAAAGATACTGTCTTGGAAACTAAGGTTCAGTGTTTACTTCTAGACCAGGTAACTAGAAAACTCTAGCTGGACAGATGTGTATGTATATAACCTCATTCAATTATTCAAATAGGAATACAGGAAGACATTCCCTCCCTTCACAACCCTTTGCAGGAAGTCTGACTTTTTTTCCTTGCCATTGTCAATAAACTGCCCTCCAGAACCCTGCTGATAGTGACTAGTCAAATTAAGTGCCAAGCATAATACAGCACGAAATTCTTCCAATTTATGCTTTAATTTCACCCTCCATTTAGTAATATATATATACACACACACACACTCCCAAAATCCCTCTACCTCTCTATTGCTGATAGAAGGGATAATCAGACCTCAAGTGATTTTTAAGATCATAGTGTGTGACAGTAAAACTTGGGTGTTCAGGCTCCCAGGTTATATGCACTTTAACCACCGTCCTCTTTCCCTCCTTTAGAGGTAATTACTACATGTCCTGTAATGTTCGAAGGGTAAGCAATCTTGTGGAAGTTCCCTTCGGTCTATTTTTTTCCCCTCTGCTATTGACACTCCCTGTAGATGTCCTGTTATACCTGGTACTTCCGGCTTTTGTAGCAAGTATCTTCCATTGCAGTCAGATATTCTAAAGTACTGGGGTCTATTCCTTCATGTGCATGCCACTGCCGTTAGTAGTGGTGAGCTGTGGCTGTCTGCTTGGAATCTGCATTGTGAATAACTTTGGTACTAGTGTGGGAACCCACCTGTACTCTTCAAGAAAATCCACGACTTATCCCATCCATCAATGTTCCCATGCTGGTGCTGACTCTTCTTTCAAGTACTGAGCAATTAGAGCAGTGCTACTGGGCAGTGATGTGTTGTTAGCAATTCTGTTTTTTAGCTAAGACCTAAAATGGGTTTCCTGACCACCACTGAGCATTAAATATTGCATGGCACATGCTCCCAAAGTGGTGGCACTGTGGTTTCCTGGACAGATTCCTACACAAATGGGGTCTGCCTCCATATGTTCATTGGTAGTATCAAGGGTGAGGAAACCCTATGGCCAAGTGCCAGTTTAGTTCAAAGGAGGACACCTGCACCCCTCTACTGACACCGACGCATCAAAATGCTCACCTGTTTGGGGGGCAGGCTAAGCTCTTCATCCCGCCTACCATCTGCTATACGGACAACCACAGATGCCCCTTTTACCAACTGAATCTGTGAGATGGAGAACACCTGTCAGCCTGGTGTTTGGGGATAACTGAACAGCACCCACACTTGGAGTCAGATTTAAAAAAACCCTTGGCTCCTAGCTGATCTCACTGTGACACTGACCAGAGGGATAACTTGGCCGGGTTATGGATTCTGTGCTCTCAAAAATCTCTTTGCACTCCTGATAGTTACCGGCACTGCACTATGTTGGTCTTGACAGACACAGTAGCCTAATACTTCAGGCTCTGCGCTAAAGTGAGCGCATGTGGGGAGATCCATTTTAATTTGCTAAAGGAGGTTACTACCCTTGTGCAAAGCAGGTACAAAATGGCACTCAATCAGCATTCTCTGGGCAGCCCAGGGACAGCATTGCACAGCTGTGAATGAGATGAAGTGGGAGGCAGTGCAGTGCTCCATCAAAGCTCTGGCACGTGAGTGACTCCAGGCTCAGCTGTATGGTATGCAGGATGTCTACGCTCAACTCACTGGTACCTCTTAAACTGCAACACCAGACTTTTCGTACGTAATATAGTCCACTTCGGAGACAGCATTTCTCTATAGACAGGAGGCATAGAAAGCATTCAAATTTGGGACAAACCTAGAAGCATTTGGTCCGAGACTGACATGTATCTGTGTTGTACTTGCGAACAGATTGGTGCATCAATAGACATCAGACCAGCCTAAAGTTCAGTGTTGGAGGAAAGATTAAAGGGAAACCCCTTCTAACCTACTGAAGAAATTTTTTGTTTTACACTTTGCCAAAGGTGCTAACCAGCATAATATATTACAATCCACCCAGCACCCTCTTACATTTCAAACAACTAAAACCAGCTGGGAGGCTAATGGGCCTTTGATTCCTCCAAGACCATGAGCAGTTTGAAAAGAAAATGCATGTTCTTCTTCGAGTGATTGCTCACATCCATTCCAGTTAGGTGTGCGCGCCGCGCGTGCACGCTCGTCGGAAACTTTTTACCCTAGCAATTCCAGTGGGCCGGCAGGTCGCCCCCTAGAGTGGCGCCGCCATGGCGCTCGATATATACCCCTGCCGGCCCACCCGCTCCTCAGTTCCTTCTTACCGCCGTGTCGGTCGTTGGAACTGTGGAGCGCGGCATTGCTGTCCTCCACGTCCCTAGCTCTTCTTGTTACTACCGTTGTTACTACCGTTGTTAGTTAGTGGTTAAGTATAGTTAGTTAATTAGTTTGTAGTGTAAATAATATTGTACATAGTTGTTAGCCGGTCTGGGCTGTAGCCCTTCCCGGCACCCGGCACCGGGCTCATGCCTGGTTCGCCGGGCTTTAAGCAATGTGCGGCCTGTAAGAAGCCTATGCCAACCAGCGACCCTTACGACGCGTGTCTAAAGTGCCTGGGGGAATCGCACAGGTCGGACAAGTGCCGCATTTGCAAGGCTTTTAAGCCCAGAACAAAGAAGGAGAGAGACCAGAGACTCAGGACTCTCCTAATGGAAGCGGCACTTGACCCGGCAGCTTCGCAGGCCGTGATCTCTACGCCGGCACCGGATCGCACCGGCACCGGAAAAACTCCCCGGCACCGAGCTTCCCCGGCACCGGGTGCAGAAACAAGACCATCGAAGTCTGCAACTCCAGCCAGGCAGACTCGAATGGAACGCCCGGCATCGACATCTGCCGCGGCGCTACTGGCACCGTCGACTCCGGGCCCGGTGGGTCCGTCGAGTCCGGTACCGCCGAGCTCCCCCATAAGATCTGGGGTTGAGCTGTTGGTCCCATCCACTCCAGAGACCTTCGCCTCGGCACGGGACCTCATTGCCCTGACTGAGTCAACTCAGCCGCCACCCCCGGTACCTCCGGTGCGGGTAGCTTCCAGGGGCAAGCCCATGATGACGGCGCCGTCTCGGGACTCACGCTCGCGATCGAGGTCCCGACGCCACGGTCGCTCGAGATCCCGCCGCCGCTCGCAGTCCCGGCACCGCTCCCCTCAGCGGTACCGGTCGTACTTGCGGCACCGATCGACCTCCAGATGGTCACGGTCTGGTTCCAGCCGCCGATACCAGCACCGTGACTCTAGGAGCCAGTCTCGCCGTCGTTCAGCGCACCGGTCAACCTCCCGGCACCGAGCTGGTGGCAGGTCCCGGTCCCGGTCGACCTCCCGGCACCGCGTCAGTGGCAGGTCCCGGTCCCGATCCCGGCACCAAAGCAGCAGCCGGTACCGGTCCAGATCCCGGCACCGAGACAGAACTCGGTCCCGATCCCGGCGCCGGTATGACTCCCGGTACCGATCCCCGGCACCGAGAACATCTTCGGTGCTGGACCGCGGAGACTCTTACCAGCCGCGGTCAGCTCCACCATGGCCTTCTAGACAGCCGTTGGTGTCATCACAAGCGGACAGCGTATATGCGCTGGGCACCGACAGACAAGCAGCTCTATTCCAGGACCCTCCGCAACAGGACCAGGGTCCGCAGCAGTGGGGGTTTTGGACACCCTGGGCGTACCATCAAGCCCAGGGCCCCCAACAGCTTCCTCCTAGGCCTGCAACGGCGGAGCACAGGGTGCCAGAGGCGTCGTTGTCTCGCACCCCTCCCTCCCCGGATGGAGAGGAAGGATGGAAGCAGCAAGACCCTGGTCTTGCTCCTGAGCCAGAGGCGAGGGCTGAGGCGGACCCCCCGCTGGACACTTTCTTGCCAGGGGTCTCCTCATCCTCCTCTCCTGACGAAGCGGTGGCTGGCACTTCCTCCAATAGCCCTCCTCCGCTAGATCTCAGGGCACACCAGGACCTCCTTAGGCGAGTAGCACAGAATCTGAGCCTGCAAGCCGAGGAGGTCTCTGAGATCGAGGACCCCATCGTCAGCATCCTCTCCTCCGATGCTCCCACCAGGGTCGCCCTACCCTTCATTACGACGATCCAGGCCAACGCCAATACATTCTGGCAGTCACCGGCCTCCATCCCCCCTACGGCGAGGGGCGTCGAAAGGAAGTACATGGCCCCCTCCAAGGGCTATGAGTACCTCCACGTTCACCCGACACCATGTTCCCTGGTGGTGCAGTCGGTGAACGAGAGGGAGCGCCACGGACAGGAAGCCCCAGCCCCCAAATCCAAGGAGGCCAGGCGTATAGACCTCCTCGGCCGCAAGGTCTATTCGGCTGGGGCCCTCCAGCTCAGGGTTTCGAATCAGCAAGCCCTTCTTAGCCGCTACGCTTTTAACTCATGGGTGGCAGCGGACAAGTTTAAAGAGCTGCTGCCACAAGAGGCTCGTCAAGAATTCGCGGCGATTCTTGACGAGGGCAAGAAGGTTGCACGAACCTCGTTACAGGCCTCTTTGGACGCTGCAGACTCGGCTGCCCGTACCCTCGTCTCGGGGGTAACGATGCGCCGCATCTCCTGGCTTCAGGTTTCTGGCCTTCCACCGGAGCTCCAATACACCATCCAGGACCTCCCGTTCGAAGGCCAGGGCCTGTTCTCAGAAAAGACAGACCCCAGACTCAAAAGTCTTAAAGACAATTGGGTCATTATGCGCTCCCTCGGGATGCACACGCCGGAGACGCAGCGCAGACCCTTCCAGCCGCAACAGCAGCAGCGGCGTAGGCCATACCCCCAGTTCCGCCAGCGGCAGGACCTTAATAGGCGCCGCGGCAGGAATGGAAGGCGAAGACAGTCGGGGAACCAAGGGGGGCAAAATCAAACCTCCTCCAAGCCCCCGCCCGGGCCCAAACCTTCGTTTTGAAGGTGCGCCCGAGGGCGCAGTACCAGTTTCCCCCACGGATCCTTTCCCCCCATTTTCCAACCGCCTTTCATTTTTCCTCCAGGCGTGGTCCCGGATAACATCCGATCGCTGGGTCTTACGCACGGTGCAGACGGGATACCGCCTGCAGTTTGTATCATTTCCTCCCTCCCGCCCCCCTTCCTTGTCCCTCTTCAGGGACCCCTCTCACAAGCAGTTCCTTTGGCAGGAGGTACAGACGCTCCTCGACAAAGGAGCTAAAGAGGCGGTTCCGGAAAACGAGAAAGGCAAGGGGTTTTATTCCCGCTACTTTCTGATCCCCAAGGCCAAGGGAGGCCTCAGGCCCATCCTCGACCTGTGAGAGCTCAACAAGTACCTAGCGAAGTTGAAGTTCCGCATGGTGTCCCTGGGGACCATTATTCCATCCCTGGATCCGGGAGACTGGTATGCCGCCCTCGACATGCAGGACGCCTATTTTCATATTGCCATATGGCCACACCACAGACGATTCCTTCAATTCGTGGTAGGCCGCCTTCACTACCAATTTGCAGTCCTCCCATTTGGCCTTTCTACAGCTCCGAGGGTATTCACAAAATGCATGGCCGTCGTTGTGGCACATCTTCGGCGCAGTCGTATCCACGTGTTCCCTTACCTAGACGATTGGTTAATTTGGGGCACGTCGGAGCTACAGGTTTGCAGCCACGTCCGCAGGATCACCGGCTTGTTTGCTACCTTGGGCCTCATGATCAACGTGGGCAAGTCCACCCTGCTCCCCTCGCAGAGGGTGGAGTTCATTGGGGCCACCCTGGACTCCACCGTGGCCAGGGCCCTTCTACTGTTGCCAAGGTTCCAGGCGTTGTCGGCGATCGTTCCGCGCTTGCGGGCAGCCCCCTTGACATCGATACGGACATGTCTAACCCTGTTAGGCCACATGGCTGCATGCCCATTTGTGACCGGTTACGCTCGGCTCCGCATGAGGCCCCTCCAGTCGTGGCTCATCGCACACTACCGGCCGGCAAGGCAACCACTAGACATGCTGATCACTATCCCCCAGGGGGTGTTGGATTCTCTCAGCTGGTGGCTAGACCAGTCCGTAGTGTGTGCGGGGCTCCCATTCCACCCGCCCCAGCCCTCGGTGTCCCTTACGACGGATGCCTCAGATCTCGGCTGGGGGGCCCACCTGGGAACCCTGAGAACACAGGGCCTGTGGTCCCCACAGGAGGTGAAGCTGCACATCAACATGCGGGAGTTGAGAGCGGTCCGCCTTGCTTGTCAAACGTTATGTCACCAGCTTCAGGGTCGTTGTGTCGCAGTATTTACTGACAACACGACGACCATGTACTATATCAACAAGCAGGGCGGCACCAGATCCTCTCCCCTATGTCACGAGGCGATGCGACTCTGGGACTTTTGTGTAGCCCACTCCATTCACCTCACGGCTTCCTGCCTCCCCGGAGTGCGGAACACGCTGGCGGACCGCCTGAGCAGATCCTTCCTGTCCCACGAGTGGTCCCTTCGCCCGGACGTCGCCCTCTTGATCTTCCAGAGGTGGGGTTGTCCCCGTGTGGACCTCTTCGCGTCCAGGGGGAACAGGAAATGCCAGGCGTTCTGCTCTTTTCAGGGCCGGGAACCCGGGTCTATAGCGGACGCCTTCCTTATTCCGTGGATGACCCACTTGTTCTACGCGTTCCCCCCGTTCCTGCTGGTCCACAGGGTCCTTCTGAAGGTGCGCAGGGACAGGGCCCGTGTGATCATGGTAGCCCCGGCGTGGCCCAGACAGCATTGGTACCCCATGTTGCTGGACCTGGCCATAGCCGACCCAGTTCCCCTGCCCCTTCACCCGGACCTGATCACCCAGGAACACGGAACTCTCTGTCACCCGGACCTCCAGTCGCTGCACCTAGCAGCATGGCTCCTGCGTGGCTGACCAGTTCTGAGTTACGCTGCTCCACCCCGGTACGGGAGGTACTCTTGGGCAGCAGGAAGCCTTCCACTAGAGCGACATACTCGGCCAAGTGGAAGCGTTTCTCCTGTTGGTGCGTGGAGAAAGGTCTCCGCCCGATGGAAGTTTCGGTGGCCAATATTTTGGACTATATTTGGTCCCTCAAACAACAGGGCCTGGCGATATCGTCCCTGCGGGTCTACCTGGCGGCTATCTCCACCTTTCACCCAGGTGGGGATGGCCGCTCCGTTTTTTCTCACCCGACGGTTACTAGATTCCTGAAGGGGCTGGAACGTCTATACCCTAACGTCCGACTCCCTGCCCCGACCTGGGATCTTAACCTGGTGTTGTCTCGGCTCATGGGGCCCCCCTTCGAGCCGTTAGCTACTTGCTCCCTACTCTATCTTTCTTGGAAGACTGCCTTTCTAGTAGCTATCACCTCAGCTAGACGGGTGTCGGAACTCCGGGCTCTCACGGTAGACCCCCCGTATACAGTCTTCCATAAAGATAAGGTGCAGCTGAGGCCACACCCTGCCTTTCTCCCTAAGGTGGTCTCAGCCTTCCACGTCAACCAAGAGATATTCCTCCCGGTTTTTTTCCCGAAACCTCACTCTTCAGGCAGGGAGCAACAGCTCCACTCGCTTGACGTCCGTAGGGCTCTCGCGTTCTATGTGGAGAGGACCAAACCGTTCCGCAAATCCCCCCAGCTATTCGTGGCAGTAGCGGACCGCATGAAGGGGCTTCCCATTTCTGCGCAGAGGTTATTCTCATGGGTAACTTCCTGTATCAGGACCTGCTATGAGCTGGCCCATGTTCCTACGGGCCGTGTGACTGCGCATTGAACCAGGGCGCAGGCGTTGTCGCTGGCTTTCCTTGCCCATGTGCCCATCCAGGAAATCTGTCGGGCAGCGACCTGGTCGTCGGTCCACACCTTTGCTTCCCACTACGCCCTGGTCCAGCAGTCCAGAGAGGACACGGCCTTCGGATCTGCAGTGCTCCGTGCCGCGACTTCTCACTCCGACCCCACCGCCTAGGTATGGCTTGGGAGTCACCTAACTGGAATGGATGTGAGCAATCACTCGAAGAAGAAAAGACGGTTACTCACCTTTGTAACTGTTGTTCTTCGAGATGTGTTGCTCACATCCATTCCACACCCGCCCTCCTTCCCCACTGTCGGAGTAACCGGCAAGAAGGAACTGAGGAGCGGGCGGGCCGGCAGGGATATATATTGGGCGCCATGGCGGCGCCACTCTAGGGGGCGACCTGCCGGCCCACTGGAGTTGCTAGGGTAAAAAGTTTCCGACGAGCGTGCACGCGCGGCGCGCACACCTACCTGGAATGGATGTGAGCAACACATCTCGAAGAACAACAGTTACAAAGGTGAGTAACCGTCTTTTTCAGGGTGAGAGCTCTGCAGCATGGGGGAGGTAACATTTAGTCTTGATGATTTCACTTTAGAGGGCTTGTGGAAAGACTCGGTAAAAGGGGTTAAAAGCGACCCAGGAGAGGGCTGTGGCAGGGGAAAGGCTGGGCTGATTGGGGAAGCAGTCAAAGCTGTGGCCAGCTCAATCAGGGCCCAGCTGGGATGATGAAAATAAGAGGACAGTGGGCCAGGAGCTAAGACTCTCTCGCTAGCTTTCAGAAAGAGAAGGACCCAGCTGCCTGGGAAGCTCAGGAGGGTACCTAGGGTGGAGCAGGGCTGGGGAAGGGCAGAGGGAGCTCCAGCCTCGCAAAGCCCCAGGGTGAGTTAAGGGCCCACAAGAAGGTATTGGAGTTGCAGGGGGCAGCCCAGAGATAGGCAGAGGCAGCTGGTCCAACCCCCCTTGCCGATGATGCAGTCTGCCCCAGTGAGTGGGGTCTAGATGATGACTGGCAGTAGCCACTGAGGCAAGGGGAGGATAGAGGGTTGGGGGCTCCCCTGGGTGGAGAGACCCAGACTGTGGGTTGCTGCTAGGGGGCAGAACCCTGATGTAAAGGGCACTAGGGTCCGGGAGGGACACAGGAGCCAGCAGCAGGTGAGACACCGGCCTGCAAGGGGCACTCCAGAGGCTGGAAGAGCTAATTCCCAGAACAACCAGCAGGAGGTGCTGCGCTGGTGAGTCGTCGCCCTGCCGCAGGGCTAGAGATGAGTTTTCTACTTGTCTGCACTACAAAATTCAGCCTTGAACTGAGCCCAGACGGGTCTGTTCTGCCTGTCCTCTGGGGAACAGCCGTATTGTGCAGCTGGCACATACAAGACAGTGCTGAGGCCTGAAGCAGAAAAGAAACTCCATTGGCTCTGCAGGGCTAACAAGATTTTTACTCCTTTAAGGCCCTAGTTCTGACCCAATTGGCATCAAGGGGAATTTGACCATGCAGTGGGGTGGGTCAGGAGTCATTTTTACAGGTCATTTTTCATCCCAGCCTTAACATGTAGACTTGTCTCACTATTCCACAGTGGTTAAAAACCACAGTGCACTGGCATGGCATGATTACTCACCACTTTCCTGTCCACCAGCCCCTGCGTAACGCTGGCACACGTGGCGTGGCATGATTACTCACCACTTTCCTGTCCATCAGCTCCTGCGTAACACTGGCACACGTGGCGTGGCATGATTACTCACCACTTTCCTGTCCACCAGCCCCTGCGTAACGCTGGCACACGTGGCGTGGCATGATTACTCACCACTTTCCTGTCCACCAGCCCCTGCGTAACGCTGGCACACGTGGCGTGGCATGATTACTCACCACTTTCCTGTCAACCAGCCCCTGCGTAACACTGGCACACGTCCCTTGGGAGATGGAGATCACAATGTTCTGTAGAAACACGAGCAATTCTCACCCTTAGCTGAAGAACTAGTCTGCACACACAACAGCAACTGCAATGTGTCGCCTCCCTCCCCACCCCCATCATTCTCCCCAGTGGCAGCACAAGATGAGTCCAATGGAGAGGAGCAGCTGCAGAAGCAGCCAAAGATGGGACCTTTTGCCAGTCAGAGAACTCCTGAGACTGGACTTTCTCTGCCCTGTGCTGATCGGCTGTTTCTCCATCCCTCAGAAGCATTTCACCTCAGTGTCACGCCCACACGTGACCCAGCTGCCCTGTCCCCTTCACTTAATGTCTCTCTCCCATCACGTCTCTTTCCATTTAGCTGATCTCCTCCAAATTAACCCCCGGCCACTCACTCCAAAACCCTGTGCACTAACATGCCCTTTGCTGCCCTCACACTGTTCGTTCTGCATGTGTGTTACCCTAGTAGCCAACACAGGGAGGGGGAAGGGGAGTATGTTGACAACGGGATAAAAATCCACAGCGGGCCCCGGTCAGCTGGCCTGGAAAACTGCTGTGTAGACGTTTGGGCTCAGGCTGGTGCTCGAGCTTTGGGGCCCTGTGAGGCAGGGACCCTGCCAGCTGTGGGGTTTTGACCCTGTGTAAATGTATCCTTAAAGCGTAAGCTTTTTGGGACAGTGACTGCTGCTTTGTACAATGCCCAACTGTCCCGCTCTTGGCTGGTCCTGGGTCACTACCGTAGCAAAGATGACATCATAATCCTTACAGACTAGGGCACCTGAGACCAGGATGCTGAGTACTAAGAGACCTGACTAGCAAGGGAAGGGGAAATGAACCCTTCTCTCTGTGCAGCACTTTTCATCCCAAAGGTGCTACAGAAAAGCATGAAGGCACCTGGGAGAGCTGCATTTGACCACCCGATGAGAACTGGTCTGTACCTGGCTCGGAGCTCCCTGGTACAGAGGCAGCTGATAAACATCAGTGTTGCAGTAGCCATTAGAGAACACTTGGAGAACAGCCCACGCTTCCCTCCCCAGTACGTAGTGCAGCCTTTCGCACTCCTTCCTCATGATTCCTTTTGGCACAGGCCTGCTGGCTGCCTCTTTGCCCAGGGTGTCTGGCTCAGGGTTCACTAGGACTTCGTACAGGTGGATAATCACCGTTAGATACTCATTGTAAATCCTCTGAGGAAAGGACTGGAAGGAAAGAAAACATTCACTGTGGAAAACAAGAAACCAATCATGAAACTCGAGACCATTTCATGGGCAGAGGCGGAAGCTCTGTTCCTAAAAACATAACACTACAATGTATAATCTAATGGAGCAGTGGTTTGACAGCTGGCAGCCTGGGTTCTGACTCACTATGTAACTGCTGAGCTTCCATTTGTCCTAGCTGCAAAAATCAGGACCCTCTGACCCTGCTTTGGAGTTCACCCCATGCCTCTTGGTCTGACGGGGCCCGAGTCTATTGCCCTTCAAAGCCTGGATCTCCAGGTTCTCTCTGCGAGCAAGGCAGGGTTTTAACGTTGACGCTGGCTCGAGCTATGTTGTAACGTATATTTAAGACGTTGAGTTGTAGGTGTGCTTAGAGCCTCATCAGGTGCATTGTATCAGGACAACCAACTCTCTTAACCCGCTCTACTTTCTTCCTTTATGTTCCTATGTAAAGAGAAGCACCTGCAGAAAGCATTACCTTGAATCCATCCAGCCACACAGGCCATCGCTGGTAGCTGTCAAGGTCAAGCTCCTCCACAAAGACAGGACGATCGTATTTTAGCCAGGATCTCCCAAAATAAAAGGCCCCAGGGGGATTGAAGCAGAAATGAGCCACTGTCAGACCAGACCAGGGTAGATTCTTGGCACCATCCACTGCAAACTGGAACAACCAAGAGCAAAGAGATCAATAGCCAGGGACATTTGTAATCCAGAGACCGTAGATGGACGGACTAATACCAGCTGCACACCACGAATGGGTGGTCAGAACTGCCCCACAAAACCAGGAGTCTGACTGGGGGAAGGGAAAAGGAAACACCTCTCAAATTGTACTGTCAATTCCAAAACAGTTGGCTGGTTCTGCTAGAGTGACCAGAAGTGGACTAGTTAACGACTGACATTTTTTAAGTCATTGGCAGAGTTTAGCATTGACGTGAGGGCAGTGTGCCTCTGATTCCTGCTTCCAGACTCCGTGTCTCTGCGTCTCAGCCAGATAACCCCGGCCTGTTTTCCTTTGCAACCACAAAGGGTGGAAACTTTTTCTTTTCTTTGATTTTTGGGTGGTGGTGGTGAGAATAAAATCTTAAATTCTCTAGAAAGCGGCAGGGCCCCAAAGCAGGATGCGTGCAGTGTGTGTCTGTGGATCACCTGGGACCAGCTCCATCCAAGCCCCATGTGGAACCTACACAAACACAGCAAGTGTGTGGGACGAAACCCTCTGCGCTGACAGTGGTCTTGGACACTCTCCCCTGGTGCCAGGAGAACATCAGATTATTGAAGCAAGCCAATGGTACGGTCATTCCATTACCTATGTGGGGCCCAGCAGCTGTTCTCTGACTGAGAAACGCACTCCATGAATCACCTGCAAGATAGGTCTGAGCTCAGCCCAACCTCTCTCTTTGTAAGCCCAATTCCAGTGTCCACCAGGACACAATACAATCATTTAGGACTATGATTTGCAATTGGACCTGCAGGGGATTCAGGCAGGCAGCATGCAATTACCGGAGTTAGAATTTTGGGATTTACCCCTCTCATCTTGCAAAATTGCCATGGGCTCTTTAACTCTCCCAAGCAATCAGCACGCTGGTTTTAGATCTTATCCAAAAGACAGGGCTGATCACTTCTGGCAGCTCTCACAAGCTAAGCAGAACCAGGTCAGTACTGGGATGGGAGAGCGTGAGCTCGTAAGCAGCAGCACTAAATCAATGCACTCCCATGGGGCAATGTCTACGGATGGACTGGTAGTTCCGCTGCAGGATAAAGAAAATACATGGCCAGTTCCTCAGTTTGTCTGAGGCTCAAATCCTTCCACTCAGGCAGTAACTGGGGAGCGCAGAGGGATGGCATCCAACTGTGAAACGTTTAGTGCTGCCTCAGGTGCTATATTTTTAAGTCACAGCCACAGTAGAACCTCAGAGTTAGGAACACCAGAGCTACAAACTGACCGATCAACCACACCCCTCATTTGGAACTGGAAGTGCACAATCAGGCAGCAGCACAGACCAACCCCCACCCCCCCCAAAAAGTTAAAAGTAAACTACTGAAAAATACAGGGAAAGTTTAAAAAAAAGATTTGACCAGCTAAGGAAACTCTTTCTGGGCTTGTTTCATTTAAATGAAGATGGTTAAAAGCAGCATTTTCCTTCTGGATGGTAAAGTTTCAAAGCTGTATTAAGTCGATGTTCAGCTGTAAACTTCCAAAACAACCAGAACGTTTTGTTCAGCGTTATGAACAACCTCCATCCCCAAAGTGTCTGTAACTCTGAGGTTCTACTGTACATACTATTGCTCCAAATCTGTGGCCAGCTGGACTTCACGGCAACAGTAGAGGTAGAACTCAGACCCTCTTGCTCAAGGACACTGGCCTTTATGATAAAGGAAGGTCTCTGCTATCCATGAGCAGCATAGGGCCAGTGATACACAGCCAAGTATTTCTTATTTCACCCAGAAGAGGACAAGCCCACACACAGGCATTAGCCAGTACATTTCACTATACCCATTTGCTGTTCACCTTAATGCCATATGTAGGGAGGTATCGAGAGACATAGGTAAGGTTGAAAGGCTGAGGGCTGCTGTCTGTCGTCCTGGTCAATTTCTCTTTGATCCAAGCAGAGATCTCCTCATCTGTATTCAACTCCAGGCCTTTGTTTCCTGCAAGCTGAGGGGCAATCTCCCGAACCAGCACTGCAGACCTGAGCACGGGGGGGAAATGAACAGAAAGCCACGACGTTGAACAGAGGCATAAAGTCAGGAAAGGCTGCAGAGAGAAGTGCTCCATCCATCTCAAAGCAACACCCCGCATCTCTCACTCAGGCCCAGAGAGAAGCACCGGGAGACAGATGCTACCTGGCTGGAACCATCCATGGGGGGTGACCAAAGATTACATACAGTCTGCTTAGACTGGAACTGCAGAGGGCACTGTAGGTCAGGACGGAGGCACCGGCTGAGCTGTAGCGGGCTGGCTGCAGGTCCAGAACAGACCAGGAGAGCTGGTGGGAGCGTGTCTCAGGACTGAAATAATGGAGGGGAGGCTGCGGGTCAGGCCTGAGATGTCTTGGTGGAGCTGAGTGGGGGAGCCCAGGATAGCAGGGGCTGCAGATCAGGATTGAGGGGCACTAGCAGAGCAGCGGGTGGGGCACCTTCTTGCATTCGAGCTGGTGGCACACAGTCCTAGCAATGCTATGCCAGTGCCCCTGCTGTCCCTGTCCTTTCAGGGGCAGCAAATTCAGCCACACAATTAAGCCCAAAGAAGAAAAGCTCATTATTCTCAGGCCCCTGGCACCAGCTCACCTGTTTCCCATGGCGCTGTAGAGGCACCTCTCTCCGGCAGTGGGCACGACTGAGTCTGAATAATAGACCCCATCTGAATAGTCAGGCCTGGGCTGGAAGAGGCCGAGTCTGACCCAGTCCGCCTGGGGAACCAGGCTTCTCTGCAGGGTTTGATGGCTGGAGTCCATGGGGGCTTTGAGCAGCCTGACTAGCAGGCTGGCACATGGGATGTACCTGTGGGGAGAGGAGCAGCACAGGGGTAGAGCCTGCACAGTTCACAGCAAAGCGCGGGACGTTACAGAGACAAGACACACACAAGAGGGGAGTGAGCCGGCTGGGAGCCGGGTGCAAGGCGTTACCGTCCTGCGGAGGTGAGGGCACCGACAGAGAACGGCTGGTCTGTGGCAGGGCCACTGTGGTACAGGCGAAGCTGGTGGGCACCCTCGTTCAGAGAGACCTAATCAAAGCAAAAGCTACAGGTCACTCGATCCACTCTCCACTGCTAGCCACAGCTTCCCCCTCCGGAGGGGCAGGAATTGCTCTGTGAACCCATGGCTGCCCCCAACACTTTCCTGGACAGACCCTGCAGGGCATGGACGAGCTGCCTCCTAAGCACATTCCAAGCCTACAGCTGATCTCCAGCCTTGGCCTGGGAAGCCCCTGAGGTCATTGGATTCCTGGTTTCAGCAACAATCCATCTTGCCCGGATCCCCACGCCTCGCCTCACCCCACCCCACCCCAGAGCACGGGGGGGGGGAGGTCGCCAGGATCCCCCCCACACGCCTTGCCCTTCCCCAGAGCACAGGGGAGCTCGCCAGGATCCCCGTGCCTCGCCCCACCCCAGAGTACAGGGGAGCTCGCCAGGATCCCCACGCCTCACCCCACCCCACAGCACAGGGGAGCTTGCCCGGATCCCTGTTCCTCGCCCCACCCCAGAGCACGGGGGATCTCGCCCGGATCCACCCCTGTCTCGCCCCACCCCAGAGCACAGGGGAGCTCCCTCCATCTCACCCTGCCCCAGTGCACGGAGGAGCTCCCTCCGCCTTGCCCTGCCCCAGAGCACGGGGGAACTTGCCCGGATCCCCCCCGCTGCAGAGCACAGGGGAGATCACCCGGATTCCCCCGCCACAGAGTATGGGGTACTTTCCCAGACCCCCCCACCTGCTCTGCCCCAGAGCACAAGATGGGCTCACCAGATCCCACTGCCCTGTCCCCAAAGCATGGGGGGGGGGGGCTCACCTGGATCCCCTGGGAATCTGAAGCAGGGGCTCTGTGCGTCCCAGATTCCACAAAGAGATTGAGAGCTGCCCAGCCAATTAGGACGAGCTTGGAACTGAACCGATCCAGGGAGTAGAGCTGTAAGAATCAAAGGCAGCTCGGTGTCAAGTCATAGCCCCCCAGGGGAGACCCTGCACCTGCACTAAAGTGCAAGGTGCTGGCCCAGCTGTGTCTAACACCTCACAAACTCTTGCCACTCGCAGGGGAAGAGCAGCTCCCCGCTCCCACCCCACACAGCAGTGGCTTGTCATTTCCCCGGCTGGCAGGATCTCTGCATCTGTCAGGCCGCAGCACAGACCTTTAGCAAGAGCGTAGCGGAGGGCGGCACTGCTGGATTCCGGATCTCCACGCTATAGCTGTACAGTGGCTCGAAGATATTGCTGCTCAAATCAATGCCGGTGGAAATGTCTGGCCCAATTCTGGAAGGAAAAGGCCAGGGAGAGAACATAAACCAAAGATCAATATCTCCCGGGAGAGAAGTTTGGGGCCGTTCCACTGTTCTCCGAGCTCAGACCGGGGGGGTCTCGACATGCTGCACTAGGATCACTTCAACCCTTATGTATTCGGGACTGAGATCCATCTTGCACCGGTTAGACAAGTCACCCTGCACCTGCCCAGCGGAGTGGGAGCAGCGTGTCTGTGTGCAGGGGTAGCATGCACCATGGGGTCCCCAGAAGTCTCCACCTCATGACCCAGCATTTGCAAGGTCAGTAGTTCACAGTGACGAAGGTACGAGAGGCAGAGGTAAATGTGGATCTGCATGTGCACTAAGGTACACACATTTTCATGACCATTCCTGGCCCGCCTGCACCTCCCCAGGCCCTGGTTCTGATCCAGAGCCCAGGGCTTGTCATTACCCCGCTGGACCCGACAGCTCTGGATGACATTTTGAGAGAGAAGAGATGACGGCCCGTGAATTGCTCCTCCTTACTGGTGGTAGCTGCTGTCAAAGATTCGGCCCGTGACCTTAGTGACGGTGACGGCATCGGGCAGGAACCGGGCCCCGTCGATGTGCAGGTCGAAGCCGTCTGCGGCGCTGAAGGGCTCCGAGGCGGGTGTCTCCCTGGTGTGATGGATGAACACCGCCTGCAAAGACAGCACCGGATCTTATTGCGGACCCCCCCTCAGCCACCAGCTGGGGCGTGGGGGTGGGTCCCGTTCTTCGGGCAGGGAATGAGATGGGGCTGTCTCTGCCGATTACAAGACCCTGCCTCTTGGCAGGGGGTTAGACGAGACGGCCCTTCTGGGTCTGTGGTTCTGTGAGGACAGGTGGGGATGCTGAACCTAACAAGCCCCACATCTCCTGTGCGTGGGCACTACACACAGTGAGACACGGGGCAGCACCATGGGGCATTGTAGTGAAGGCTGCGCTGGCCCACGCGGGAGATGGGGATGCACAGCCCACTTCACTCCTCCCCTGGCTGAACTGAGGAGACCCCCAGAGTCAGGACAGAGGGACGCCCCACCCAGGGCTGAGGATGCCGGCTCCAATGCAGATCCAAGCAGGGCAGCATGTTTCCCACGCCAGCCCGGTTCAGAAGTGAATGCTCCATTTCCAGTGCGTCTGCCTACTCCCACTACGTGCCGGGGGGCGGGGGGGTTGCTGGATCGGGGCTGAAAGCACCTCTCACTCAGAGACAAGCCCTTGGGAAAAGGGAAAGCCCAAGTCCGGAGGCGTATCAGAAGCCAGTGGGCTGAAGGCTGCTGGTTGGCTGCCATGTGCTGAGCCTCCAGTGGTCTCTCCCCCGCTCAGTGGACTAGGGGGGCAGCAGTGACACACGCAGAACGTGGGAGTCTCAGACCAGGTCAGGAGAGAGACATCTAATGCCAGCAATCATGCCAAGGGCAAGACTCTGCCTGTCTCCCTGGCCTGGCTCTGCCTTGAACCCCTCTGTGGGCAGGAGACTCAGCCCTCCTGCTTTGCTTGGAGACCCCAGGGCCTGGGCACTGGAGCACTCACCCAGGGCCAGTCCTGCGGCTGGCTGAGAGGGACTGGTGACTTGGGGGGGAAAGGCTGCTCCGGCTTCTTGTCGCTGAACAGGTGCAGCCTCACGCTGGCACTGCCGTATGGCTCGAAGCTCTTGTGCTGCCGCTCCTCGGGCTGAGACGGGCACCATGCCGCACCCACGGAGACAAGGCGGGGGGGACATCAGTCAGGGTGTGATGCTGGCTGTGCCCTGAGAGGTGGGGTCTGTGCTGGTGCTGAGCAAGGGGATCAGGATGTCCCTTCATCACAGGCCTGACTGGGACGTGAACAGGAGCTCTCCAGCCACTCTTCTGCTAGCTCCTTCCACAAACACGCCAAGCCAGATCCTGAGCCCCTGCTGTGGGACTATCCCTGGGCAAAACACCCCTCCTCTCGCCATCAGAGCCTGGCACAAACCTTCCTATGTTTGCACAGGCTCAGGCCCAGCCAGTCAGACCATGAGCTTTCCCATATCCGGGTTATATGGTAACAGGCCCCCAATGAATGGGGGATAATGGAATCTTATGAGGGTCAACCAGGGTGGGAGACAGAAATCCAGGACATCATAAAGAAATAAACTTCCAGGCCGTATTTCCAACACTGTTCCTGTTCTCTCAGCTCCCTGCTTAACTAACCCTCCAAAATGCCAAAAGGGGATGCTGTAACTCAAGGCATTGCAACATCTCTGTGCTGATGCCCTCAGAAGAGCTGGGAGCAGCATTGCCAAGTCTGCTGTGCCGAGGCCTGCAGCCAAAAAAGACATTCCTACGTTTGTTTCCATGCCATAGTGTTTGCTCCCCAACAGCAATCAGGGAACAACCTAGAAACTTTGTTCTCCTGGCAAATTTCAACCCTGAACGGGATGGAATGGAAAACTGGAGAAATGCGTTAATTAACGGCGCTTAGAACAACATAATGAGAAAAAAAAATCATGGAATCAAGGAGGGAACATTTTTGTGCCAGGCGAAAGCCTCCGTGCACCTGCTGCGCTTTCCCACAGGAGGAACCAGCATGGTGGTGCAGAACGTGCATTGGCCACGGAGGTCCCATAAGCATCACTTTATATATCCCCTGTTGACTGCCACTGTTCACAGAGGCCCTGCTCATGCAGTCCTTACTCAAGCAAGTCACTGGGAGTTTTGCCAGAATTAGGACAGCAGGCTCGGGCCCTCAGCCGCCTGCCTTTTTTGTCCCATTATTACCCTCCAGTGGGGTTAATCCCAGGGACATCACATCGGCTTCTGTTGGCCTAGCGATGGGGACAGACTTACCAGGACTGAAAGCGTACGGGCAGGAGGCACAGGGCCATGATATAGGGTCAGATCATGGGGCCCCGTGTTCCAGGTCACTGCTCCTAGGCCCCCTTTTCTCACCACATCTGTAAGGACAAGATGTAAAGAAACTAACGTCACCGTTTCTCGCTGGGAACGGAGCCCCCAAGCCTCAGGCTGGCTGGGACACCATATGCACCAACGGCTTACCGGATCCGGCAGGCTTGGTCAGTCTGAGGACGGCCCAGGCAGCCAACCACGCGTCAGTTCCCAGCAGCAGCTGCTGCCCGCTTGACCCCTGGTCCCACGGGGTGGTGGCCACCCCTCCACTGGGCCAGTGGTAAAAGCGGACAATCAGGATCATGTCCTCCTGTGGCAGCAAGTCCAGGAAAGTCATCTGGGGGAGAGAGAGATGGGCTGCGTTTATAGAAACCTCCCTTGAGCGGGCCAGGAGTCTGTGCCCGTCTAGCATAGCTGCTTACACAGCCATGTCTGAGTGCCCCAGAATCACTAATGGACTTCCCCTCACACATCCCTGTGAGGCAGAGCAGGGCGGTTCCTGCCATTGTGCAGCAGGGCTCCTGACACACAGAGAGACTAAGGGTCTGGCCTGGGGTCATGCACGGAGTCCATGGCAGAGGCAGGATTTGAACTCAGAGCTCCTGAGCCCCAGGTCAGTGTCTTAACCACACTGCCCTGTGCCCAAGCCTCACCCAGGAGCTGGTGCTCTCCAGCCTTCCCAAAGAGGAAGCGCGTCTCCTGGGCCAGCTTCCTCGCCAGCCCCTGCATGGTTCTCAGAACGCTCCCTTCTGCAGGCTACCCGGGAAGGCTCTGCCCCCCCACCCGCCGCCCTGCTCGCTGAAACGTCCCAGGGGTATGGTGGGCTCTGCATGGCCCTCACGCCTCAGACGGAAGGACCTGCCACCTTCCTGCTTGTGCCCTGCTGGGCCTAGTGGAGGGCAATTCGATGTCATGGCCCCCATGGCACAGCGACCAAACCTCCCGATGCCATGGTTCTAGCATCCCACTCAAAGCTGCCCTTGGGAGCTGTGGAGAAGGGTGTTCCACATGCCAGAGCCCACCATGGGGGTGCCACCCAGAAGAAATGGGCTTGTGGGCAGAGGAAGCAGACATCTGTCCCCCTGTTGCAAATACATCCCAACCTCCTGCAGGAACCAGACCTTGGGACCAGGTGTCGTATTTTTTGTTCGTCCACTGAGCATGGCTAGGTCTCTCTGCACCCTGCGTCGGGGATCATGTGGTGTGCTATGGGGCATTGAGGGGAAGATTGCAAGCACCCTGGGGTTTATGGGCATGATGGAATATGCAATGGAAGAATAGGGCAAAGTTGCCAGTAGTCTGGCGGGGTTAGGCATTAGGGGACTGTGGGTGTACTCTGAGCAGGCCAGGGCAATGGGTGCATTGTGAGTACTAGGCCTGGGGAATTATGGGTGTATTGTGAGCAGGCTGGGGCAGCAATCAATATGTGCACGTTTCCTTTTGCTGGCTACACCCATCGGGGTGCTGTCCGGTGGAACAGGCTGCCTGTGTGCTGCTTTGATAGATCTCAGGCTCCCAGACACCCCACACACTGGGGCTGACTGCTGCGGTCAGGGAAGGCAAACAGAGCTGTACCGAACTCTCCCCAGCTGCTCTTCAGCTTCGCGGGTGGGGTGTCATTTTAACTTGTGTCACTGATTGGAACAGGGCTCCCCTGCTCTCTCTCTCTGGCCAAGGACTCAGGGCAACCGTGTGAAATCCTCAGTTTGGGGATCCCGCCCTTAAGTGACACCCCAAAGTTTTGTCAAGCTACCTCCTGCTCCCCGAATATGAAGTAGCCGAGTTTAATGTTGGATCTCACAGGGGTAGTGTAGCAGGTCATCCCGGCGTTCCCGGTGCTGATCACCTGGACAGACGGACAGACAGACACACAAACCTATTAACAAGGGGAAGCCGTAAAGTCCTGAGTGATACTCCAGACTGCGGGGCAGGTTTTAATTGCAGAGCAGCAACAGGGATCGATTAAGCAATAGCTTCCTGCAAGTGATCTGCTCCCATCTGAATGGTGGAGGGACCAAAGCAGGGATGAAATGGGGCTGGAGGTTCTGGTTCTTGTGGGGGTGGAACTGCTGTCTCCTCTATGCCCTATGGTGGCAAATGGGCCACTCTCCCCTCTCAGGAAGGCCTACAGCTAGCAAAGTGCGGGGTACCCCTGAACAGCCCCACCTGACGTGGAAATAATCCCTCTCTTCAGCACCTTCCCTTCTAGCCCCGGCCCAGGGACTGGGGGGTGCCGTTGATAAATTCAGACTCACCATTCCCCAGGCACAACAGCGTCGGCTCCTGATGGGAGTCCTTCACCAGCTGCTCCAGGGCGTTGGGGATCTGGCAGCTGGTGCATTCACCCTGGCAGTGACCATGTTCAGATGCAGAGGTGAGTCCTACCTGCCCCGTTTTCTGGTGATAGCCGGTCAGCCTGAGGAGCCCGTCTCCCAGCGGGGCGCCTTTCACCCGGTCTATGATGAACCCCAACCTCTTCCCTGCATCGTCATCATTCCTGGGGTCTCCCTGCTGGGGCTGCGCCCTGCGTTCCTGGGCCTCCGTCAACTTCCCGCCCCAAAGGGTTGCTCCACCATGCCTGGAAGGGTTCGGCCTGATTACTGATTGCTGCATGCTGGGCCCTGCAGCAGCCTCACAAGGGGAGGGTTGGCTCAGCAGCGGGACCCTCCAAGAGCCTGGAGGGCACAGATGGAGCAGAGGCCTAGTGGTGAAAGGCCCCAGCACCCTTCCCTGTCTCACTTCAGGGCTGGAGAGCTCAGTAGCCACCCTTATGCTCTGGGCCACCTCCCCTGACCCAAATGGGACCGGCACAGGCCAGTGCGAGACACACCGGCCTCATGGCCTGCAGCTGCACAACCTGGGTCCTGTGATTGCCAAACCAGGGGAAAGGGCGGCCAGCAGCCAGCCTTCTCGTTATCCCCTCCAGGGATGTATTTGGGGGGCACCTGGTGTCACCTGTCGAACAACAGGGGCAGGGGGCAGGCTGTGCATGGGGCTCAGCTCTGAGCAGCAGCAGCCCCACAGACCGACCATGCTACAGTACAGCCCGCTACTGTCCCCAGCTCCATAGCTCCTGCTGCGACACCCGCAGCCCGGAGAAAGACAGGCAGCCAACGGGAAGAACCAGACAATCCAACAGTCTTTACCTGCAAGGGCCTTGGAGTGGTCTGTGATCCCTGAACTTCTGGGGTCCTGCCAGGACCCACAAGTGAGAGTGGGGGTGAGGGGGAGGAAAGGGGGATGGGAAGAAGGGAGCGGCCAAGCTGGCTGCAGTACAGTGTACAGGATATGCGGGGCCCGCAGGGGTATGCGCTGGGGTCAGTGCACCTGGTGCTGTCCTGTGCTTCCCTCCCTGAGTCAGCAACTCGTAGGTGATGGTGAGGACATGAAAGAGAAAGCCAGGGACGTGTTGCTGGCACGGCATGGCCCATCAGGATGGTACTGACCCCTTGGCCTGCTAAGGGCCAGCGCTATGGGGCAGACTTGGAACAAGGGATACGCAGGCTGCTCTTCAGAACGCGGGGCTCATTGAATTAGCACCAGCACGTTTTTGGCATCATCACGTGGTGGCTATTTATATAGCCCCGTCCATCCCAGGCAGGACAGAAGGGTAACAGGACAGGAGCCAGGAAAGGGCTGCCCCCACCAATGTAGGTGGGAAGGACAGGGCAGCTAATGAGACCCAGCCCACATGCACTTGGAAGGACAGGGCACTAGCTGCTAAACTACAAAGAAGATCTGGGAGAAGGCACGCAGCAAAGGCAGGGATGCTTGCAGTACGGGGACACTGAGATCAGGGTCAGGGACAGGGTTACCCCGAGCAGAGAGCCCAGGGAGGAGAAATTAGCAGGTCAGCGTCAGACAGAGAAAGACCTTGGAGAATCAGAGACAGCTTTTGTTAAGCAGTGACAGCCCGGGCCAAAACCACCAAAGGTGAGAAAGAGGAGCTGGACTCTCCCCAGGCTGGGATCCCAAAAACCCGGGACACCTTGTTACTGGTGTTATTCACACGCCCATCAGAACATGCCTGGAGGCCCACATGGAAAATCTATGCACACAGCCAATGGGTAGGGTCTATCTTAACCTAATGTCAAAGTGACCCTCAAAATACCAAGCCCCTACCTTCAGCTCTGCTGTCCCCAGGAGAAAGCCTTGGGGACTTCACCATGTGCTGGGAAGGCCCATGAACCCGAGCACTGTCAGAGCAAGTGAGGGGAGCATATTCCAAAGCGTGGGTGGGGAAAGGCTCTACCCCACCAAAGGAAAATGCACGGCTGCGCGAGCCAGGAACTTACACAGATTGATCATTAACACCAGCTGAGGATCTTGCTGCTGCTGTTTACTGCTCAGAACAGAAAAGCAGCCTGAACTTGGGATAAAAAACAGTCTGCAGCATTTGCAAGCTGGTAATGAATCTATGGCTCCTTCTTTAAGCACAGCTGCCCCAGGCCAGGCGTCGTGCATTGGCAAGCACGGCTTAGTATGCACGGTCATAGAACCACAGAAATGCAGGGCTGGAAGGGCCCCTGAGAGGACATCTAGTCCAGCCCCCTGTGCTGAGACAGGACCAAATAAACCTAGACAGGTATTTGCAAATGCAAATTACAGAACCTACCCATCCTGCCATGTGTTAATCCTGTCGGAGCACAGAATCTGGGCCTGACCCACAGTCTGTACTCAAGCAAAGTTGCCAGTCGTGGGTGTTTTGCCTGCAATCATGAGTGCTGGGTTTTAGCCTCTATCATTTACATGTGAAAATGGCTGGAAAATTGGGCACCTGGATTTAAAGGCCTTTACAGAAAAAAAATTGGTCCTTTAAAAACAAAAACTCAGTGTGACCCCAAAAGGGACATATTCAAACCATTCACGGAACACGCAGTCAAAGGCCCAGAACCTGCTGCCACTGCATTCAAAGGCAAAACTCTCATTGATGTCAATGGGAGCTGGGAATCCTAAAAAATTACACTAATTACCCTGCAAATACAGACAGACTCGTGGTACAAAGATTCTCAATGTTACAGGCGGAAGGATATGAAAAGTAGTTCTCCCTGAAATGCTGGCTGAAATGTTTCTAACATTCCTGCCCTTTCGCCCCCTTCACCTGCACTCTGCTCCCTCCCCAGCACTTCCGCTCACATTTACAAAACCAACCCACCAGAGAGGTGTTTCCTTCTCCTGCCTCAAATGTAGAAACACCTCTCTCCTTCCACTCAAAAATTCCTGCTGCCTGAGGCCCAGGCAGGGCAACATTTAGCTCCACCCCCGGGACACCTTCTGCAGACAAACAAAGCCACGGCTTTAATGTCAGATATCTGGGGCCAGGCAGTCTGGAAATGGGGGCTTGCTTCTGCTGGGAAAGGCAGGTTTCCCCTCTGAGAGACTCAGCAGTAGCTGCAAGCCCTGGAAGGGCCTGAGGTATCCTGCTTTAAACCCCTGGCTTTTATATCTAGGAGAACTGTTCTAGGGGTGTTTGAGATTTACTAACTTTCAATATGCGCTCTCATCGAGCCCTGCGCACAGAGAGTTGTGGTAACGAAGGGCACGTCTACACAGCAAAGGCACTCAGAGATCAGGTCAACTGACCCGAGCTCATGCCGCAGGGCTAAAAATAGCAGTGTAGACATTTGGGCTCAGACTGGACCCCAAGATCCTTCCTCCTACCTGGGTTTCAGAGCCCGGGCTCCAGCCCCAGCCCAAACATCTGCACTGCTATTTTTAGCCTCATAACGCAAGCCCAAGTCAGCTGACCTGGGCTCTTGCTACCAGGGGGTCTTTTAGGCTGGGTAGACGTATCCTCTGCGGTGCCTGACTTTTTAAGTAGAGGGGTACAAGAAGTCGTCCCATTACAATTCCTAAAACAGTTTTTCTGCAACATGTGAAGCATGCACAGAACACAGAGTAGCGTGACGTGGGCCAGTACCTCCTTCCCTTTGTCCGTCTGTCTATTTGGATTATAAGCTCTTTGGCCAGGGAACTCTCTTTGGATACATCTGTACAGAACCTGGCACAACAGGGCTCGGATTGCCTGGGGCCTGTGGACCAGATCGTAATACAAATACTCATTTCTATTACTAGAATTTGTTTGGATTGGTCCCATAACTCACAGATGAGCTTGTCACCTACGAGTAATGCAGCCACCCCAAAGGAGCACTGATAAAACCCTTTCACCACCCCGTAGTGCCATGTATTAATTATACAAACCCACATATGCACATTTACACACACACACGACTCCTGGGCTGTGTTTATGCGTCTTTCCATCCCCTTTTAATACTATATTTTGATCATTTCCTGACTCAGGGTTAGGGGAAGGGAAATCCCATTCCTGGAGGGCCACTCCTGGAATGGGGGGCAGGGCTGGAATAGCCCCTTTCTCACCTTTGACTAGTTTTGTGCTGGACGGGCTGAGCCTGAATAGGAGGTGGGTCAACAAAGCCAGCGTAAAAAGGAGCAGAAAGGTACAGGCTGGTGGGGGCAGGGTGGAAAGGGCGTTGGGTTGGAAGGCTGCCTGCAGGGGCCGCTGTGCGACTGGACACCTGTAATCAAGAGAAGAAAGCACATTAATTACAGACAGCAGCCAGGATGGAGGGGCCACTCCTGCTGCAGAAATAACTGTCTATTGGCGATGCCACATGGACGGGGGGAGGACAAAGCTTCCTGGGGGACATGATGCTGTCAGAGGAGTCACTGGGCAGACAGGGTTGAATCTCTGAGCCCTGGATCTGAAAGCAGGAGCGGAGCAGACAGACCCTGAAGGGAGACAGAGCACCTCGCTGTACCTCAAATAGCAGGAGGCTTTGCACAGAATCTACCCTGCGACACCTGCCTGGGAGCGAGCCCTTGAGGCACACGTACACAGGGTGGAGTCCGTGCTGCTAGCCGAGCGCCTCTCAGAAATGGGCAGCGCGTGGGCAGAGCTGGGGAACGAAATCCAGGAGGAAGATGTGCCATTGCAGGCTGGCAACAAACCCTGTGACCAGAGCACTTCTTACACTTCAAGGATCCCAGCCTGAGGAGACGAGCCCTCCTGGGTGTGTGTTAGCTTCCTGCTCTAGGCTAAGCAGGGTGCTGTCCAGGCCAGTGCTGGCATCAAACACACGAGGGCTCCTGCTCACCGTGGGAGGGTACTGGTACATGGTGGCTTTGCCAGGGTCGATCTCAGCCATCGACTGCATGTCGGCGTCTCTCGCATTCACCACCCGAAGGTAAAGCTCTGTCTTGCCAGCCTGCGGGAGGAGCCAGAGGTCAGGTTTCTGGAGGGCGGGTCTGGGACTGGAGAGATATCATCACGTGGCTTTGGACAACGCAAGGCCTGGAGTAGCCAGGTTGTTCTGCATTTCAGACCTCCACCATTTTTTGCTGTAGCCCAGTCTTAAAAACAGGGCTACTGCTTGTTTTTTCCACACTTGCCGAGCCCAGTAAGGGCTGCAGAGATTTTGCTGAAGCTTTAAGCGAACAACTAACTGACCTCAAAGGCAACAGCGTGAGAGCCTCGGCCCAGAATGAGGAGGGAACGACCAGAGAGGGGAAAGGGCAGGTGTCCTGGATCTCAGGAAGGCCCTACACACCTGAGGGGTCCCATTCAGCTGTTCCGTTGTGAGGCCCGGCTGCACCGGAAGCAACCGGACTGGGATCTTCCATCGCCCGCTGATCAGCTGGTGGAGCTGGTCAAAAAGGTGGATTTTGGCCCATCCTCGGGAAGCCAGGCGCTGGATCTCCTGCCCGTAGGCATCGAAGCCCCCAGAGGCCTGCAGCTCCATCACCAGAGCGATGGAGGTTGAGGGCCGGACTCTGGAAGGCAGGGATGAGGGAAGCCGTTATGGACAGAGGTGTCACAGAAGCAGGAAGATCTTCCCTCCTCATCGCAGCCGCTTCACAGCCTCCCATCCCCGAGCTGCTCTCTGTGCATTGCCTGGTTCAGAGCATAAGCTCTCCAGGGCAGGGACTGGGGCTGGTTATTAAAGCATCACACACATTTACCATGCAAGGGGAATGGTTTCTGGGTAACAGTAATCGATAGCCTCTCGCGTGTTCACAACATCCCAAACAGCACTAATCAGTTCACTTCACACCTGGCTGGGGCTCTCAAATAGGGACTGAAATCCACCCCCCACCCCACCCCTCAGGTCAGCAAAGGCATTCTAGCAGCTCTGCCTAGGAACGCTAACCTAGCCAACCATCAGTGGGACGAAGCTCGGGCACCCTTGCTATAGCAACGCTGCACAAAAGAACACAGGATCTGTTGTTGCAGATCAAACCACGGCCCCACCCAGTCTGGGGTGCTTTTTCCAACAGGGACCAACACCAGATGCCTCAAGGGAAGGGAAAGCAGATGACACCCAGCTGATTTTGCAATGCTGTCCATGGAGGGAAAGTGTTCCTCAGCCATGTTCCCAACCACCAGTTAAAGAGACACCCAGTGTAGCAGGGCAGGAAGAAGAGGGTTAATTCATTCCATACATTCAGGAAGAAGGCAGCAGGAGTTTGCCAATGCAGCTCACCTTGGGACTGGCTGTTTAGCTGATAGGATTGCACTGTTGCCTCTCTGCCCATCTACTACATACAGTGGGGACTGGCCCATTTGGCAGTAAGCGACAGGGAGAGGGGTTGGCTTGCCCATCTTCTGCCCATTACGGTAAAGCCCAGCCACCAGGCAAACCTGGGAGAAGGTAGGGTCCAAGCCCAGCAGGAAATCGTAGAATATCACAAAGCCGGCCCTGTGAGGGAGGGAGAGGAGGCAGAGAGACAGGTGAGGAGAACCCTCTGCACTGCACGAGCATCCCTGGATGGGGAAACTGAGGCACAGAGCGGAGCAGTGACTTGGTGATAAAACCAAGTAGTCCTGATACCCAGAGCTCTGCTCTAGCTACTAGGCCACACTCTGGAAGGCAGATATTAACTGCAGTGAAAAGCTCCTGGGTATCTGGGGGAAGCTCCCCCTGCTAGTGCGGGTCATTTGCCAGCAGCAGCCTTTGAAGAGAGAGTGTTGCAATGACCCTACTACACAGAGGAAGCATTTGATGCCTGGCTTCCTCCAGAGGTGGAGAGCAGCAGCTGCAGTTTTACAACAGGGATTGTTAACAGTTATTGCTGGAGAGACATGAACCAGCTCTCTCGTGCCCTGTTGCCTTTCTCCTGCTGAAGCAGGCTGGTCAACATGTTCTCAACCCACCCGGGCAACTCATGATGGCCAGTTCCCGATGCCTCCTACAAAGCAGAGCGGGAATTGCAGCAAAGGATTATGGGATATAGGGCTGGCTGGCCAATGACAAGACACGTACGCTGGGTCATATGGAGCAGGTCCCAGGGCGTCGGGAGGGTCCAGCAAGTGTCTGCTCAGATGAGTCTGAGGTCCCATTCGGTCCTGCAACAGGCAGAAATAGCATGAAGAACTTCCAGACTGGCCCCCGTGCATCACAAACAGCAGCGCAGATCAGCCATTCAGCCAGACGCCGGGCCGTGACTGCTAGAACTCACCTGCTGCCCACAGAGCCCCAGCCCTGCCAGGGGGCAAATCGGGGTCAGAGAAGGAAAAGAATGTGATCTAGTGGAATCGTTCCTTCTGGTGTTCTCGTACATTCTCCAGTTTAGTTTTTAAATGCCTCTACTCACCTGCTGAATATTAAGCCCATGATTAAGTGCTGACTTGAGGCCACCGTGACAAAAATGACACGTGGAAGTGGTCAGGGATGCGCAGGGAGCAGGCAGGGTGGATGGGACAATGACACCGTCACATTTCTGGCTATGCAGATGTTAACCTGCCATGTGGAGACCTGGAGACAAGTGGCATGCTGTGCACACGTGGGGTTCAGGTGTAGCTGTCAGTATCAGGACAGACACACACCTGGGGATCTACAGCTAACCATCCACCAGGTGCTCTGAACCCACAGTCACACCCAGCTTCCTGTGAGGGGTTCTGGATGGTGCTGCCCAGGCAGTATTTCCTGTAGTGAGCAGGACTGTAATTACAGCTACCACTAGAGGACACTCAAAGCACCATGGGAACTATTAGCACATGCCGGGTCTGGGCACTTGGGAGCCACAGAAGACCCGGTACACCAGGATGTGGCTGGGGGGTTATGTTCTTCAGGAAGCCAGAGCAGAAACAACCTGGGAGCTGGTCTGCACACAAGCTTTCTTTCAGTCACGAACTGGAACACCACGAGCAGCCAGATCCTGGATTGTTTCAGCCCCATAGATGGCTCCCGGAGACATTAAAAGTCAGCTACCAAGCCAATAGGAGACCTTGTGGGCCCCATCCCTGGGGAAAGGACTCACCATGAAGGGGAGCTCCCGCAGGCCTGGCAGAGGCAGGGGCGGGGGAGGTGGCAGGGGCGGGGCCACCGGCGGCGGGAGCATGGGTGGTGACCTCCTCCCAGCCCATCGTGGCTGCATCCTCTCTGCCTCACGTCTCAGCATCCCGACCTCAGCATGTAGCTGAGCCATCTCCATCACATGCACCTGCTGCTGCTCCGCCAGCTCTTTGTCCAGAGTACCTGGGGGAAGGGAGCCAGAGAGGGGAGGCGCACTGCCTGAACACAGGGTGCCATCATGAGTCCTGGGCCACCTGGGCCACGGGGAGGGAGGGAGAGGAGCAGGCAGCCCAGATGCCCCGCTCCTTGTGCTGGCTCTCCATTAATCTTCACTGGGTGTGATTGGATGGATCCCTGCTCCCCCCAGCCTGCCCGGCACCCAGGAGAACGCTCACACAGCTGGGCACAAGGAGCTCTTGGGGAAGAGCTCCCAGCTGCAGATCAGGAGCACGGCACAAGGCTCATCTCTTGGCATCCGCCTTTTCTTGACGGAGGAGGCAGCAACTCTCTGGCCAGCAAATCCTTCCGCCCCTTTGTTCTCTCCACCGAAGGGCAAGGCCATGTATGAAACTGAGCCGGGGGCGAGGGGGCGCAAGGAAAGAGATCTACGAGGATGTCACTGACGTTTCATGTCCTCCTGCCCGGTGAGCAGATGTCACAGTGAGGGGGGCAGCAGGAATAGGGAAAGATAAACACTAACAGATGTGCAGGGACACCCACCCCAGCCAAGCACCTGCCCTACTGCAAATGCCTGCAGCTTCCCTTCACTATTGCAGTCGTGAGCTGGTGCCCTGTCATGGCATCAGGGGTGATGGGCAGGAGACAGGAGAGCACAGCACATACTGCAACCAGTATCAGCTCCCTCCCCTGATGCTGGACAGGGCCATCGGGTCAGCAGCTCCCGCGACAGGGCTGCTGTTAATTAACATAGCGCTTGGCTGGTGTTTTACGAGACATGTAACTGGAAAACATCTGAGCTACACTATATGCACAGCAGGCCGGGGGTCTCCCACCAGCAGCTGTGTGCAATAATTAGCATGGCTTATTTAATGCCCCCACACACACCATGGGTCATTGGCAAGGACTGACCCTCCAACCTTCAGCCCCAAAGCACAGGCCTCCACCACTAGAGCTGAGGGAGTGACACCAATAACTGGCAGCAGTAGTAGGTTCTTTCCCTCTGTGTGGCATCAGCAGATGACACCACATGCATCTCAGGATGCATTAACAGCCCCCTCTCCCAACACGCTGTGCTATCAAAGCATCAACACAGGCACCACACAAGGAACACACCAGCACTGACCAGAACACCCTCACTCAGCCGGGTGCTGAATCCTGGGGCCCTGGCAAGGGGTGGGTTGGGGTCATGTTCACAGTGATGGCTAGTGTATTTACACATTTACCCACAGCCAGCAAGGGAGGGGGACACAGACCACACCGGGCCAAGCCGCGGCAGGTGTCAGAATGGTGCAGAGGGATGGCTGACAGCCCAGGGGAAAGGGCAGCACATTTCCAGGGCAGGACACCCTGGGATTGGTACTGTCATGGAAATGGACCCAAACTAGAAGATCCCTCTAGCTGTGCAGCCTGCTGTGGCCCCCAGATGGAGGCTGAGATACGGAGTTGGCTGGCAGCTCTTGGCCACAATATCACGGAGGCGACAGGTGCATTCTCCCAAAGGTACCCCACACCCCACTGCGCTGCAGCCGTGGTGATGCCACCAACAGCCAGCCCCATTTGGGCTCTCACGGAGATCCCTCTGCGCCACCTGCTCCGTGCTGCGGAGAGAGGCTGGACGTGCCCTACCTACCGTCATCCGCCCTCCTCTTATCCCTCTGCATCTTCAGCTTAAAGAGCTCGTCCTCCAGCCGCTGATTCTCCAGCTCCACAGCCAGCAGCTCTGCGTCCAGGCCCCGGGGGCCAGCGCCGGCAGCCTGGTGTTCTGCAATCATAGCAAGAGGAGGCGCCCAGAGTGACACATGGGAAGAGCTGTGCTGGGGGTGGTGAGAGAGCACAAGGGACTTACACTTTCCACTGCAGGCGCTGGCTGGGAGGATTCAAACTCAGACCCGAGTCCTTGGCTTCATGGGGCCTGTTGCATGCTGGGTAGAAGTGCGGTGGCTTCTGGGGTTAGTGCTTTGTAGCTGTTCAGGTGCACAGCGACATTAATGCTGCACCTGAGTGCGCTAATCCCAGGCTCCCAGACACCTGGAACAATCCCCAGCCCAAGGGGTGGGAGGGACTTACTTTTCTTCCGCTCCTTGTGTTCCTGCCTCCCAGCCGCCGTCTCCAGCGCCGTGGCCTCCACCTGCAGGTCGTACATCTGCGCCAGAACGGCAGGGTCGCTCCCTCCACCCTGCAGGTAGGCCAGGTGCAGGGCTCTGAGGGGAACCAGAACGGAGTCAGGCTCCTGGCAGCCTGCATCTAAGGGAGCCTCTCTCAGCCAGGGGGGACATGCTCTGACTAACTGAGAGCAGCCCCAGCCCGAGCCCCCGGCCCAGCCCCAGCCCCGCAGTGCAAAGCTGGCAGCGTTCAGACACAAAGCGAATCACCTCCCCACAGCCGGCAGGCAGGCAGACATACAGACAGGCTGCAACAGCAGTCACTAGACAACCCCCCAGCAGTGGGCAGAGACACATCAGACAGACGCCCTCCCAGCAGTTAGACAGACAGAGGGAGGTGGGGACAGACAGAGAGCAGAGACAGCGCACACAGGCACACAGAGACTTATTAACCCCTTAGCTGCTGGGTTCCAGTGCCTGTCCGTGAGGCCCAGAGGTATTCAGGCAGCGAACGGCCCTTGATTTCAGTGCTCTGAAGGCAGTTCCATGCAGCCGTGTGCGCATGCTGAAGGGTGGCTGTCCCCCACCCATGGTGGGGACACTGAGGCACTGTTCAGGGCAGTTCACTGTTGCTTATCCTCACTGCAGCATTGTGTGCGTGGCCATAGGGGCCACAGAGGTCCCTCCGTCTATGTCTTCCCCCTCACAGGCAGCCAAGCTGTGCCCCACGTTGTGTACCCCCACTGCAGACCCAACACAGTCCTAGTGGAGAGCTGTTAAGCTGGAGGCTCTAAGGGCCAATCTGGCCTGGCCCCCAGATGCTGGGCTAGACGGGACCTCGAAGGCCATCTCCAGCTCTCCCTCCCGAGATCCACAGCAGGAGCAGCCCCATGTAACTGCACCAGGGACTCCCCAGTTACAGAAGGGCTGTGTCGGCCTGGGCCCTCCCCCCCACTGCTTTGGTGGTGACACTGGCAGCTGGGCTTGTGCACACCTGATTTCCGAGGAGAGGGGCCCGGCAGGCAGAGGGAATGGGATGAGACTGATGGAGACCTTCCCGCCCGCCTTCTCCGTGGCCCCGGCTGCATTGCTATGGCTGTCTGGCTCCAATCTGCTTCTGAAAACGAAACCAAAGCAGGGCAGGGAGTGAGATCTACCTGGGTTGCTGCTTCCCACCGGCACTTCCCCTCTGGCCCCATCTCCTAAATCAAACCCAGGGTGGGAGCTGCCCTGAGATAGGAAACACCGAGGAACCCAAAGGTCCCTGGGATTCTCTCTGAGTCTTTGGCAAACAGGAGAGAGAAAGCCAGCATGGCCTAGAGACACCTCCCTTCCCGTCTATATCATTAGCTTTGACCTCACTTCGCACTGGACTGGAGCCATCTCCTCTGCAGCTCCCACTGCCTGGGGCAGCCCCTGTGTGTCCCTCTCCATGTATTTTCAGATCCCAGCTGGAGGGTGAGGCCCATCCCCCTCTGCATTCAGCCTTGTGTCTGAGAGCTCCCCTCATTCACCATGGAGAGCCTCTGACTCGAGCCGGGCTCAGATCGACACCTCACACAGCAATTCAGGAGCCTCAGGGCCCAGGGAGCGTCCAGGATCAGGGCACCCACCATCAGCACCCAAGTCTGGAGCCTGGGCCCATGAGGTCCACATGCCTGCTTCCTGGAACGGAGTTCTACTTGTGACCGTCCCTTCTCCAGCACTGCTTAACTCTATGGAGCATCCTGGGGCCCGGTCAGCTCCTAGGGGGTCTGTGTGCGAGACTGTGCTCTAGGGAATCACGATGCTGAAGACTGACAGATAAAAGCATCAGCCCCACTCCCCTCCCCTCCACTCCCCGTGGTAGCAACACAAGCTCTTCCTCCCACCTAGGAGTCAGAGACACCTCCTGCCAGGCCAGGGATCAAGAGACCAAAGAGCAGGGTATGGCGGGGGGCTCCCCCGTCTCCCCAGCACAGCCCTACTGCCCCCACACTAGGCTGGGAGGTTGCTGGGTCCTCACCTCGTGTCTGCAGCCTGCATGAGCCCAATCTGGTCTCTCAGAGCATCCAGCGCCAGCTGGTTCTTTGCCTCCTGGGCCTTCAGCTCCAGAAGCAGCTGCTCGATGTGCGCCCTGGAAGAGTTGCTGGCTGCCAGCTCCAACAGGCGCCTGCGGATTTCTGCGGGACACACAGGAATAGCCTCACCGCACAAGTCTCCAGTCAGTCCAGCAGGATCCCTGCCTCTCTGCCAGGCCACATCACAAACACAGTCTGGTCTCCCTGCCTCCTACCTGATTGGATCTGGATCTCGCTCCAGCACATCCCTGGATGCTGAAGAAGGCCCTCGTTGCTGGAGACCCAGCAGGGGTGTGTGACCCTACCCAGTGGGTGTGGGGTTCTCCCATCCATTTAGCGACATCCCCCTCTTCTCTAGGATGCCCGGGCCAATGGGAACCATGCGTCAGCCCACATACAGTGTCAAGGCTGCCTGTCTGCATTCGCCTGCTTCCTGAGATGCTCCAGGCTCGCTGCCCCACTGCTACTTGGGAACAAGTATGAAGGGCAGAGAATTCAGCATAGGGGTAACGTGCATGCTCCCCTCCTCCTACCCTCTCCCTGCTGTTCCAGATGCTGGTTCCTGGCCTGGATGTCAGCCATCTGGTGCTCGTGCGCCTTTGCTATCTCCTGCAGCCGCTCCCTGTACCCCTGCCGGTGGGAAATCCGATGGCTGGCATCCTCCTGGAGGACAAGCAAAGCCCACAGGAGCAGAAGGCACAACACCACAAGAGCCAGTTCAAGTCACCCTCCATGCAAGGGTGGAGGAGCCCATGGGGTGCTGGAGATGACCCCATTCTGGATGAGCTCAGGCAGGGAGGGGCGACAGACATGCTGTCTGCCCAGTTCACATGCAGCACAGGGTTAGGGCCCTGATTTAAACAGGAGGAGGCTGGGAGCAAGGTGTGGGAGGGTATCCCCAGCTCTGGAACCTGCTCTCCACGCTGAGACAGTAGAATCAGGGTTCAGCACGAGACTCATCACTTCAGCTAACAAGGCGGGACGGGACACACTGGGGCAGTTCTAGCTACCTGTGGGTCTCGTTAAGTTTGCAGAGTTGCCAACTCTCACAACCTGGGATTTTCTTAAAGCTGAAAGCCTTTCCCTGCCAATAACCTCCTCTCTCTCAGACCCTGGAGTGGCTTCAGCACCATGCCCTGGGTCTATGCTACGGGTTTGTGAGCCACATCTGCTGCCCCCCCAACTTTTAACTAGGTACATATGTAACCAGTTGCTCTAGTGACAAGAGTGACCTCAGGCCTCTGCAGACCTGGGCAGGATCTGGACAGTGACCAAAAGCCTTCTCTCTGTATCCCAATGTCCGAGGCGTTCCACCCTCCTCTGCACGGGTTCTAATGGCCTCCCCTTCCCTGCATATTTTCCAAGTCACAGAGTTGCCGCTCGCTTGGGTTTACCTCTGGCTTCAAGGGCTGGAGAGTAGGGACAGTGTCCTCCAGAGACATCCTCAGTTTGTGGAACTGTTAAAAGAAACAGAAATGATCATGTCCTGACAGACATTCCCTCCTTTTGTATCAGCACAATATAAAAGCTAGGATAGGGACCCAGAGGTAGCTAGAGGCTGCTGATGCATTAAACTCCTTCAAAGGTGCTGGTGACAGAAATAACTCAGCTAACCCTGAAGACCCTTTAAAGGTACAAAACGAGTGACTGAATCTCGCACCATACACACACACCACTGTAATCTCATGTCCCTAGAAATGTCATGGGTCTTTTGCTAGCTTTTCAAATCACCCCATGATTTTCCCGGAGCTCCAAAATACACCAGCCAAGAACCCCGGGCCACACTTATGGACACAAAGTGCAGCAATCTGCATCGAACTCAGAGGGAGGAGCACAGGTTACAGGAGGGAAGAGTTTGGAGAAAACACCAGGCCATTAGTCTGTGTGCACATGGCTGGAATACACTTTCTGCAGTAGCAGCACCTCTGTAAATAGTGCTCTTACTAAAGAGCTAATTTAGTTTTACACGCATGGAGTCCTTTCATGATATTACCCAGCACACAGTACATGAAACACAAAGGGTCACTGCCCCATCTACCCCGTGCTGTGGCGTGCAAAGCAGCACTGGTGACTCCTGGGTTCGTGCCAGGTGGCGTGAAACTCTCCCCTCAATGCCCTGCTTTTTAACAGCCCTTGAAGTCCACAGGACTCAGATCTGCATCCCAGGAGTATGCGGAAAGGGGCAGCAGTCTCCCTCATCCATACAGGGTGCTCAGTTGCCAGACGCATCCATATCCCATGCCCCGATTCCATCTATGGGCCCTTGGAATGGGGATCTATGGGATGCCTGGAGGAACCATGGTTGGGAACAGTGGAGGGTGAGGACCCAATGTGGAGAAGCAGGGAGCTCCAAATTCCAGCCCAACCGCCACCAGTGCTTGCATTCAGTACCGCCTCAGTCAGCTTCCTCAAGGCCCGGCTGCCTGAGGGGCTCGCTTTACGCTCAGAGCCTCCGAGAAGGTTCCTCTCGCGGTCGCTCAGGAAGTCCCATGGCTGCTGTCCCAGACGGACTCTCCTCACCTGCGGGTCGCTCAGCTGCCGCCGCTGGAGCAGAAAGCAAACGAGCATAGCACATGTGAGCGACAAACGCACGGGCCCAGTAACGTACGTGTGTGTGTGTGTGGGGGGGGGTTTGGCTACATTGCCTGGAGCAGCAGGTCTCAGACTGAGACCTGGGAAACCCTGCACTGGGTCTACCATGGCCAGGATTTGGGTCTGGGTCTTACTGACACTGTACTTTAAACCAGGGGTTCTCACCCTTTTTCTTTCTAAATGCTATAAAAATGCTCCAAATGCTATAAAAACTCCACAGTTTATCTGTGCCACAACAGTTTATCTGCATATGCAAGCCGGGGCTGGCGTTAGGGGGTACAAGCAGGGCATTTGCCCAGGGCCCCATGCCACAGGGGTCCCCACAAAGTTAAGTGCCTCAGGCTTCAGCTTCAGCCCCCTGCTTAGTGGCCCCCATGAAAGCTGCTCGCAGACACATAGGGGGCCCCATACTCCTGGTTGAGAACCGCTGCTTTAAACCATTCCTCATGTCACCTGGCTGCAGCCCCTATGCCAGGGGTGAGGGCCTGGCCCCCTGCAGTCAACGAGGAGTTTTGCCACAGATGTCAATAGGGCCAGGATTTCAGGGAAGGGATACAGGCACCGCGGTCTGAGAACCGCTGCCTTTGGAAATCTCTGGCTTCATATCCATGTGCCCAGCTGCATGTTAGGATGATCCCTGTTCTCACCTAAAGGGGCTGTTGCTTTAGCCCAGAGCTGGGGCAACATACTATATTTGATTACCTGCCCCACCCCTCTGCCAGGCCTCCTCCCAAAAAAGCAACACACCAGGTGAATCTCCCTCTGAAATAGCTATATGCCCCCAGGAGACCCTTCAGGACTAGGGACGGGCTGAATCTCCAAGGGACAGCCACACGTCCTCCTGCGCTAGGATACACTGTTAGCCACGGGAAGTGGAAGCTGTATGGAGAAAGCCCTGGTGATGGGAGTTGGCGGCAGCGATGAGGTGCTGGGAAGCCTGTGAAATGGGCTCAGCCTCTCATAAGAGCAGCATAGAGCCCAGTATAGCATCTTCCACGCCCCCTTTGAACGTTCATCAATTCTCAATGCCCCACAGTGAGGTGGGCAACTACCATTATCTCTGCCTCACAAGTGGAGAAACTGAGGCATGGAGCGGGTAAGTGAGTCATCCAAGTCCACAGAGCCAGTCAGTGTCAGAGCCAGGATTAGAATTTAAGAAGCATCCAATTCCCGTAGAGATAGGCACCAGTATAAAAACCAAGTGAGACAGACACATCTATAGGAGCTCACGGCTCCCAGGTCAACACTCAGACCACTAGACCCGGCTGCCTCTCTACCAGCATCTCTCAGCCTGTGGGGCTGTAACCAGCAATTATCTGGGGAATGGATGTGGTAATTCTACATCTTAAGTTCTTTTATCGTGCATACCCGGCAAGGTACCTGAACACCCATTTGTTTTAAGATCAGTGAGAAGCATCTTTTGCAGAGAATCTAAGAGCTGTGACGAGCTCTGAATCTTGGTGCTGTCTGCCCAGCATCAACGTTATAGAGCCCATGGGGTACCCGCTGCAGTGAGAACAGGGTCTGGAGAGGAGTGTTGAATTTTGGCAGCATGTACTATTTGGCCATCACTAGCCACTCCAGAGGTGGCTGCATTTTCCACAGAGCTATAGAGCTCGTCAGGGTGGACAGCCCTGTAGAAATATAAGCTATGACAACGGAATCAGAAGGGGGATTTGAATCCGGATCCCTTCTGGAGTCTGTTCTGCTTATTTGCACTCCGCCCGCAGAATTCAAATGCAGGAGGCTTTGGGGCATGGCCTGGGAGGGGGCAGGGCTGGCTTACCCACTTGTTTGCTTACATGCCACCATCTCCTAGCAACTCAGCAGACAAGCCTGGTGCAACAATAGGTTTCCTCTGGGGAGCAAACGGCTCTTTCCAAGGCTGGTTCGTGCCAGGGTTCACACCCACTGCCAAGTGCTGAGCTGAGGAGAGTGCGAGTCTAGCAGAGCAGCTTCTCTCTCTTCCCAATAGCTGAGTGCAACACAGGGTCTCTACGGGCTGCCTGCTGGTGAACGCACTGTCCCCTCAGCAGGGGAGGGAACACACATGGAGGGGATGGGAGGAAACCCGCTCCCAGAGGTCTCAAGCCCATTGTGCTAGGGGCTGTACATACACACAGTGAGGCAGCCCTTGATTACATTAAGAACATAAGAACGGCCATACTGAGTCAGACCAAAGGTCCATCTAGCCCAGTATCCTGTCTTGCAACAGTAGCCCATGCCAGATGCCCCAGAGGGAATGAACAGAACAGATAATCATCAAGTGATCCATCCCCTGTCGCTCATTCCCAGCTTCTGGCAAACAGAGGTTAAGGACACCATCCCTGCCCATCCTGGCTAATAGCCATTGGTGGACCTATCCTCCATGAACTTATCTAGTCCTGTTATAGTCTTGGCCTTCACAACATCCTCTGGCAAGGAGTTCCACAGGTTGTCTGTGCATTGGGTGAAGAAATACTTCCTTTTGTTTGTTTTAAACCTGCTGCCTGTTAATTTCATTTGGTGACCCCCAGTTCTTGTGTTATGGGAAGGAGTAAATAACACTTCTTTATTTACTTTCTCTACACCAGTCATGATTTTATAGACCTCAATCATATCCCCCCTTACTCATCTCTTTTCCAAGCTGAAAAGTCCCAGTCTTATTAATCTCTCCTCATATGGAAGCTTCTCCATACCCCTAATCCTTTTTGTTGCCCTTTTATGAATCTTTTCCAATTCCAATAGATCTCTTTTGAGATGGTGCGACTAGATCTGCACACAGTATTCAAGGTGTGGGCATACTTGGGATTCCTATAGAGGCAACATGATGTTTTCTGTCTTATCATCCCTTTCATAATGATTCCCAACAGTCCATTCGCTTTTTTGACTGCCGCTGCACGTTGAGTGGAGGTTTTCAGAGAACTATCCACAATGACTCCAAGATCTCTTTCTTGAGTGGTAGTACCTAATTGAGACCCCATCGTTTTGTAGATGTAGTTGGGGCTCTAAACAGATGAGAGAAACCAATGCTCCAGAACTGTTAGAACTAAATCAAGATGAAAAATTGTGCCCTTTTTTGGTTCGTGATGATTTATTGCCGGGGTTTGTTCCCTAATGTATGAAGGTCCCACCCCCACCCAGAAGAGTGTGCTTTTTCCTGCTTGCTTTGTACATTAGAATTTCAGGTCTCTTCTGCCCTGGAAAACTCTATGGCTGACTGGAAAGCTACTGGGTTTATGACAGCACAAGTTCTGAGAAAGGAGAACCTGAGAGGGGGCGAGTGGGTTTTAGCCAGATGGTTTCAAGTTCTTTGGTTTTGTTAACTCCTCTTGAACTCAGAAATCTAGGGGACAAAAGTCTCTTTGCTATGGATTCAGCACCTCCTGTCTTTCGGGTTAGGGCTGAGAGAGTTCCCAGTGCAGTAAGCGAAGTCTATGATGAAGCCCAGCCCAGCCGGGTGCACCATGCTGAGACAGGAATTTGGGAACCTTCCCTCTTTTCATGCTTCGGGCCTGCTCCAAAGACGTTTCCCACGCTGCATGCTGGGAAGAAAACCTCCCTACGCTCCCTCCAAGGTACTTCTTTGCCATATTTCTGGGGTCTAGCTACCAGTGGGGAGGCAATGAGCAGCACTGCTGGCAGGACAACCCAGTGTTCCCACACCAGGCAGCATCCAGAGAGTCTGCCCTAGCAGTGGCTGCCTGGTTAGCTGCACATCCCTGTAGACTAGCCCTTGATACAGGAAAGGGCTTTGATTACCGTGTGGTCTGGAGTCTCTGTGTTCCTGGGCATCTTCTTCCCCTGAAGGCCCTGCTGCTCCCGGTGTCTGTCACTGAGAGCAGAGGGGTCACCTGCTGCCTGACGGCCAATGCAGAACTTCTCCACATGCTTGTCCAGCAGGTGCTTGGAGCGGAAGCCCATGTCGCAACTTGGGCAGCGG
The DNA here is from genome assembly GCF_007399415.2 of Gopherus evgoodei. Taxonomy (NCBI): domain Eukaryota; kingdom Metazoa; phylum Chordata; order Testudines; family Testudinidae; genus Gopherus; species Gopherus evgoodei. The sequence continues at coordinate 109,341,284 of NC_044329.1, read as the reverse complement.
AAAATCCTCAGGGTCATCATGCTGCGTGGGAATAGGGGCCCCAAAGTGCCTGGTTCTCCTAGGGGGGCTTTCCCCCAGGTCCACTGGTCACAGCTGCTTCGAATACCTAACCCAGGAACAGAGACTGATAAACAGATGATGAGTGTTCAGTTGGCTGTTTCCATCCTCAAGGTAACTTGCTAACCCTCCCCAACATGAGGCAGCTTAGCATCATCATAATTTCCCAACCAGCTCTAATTATTATCCCCATTTTACTGATGGGGAAATAGAGGCATAGAGAAACCAAGGGACCACAACAGGAGTTGGTGTTAGTGCTGGAATTAGAGCTTGGCTCCTAGCCCCAAACTCGGTCCACTAGACCTCCCTGCCTGAGACAGGGGGGCATCAGGCTGGAAAGAGAGTCCCTAAGGAGACAGACACACACCAGGACAAAACAGAAATAATATTACTAAAGACACTCCCTGCTTTGCGGGTCGGGGAGAGACCAAGCTTCCTTCTTCCCAGTTAGAGGCTGCAGCCATGTCCTTGCCCGGGGATGCTCCAGCAACTGGAGCAAATGAACTTTTGTAGGGCTTCAGGTTTCCTAGATGTCTAATGAACCTGCTCTCCTGCTGCCCCATTCCCTGAGGGTAGGGGAGGAATGGGATGACTACCTCCTCCCCCTTATTTTTTGGTCCTGCCTGCATCAGGCTGGGAGTGAGGAGGCCAGCCCATTCTTGCCCTGGCATGGGGCACAGCTGCCTGTCAATGCCATCTACCAAGCCTCCAAGTTATTCATAGAATATCAGGGTTGGAAGGGACCTCAGAGGTATCTAGTCCAACCCCCTGCTCAAAGCAGGACCAATCCCCAAATCAACCCCTCAAGGATTGAACTCACAACTCTGCATTTAGCAGGCCAACGCTCAAACCCAAGTTCAGGGGCAGAGAATCATCGCGCCACATGGTTCCACTGAGATTGCGATTCAAGGACTGACCTGTTCTGCAGCCGAGTTGGTTTTAATGGTCCCATGTGCGGACTGCTGAGCTCTGGCTTCAGGGCTGTGAGCTGCAGTTGCTAAACTGGTAACCAGGGGTGGTGCCAGCCCAGGTGTGTGAAGGGGGAAGGGACAGGAGCTGAGAAGCCAGGTCTGTTAGCAACGGGAGGATTACCATGGCTCTGGCCTGTTTGTTTGGCCAGGCGGCCATTGGTAACAGGGTCACTGGCAGAGCAAGAGGTTCCTAGCACTGAAGGGAGATGAGCTGGTTCGACAGTCAGAGTAACACCAGAGAGAGGGATAGGAACACATGGAGCAACAAGCCCCACTAAGACATCTTTTAAGGACTCTTTATGGGGGGAATTGCCATCCAAGGGACTCTCCCTTAAAGAGCTGACAGCCTGGCAGGAGCCGGGGTGCGAGGATGATGCCCACTGCTTTCCAGACACCCCGAAATGAGAAAAACATCTCTGCTCATTGTGTAGAAGGGCTGCCCAGGCAGGTGCACAGACAGCGCAGCCTTTGGGGATCCCAAAACAAAAGTACAGAAGTTTAATAAAACCTTTGCTCAGCCTAAGGGGCCACCTTAGGAGGCACTTGAGGACACAGTGCGGTTCCTCTGAATGCAAGCAGCTCACGAAGGTGAGTGATCCGGCCGTGCCATTTTCGGCCAAGGCCTGGATGTGACCGAACCAGATTCCCGAGAAGAGGACACCAGACCCCCACTGAAACAAGCATCACAGGAATATTTTTGCAGAGCACCCATTGCTGGAGCGGTTCCAAACAACACATTCTGTTACGCCCAGGCCACCTTGCTGCCTCCAGTGCAGTGCATATTGAATTTCCCATTACTTAGTGCAACTTTGCAAAAATGGTCATGAAAATTTACCAGCCCTCATGTTTTTAGTGATGAAAACTTTGTACTTACCCATCCACACAAATGACCTGCCCTTGCTCAGGAGGAGAACAACATTTTGTAAAGCTGGCGTAGTGCAAAAGATGCATCTGGAACAAAATCTCTCACTATCCATGTCTCATTTCTTTAGACCTCAGCTTCAAGTGATTAGTATCTAGTGAGAAGTGCTGTTCTCCAGCAGTCAGACATCTAGACTTTGTGTAAAGGAGAGGGAGTGCAGTAACCATCTCTGAACCAGGGCACTTGCTGACATACCGAGTTAGTGGGGAGATGTGATGAGTGGGAGAGGATAGGCTTCCCTTCCTTGTTTTAATGGGAATAGACTTGATCATTAGACATTTATAAATGATGCAACCGAGACACCTCTTTATCCCATCAGGCCTTTAACCTCCGCTGTAGCCCTGAGGCTGTTGGTTCTGCATGCTTCATTAGGGGAACTAAGAAGCAGTTTTTATTTAGAAGTTCCCAATGCCTTCATGTGGGTAGCTGCTGGCCCGTTGTTCTGCAGTTGCCTACAGCAATGCACAAACACACTAAACTGGTTTTCAAAGCAAAGGAGGAAAAATAGGACGATTAACTCAGTTAAAGGGTCACTTCAGCAGTTGAGCTCCAGGGGCATAGTGGAAGTACAGTGAAGAACATACAGTAACAAAAAAATTATCTGCTGGCAATGAGAAATCACCAAGGTAAAACCTTCTTCATGTAGCTGACATGGCCTCAGATTCCTTTACATGTTGGTGAACGTATGAGAGTTCAACAGGAATCCAACCCTCCCTTTACAAATCCCCTCAATGTCTCTGGCAGGCTGAGCTCCCCTGTAGATTTCCAATGTCATTCTTCGTTGCCCTCTGCTAGATTTAACAGCTCTTTGCAAAAGTTTGAGGGTCTGAAGATGACACTCTAAACACGGGAAAGCCTGCAAGAGCCTGGCCCTGCTGTCCCCCTTCTGTCCCCCTAGAAGTTAAAATTACAGCTATTCATAACAAAATCCAGTCACTGCCCTGCAGTGCCTCAGCTACTCTTTAGCAGGCTACAGAAGTCTGTATAACTGAAATCAGTACCAAGAGCTCTACAGAACTGTGAGCCTTTGACTCAGCTAATCAGTAGAAGGGGGCTTGTTGAGCCTGACAAACTACCATTTAGCGTCAACTCACTCATCCCTCTGGAATGCTCAGTGCCTCCCATCTTACTTACTTCAGACTAAGTTCTAAGGAGATACCATCTTTAGGTTTTGTGTGTGGCACACAACAGCCCAAATCTTTCCTTGGAACAACACAGTAATTCATCTAAGAAGCCAGTGCCCCTGGTGAGAAACCCAACATCCTCTTCCAGTGGCTGGAATTCTTACTACACTGCTATCTTTGTACCCTGTTGTATTCTGTATCTATCTCTGGCTAATGGGTTCCTGATCAGCCTAGAGCAGGGGACAGTAACCTTTCAGAAGTGCTGTGCCAAGTCTTCATTTATTCATTTAAGGTTTCAAGTGCCACTAATACATATTAATGTTTTTAGAAGGTCTCTTTCTATAAGTCTATAATATATAACTAAACTATTGTTGTATGTAAAGTAAATGAGGTTTTAAAAATGTTTAAGAAACATCATTTAAAATTAAATTAAAATGCAGAACCCTCGGACCAGTGGCCAGGACCCAGGCAGTGTGAGTGCCACTAAAAATCAGCTCGCGGGCTGCCTTTGGCATAGTGGAAAGAGCTGTTTGCCATAGGTTGCCTACCCCTGGTCTAGAGTCTGCACTCTGGCTGCTGGGAATCATGGCAAAGCAGCTTTTCCCACTGAAGTCCCGCCCACTCTTCAAGAGCCTCATAGTTACTAGGGTTGGGATGTCTGTTACTCTACTTACCCAGCTATTTTCTGGGTTCACCTTGCCTCTGATCCTCTACAGCTGCTAGAGGCTCCCCCAAAAGCAACTGCAATATTTTTCCTTAATGTCCCAGCAATAGTGGCAATTATTCTGGGTGTCAGAGGAACAGCTGTTGAGAGTAGGTGAAATTTAAGTCAGTAAAAACAGAAGGAAAGCTATTCCTTGCTGTACCTTCTTTCCCTTTCCTCAAAGCGTAGCTGTCTACATGCCGAAATTGCACCAGCTTAACTTAAATTGGATTTTAAACAGGTTTAGTTAAATCATTGAAAAGAGAAGGTTACTCACCTTGTGCAGAGATGGTTGTCCCTCTGGGTGCTCCACTTCAGGTGTCTTGGTGCCCTGCGCTTCTAGTCAGAGACTTGTGCTACCAATGCCCCGGTTGGCCTTGCACACGCAGCCAACCATTACCCAGTTCTTTCTCTACTCCAGAGGATTGAGCAGAAACTCCGAATTAGAGGGGAGGAGAGTGAGTAATGGAGCACCCACAGGGACATCCATCTCCAAGAACCTGTTACTGCACAAGGTGAGTAACTTCTTCAAGGAGTGTCCCTGTGGGTGCTCCACTTTAGGTGACTGAAGAGCAGTGCTCCTCGGTGGAGAGGAAGGGCTTCGGAGTTAATGTATGTATGATGGAGAGCACCGATAGTCCAGAGTGAGCATCTGCAGCTGACTGCTGCTCCAGGGCATAACGTTTGGTGAAAGTATGGGGCGATGCCCACGTAGTTGCTTTACAAATCTCAATGATGGGTACGTTTGAGAAAGGCTATGGATGCGGACATAGCTCTAGTGGAGTGTGTGCAAAGTCCAGAAGGAGTTTGCAGATTGTAATTTTGGTAACGTAATAGGATACAATTAGATATCCATTTAGAAAGTCTCTGTTTGGAAATGGTTTGGCCTCTTGATCGTTCTGTTCTGAATACAAATAGCCTGGATGATTTTCTCAGCGTTTTTGTTCTCTCTATATAGAATGCTAGCGATCTATGTACATCTAGCATATGAAAGGACACCTTCCTGTTGTCGGCATGCGGCTTGGGAAAGATTACAGGTAAGTAAATGGGTTCGTTGAGATGGAAGAGGGAGGTGACCTTGGGTATGAATTTAGGGTGTGGGTGTAGGATGATTTTGTCTTTGAGGAATGTGGTATAAGGTGGGTGCACCATTAGGGCATCCAACTCTCCCACCCTTCCTGCTGATATGATAGCTACTAGAAAGGCAACCTTCATGGAATAAGCAAATCGCTAGTGGTTCAAAGCATTAGAGCACGGAGAATGAGGTTGAGGTCCCACATAGGGGTCGGGTTCCTTAATGTGGGATAAGTGTTCTCTTTACACTTGAGAAAGTGCTTTTCAGTGGACAGGTGAAAACATTGAGTCTGTCCACCTTGTTGTGAAAGGTGGTGACGGCTGATAAGCGCACTCTGTGTGAGCTAGTCAAGAGGCCTGATTTTTTTAGTGTCAATATGTAATCAAGGATAGTGGGTAATGGGGCCGATTGTGGAATGATCTGCTTGTCTCTGCACCAGACAAAGAATCTATTCCACTTGTGTGCATATGTTTTTAATGTGGAGAGATGTCGGCTGTTAAGTACAATGCCTTGGACCTCCTTGGAAAAGCATGTTTTGAGTTCTGTCATCCCTGGATTAGCCAGGCCTGGAGACCAAAGTGTTGGAATGTTGGGGTGACGGAGGAGACCTGTATCCTGGGTCAGTAGGTGAGGCAGGAGGGCAAGGGTTTGTGGTCTGACACATGTAGGACACGACTCAATGGGGAGATCGGGGGAGGGGAAGGTGTACAGGAGCAGGGCCTCCCATTTGATGAGGAAGGTGTCTCTGAGATAGTTTTGTCCCAGTCCTGCTCAGGAGCAGTATTCTGGGCATTTGACATTGTGGGTAGTGGCAAAAAGGTTTATTGACAGGAATCCCCGTTGTTGGAATATAGTTGCAGAATTTGTGGGTTTAGTTCCCACTCGTATGTCTGTGAGAAGTTCCTGCTGTGATTGTCTGCTGTGGCATTCTGGTTTCCAGGTAGGTAGGATGCCATGATGTGTATGTTGTTGGAGATGCACCACTGCAAAAAGTGAACTGCTTCTATCCAGAGCAGTTAAGATCATGCCCCTCCTTGGCAATTTAGATAGGGTTCGCCAAATTGTCCGTGACAATCTGGACAATGTTGTTGCAGATCAGGGGGAGAAAGTGATGGCAGGTGTTTTGAACTGCCCGGAGCTCCACTAGATTTATACAGAGATTTGACTCCTCTAGGGACCATCAGCCCCGGTGTGTCCCCCCCATCCTACCAAAGAGGAGCCTGTGGTGATAGCGACTAATGGGGTTTCCTGTTGGAAGGGAACGCCTAAGCAGACATTTGTTTTGTCCACCATGTGAGCAAGTCTTTAACTCTGCTGGGCGCTGTAAGCCATCTGTTGATTGAGTGTCTGAGGAACGTGTACAGTGCGTAGCCAGGTTTGTAGACATCTCATATGCAGCCTCGCATGTTTCACAACAAATGTGTCTGAGAAATTGTAGGCATCTTCTGGCAGATGTTTGTGGGCTGTGTCTTACTCTGTCTTACTTGTCAACTGTCTGAAAGGGGCCATCTTGATTATCACTACAGAAGTTTTTTTTTCCTCCTGCTAATTGCTCATCTTAATTAATTAGCCTCTTAGAGTTGATATGGCTACTTCCACTTTTTCATGTTCTGTATGTGTGTGTATATATAATATCCTTACTATATGTTCCATTCTATGCATCTGAAGCAGGCTGTAGCCCACAAAAGCTTATGCTCAAATAAATTTGTTAGTCTCTAAGGTGCCACAAGTACTCCTGCTCTTAATAAAAATAATATGGAGATATACCTATCTCATAGAACCGGAAGGGACCCTAAAAGGTCATTGAGTCCAGCCCCCTGCCTTCACTAGCAGGACCAAGTACTGATTTTGCCTCGGATCCCTAGGTGGCCCCTTCAAGGATTGAACTCACAATCCTAGGTTTAGCAGGCCAATGCTCAAACCACTGAGCTGTCCCTCCCCCAGGATTAGGTTTGTTAAGGCAAGAAATGGTCATTGGGGTAGCCTTGCTGATGCTGAGACACAGTCGAGGTGGGCCCTTATGAAGTCTAGTTGTGGGGTTTGGGCCAGGGTGGATCGCTGTGGGTTGGTTTGTAACCCTAGGTGTGTAAATAGGGTTAAGTGGTGTGAGTAGCGTGGATTGCCTTGTCTTATGTTGGTGCTTTTAGCAGGCAGTCGTCTGGATATGGGAATGTGGTCACACCCTACCTGTGAAGATGTGCTACTGTAACAGCCAGTACTTTGAAAAATACTCTTAGGGTCATGGCAAGGCTGAAGGGAAGTACCTTGTACTGGTAGTGTAGGTTGCCCAGAGTGAATCATAGGAATCTCCTGTGTGCTGGGTGGATAGTGACTTGAAAGTAAGTGCCCTGTAGGTCAAAGGCCGAGAGCCAGTCTCCTTTCTCCAATGCCAAGATTATGGTTGCTAGGGTTACCATCTTGAAGCGCTGTGTTCTCACAAACTTGTTCAGTTTGTACAAGTCCAGAATGGGCCTCCATCCACCCCTTTTCTTCGGACTGAGGAAGTAATTTGAGTAAAACCCCCAACCCCTGTGCTGAACTGGTACTGGTTTCACAGCACCTAATTGCAGGAGATGGTGTATTTCCTGCTGTAACAGGTATTCGTGAGATGGGTCCCTGAAGAGGGATGGGGAAGGGGGGGGGTAACATGGAATGGAAAGAAAGGGAATGGAACAGCCCTTCTGTATAAATTTCCAGAACCCACTTGTCTGAGGTGATGGTTCTCCAGACTGGGTAAAAGAGTGTAAAGCAGGCCCCAAATGGGCTGGAAATGAGAGGTGACTGGAATTGGAGAATGTGGGGCTCTCGTGTCCTCGGCCAACACTCAAAATGTTTGCCTAGAAATGGATGGCTCAGATGTAGACAAGTGCTCCAGCGCCTGACGGCATCTCGTCTGGCGCTGCTTGCGGCACTGGTCATGTTGTTGAGGCTGGGTGTATGGGGGAGGGCAGAATCGTTTGTTGTAGAATCTGCCATTTCTTTTTGTTTGCAGGAATACAGATTCCAAGTGTCTTTAGTGTCACACAGGAGTCCTTCAGGGTGTGTAAGATGTCTGTGCTGCCTGCAAATGATTTCTGCCCCTCAAAATGTAAGTCCTCTACTGTCGCCTGAACAAAGTGGGAGGGGAGGAGAACAAAGTGTTTATTCCCTGGTGCTATTAAAACTCCATAGTTCCATATTAACTTGAGGAAAGATTTCCTTCCATAAGAAAGACAACTAGAATTGGCAAACTGATGCAAAATATTTATTCCAAGTTAGTTATTTTTTGATGCAGTAGTTTTTTCCCCCCCCTCATACAGACTCAATGTGATAGTCACTTTTTTAAATCTGTAAATAATGTTATCAAAATAATCTTAATCTTTGAAATCTCACAAAAAATTTATATTTTACAATTCACCCTGAATATCAAGGCTGCAAGAAGAAGAACACAAACAATTCCTATGTCCAAATATTTTACAGCTGTACCCACAAAAGAAAACCACAAACGCCTGGTTAAGTGATGAAGCTCCCCGAGCCGCAAAAAAAAAAAAATTAAAAAAAAATTCATGTTATTAGCATTAATTTAACACAATTAGAACTTCAATAGCCATTTTGTCATTGACAATGATTGTTTTAGCACATTGTTACCGCGCAACATTATGTAATGCAGGCGGCATTATTACAAGCTTGTCGTTGCAAAGATCAGTCAGTCACCTATATCCTGCTTACAAGACTGAACTTGTGCATTGCCTGATGAGGGATTCTCATCACAAATTTGCTAGCTGCACAAACTTCTATTAAGCAGAAGGGCAAAACCAAAAGAAAAAGCTAAACAGGCCAATTTCTCTCTTCTTTGGGATACAATTATTTCCATTGTGCATGAAGTATTCAACAACAAAAGAAAAACTGAACAGACTGGAGACAGAATAAACTCTGTTTAGTTTATACAACCCCAAACATGTTGAACTATGAACTGAGTTTATTGGGTTGGTTTTATTTGTTTTAAATGTTTTGTGCCCACTTTCAGGCATCGTCATCTGACGTTTCGCTGCTACTAGTTTCTGTGTCTGAGTCCTCCAACTCTGTCTTAAAAGTGCTTCTCCAGTGGGAGAACAGGCTGGAGCTACGGCCCTGAAGATATCCATTCTTCCCAAATCCATTTCTTCTTAGCTACAAGAAGGAAACAAATAGATAAAAAATTGTGAAGAGTAAGGGTCAGTGACAATATACATGTTTGTCAGTATATATATTTTTCTAGTGGGGACAATATGTTTGTAAACTTTCCCCACTAGACAATCACTTTAAATCAAGACACAAGTTCTATTTAGTTCTTTGTAATTCCGAGTAACAGTCTAAGATGTGTGTGAAATAGGTAAGGAAGAACAACCATCATCATGGCAGAGCTGTCATCTACCTGCTCTGATTTAAGTTGGAACTCTCTGAGCTCATCCTCAGTAAGGGGAAGGTAGTTCTCGTCGTTTTCAGGATACTCCTGCCATCCCATTGCTTTCAGTAACCTGACTCACGAGAAAAGGGGCGAGGGGTGAAAAAGAATCAAAAAGTCAAATTTAACCAGGTGCATGATAAAGTGGAAGATTTTCCTACTGAACTGCTATGATCCCTCCAGGAAGGGTTTTCTAGTTTTAGAAAAGACCATATCAATAATAATACAAGAATACTTTGCATTTAGATTGATAAGGAAGGTAAGAAAGAAGGCTAGTGATTAACCCAGGGGCACAGAGAAAGTATTCATGGCAGCTGAGAAAACACTAGAACTCAGGATTTCCTTATTCCTAGTGCCCTGATTAAACAGCTATATCACACGCTCTTGCTCACACAACTAGATGCATATTTAGATATGCATGCAAGTATCTTCTTCCCACTTCTCATAGTTTTCTAGGATTTGGGGCAATTTCTTATCAAATTAGCATACTGACAAAGCACAGAAGCATTCCAAGAAGAGCTGGGAGGAGAGATGTGGTGATATGTCATCAATTCTGCACTCCCACATTTGGAAATCCCTTTTGCAGATCAAGCAGAACAGCACTTGAGATTCTGCCTGGCCACCTGGTGTGGGAAACAGCTAAGTCAGGCAGCACTAAATGACTTATGGATGCAAAGCTAGAAGAGTGCTAGAAGGTTAATCACAGAACCTGTGTGACATCTTGGCCCCATTGAGTTCAACGAGGCCAGAATTTCACCCCAGTATTTTACTTTCTGCCAGCCCCAGTGCCGTAAGAAAGCCACACCCCTGCAGCTCAGAATATGCAAGAGTATTGTTTTCTGGAGAAGACAATCTTCTAAGCACCTGCCTTTTCCCCTCACAATGTGACAAAATGATTTGAGAGACATCTTCAGCCCCTGTTCTGCTGTCGGCTCACCTGTGTTCTGCTTCCAGTGAATGAGACAGGTTCTCCCCCTCCTCCATCAAAGGGAGAGAAAGGCCATTCTGATGGCAATTCTCATCCCAGTTTTCCTTTGGTTCTGGTGTGCTGCTGCCCTCCATCTAAACGAAAAAGGTAAGTCAAATCACACAACTGAGAGACTGATCCTTCATACATACAGCACAGTTAAAGTCTTGAAGCTAGCATTCTTGAGTGGATGACTCCAGAGAGAATAAAACCCTTTGTCTTAAGTCAGTGCTTCAGAGCATGAGTTGGTAATAACAGAAAGCAGTTGCCATCAGACATTGATGAAGTGAGAGGTGCAAAGTGAGTTTGGTGGGCTGCAGCTTAATTTTTAAGGGACAAACGTCCACACCACATTACCATCATTATGGATTCAGAGATGCCAAAAACTATATGAGCCATGGAGACTGCACTCTGACCCCTATAGGTGTCCATCATTAGGACAAAAAGTGGTAGTGAGGCACCGTCCTATGGGTTGTGCAGAGCCTGTTCAATTTGCCATGTCTGTCATGCCTGCACTTTCACCAGGGCCAAATTCATTTACACTACTCTGAGTCCAGTGTAGATTCTCAATGTACAGTTTGTTGAACAGAAAGTAAATGGAAGTTGCCGTCTTTAAGCTATGCTACCAGAACTAAGCTACATAAATGGAGATGTCAGTCCTGCAAGGATATTTAAAGAGTATCATTCCTTCCATTCTTTAGAAAGTCCTCTTAGAATCCTGTCAATTCTTACCAAATGTTGCCCTTTTCCCTTTGCCATATATTTTAATTTTCCTCCTGCGTTTCTTTAGGTCACTGTTCTTCATTGCAAGGCCCGCGAGCCGGTGGTGGCTCCCATCGACCTAAGTGGGGCTCCCTAAGTTCCCTCTAAGCTGTGTGGCCGTGCAGCAGGCTATAAATAGCCGCGCAGCAGCTCTAAAGGGCCATGCAGCAGGGACCTGGAGAGGAGAGAGGTAGGGGGTAGGCGGAACTGGGAGGGGGAGCAAGCTGGGGCTTGCAGGGCTGTCGTGGGCCTCTCCCCTTCCCCTGGAGCTCTGTGCTGCCTGCCGGCTGGGGAGAAAGAGGGGCCCCTTCCCCCAGAGCTCCGTGCTACCTGCTGGCAGAAGGGAAGAGAGGGTCCTCCTCCAGAGCACAACGCTGCCTGCAGGCAGGGGAGAAAGAGGGCCCCTTTCTCCAAGCTGTCTGTCGGCGGAAGGGACAGAGGACCCTTTCCCCTACAGCTCCGTGCTGCCTGCTGGCAGGGAGAGAGATCTCCACAGAGCTATCTGCTGCCAGTCCTCTGGTGCCAGCCTTGGGCAGCCTGCCTGCAGCCCAAACTCCTCATCCCCAGCCCCACCCCAGAGCCTGCACCCCAACCCTCTGCCCCAGCCCCGAGCCCCCTCCCAACACCCCAAACCCCTCATCCCCAACTCCACCCTAGAGCCCTCATCCCAGCCAGAGGGATGAAAAGAAAAAGGAATAAACTGACCAACGAACATTTGGACTGTCTTACTAGGATTGCGATGACAGATTACAAGTACTACATGAACAAAGTCAAGGAGGAACACGCACACTTTTGCTCATCCAGTTTTTAAAGTAAGTTTTGCATTATTCTGCTCTTTAAAAGTTTATTCACATATATGACATTAAAAAGGCACCTATTTTCTTGGTTATTTTATAAAAGGAGTATTGTTTTATTGTACAAGTTGCCTTTGTTTTAGCTGCATGAATGGCTCTGTAACACTACATCATTAAGAAGTAGTAAGCACTGTGTTAATTTAGTAGTCGATGTGGCTCTCACATTGAAATTTTTTTTTTTCAAAGTGGCCCCCACTTCACAAATAGTGAAGAGCACTGCTTTAGGTTACGGCTTTTCTTTGTTTCCAATCCTGTATCGATATGGCAGCACAGATATGGGAACAAGTACTCGTTAATTAACAGCTACAGATGATCTAGCAGAGGTAACATGAGAGCTGAGAATGTTTGTGTTTAGGATCTACAACAATAGTTATTTCTCTAACCCCATTCTGGAGAGGAGTTTTCCTAGGGAAAAATGTCAAGACATTTTAAAACAGATAGTTGGCAGGAATGTACTCTAGCACAAACCAGCAGCCTAGAATGGAAGCCATTTGCAATTCTCTCTCTCGTGGGTACTGCTCAGGAAGCAGGATTTAAGCTACTACTGACAGTTAGGAATCTCCTTAGGTCCAGTACCAGAAGCCTACACTTCTCTATCCAGAGAAGGATAAGTTCTCCTCCCTATGTATGTGTCTAGTTGGCAGCCATGCTATCGCTGTGTAAATATGAAGCCACTATATATATATATTTTTTACACACACACACGGATACTGTCTATTTGAAGTCCCTTAAAATACACAATTCCCAGGAGAGAAAAGTGGGCATTCCTCTTACATCCTCCAACTTGTCACATTCTCTGTTCTCTGTGACCTCTCCATTCCTGTCATCTTTCAATGCCTTCAGGAATTCACTTTTCTTATCGGCGGTGCGACGCATCAGCTTGGTCAGACGTGAAGAACTGATCTCAATGGGAGGGGTGGTGCTGGAAGGACTCTAGAGAATTAAGGTGGAACACATTAGAGAACTTAAATACCAATTGAAGAAAAGCTGGGTCTTAGCCCTGATCAGGATTTGTGTCCACATCTTTTAGCACTTATCTCCTGAGCTGACCGGCAATTTCCAGATTTCTCCCAAAGAACTTGGCTGCACTGTTCCAAATCCACTCCCTTCCTCCTCACCAACCTGGAACGAATGTCTCCAACAAAATCTTACTTTCTGCTGCTGCAACTGTTTCTTCATCTATAGTAATTCAGGCAGTCATGAATTTAACATGCTTGTTCTGCTCCTCACATAATATGCTTCCTGGTAATATGAACTGCCTCACAGGCTCCCTGTCCAGTTAATTTCACCTCTGCGCTTGGAATGATCCAGGAATATACTGCTGATTCCTGCCTATTAGCAAAATCATTCCCTCAACTCCTGTTCTCCATACCAAATAAAAGGTCTATCCAATTAAATTGAACAAAACTGATCTTTTTTTACGGAGGTCTTCAGTAGTATTTATGATATGTGGTGGTATCCAGTAATATGGCAGCTAGATTTCAATGTAGTTAACCTGTTTCATTTTTATAGGTGGGATTTACAATAAAAATGAATTGGGATTCTAGCCTCCTGACTTCTCCTCTGCCCTGAGGATTTGTCTGTTGTATTCATGTCTGGTGGTCCATGCAGAAGACAGGAATCCTGTTCTCATTAGTCTTGACTCTCCACTGAAAGGAGAGGTCACAACACCACATCAGAATCTCATACAAAACAATTCATTTCCTTCACATAAATTGTGAAAGGAGGGAAAGAGAAATCAAAGCGTGTAAGAGAACAGAACAGGTGCATATTTAAATAGTTCCTCATTGCAGGAGTTGGAAGACCCTCGCAGCACCATTTTAGATGTTTTTCTTGGAGCTGAAGTGTTGCCTACACACGCAATCCTTAGGACGCCAAAGAAAACTACTCTGCAAAATATGCATATAGTACAGCATACAATCCCTCTGAGCAGAAAAAAGGCAAAGAAAAGGGATCTAAAATATTCAGCTGCTTGGATTCCTTATTCCTAAGTTATATGTAATGTTAAGATGAAATGAACCTCTCCTGCAGAAGTGTATACTATAAACACTGGCATCAGACGGTAACGTTCGCCAGGCAGTTATTCCAGACATCGCCAAGTACAGCGCAGAGGAGCAGACAGTTGATTGTGAAACTTCCACAGGCAATCTGAGTGACTGTCAGGATAAAATGAAACCCAGAGTAGTACTAAATTCTCAGTGTGGTCATTAGTTTGACTGTACAAGTAACAGACTTAAGTCTGACATTTCTAGTAGACTGGAATACCCATTTAACGTGACAGCCAATAGAACACTCAAGTGCCATGCCAGAACAGCTCTTTTCAAAGACATCTATACAGAAATGCCAACATACCAAGAGCTAATTTTACAAATTTTAAGGGATGAGAAAAGCAGCTATAAACAAGTGATAAATATCTCAAATTCTCCACCTTAACTTTGACTACACAAAGCTTTCAACAGATCTACAATAAAAAACAAAATAAGGGCATATTGCTTATTGATTTATTTATTTTACAATCATCCTTCCCACAGTGCCTCATCTAAGTCAGAAAGGAAAGACAGGTGTTTGGGTCCCAGGATCTAATACCTGGAGGTATCTGAACCCAGAGATCTCATATGAGAGAGTTAAGGCCTGATATGCTGAAGAAATGAGTTTTAACAATGACGACAAATTCATTTTCAGTACCTTGCCTATAAGATTGTAGAATATTCTCTAGGGGAAAACAGTGGAAGAGCCATCCCTTAGGCTTTTAAAAGCAGACTGCACAAAGCACTAAAAGTGCACTTATAGAGCAGAATCTTACCCTAATCCTCAGGGAGATCTAGGAAGATTCTATGGTAATGTCAGTGTTGTACTTTTACAGAGCTTCTCATTTTCAGAACATTTCACAAATATTAACTGATCACTTTTCAACACCTCTGTAAGGTAGTTATTATTGCCACTATACAGACAGAGAAAGAGGCAGAGATTAAATTACTTTTCCAAGGTCAGTGGCAGAGGTGAGATTAAAATTCATGGGTCCCAGTTCTGTGTTTAGGCTAAGACTGTCAAACAATTTTTTAAAAATCATGTGAAATAAAAAAAGTCTAGGCATTACAGCTGCAAACGCTCAGTTGTAGCTTGGACAAACTTAAATCATTTCCAGTTTAACTGGATATAGCTACTGATGTTATGGGAACACAGGATGCAGTGACTTTCTATTAATATACTAACCACTCAGACAGGGCTGGTGGAAGTTCGACGAAGAGTTCAACTTTCATAGCTTCAAGTATTACTGGTCTCTCTAAAAAGACTGAATTACAGGCTCTCTCTCCTGAGTGTCAGATTAATACCCTACAAACCTACATCCTTGCTGGCCAGAGACTGACAGCAAGAGCTACCTAGGACAACAAATTACAGAAGCTATATTCAGTACTTACTGTACTGGATAACAAGTGCATTTAACTTTGTTTTGGTATTACTTACCTGAAGGTGGAAGCTTATCTGAATTATGTATTTATGTTCCAGTAGTACCTAATGTGTGCTAGGTGTTGTACAGACATAAGGGAAAACAAAGTCCCTGCCCCCAATGGGCTTACAATCTAAAACAACAAAAAGAGGTAGGGTGAGGGGAAAGAATACAATATAAGAGCAAAGTTGTCAGGGAGATGACTGGCAATTTTGTTATTTCCATGGAGCTTTTTTATTACATAAAAACCAGAACTACTCATCTATATACCCATTATTAGTGGGCTATTTCCTCATTCGGAAACCTCAGTTTTGTGTTTTGCACAGAACTGTCTCTCGCGATCAAAAGAATATCCCAATATCTTACACTCAAAGTGTAGGGCATGGATAGTCGACAGGCAGACCATAGGTTAAATCTGGACCGCCAGATACTTTTGAACGTACTGCTAAATCTTTTTATTTACTTATTGTTATTGTGGTGCGAAAAATGTTTCTCTGGAGTTTGGACCTTGACCAAGATATTTGGACATTGACCAAGAAATAACTGACTACCCCGGTGTAGGGGTTCAAAAATGGTGAAAGTTCAGAATGAGTAAAAATCTACACAACTTTAAGATCCACAAAGATGACAAAACCTTCCCAGGAATACTTCTGATCTCAAAACAAAAAAGGTTAAGAGAGAGAGAGCAGCCTCACATGAGAAAGAGATTCTCAGTTTTGTAATAGCAACATTTCTGCCGAATATGCAAGGGGGCATTCACCTCTGAGTAAATAGATCACCATTTTTTATTAAAACTAAAGAACAGTGTCAAGATACAACTTGTTTAACTTCTTCCACCATTCCAGATTATTTAAACTGAAAATCTAAAGATATAGAAAATCATGGCCAAGCAGTGACTAGAAATTATGGGTGTGTCAATTATTGGTACCCAATTGACTCCTTAAAGAGCAGATTTTCAGAGGAGGGGAATGTGGTACTGTAAAGATCAGATTCCTTTCAGGTATCAAGCAGAGTACCCAAAAACGGAGGCACTCGATCACTGGTCATTTCTTAAAATCTTGTCTAACTTTTCCATGATTTATATTGTTTACCCTTTGGTACTTTACTTAGTTTGGATACAAACAGACCACTTTAATTTTCTCGTTTTTATACACTAACACAGGGGTCGACAAACTCTGGCACACGGCTTGCCAGGGTAAGCAGCCTGGTGAGCCAGGCCAGTTTGTTTACCTGCCGCGTCCACAGGTTTGGCCGATTGTGGCTTCCACCGGCCACAATTCGCCGCTCCAAAAGGGGCCACGGAAAGGGCGGACAGCACATCCCTCGGCCCGCGCCGCTTCCCGCAGAGGTTGCTGACCGCTGCACTAACCACAAAGCCATAGTGTTTTACTTCCCAACAGTGCAGGGGAAGTTTTAATGTAAAATTGTTTAAAATTCATGGAAATGCTTCATCATTAGGGTCTGTACGCTATTGTTTGCCCAAACCCAGCACTTTGGATGTAAACTATTTGGAAAGCGAGACCCTTTTAGAGCCATATCACCTACACAAGTAAAGGGCAGAAGAGGCTACCATGAATAGACTCCTGAAATGCTAGTAAATTTTAAGTCCAAAGACTTTTCCAGACACTTAATCTATAAATTAAGACAACCTTGCAGATGAATACTGGAGTACATCCTCCACCATCAACACTGACAAACACCAATAGCTGAAGAGGAACAGTACACACATCTGTACATACCAAACCTTTTGAACTGTTCCCAAAGCTTACTACATGCATTGCTAGGAAAAAGCTGTGAGCTGGAAGAGCAAGAACACAAGACAACCTAGCACCCTATTTTAAAGGGTGGAATGGAATTCAGGTCTTGTATGGTGTAAATTCTGGTGCGCACTAGCATGCCATGCACTAATGGGCCTGTGTAGACCCTGCTAGCACTGAATCATAGAACTGGAAGAGACCTCAAGAGATCTTCTAGTCCAGTCCCCTGCACTCAAGGGAGGACTACGTATTACGTAGATTGTAGACCGTCCCTGTCAGGTGATTGTCTAACCTGTTCTTAAAAACCTCCAATGATACTGCTTGAAGAGTTCCCTAGTGTGTGTTAATACAGTCCCCCATTTTGAACTTTTGAAACATATTCATGTGGGGAATTTTTAGTGTGCACCAGCAGGGTCCACATGATTTAGTTAGTGTGTGACACTAACACACATTAGAATTTACACACACACACCATGTGTACTAAGCACGGCAGCGCTTTAACGTGGCTGTGTAGTTGTGGCACCAGCACTGTAAAACTCTTCCAGCGCCACGAGGGGAGTAGCTACCAGCGCTGGGAGTGTGGCTCCCAGTACTGGTCCACTGTCTACACTGCCACTTGACTGCGCTGAAACTTGCAGCACTCGAGGATTTTTTTTTTCACACGGCTGCGCAAGAAAGTTGCAGCGCTGTCAAGTGGCAGAGTAGACAAGGCCTGAGGTGTTGTGTAGAGAAGTCCTCAGCGTTAACTTTCAATTCATAGCTCTCACATAGCAGGGCTGGTGCCTGCACTCTGGTAATGCAGCTGATGGTTTGGACATTGTTCTGGGCATGTCCACTTAGTTCCCATGGTGCTCTTAAAATGTCAAAGCAATCATACCTTGTATGAGGGTGATGGAATTACAGCAGACCTAGTCAAAAACTGCTGGCAGCACGCTTTACATCAAGACAGACAGACTTCCAAGAGCATTCCCATTAATGTATAAGGGAACTTAGCTCAACATGCAGAGACCATACAAGTGATTGAGTACTCTTCAAGTGTTCAGAGCTGTGTAATCATACGAACAGAAGAGCTCTCATGGTACTTAATTATAGAAAGCAACATTAGTTGGAAAAGGTCCAAATTTTATCCCCAACCCAACCCCTTACCTCTTTGGGAGAGGTGAGAACTGAGCCACTCACCAGTACCGCTGGTTTGGTTACAGACACCGGACTGGTAAAGGCAGAGTCACGGCTGGAGGAAAGCGAGCCTGGTTTATGTTCACTTCTGTTAGCTTTCCATGGACTTGGCTATATTGAAGAGAACACAATACACTAGACAGTAATGGTACGGCACAAGAACGGGTTGCTTGCAAGTGGTAAAAAAAATCAAAGCAACATCAAATTGACTTAATAAGGTGTCTGATTAATTGAATAAATTATCTTCTCCTGCTCCAAAAATGGTCTCAAATCCCCCTCTCATCTTAATCCTGAGAATCCCCCATTCCTGCCCTGCTGAATCAACCCACCCACATAAACACCCTCTAACTGCTTCACAGCTCTCTCTCTTCTAGTAAAGGATTGGTTGGTTGGGACTATTATGAACAATTAAATGCTCCGTCACTAGATGGAGGAGTCACCATTGAGAGATCCCATGTATCACACAACTGCTTCCAGCACAGGGAGAGAGAGAGCATAATAAAATGCTAATTTCTTACACATTGCTAAATACCACCACCAAATATCTTGCATCACTCAACAGGAGCTTCCTCTGGCCAAAGGAAGAAGCTTTAAGGCATGAATGCAAGACAGGAATTTCCCAGGTTGCAAGGAAGATACTCCTAATCCCTATGGAAGGGTAAAGGAACAAAATTTGATTGTACCCTGCTGTTTAACACCACACAGATCTCAACGGATTTACTAAAAATCCAGACAAGAAGCCCCAAAACTTACTGAGTGAGAAGCCAGGTTACTGCAGTACAGAAGCACATAAACCAGCCCATTTTCCAAGGCAATCCACATGTAACTACTCAGAGTAGGGCAACTTCACCCAACTAGTATCCACTATCAGGATATATCTGCATCTTATTTGGTGGCCAAGCAATAATTGCAGTTGCAGAAAGCTGCTTCATGATAAATGTCTTCTACTTGGAAAAGTATTATCTTATCCCTCTCAGCCACCAAGGACAAACTGTGCAACAACGATACCAAAATGAGAGATATGGCACGAAGCAGCACAGGAACAAGACAGCTGAGGAATATTTTAAGATTTACAGCTTCATTTAACTAGTCTGAATTTCTGATATCAATGCTCATCCAGGATGTTTCTGGTATTTAAGTTAAATATGAGTCTAAAATGGATAATGTACTTTGCAGAAAAGGACAGCAGAGGCCACTGTTTCTCCATATTTCCTCATTTGTTTCCTTGGTGTATTTTTTTCCTCTCTTATATTTTGCTGACTCCACACCCTTGCTCCCCCCACTGGTAAAAACCGAACCCCTCTCCCCATTCCCTAATCAGAAGGGACACGATGCTGGAGGTGGACAACCATCCATTTGCCACTCAAAGCTGAGGAGAGAGAAGCCTGGGCTGGCACACTGATGCCCGCAGCCCTACTACACCTCTGACTTTTACAATGTCCAGCTAGGTTAGCAGCCACACAAAGAAGGGCAGGAAAGATTTTCAGGGAGCCACCAATAGCTTTATTTGCTATGCAGCAGTATGCTTGCAGTGAGTAAGGGGAAGTCACATCAACCTGGGGTCCTGCACCTTCCCTCTCCCACATCGATCACATCCTTTGGCTTCGGCTCACCCTCTCATTGACTAGTCTGATGCCTCTCCCACAGGTTAGAAAACTGATTTAGATTGTAAACTTCCTGGGGTAGAGCTTGTGCCTTCATTTCTGTCTAACTAGAGCATACTTCTTGCACTATCATATTTAATTTACAGTAATCTCTGAAATAGGAACCTCTGAAAATGGCAGTCACATCAAAATGTCAATTTTTGCTCAAGAACCTGAAGGCACAATTCTCCAGTTAGTATTGACTATGAGGAATTTCTGTATGGAAGACCATAAGCAGATTCAAAGTATATAGAACACCCATTCCCCACTTCAAAAAAACCCCAACACTGTGAAAAAGGTGGAAATCCATTTCAACAGCTTATATTTCAAATCAAGTTCTTCTCGAACTCCCAAAAGCCAAATGTAAATTGCCACAGGACCCCACTGGTGAGGCACAACACTAAACCTGGGGGTGGGTGTTAGATTGTCAGCTGCTGGGGACAGAGATCATACTTGTATTTTATGTTTGTACAGCACCTAGCACAGCGAAAAGACCTAGTCGTAGACCAAGACCCAGGCACTACAATACTACAAATACTTGGAATGCTCACAATGACACTGAAGCCCATTGGTACCAATAGGTTCATTGTTCTTTACAAGCAACTACTGTCAGACCTGAAACTCACCATATCTAATATACCACTTTCACAGTATTTATTAATGAACGGTAGCATGTGAGGTCTGTACTAAAAGCTCTTAATTTATCAATACTCACTGCAAGATGTGTACACAGTTAATATTTAAGGAGTAACCTAACTATATTGAAAACTATGCCTTATGGTCCCATAGTAAAAGTTTGTCACCAGGGAATCATGTTTTGGTGATGGCCCATTCAAGCAGAAGTTGTCCTCACCCCTCCCTGGTCAGCTGGTGATGTAATGCAAGGTTCAATTGTCTATCCTTGTCCATCCCAGAACAGTTGGAAAACTATCAAAGCCAACTGCAAACAATCAAAACCACTTGAAGGTAAAAGAACAGAGAAACAGACAGGGGATCACCAGATTGTGAATAAAGACAAAAGACAGATTCAGTATATCAAAGGGTGGAGAAAGACATACTGAATCCATTTACTGAGAAGACATCTTGTTGAGCCTGGGGGTGTTCAGGGAAAGATTGGATTCTGGTTCCTGGGAAACCAGTCAGCTCTGCAACAGACTGAATGATGTGGGGGAAACTGACTTTGTTAGATAGGAAAGGTAACTATTAAGCATAGGCCCTAGTTTGTATTTTATGATTTTGTTCTGTATTGTAACCATTTGTTTCCATCGCACACTTTTTTTCTAGTGGAATTTATACGCTCTCATACTAAACCAAAAGAAGGTTTATGTAAGTGTTCAGTTCT
Organism: Gopherus evgoodei; assembly: GCF_007399415.2. Lineage (NCBI taxonomy): Eukaryota > Metazoa > Chordata > Testudines > Testudinidae > Gopherus > Gopherus evgoodei. Next base: position 109,320,060 of record NC_044329.1, on the reverse strand, counting down.
GTGTGTTATACAGGAGCTGTGATTTAAGATAAAGCAGGTAAACTGGGCTACACCGTTCCTTTGGGAGCAGAGAATCCGGGATTTCCATGAGTAGCCAACGTCGGGGGCAGGATATCACAGAAGAACATTTCAAGGGGACTGGAGTTCACATTTTGTTAACCTGCAAGTCAAAGACGGAGCTACCCTACCTCAGAGAGTGCTTGAGTGGCTGACAGGCCAGCAGTGTTAGAGAACTGACACTCAGCTACCAGAGGCGAGACTCCCTCTCACTGGAGGCAGGAGGTAACAAGGTGACACTCAATCCTGGATACCCTGAACACTCATCTTTGCACCATTCTGCACAGACTATTATGGCTGTCCTCTGCTGAGACATGATGCTCAGAGGCTGCTTATGATTATTCATATGGCTTCCACCAAGAATAAACTCCTTTCAGTGCCGCTGAGGATGTTTTAACACCAGTTAGCACTGCTATAGCATTTTTCATCCCGTTGTGCCAGTGGTAGCTTTTCTAGTCAGACAGAGCCTTATGGATATAACCCATCCACCCACATTGCAGCACCTTTGAAAAAAGAGTTACCGAACAGGACAGTAACCATTGTTCCTTGAGATGTGTTGCACACGTTCACGCCATTCTTGGTGTCAGTGTGCCCTGCATACAGCCGTCAGAAACATTTCCCCTCAGCAGGACCCATGGGGTAGCTCAAGCTCCCATTGCTGCCCTGTACCACTGTGTGCAGGTATAAAGGGCAGAGCCATCCCCAGGGCCCCTCAGTTTCTTCTTGCAGGAACTCCAATGCAGAAGGGCAGAAGAGGGTGGATTATGGAATGGACATGTACAACAGGCTAGTAACTGTTTTCTTCTTTGAGTGACTCAAGCCATAAGAACAGGAATTGGGATAGGAGTCTATTTCAACAAAGCCTGAAGAACAACTCATCCAACTCTAGTATTGTCTCTGGAGTCTTAAGCCATAGCATAGCGGGAGGCAAACGCGTGGACAGAGGACCTGGCTGCCACTCTTCTAGTGTCCGCAATTGGAACTTGTGACAGAAAGGCTGCTGAGGCCAACTGCAACAGCCTTGAATGAGGTGAGAACTCTGTCAAGTGAGTGACATTAGCCAAGTCATAACACATGCGTATACAGGATGCGACCCAGGAATAAATTCTCTGGGTGGAGACTGAATGGCTTCTCATTCTGTCTGCCATTGCTACGAACAGACAGGAGGATTTACAGAAGAGCCTGGTTCTGTCTAGGTAAATTGCTAAGGCTCTCCTGAAGTCTAAGTATGTAGCTTTGGGTAAAATATGGTCAAATTGTCTGACTGATATGAAAGAAGAAACCATCTTTGAGACAAACCTTGGATGAGGATGCAGGTGAACTTTGTCCTTACAAAAGATCTTGTATGGATGTCCCAAAATTAATGCCTGTAGCTCCCCTACTGTTCTGGGAGAGGTAATGGTCACTAAAAATGACACCTTCATTGACAGATGCAGCAGAGAGGAGATAGCCAGTGGCTCAAATGGGGAACACAAGTCTTTACAATACTAAGGCTTGGTCTACACTAGGGACCTAGATGCATTACCATCATAGAAAGAGCAAATGATTTCTAAACTAGTTGACATGCATCCGTCGAAGTGGGTATTCACCCACAAAAGCTCATGCTCCAATATGTCTGTTAGTCTATAAGGTGCCACAGGACTCTTTACTGCTTTTACAGATCTAGACTAACACAGCTACCCCTCTGAGACTAAACTGGTTAAGTAACTTTACAGATATTGCTTCTGCTTCCTCTCACTACTACAGGAATAAGGCAAGGGGTACACTACTAGCCAATTAACCCATATCTTTGGCCACAGAAGTCAATTTAGGCACAAAAATCACCCACATTGACATGCCTACTGCAATTTTAAGAAGCTCTAGGATTCACCGAATGAAAACGAAAACTGGGATGTCAAAAATCAGCATTTTGACAAGTAGGTTTAGTTGTTCAGTTTATGTAACAGAATCACACTGCTGCTTTACATCAGCCAAACCAATTGCTTAATTTCCCCAAGTGCTCTTCTAAAATTCCATCAATCAAGGGTATAATACAAACTAGTTTATGAACCTATTAGGCCATATCACATCTGCATCACAGCACTAACAAACCCCACAAAGGTTGGGATTTTCATGTGCCTAAGCTTCTCTAGGTATTCAAACCCACTGAAATTCCATGGGATTTGGACACATCACTCCATTAGGCCCCTTTGAAAATCTAAGCATAAAATACCATTTTCTAGGCACAATGAAAACAAGCTCGGCATCTGGATAAACATGCAGTCCGCAAGCCTGATTAAACTACACTATAGTCTCTCAGAGAAAGACCCATCACTTCGGACATTTAGAACTAGGCAACACAAATGCACTGGTGACTATACTGTAGGCAACAACCACATTCTGGAAGGGGGAACTAGATATCGATTAGCTTTTCATCTTCAATATTTATGATTCCATGCAATAATGCACTGCTGCAGGATGCAGTCATAATATTTACATGCACTTAGTCAGTGTTTTCCATACCAGAATTCAATTTCATGATTTACAAATCTTAGGAGTAAATTTTTATTGCACCATGACTTGCAAACCCCACAATATATCGTTTGCATACAGTGCTAGCAGTTATACGTTTCTGCATTAAATAAACTATCACTGTGCAACAAACAAGTAGCAACACAATCAAGTTGTTAAAAAGGCTCTGAAGTAGAAGGCTGAATAACTAAAAGCTGTTCAATACACCAAGTCATTCCTAGCTACAGGAAAGGCACTTGACCATATCCCTAAGTCACTCAAGCTGTAAAACTGAAAAAGTAGCAGCAGGAAGCTCTCTGGACACCAGAAACGTGTACCTTGTTTGAATTGTCATGAGTGGTTCCACATCTGGGCTGACTGCCTAATAATTTCTGATATTACAGGTAAGGAATTCTTTACAAATGGAATTTTATAAATAGTTGCGATTCTTACAAAGCCCACCTGTCAGGCCAGCACTGGGATGCTACCCCAAAACAAGCCATAAGACCAACATTTTATTTAGAATTGAAAAGTGATAGTCATTCTAATCACGTAGGCTCTCTGCTGTCTGTGGGAGACGAGGAACCAGCTGAATTTTAAAGAGGACCTAGAAAGGCAAGAGTTGTGTTTATGCCTTCTGCTCCTTTACAAATCTCTGAAAGGGGTTTTTAAGGAGAGTTTTCTTTTGATTATATTTTGTGAAGTTTAAAAAAAAATCTGCTCTTCTCTTGTATCACCGGCAGTCTTCTTGGAAGATACACAGCTAGAGTGGAAGTTCTCAAACAGGACCGATCATCTTTTAAAGATCTCTTCTTCAGAGTGTTTATCAAGCATTCTAATTAATGAGACATTACCAGCCCAAAAATAAGCAAAACAAAACTAAGAATTATGAATAAAAATAATTTCCATGATTAGGTTTCACTTCTCTGATACTACTTCGAATGTCATAATCCTACAAGTTCCCCAAGTATCTTTTATACCAGGCTTCAGGAAAAACAGAGTTCGATAAGAGCTGAATCCAATATAAAAAATCAAGTAGAAACTGAAAACTCGAAAAATGCTTTAACCTCTTTGTATGTAACATAAAGAAGCTAAAGTGCAAAACCCTATATTTCTTTTGTAGGTTACCTTTAAGGATCAACTACTATGCTGAAGGATCATGTTAAAACATGACCCAATCTGGTCTTTGAAGACTGGTCCAAACCGTATTTTAACCATGTTAATGAATCATATTACAACTTTGTACAGATTTACAACACTGTCATATGAACAACTCAATCACTCTACTCTGTTACTAGCACTTTTTCCTATATGAGGGAGAGAATGCCCCTTCTATACAGTTTAGTAACTCCACTGGAAGCCCTTGTACCTTAGCTGGAGGAGCTGCTGGTTTAGGAACCAGATTTTTGTAGACACTTGGGACAATTGTGGTGGTCTTGTTGCCGTTTGCAAGGTGAGGAACTGGTGATGTAAATGCAGCTGAGAAGGCGGCAGCAGGATCCTCTTTTGAAACCTTTTTGATGACCAGCATCTTGGTAGGTTGCTTGGCACTAGGGGGGTTTTCTACAAAAACAGAGGGGAACAAGGATTCAAAAAATAATTAGAATCTCAGTAATTCCACAAAACTTGACTCTACCTCAGCTCCAATTCTACCTCTTAAGAGTCTAAGATGCTGAGAGAGTCTCATGCTGCTGCTAACAGCTTCTGAATTCAAGTGAAGAGGATATCAGACAAAGATGGTAAAGTCCAATATTTTGTAGGCTCCTCTTGATTTTGAAAAAAACTGCCTAGGACGACAGACATCAGCCTGAGATTTTAACAGCCTCTCAGACTTTGCTGAAAGAAGGAATCAGAATGGGTAAGCATATTTAAGTTCTGAATAACTACTGAGTAATTTTAGGTTAATTCACTAACAAAAATATTTAGTGAAACTCATGCTTTAAGTTTTAGTGTTTTGCAACCTGCAACCAACATCATCACATTCTGGTGGAGCAAACAGAAGCTCTCAGTACGCTTTCTTGAAAACTATAACGTAAACCACTACGTGTTTAAACAGTTTTTTACTGCTGCTAATCTTGTATTATGTTTGGGTGGACCAGTTAAGATCTGAACCAAATACTCAAGAGATTAAAATTAGATCTAGTACAACAGACAGGTGAATGTTTTTAGGATACAGCTAATAAATAACTGGTTTATGATTCTATCCTAGCCCCAATTAAACTCTCTAGTTAGAGTTACGGGTTCCAACAAGTGATTAAAGAAACATTTTCAGGCACAGATAAGAGGCACTCCATTTGCATCAGCTTAGCTTTTTCAATGGAGGGAACAAAAATGTCATGTATAATATCCAGAAATTTAGAATTACTTTCTTTTTAATTAATTTGAAAAAAGAAACCAAACCACAAGAACACAGCCGTGTATATTAGTACAGTATTGCTGCATATCCACTACAAATATCACCTCCGTAACACTTATGATCACGGAGATGTGCTCCCCTAGTCCTCTCAACCCTATTCTGCACTTCTGATTCTGCATTGAGCAATGCAGGGCCAAGTATTTTCATGATCATTTCATTCCAACACTCCACACCCACAAGTTTAGAGAAGCTGTGATCTTCCCATGGAATGAGCAATTATTATAGATGAGTGACATTCCTGTACTTAGTGTGTGCCATTAGCAGGAAATGGAAGAGAAGATTCTCATAAACAGCAGCAAGGGCAGCTCTAAGTATCAGAAAGCAGATTGAGGAGAGAGATAAACAAGAAAGGAACGAAGGGAGAGAAAGAAAGAAAGATAGCTGCCTACTTCAGTTTAATCTTCCTTTAAGATCTTCCCCTATGTGAAAAACTAGAGTTTCAACATATTGTTCAATTCTTCTGCTTTACAAGTGGTCATCTGTTTTCTATACAGTGATGTAAGCTTCTCTACGTACCCCACACTCCAGAAGGTGTCCCTAAAGGTTTGCTCTGGTTATTCTGTTTTCCAGCTTCTGGATTCAAAGATGGCTGTAAAAACATAATCCAGTTGGACACATTAGAAGATTGCACATACTATTATTTATCAGAAGTAGTATCACCATAGTACCTAGGAGCATAGTCATGGACCAGGACCCTTTTGTAAGAAGAGCTGTGCAAACAGAACAAAAAGACAGTCCCTGGCCCAAAGAGCTTTACTTTCCTTCCCCTTCAGATTGTGTTGGGACTAGAGCAAGCAAAGACAGAACTCCTATTTAAAGAGTTTCTAATGTATAATTAAGAAAGTGAGAGGCTCTATAATTTGATATTAATCAGTAGCTCAAGGCACCATGTGATATCCAGGACCCAATTCCTCATAACTGTACTAACTTTCCTAGATTTTGTATTTGATAGTTAGACATTAACAGTTTTACCAATATTATACGGACACCAGATGCAGATAATCTCTGTGATGAAGATGAATTTATATATTTACAGGCATAAAACCTAAAAGCTCAGCTTAAGTTATATTAAAATAAATTCCAGGAGTAGAAATTTTAGGCTGTTATTTCATCTGAAAGATGCAGCCTTTGTAATTCTACCTTTGATTGATGGTCAAATCCTAAATATTACAATAGTTGAGAAATTGTGAGTTGGGGAGGAAAGGAGGTAAAAACCAGGTATGATGATGTCGGTAAGACACCAATTGTCCATTCACCTATCCCTCTCTTCCCTTCTTTTCACAACTGGAAATTCAAAATCACATCACCTCTCCCCTCTTTTTGATAGTTTCTTTATGTGTTGGCTACTATGGCAACTACAGCACAAGCCTCTAGTTGTGAACTTCTGGAAAAACAAGCAGTACTGGTTTAAAAGCTGGAAGAAATTACCATCCCATCTTAATATGAGTACTACCTCACACCCCAAATATTATCCAAATATTTTTCATCTCTTATCGATCAGTTTTAATGTTTCACTTTACCAGGTCTTGTCAGTTTAACATTAGGAAGCTGTGAGAGGCTGGCTGCCAAGAAGGCTAACAGGATTTTGGGCTGTATAAGTAGGGGTATTGCCAGCAGATCAAGGGACATGATTGCTCCCCTCCATTCGACATTGGTGAGGCCTCATCTGGAGTACTGTGTCCAGTTTTGGGCCCCACACTACAAGGAGGATGTGGAAAAATTGGAAAGAGGCCAGCAGAGGGAAACAAAAATAATTAGGGGGCTGGAACACATGACTTATGAAGAGAGGCTGAGGGAACTGGGATTGTTTAGTCTGCAGAAGAGAAGAATGAGGGGGGATTTGATAGCTGCCTTCAACTACCTGAAAGGGGGTTCCAAGAAGGATGGATCTAGACTGTTCTCAGTGGTGGCAGATGACAGAACAAGGAGCAATGGTCTCAAGTTGCAGTGGGGGAGGTTTAGGTTGGATATTATTAAAATCTTTCACTAGGAGGGTGGTGTAGCACTGGAATTGGTAACCTAGGGAGGTGGTGGAATCTCCTTCCTCAGAGGTTTTTAAGGTCAGGCTTGGCAAAGCCCTGGCTGGGATGATTTAGTTGGGAATTGGTCCTGCTTTGAGCAGGTGGTTGGACTAGATAACCTCCTGAGGTCCCTTCCAACCCTGATAGTCTATGATATGCACAACGCACACAGGAGTGCCCCAAAATTGGTCTTTATGGTTCAAGTCTTTCAAAAGAAACCTTGCCCCTTTTGCCAAATACACATACTTACAAGTACTATATTCTCAGTCAAGATATGAACATACTTCTGTGTGACATGTAGTTCAAATTGGTTTTTCCATTGTTCTTTTCAGAGAAAGAATGTCACCAGCTGAAGTGGGTTTGGCTGATTGAACAAATTTATGCCTCACAACATTGATATATGAGATTTAAAATAACTGGACAAAATGTAATGACAACATCCCAAAAAACAACTCAATATATATGAGGGCCTCAGGAATATGGGAAAAGTTGACATTCTACAAGCACCGCTTGCAGGACCATTCCATTAAAACTGGAGTGATCCCGAAAGTATGGAGCAGAATGCAACTCTAGATCCTTTCCACCAACCAATGCTAATATAAAGAAACCTAGAAAGCCATTTCTCATAGCTGGCTCCAGCAGTGAGAAACCACACACTTACAAAGTCGTCTTCCTCAAACTGCAGCTTCTCTTTTTCTTCTCTCTTCTCTTCTCTGGCCTCAACAGGCAACTTTTCTTGAAAGGCAGAGTTCTTCCGAGAGTGAAAGTTGCCATTCCAGTGGCGATGGACTCCAGTTCCTCCACCACTACGCTGGTTCATACCATCATGGCCCCGTGAGGGACCATGCCAGCCAGGCTGACTGCCAGAAAGCCCAACATGAGCTCCTTTAGAAACACCGGAATCTACAGAATCATGGCGGAGCAGGGAGGGCTGATGCCAGCAGTCTAAACAATAGGAGGTAAGTATGCAAATAAAATAAAAGTCAATACAGCAAGAACAAATCAGGAATGACTCGATATTTCTGGCATTGGTCAATGTACTCTAACTATTAGGCTAACCTTGCCTTAGTTCATAGAGGTTGACTTTTTTTTACTCACGCAGACAAACTGCAGAAGAATTTGAAAGCCACGTATAACTTCCCCAGAAACCCTCAGGAACACGGAGAGATGGCACATCAGGGAGGAGTGTTAGGATAAGTGGCTTTGTGTGTTATAGGGAATGTGGTTTTGCAAAGTTACTTTATATTCTGCATAAATCTGCATTCAGTATTTGGATATAGAGGGAGTTCTGATCCTCTACTCACCTCCCGTAGTTCTGAGGGAGCCGTTATTGAAAAATCCATCAGAAGAGTTATGTCGCCTACGGCTCACACCAAAGCGGCCCTCACCCCGTGAAAGATGCTCTCCATGTTTCTCAAAGGTGGCTGCAGGGGACTACAGAAACAAATTAAGTGACTTAGGTCCCCAAAGGGCCTGCTTGACAAACAATGCTATTCTGATGGCTTGTATGAAAATAAAGACATTCTCTGCATTAGCCTTCAGTAACTACAGCAACAGGCTGGCTATGTGTTGCTTAGCTGACAAATATGGAAATATTTAAGTGAACACAAAAACAGCACGACTTCACGTATAACCCTACAAAGAATCAAAAGAATGCTTATACATCAGCTTTACTAGCAGAGCCTTTGAAGTCACACGCAACATCTTGAAGAGTTTAAGCAATCTTACCAATTTTTTTTACAGTTACCTTTCCTATTTGGAAAAGATTCTAGGGTGATATCAAGGTATTGCACATTTCAAAATTATTTTTCGTCTCATCTGGTTTAATAATGAAGCTGAAAGCAGTTTCCTTACCAAACTGTTTTCCCTCCATTAATCTGATTTGCTATTACAAGGTGCTCTGGACTACCAGTGCCATGCATAAGCAACGCAAGTGTCTGCCTGAGATCCCACATAGACTTTACCCCTTTGAGTCAGCCAGATCTACCCCTCAGATCCTGTTGTCAGAGGGTGAGAAATCACAACCCAATACCCCCAATTTTGGGATTTCATATACAAGCAACTCTAAATGGGAACTAGAAAATTCTGAGATGGGAACCAATGGCTTGTTATTGGTGCACTGCTCAGGAGTGTAACATTAGTTTGAAACGAAAAAGAATTATGCTGAATTAGTACATAAATATGAAGAGGCAGGTAGGCCAATTTTCAGTGCTACCAACTTTGGTAGTATCTCTTCAAATAATGCCCCATTATGAGATCTCAATGCAGACTGAAGTTAACACGATTTATTTACTTCCATGTTTGTGCACACAAAGGAAAACAACCTGTCTCTCTGGAACAGCAGTGGTTAATTTGCAAAGAAAAAAAATCAGAGGAAGAGTTTTTGACCATCTTAAAAAGCTTCACACAAGTATTCAAGAACACAAACAACATTCCAAACCAGGCTGCAGGCATTCAAGTTGGACAAAATCCAGGGCCAAAACTTGCTTTAGTCATCAAAAGGCTTCTGGTTGGGTAATCTGAATGCAAGAGTTACCTTGGCTGACTGTGGCGTTGAGAAGCTAAGCCAGGCAGGAACAAAGTCATGCTGCGCCATTTAGGTCCAGTGTCTCCCTTCAATAAAGTGAGGCATCAAACCTCATGGCCAGGATCTACAAGTGGAAAAAAAGAACAACGACATATCCAGTCTGTCAGCCCTTGCTGTGGAATCATGTGGAATAATTGCACTGTAACATTTAGACCTTCTCTAGTGAACAGGGGGAAAAAAATTCACAGTCTTTTGCTGGGCTTAAATACAATTCTTGCTAGAAAGCTGCCAACATGGTCTCCCTGGCCAGAATAGATAAGGCCTGTACAAGCCCCAAATACTTCCTGTTTACAATGTCAACTTTAGCAATATATCTATGAAATTCATGATGGGATTGGTCTGGGGGTAGAAAGAAGACAGAGCAAACATGCAGTGCATAAAGATATGTGAAACACTCAAATTTACAGGTTTCCTCTTGCAAACGCTCATTGCCTTGCCGTATGGTCCTGTGTGCACTGTATGTTTTTCTTCAAGTGGGAGGGTAAATATTGTAAAGATGTAAAGTTGCTAACAAAGGCACCAACTGAGTGAGATAAGAGTTCAAATTAGTCTTGTAGGGTAAGTCTAATCTAACTACCCCTCAATCTTAAAACTGTCTTAAGGCCTCAAAATTCTATGCCCAGTCCATAACTGTAGTAGCTGACGTGCTGAATTCCTGACAGTGAATGGAAAGCGAGAGGGACAAAGGTAGGACACAAATTGGTGAGAAAGGACACTGGAGTATCTGTAACTGCATTTTCATAAGCTTTATGACAGACACTAGTAGCAATATGTAGGTGAGGAATTCAAGTTTGTGAACCACGAAAGTTAACTTTCCAACAATGTGTGATATGACTCCCACCTTCAACTACCCTAGGAGTTATCATCCAACTGCTCATTCAGAATTAGTAGATTACATGGAGTATTGCATTTTGTGAGGAGTCCTTTTGGTTCCCTCCCTTTTCTCCTTATTTTCACCCTTTCATGGTGTTGTGCATGAGCCGAGATTTTGTATGCATATCTAGAAAAAAAGATATGTGATCAACTACCAGAGTTTGGCCTCTGCAGTTCAATTCTCTTCTTGACTTCTGTGCTGCACTCTGACCTTCAGGGTCCTTCCTTCTCCAGGATGCAGTTTTGTCAGGTTTGAGGCAACAGTGCCTCACAAAGCAGAGCACGAGAAGCTGCACTTCGTGCTGACTGCACCCTTCACCCCCTCAGCTGCTCATCTTAATTTCTCTCTGCACTCACACTACAAAAAAAACCTAAAAAGGTAATTTACATTTAAAAAAGCTACAACTACGTTCACCTCATTAAATTTCCTCTTGTTGCGGTGCTATGGAACTCAGATTTTACATTACAAAAGTGGTTGTTGGGTCTGCATGACAACATTCAGAGCAACACCATGGTTAACAATGAACAGATACACCCAAATCTGCAGGATTATTCATTGTCTGTAGCACATCAGTTTCAAAGCCCAGATAGAGGGGTGAGGGGCGGGTTAAATTATATAAAAATGCTTCTCCCAAAATCTGATATTAAATGAGAGACATCTGGCTAAGCATATGCTCTTAAAATATAAACTTCAGTTTCATCACATGTACAGTTGCTAAAAAATCCACAACGCTAATGTTCTTAAAAATGAACGTCTTGATATACTTTTCACTTCATGTAACTTAAGTTTCCCTCCAAGAACTAAACGCTACTTGACGTGAAGCTGAATCGCAGCCACAACTGCTTCTGTGTCTTTGCTGGTCACCATTTATGTGCTGAACAAGTGAAACTGAAAAGAGCCAAGTCCAAAAATACTCTCTTCTCTTTAAACTTCTTCTAGACTGGGTGCTGCTTTTGAAAGGAGACAAATTATTCAACAAGGGTTTCTTGTTTTACTGGAGAGTTCACTTCTGAGTTACGGGCCTCCTCTTCCGTCAAAAAATGGTGGAATACAGGAACTGTAATCACTACAAAGGAAAAATGAACACTCATCAATAGAAGTAACAGAAATGTGCAATAACGTGTGCCCAAGCAGAACACCACAAGGCAGAAGTGCAGCAAAATTTATTTATTGCAAGTGCCTACAAAAATAAAAAAAAGTGGCCATTGGGTTTGCAATTTCTTGTCCAATTACAGAAAATCAGAAATTTTTGCAATGTCTAAGATTTCCACCTAGTCACCCGATAACATTTATATGTAACAGAGTTCCTCAGCTCTAAGCTAGACATCTTCCTCGCCCACCAGATCCCCAGCAACCAGCAGTACTGCCCAACTCTCTGAGCCATACTTGTGGCTATGAACGGGACACAACCACAGAGGCTGGGATCCCAAGTAACTGGTTCTAGAGCAGTATAAAACACAAAAATAATTCTTACACTACACATTTGAGATACACTCAAGTATTGACTCTCCCTCCATCTACCAATACTGTGGCAGGGGCAGAAAGGGTAATCACTCCACATGCCTCCTTCCCCCTTGATGCCCTCAAGATACTTCTCAACTGCTCAGGTCCAGCCAGAAGGCTATTACCTCTTTGTTCCCTGGCAGCAGAGCCAGGCAGACAGGGAGAAATCCCTTAACAGAAGATGAGACCTATTAATCAAATAATCCCTTTTCATCATCAAGTTCAAGCTTCCTATCTGTGTACCTTAAACCCTTCCAACTCTGCCCCCTCCCTACTGACGCACCCATATCAAGCCATCCCTTCAGCAATTTTTAAGGTCAGGCTTGACAAAGCCCTGCCTGGGATGATTTAGTTGGGAATTGGTCCTGCTTTGAGCAGGGGGTTGGACTAGACGACCTCCTGAGGTCCCTTCCAACCTTGATATTTTATGATTCAATTCCAACCTTGAACATCTATTTGTCCATTTAGCCCACAAATACAGCCGTGCTTTCTTCCGTGCTGACCTTCATACACAGAATGCCCTTCCCAAATTATTCTGTAATACCACCACCTTCTCCCCTTCAAATCCCTCTTCAAGACTCGCTAGTGTATGAGACCTACAAGAAATCAGCCAACTGTTGACTGGGCTGCAGGACAGTTAAGAGTTGTAGGATATCATTTATTTAGAGACTGATCAAAACCAAGAATTCAGAACCACCTAGCAGTGTAACAATTAACTTATGTGACTACATGACCTCGCCATTACCCTGGTCTTTCCTTCTGCTTGCTTGTTTCAACCTATCTGGAAGCAAGCAAGTATAAGCTCTTTGTGGTAGGGACATGTCCTTCTATTTGTTTATATGGAACCTAGCACAAGAAGGCCCTGATCCTGACTACAACCTTTGGGTTCCACAGCAATATACATAATAGCCACCTCTCCTTGCTTGGGATTCCCAAGAGAATAAAAAGATGAGACAATAAAAGGAAATTTCAATCCACAAATTCAAAATAAGCCATACATATGATCAGTTAGACCAGGGGTTGGCAACCTTTCAGAAGTGGTGTGCCGAGTCTTCATTTATTCACTCTAATTTAAGGTTTTGTGTGCCAGTAATACATTTTAACGTTTTTAGAAGGGCTCTTTCTATAAGTCTATAATATATAACTAAACTATTGTTGTATGTAAAGTAAATAAGATTTTTTAAATGTTTAAGAAGCTTCATTTAAAATTAAATTAAAATGCAGATCTCCCGGACCGGTGGCCAGGACCCAGACAGTGTGAGTGCCACTGAAAATCAGCTCGCGTACTGCCTTTGGCACATGTGCCATAGGTTGCCTACCCCTGAGTTAGGCTAACAGGCCACCTGGCAGGATAACTGGGTAAAATCATCCCAAATGCTAAAAAGAACAGTAGCTATCTGTTACTAGGAACCCCAGGGTCATTAGGACAGTATCAGTTAGGGATTAAACTCATGCTCAAACCTCTGGAGCCATAGCAACAAAAAATAAAAATCTCACAGAAGCTCCACAAGGCATTAATCTAGATGAAATCAGCAACAGGATGGATGCATTCATAAAACAGAAGCAGCAGTGATGATGACCTAATGGGAGCTTCCTAAACACACTGCCTAGATGATAAACAGTAAAGTCACCCCAAAACAGCAACAAAAATACTGATGTACCAATAATTGTTGCTTATTATGAAGTGTAGCTTTACCAATCCTTCTGTCCATACACATACACAAAACGAAGGTAAAGTATCAACTGCTTCAGACAGAACAATTTTTATCCCCACTCTTCTGCACTCAGCACTGGAACCAAGCACACATAGCAGTGACCTGCTGAGACTGCTAAGTCTCTACCCACCTCCCTGAAGTAGTAATGTGAGGTAAATGGGAGGAAAAGTGACAGAAGTTCTATGAAACTCAGATGTGTTTCAACGCCATTCATTACTTTATTCTGAAGAGCAGAGTTATTAAGAGGGTGAACTGTGTAGGAATCATTTCACCTATTGACTGAAACAAGTACACCTATACCCCGATATAACGCAACCCCATATAACACGAATTTGGATATAACACAGTAAAGCAGGCTCTCGGGGGGCAGGGCTGCACACTCCAGCAGATCAAAGCAAGTTCGATATAATATGGTAAGATTTTTTGGCTCCCGAGGACAGCGTTTTATCGGGGTCGAGGGCTATTAATAGATAGGGTAACACCTTCTAATGAGCTTTGATAATAAAATCACCCTGAATTGGAAGGGAAATGGGGGAAAAAACAAACAAACATACAAACCCATCCTCTGGATCTCAGTGAAATTTATGCTGTCCATTTATTTACAATGGGGAACTCCGAGACAGGGATCTTGCCTGGCTATGTGCCTCGAAAGCCACCAAAGCATACTGGTTCATGTTTCACAATAAGGCTTTAAGTTCTTTTTCAGGAGAAAAGCAAGACAGCAGAAATTAAACAGAACTCTGACTCTTCTGCCACTAATGCAAGCCACTGAGCTTTAAAAAAAACAAACACACCCTAGACATGTTTAGCAAACAGAGGGGATGCTGCAGCTGCAAAGCTCCATATGTCCACTGTAGAAAAGTTCTTGTAGAAGTTTCACAACCTGCTGACTTGCCACCATCCAAGGCACCTATGATTAGGACAATTCAGCAGGCACTAAAGAATGAGCAATGGCTAACATGAATCTAGAGACAATACCACCTCTGAATTATCGCAGATTATAAAGCATACCACTCATTTTAGATGCACATCAAAGCCTTATAAATCTGGTTTTATTTCACATTTATTAGCTTAAATTATGGACTCTAGTAACACTGAATCAGAAAACTAAGGCTACAGAAAGCTTTACACGTATTAATGAAATGACCTTCACATCATGTCAATCATCCTGCACAGTATTTTGATGTTGCTGTATCCTCTGTTTTGAATCTATGTCAGTTTTTAAAGGGCCCTGTCTCAAAATTGAAACTTGAGGGTTTAAGGACTATGCACAGGAGTTAAATCTCCCCCTGAAGTGTCTCATGTCTTAATTTTGTGCTACAAAAGAAAAAGATGAGTGCCAAATTATATTTACCCACCTCATCAAGAAAATTAACAGCAATAAAGTACAGGGAATCTCACTTTCTGAAAGGACAGAAAGACCAGATGAGGGAGCAGGAGTAATTTAAGGATTTATTTACATTACAAAGCCAAAGTCTTCATTTAATATCCAGAGTTAAGATTCCTAAATGGCAATGTACATCCCCTCACATTTACAAAACCCAAGCAAATCAATAATTTGAGATATTAAATCTTGCTTTGTCTAGATAAAACACATTCTATCAATTCCAAAGATAGGTTGTTTTAGTAAATAGTTATCTCTGAGCCAAAATAGCTATTCTTTCATCAGTAACCTCAAAATGCAAGTCCCTTTTGACAAATTATATAGGTTCATGACACATTCAGATGCACATTAACTGTCATTTATATGTTCACAAGTCAGTCTACATAATTTTACATTAACTAATCTCTTGTTGAGCTACATACACAACTAATCTCCACAAATTTTTTACACATATGGCCAAAAAAATGTTAGCTCACATTTCCCCATCACACAAAAACTCATGTCAGATTTAAGGTTATGCTGAAATTACCTGTGCATTTCTTTATTCTTGAATAATATGCTTATTAAGTGAGCAGCTTCGGATATAGGATGTCCTTAACCATGGGAGAAGCATGTCACTTAATTTGACAAGCCAAATGAGGTTGGTGTGTGTATGTGTGTTATAATTGCCCAGTTATTAATTTTTACAAATTTATTTTTTCTTGTGAGGGTAAATTTAAAATAGAAGCAACAAGTTATCAGGTTTTTTAATTAATAAGAGTGGTTACCAAGGTAAGGAAACATTCCTATTCCTGTTGGAGTTTTTCTTTAGTGGGGAACTCCAGGGAATTGAGTCTGTGCTCACCAGGGAATTGGTGGGAGGAAGAAGTCGGGGAAATCTCCAAATAAATTACATCTCCCATGAACACATTGTGCTTTCACAGTTCCCATATTTAGGGTCCTTACTGTACTAAGGTCAAATATAGCAACATCATTGTTTTACTCCTTTCAAAAATGGAGATGAATGGAAATGAAAACGATCAGTTTGCAATCATTTCTTCTCTCTCGGTTGGGATACATAAGCACAGCCTAATATCTCTACACACAAACATTGAGTGGGACTAGACGAACTTCAGGATTACAAGCATTAAATTAAAATAAAAAGAATCCTTGATTTTTCTCAAGGAGACATGATAGGAAATGCAAACATCCCTAACCAAGCCCTAATCTTTCAAAAGTTTCCTGACAGATAAGTTTGACAATGAACCAAAATTGAAACTGTTCAGTGACCTGTTTTCTCTCTGCTCTTGTCATTATCAAGTTTCTTTACAGTTGGTTTTTAGAAGTAGGCTCTGATTTTAAATCCCTGATCATATCTCATTTATTGAGGAAAACTGTTTACATTACCCAAAGCATAGTTAAATCAGAAGGCTCTGCCTCCCATTTGTCATTGAAGAAACGCTTTAACTACATTTCAGGTCAAGCTGTAAATTTAAATTTTTCGAAGTCTGTGGTATGGTAACAGAATCAGATCTTTGAGGCAGAGACTATTTGTTATGCTAGAGATACTGGAGACTGCATTGAGCACAAAGCTCAGACTGAATGAGAGTGCATTCTTCAATTAACGTATCAGTCAGGACAAACCCCCCCACCAGAGACAAAAAGGGCTGCAATCCTGCCCAGAGCGGGTGGTATGGTTTTGCTGAGTAGTTTTTTGCAAGGGCAAATGTTAAGGAAGGCAGAACACAGAGAAGGAGAACCAAGCAGCAGTCTGTGAGCACAGTGTCTGACCACGTGGTGTTGACTAAAAGGCTTGGGGCTGTAAAATAAGAAATTCTTATTTTTTGTTTCGTTTCCAAGACTGAATCAAAGGTACCAGATCCATCTTCAATTTCTCCTTCTAACTGCAACAAATTACAAGACCCAGAATTTTTGACTAGCGGCTTGGGTCAAAAAGGGCAACAATATCTTCATACATATTTGCACAAAAACGGGCCCCCAATTTAAGTATTACTGTAATATAAATATTGTTTCTTACCTTCCTTCATTTCATTTCTTGCTATTCCAATTAGCTCATAGTTCTGAGTAATTACCCACATATCCCTACAATTTCTGCTACTCCATTACTTTAATCTGTTTATTCAGAGCAGATATACCCTCCTTGCATAAGAGCCTAATCACCAAGAATCCTGGATTTTCACTGAGCAAAACTATATGCAGAAATAAAGGTGAGTTCCAAGAGGGAAAAATTCACCACAGTTACAATTGTTAATTTAATAAAGTAGCAAGTTTGTAAAAACTATATTTGAGAAATATACCTAAGTTTAACAGTGTCGGATAGCTAGTCACTCATGCTACCTCAATATTGATGAGCCAAGGGAAACTGTTATAAATATGAGTGAACAGTGTAACACTATTGCAAAAAAAAGTAAATATTCTGCGATGTATTAGTCAGAGCATTTAATCCTAGGGGAATTCTGCACCGTTGCGCATGTGCAGAATTAATGGCCTGTGCAGATTTCTTTGCTTCCCCGCAGAAAAGTGACTGACAGGATAGAAAAGGGAAGCCGTAAAAGTGGTCATGCAACCCTGCCCAGCCATGTGGGTATGTCATTTCTGGTGCCCAGAGCAGCCAGCAGAGAGGTAAGTCACTGCATGGGGACGGGTGAGGTGAGGGAGAGTCAGTGCCGGGTCAGACCCCTCCCCACTGTTCGCCCAACACCAGTGCATCCAGACTTCCACATACCCAGCCCCCAGCTCCTGGGCTGGCAGTTGGGAGGAGTGCACTTCCCCTACCCAGAGCAGCTGGGCCAGGCCAGACCCAGCCCTAGAAACCTCCCTGAGCTCTGCACTCCCCCCCGCCCCACTTCCTGCCCCAATCACTCCTCAGCCATGGGGGGGGTGGGTCACTGTATTCCCTCATCTGCCCAAACCTCGTGCATCTGCCCTCCCCATACCTAGACCCCTCCTGCTGAGTCCCACCTTCCCTGCATCCAAACCAGAACCCCATCCCCATGCATCCAGATCCACCCCGCTGAGCCATGCTCCCCTGCATCCAGACCACTCCCCACTGAGCCACCCACACTCGAATCCTCAACCTGACAAGCCCCACCTACTATGCCTCTGGACCACCCACTTTGCCCCAGCCAGCTGCATCCAGACCCCCAGCAAACCCTATTCTGCCAGCATCTGAATCACATCCCCCTGCACGGAGACTGCTCCCCCCCTGTAGAGCCATAACCACCTTCACCTGGACCCCTCCTGCAGAATCCCATTTCCCCTGCACCTGTAACACGCCCACTGAGCCACCCATACCCAGAGTGACGGACATAGAACCCCCACACCTGGCTTCCCTCACACTAAGCCCCTCTACACTTGGAGCCTGCTGGGCCTGCCTGATCACACCTGGGAGACCACCCTGCAGTCCCCCCAGACACAAGCTTGGCAGTGAGGCTGCACCCAACCCTGACAGCACAAGGGCCGGGCCTGTCCCAGAGGTCAGTGTCCGGGAGTGGAGGACTGCAGGGTGATTTCTCATCTCCATGCAACCAGTCGCCTATGCTCCCCACTCCCATGCTAGAGCCTCCACATTTATTTAATGAAAAAAATTACAGAATTTTAAAATATTTTGTGCAGAATATTTAAAATTTGGCACAGAATTCCCTCAGAAGTAAGTGCTGCAAACAAGACAAGAAGTAATTCTTCTACTTTACAGCACGCTGATTAGGCCTCAACTGGAGTATTGCATCCAGTTCTGCAAACCAAATTTCAGGAAAGATGGGGACAAATAGGAGAAAGTTCAGAGAAGAGCAACAAAAGCGATTAAAGAGCTAGAAAATACGACCTATGAGAGAAGTTTGAAAAAACTAGAGTGCAGGGGGCTGGACTAGATCACCTCTCACAGTCCCTTCCAGTCCTATGAATCTAACTTGAACTGGACAGACTAGATTTTTATTAGTAAATGTTGATTTCACTGAACACACAAGAGCCAACTAAAAGATTTCAATAATAACTGAAATTTACAGATAGGCAAAGAAAGATGCTGCTTAAGAAATTTAAAGCAGGTATGGGGCTCACACTGGCACCGCCCCCTCGCCGTCAGTCAGGCCTGGGCTGACAGCTGGGGCCCCTGCTCTGACAGCCTGAGCTGTCAGCCAGGTGCTGTTGGAGAGGTTTTCTTCCCAACCAGAAGGACTAGAAATTTAACTTGTATTTTTAATTAAATCTTCAATTCTTCAGAAATTGATTAGGTCTTTAGAGAACCTACAGTTAGAGCCCCATGTTTTTTTGGGAATGCAAAACAAAGTACAAAAATTAAAATGAAATAAAATGAAAAAATCACCTCTCCTCCCCAGCAGTGGTTCTGGTTGCAGGCAGCTAGGCCAAATTTGAGAGAGAGGTCCTACAATCTGGCACACAGGGTTGCAGTGCTTCTCAGGTTTGGTCTGGCTGCCTTTCCATCATGATGAAAATGATGGAATTTATTGAAAAACTGACCCCTTCCTCTTGTCCCAGTTTCAGACAGCTTTATGCTCTCACCTGCATAGTCACTGAATAATAAGTACAACAGAAGGGTGTATGTTTCATGAAGCAGCCAAGCCTTTGTGTTATGAGAGAAGTATAACCTTGTACTTGTGATCTCCTCTAATGCAAATCATCCTCTGAGCACTGGGATCAACGTAACTAGGTTCTCCAAGCATAAATCATTTTGGTTTCAATTCAAACGTTCACTCTTCAATGTAGTTTGAAGCCTTCTGAATAAGTCTGCATAATAGAGCCTCATGGATAATACTACTTACTTCATTACAAGCAGTAACTAAGTTTTAGCACTGATAAATCCACTCCCTGGGCAAGACTAATACTTTCTGGGGGCTAAGAAAGTTTAATTCTTCCTTCTGAAAGATGAACTGTCCCTGTTTTTAATTTGAAACATCTGTAAAGGCATCTGGGTTGGGTGGGCAAAAGTCTTCTCTTCAAATCTTCAAGGTGTCCCCTTGACATTTATCACCTTGTATGTTACTGTTGCTACTGGAACTAATTTCTTTATTAGTGAACTGATTGTAAATATTCCACATTAAAAATTCCTGGGAAACTGGATGCATACATTTTTCTTTAAAATTCGTGTAGCTTTTTAAAGTCTTACTCTGTTGAAAAAAGTGTAGTAAAGAGGAAGGGAAATTTGATTACTACCTTCGCTTGGTTGAGACAGTTTTACTAGCTTACATTTTAAAGACTTTTTACAATCAAAGTGGTAATTAAAAAAGAGGCAGAATTTGTTAAGTGAAGCCAAACTACTTTGGAATCTGATTTTCTAAACAAACCTATGATTCACTCTTGTTCTTACTATTAAAAGCACTCTCTTTTTGGGAAGCTTTAATTGTGTATTTCAATGATATAGTCTCCATCTTACAAATACACATCAGTTGCCAATGCAGTTATGCCACAAAAAGGGTGGCATTTCACTAGGTTCTAGTTCCACCAAGCATGTTCCAAAATTACTTTTCAATCCCTTAAACCTTTTCTACATTTTCCCAACCCCAAATCCTGCAGAGCACATGCCGCTTATTAACAGCCACGTCCAGGCAAATATCAGACTTCAGCCATTTTGGCAGCAAACAAACCCTTTTAGGCATCAACTGAGTATAAATGATGCAGTGTTGACTTTCTGAGTCCACTGACTGCCTGAATTATTAGATATGTGAAGCACGATCTTCTCCCATTCATCTTCGTGAAATATAAGCCACATCTACACTACAGACTTCTGCCAACATAGCTATGCTGGTCAGGGTTGTGAAATGGTACGATCCCTGACTGAAAAAGTGTGTCTGAAGATGTCTGTAGCATACAGGCTGTTATACCATCAAACCTGTACTTTTTCCTAGTATAGTTCATCTTGCTTGGGAGAGGTGGTGTGTGTGGAATACTTGACACCGGTTACAAGCACAGCTTTGTCAATATAAGCTGCATCCATACTGGTATTCAGATACTGGTAGAGTGCTCCTAGCATAGATATGACCCTAATAAAGGCAATTTAATTATCAACATTAAATATTTCACCACTGATTTTAACAGAAATATTCAGTATGTTTTTTCCACAATCTCAAAACTGTCTCCCATAGCCCCCCAGGTCCCAAAGACCCAGATAACCTGTTAACATATTTGCCAAGATCTCCATCTTACCCACCCTTCCAACGCAACTACTTCTACCTCCAATATCTTGCACAAGTGAACTGTAAAATTAGTTTCAGAGTGGTAGCTGTGTTAGTCTGTATCAGCAAAAAGAACAGGAGTACTTGTGGCACCTGAGAGACTAACAAAGGTATTTGGGCATAAGCCTTCGTGGGCTAAAACCCACTTCATGGGGACTCGCTGCAGTACCTGTGTTAACAATACAAAGTGAGTTTTGATTCAAAGTGTGAAGGCTGAGGTTAAGGTCTTAATCATTACACAACCATTAATACCGCTAGTAACGTTTCTGTCTCCATATTAACCCAACCCTTTTAAGTTTACATGTCCACCTAATGTGTAATGCCCTAGTCTGGGTTGTAAACTGAAAGCCCAATAACAAAAAACCCAAAGCAGTTTGATTTATTTAAGTTACAAAACATTAGAAACTGATTGTGTCAATTTTTGTACTGAAAACACTTAACTCTAAAGACTTCAGACAATTTTATTTTATTTTTTTATTTTTTTGAGAATGTGGGTGGCTCACAAGACCAGTAATGAGGCAGGGACCTTTTCACATTTACTGTCACCAGTTCAAATCCAGCCCTAATGACCACATTTTTTTTGACGCTCTGTGAAACAAGTTGCCTTCTCAATCCAGCTCACAGTGGAAAGGTCATCACATCACAAGAGCGCCTTAACTGGTTCCACTTTTGGCAGTCAAAGAAAGATTAGAGTGCCTGGGCCACAGAATTCCCAGCTGAATTTCCCTCCTCCTTCAAAGATGGCCTCCACAGAACACTGTTAAGGCACACTGGTGGAGTACTACAGGAGAAATATGTACTGTTACTTCATATACACCATATCTGTTGTGTGGATAAAGGACTCTGATGTCATGAACAATGAATTCACTATAAAGAATTTAAGTAAAGATAATCTATAAAGTTACACAGAAACTGACAATGCGACTATCAAGTGTATTAACAGAATGGAATTTAGCCTATAGCGATGCTCTGCCATGGAGACTAAAATCTTCTGGAAAAGAGGCAAGTTTAGTCTCCATGCTACACTCAAACCTTCACTTCCCTGATAAGACTGCTAACAAGGAGGGTAATTAGTGCCAGTGATCATGGTGTTTGTGCAACATTAACAATTTTCCATAAAAAACTGGACTGAAATAAACAACACACAATCCACCAGACACTACACAGCCATCATCTCTTATAACATGGATTAAACTATTTTAAAAAAGCCTTAATACTTAAAAATATTCGAAGTGCCCTTCTATTTTGAAGAGTGACTAAAAATAGCATTGCAGGGTTCCATGATGACCTCCATATGAAATGTACTTACTTCACAACAAGACATTTCCTTTTATGATTGCTATACTTGAAAGATTTCAATTTGAGTTTGCATTTTCATGCATCATCACAGTAATGTTTTGCCAGGACAAATGTTTTCAGCTGGGTTGCAAAAGTGTATACAGGTTTCATAGAATCATAAAACCATAGGGATAGAAAGGACCGCAAGGGTCATCTAATCTTACCCCTTTCCAAGGTGCAGGACTTGTTGAGTCTAAACCATCCAAGACAGATGGCTATCCAGCCTCCTTTTAAAAACCTTCAGTGAAGGCACTTCCACGACCTCTCTAGGCAGTCTGTTCTATTGTCCCACTGTTCTTACAGTTTGGAAGTTTTTTTCTTAGATTTAATTTAAATCCGTTATGCTGTAGTTTGAACCCACTGCCTCTTGTCCTGCCCTCTGTGGCAAGAGAACAATTTTTCTTCATATTTTATAGCAACCTTCCAAGTATTTGAAGATCGCTATCATGCCCCCCTTTAATCTCTTTTCCAAACCTAATATACACAGTTTCTTCAGCCTTTGCTTATATGGCTTGCAATTCCATCCCTTTGACCATCTTTGTCATTCATCTCTGAATCCTTTCCAGTTTCTCTACTTCCCTTCTACACATTGGTGACCAAAATTGGACATAGTACTCCAGATAAGGCCTAACAAGCACTGAATAGAGTGGTACTATTGCCCGTTGTCACTTGCAATTTTAGGTTGCATTAACAGAGGCATAGCATGCATTTGCTTTTTTTGCAGCGCCATCACAGTTGACTTGTGTTGAGGTTGTGATCCACCACAACTTCCAGATCCTTCTCAGCAGTGCTGCTGCCAAGCCAGTTACCCCCGTTCTGTATTTACGCATTTGCTTTTTCTTCCCTAAGTGGAGTACCTTACATTTGTCTTTACTAAATTATATTTTATCTATAGCCCAGTTCTCCAATTTATCAAGATCACTTTGAATTTTAGCTCTATTCTCCGAAGTATTTGCAACCCCCCAGCTTTGTCTCATCTGCAAATTTGACCAGTATGCTCTCTATTCCTACACCAAGGTCATTAAAAAAATATTGAGCACCAGCAGACCCAGAACATATCCCTGTGGAACCCCACTCAAAACCTTTTTCTAATCTTACATCATTCCAAATAATGGTTACTCATTATTTGCTGCTGTTTAACCAATTATGTATCCACTTAATGGCAGTTCCGCCAAACATGCATTTCTTCAGCTTACTTATGAGAATGTTATATGCGACTGTGTCACAAGGACTGCTAAAGTCCAGGTATATTAGGTCCACTTCATTCCTCTTATCCACCAAGCCAGTTATCTTGTCAAAGGAGGACATCAAGCTGATTTGGCATAATTTGTTCTCAGTAAATCCATGTTGGCTGCTGGTGATTAACCATTCATGCTCCAGGTATTCACAAATTGAATGTTTTATACATTGTTCTAGTACAGTGGTTCCCAAACTTTTTCCATCACTTGTGCAGGAAAAGCCCCTGGCAGGCCAGGCCGGTTTGTTTACCTGCCATGTCTGCAGCTCCCGCTGGCAGCAGTTCGCTGCTCCAGGCCAATGGGAGCTGCTGGAAGCAGAGGCCAGTAAGTCCCTCAGCCCATGCCGCTTCAAGGAGCTCCCATTGGCCTGGAGCAGCGAACCACAGTCACTGGAAGCCGCGATCGGTCAAACCTGCAGACACAGCAAGTAAACAAACCAGCCCAGCCCGCCAGGGGCTTTCCCTGCACAAGCCGAGGAACAAGTTTGGGAACCACTGTTCTAGTAGCTTCCCAGTATCAAGGTCAGGCTGACTGATATATAGTTCCCCAGCTTCTCCTTTTTAAAGATTGGTTCTACTTTCTGCAGTCTTCCAGGACCTGTCCTGTCTTCCATGAGTCTGCAATCATCATCAGTGGCTCTGGGATTTCTTCAGCTAATTCCTTCAGCACCGTCGCGTGAATATCATCAGGCCCCACTGACTTGAATTTGTTCAAATAAGTCAGAAGATCTCTGATGTGTTCTTTATTAATCCTGATCTGCATCTCGTCCCCTTTATTGTCTGTGGTAACTTTGCTCGTTGTCTGGTCACGTGTTATTTAACGTGAAAAGACTAAAGCAAAGTAAGCACTGGGCAGCTCTGCCTTCCTATAATTTTCCATTACCAGTTTACCTACTCCACTGATCAGCAGGCCTGCATCATCCCTGATTTTTCTTTTTTGTCAGAGATATTTATAGAACCCCTTGTTGTCTCTAACATTTTTTGCCAGGTGCAACTCATTCTTCACCTCGGCTTTCCTGATTTCATTCCTACATATATGACACTATTCCCATGTATATTTCCTTGGTGACATGTCCCTCCTTCCATTTCCTGTAGGTATCCCTTTTGGCTTTTAGATAGATAAAAATCTCCTTGTGCAGGAACATGGGCCTCCTGTGGCTCTCATCTTTCCTTTCTTCTGCATAGGAATAGCTTGATGTTGAACATCTAATATATATCTTTGAGGAACTGCTAGCACCCTTTGATTCCTTTTTTTCCTAACTGGAGTTCCCATGGGACCTTGCCTACTATTTCTCTGAGTTGGTTTTAATCTGCCTTTCTAAAGTCCAGTGTCCTTGTTTTGCTGTTCTTGTCTCCTCCTTTTCTTAGGATCTTGAATTCTATCAGATCATGATCACTTCCTGACCATCTTCCTCATGTTCATATTTACCCCTGTTTGTCTATTTTGGATCTGGTGTTGACCATCTCCTTGTTATTTCCACAACTTTCTAAAACAAAAAGTTCTCTCTCTCTACACATGCTAGGAAAGTGCAGGACACATTATGTTTTGCTGTAACAGTCTTCCAAAAGATATCAGGGAAGATAAAATCCCCTTATTAATAATAGCTCATGTTAGAGATTTAATTTATGAAGAGCTTGGTTGATCACAAGGAGGAATAGACTCCAGCTCAACCTCTTATCTGTATTTTCTTTGCAGCCAACCTTTTTCAGTTATTGAATAAAGTCTATTCATTAGGTTTTTTTTAAAAACACTTTTCAGACCAAAAAAAAACCTCTCATACATTTAATTCCTCCTCATCAAGAATGAATACCACATGTAGTCATAAGAATGTTTCCCCTCCTCTATTAGGCACTGCTAAAGGACTTGAGATTCATCCAGTGTATTTAGCAAAGTAATGGGTTCAACCTGGAATCCAATCTATCTTCAGGCAAAAAAGTTTGCTACCAGTATTTTCCAGTCTCAACAAGAGAATAAGACTATGTAGAGTACTTACCTCCTTGCTATACCTCCTCAAAAGTTTACCACCGAAACACACCTTCCCCTTTCATGCTGCTCTCTACCAATCAATCTTAGCCACATACAAGTTTGTAACCTTTGTTTTTATATAAAGTAATA
Organism: Gopherus evgoodei; assembly: GCF_007399415.2. NCBI lineage: Eukaryota > Metazoa > Chordata > Testudines > Testudinidae > Gopherus > Gopherus evgoodei. The sequence goes on along the minus strand of NC_044329.1, from coordinate 109,294,134 downwards.
TAACCATAAACTTAACCCCAGTTTTGTATATATTACAGGCCTTACTATGAAAGACATGACTAGTACAACCAGTAGAGTAGCTATTGAGGCAACATGTAGGCATTTTGAGCGGAAACAAGCCAAAACTTATGAAACTTTAATTAGCTTGTTTGTAGTTGTCTGTATTTTAAACCACATGAAACACAGTCCAGGCCAAAACGATAACTTTTAGTTTCAGTTTAAATTAGCTCAATTGTCTAGCCACATCTTCAATCCACCTTCCCTGATGAGCTACTGCTGCCAGTATTGCTTCTGTATTTGCAAAAACAACCTTGTTTCCCAATGTTGAACTCTACCATAAACCTTTTCAGTAGATTCTGTTTCTTACAAGAGCACAGGACAGCGGATGCAGATGTCCTGGAAAGATCTGTACACTGGCACTGCTCACAAGGCCTGTGGTATTGTGCCACAAAGACCATAATGTAAAACTGCCAGTACTACTTGCCTTCTTCCCCCACAACTTTACCATATGACCAGACCTCACAAACCAACTATCAGAATACCAGACACACGTCTATTAAATAAAGCAGTATGTCCAACAATTTAAAGGTGGTGACACCCAAGAGCCAGAAAATTCAATATGTTTTTAAGCTTTTGTCAATTTGAGGGTTTTTTTTTCCAAATTAACTATAGAAATAAATTTCTGTTGAAAAGCAGTAAACCAGCTATTTAAAAAGAGTATTAATCGTGTAACAAATACAACTAGTTGGGAAGCATTATTCACAGATATTAAAAAAAAGCCCAATGAAAAAGTAGCTACCCATCTACTTGTTTTGGGGGTTTCACCCTCTAAAATACCTCAACACAATAAGTTTTGAAGCTGCTTGTGGAAAAACTCTTCCAACAATTCTAGTTTGCAAAGCCTCCAAAATAAATGCCTTGTACCGCCAAAAGTAATACTAAAAAGTTCTCTGTTCAGTCCCAGAGGAAGATGCATAGTTCCCTAAAGATCTAAAACAATTATTATTCCATGTTACTTAACAGTTTGATGGATTTTATGTTTTAAATTCAAGATACTTTTCAAAAACATGTAACCTTTATTTGCACTTGAAAGACAGAAAATGCAACATTTTAAAAACCACAGATCTCCATAGTTTAACATGCAGCACCACAAAACTATGTTTGAGTTTAAATGCATTGTTTTAATAATCAGCCATCACTGATGTTCTTATATTTAAGTAGTATTGTGTCAGACAGACTACAAGATGCTCAACAAAGACCAAGTTTTCTATTATATTCTCTAAAAAAATTAGTATTGTCAATCTTCAGTAAATAATAATTGTTTAAGAAATTAACTTACTTGGAAAAAATACATACATCTCAACTGAACTATACAGCTCCAATAGCTCGAGTCACATACAATTCACTAAAAAAGTGTGTCTGTGTGTACACACACAATTCTTGTCCAAGGTTTATTCCTTATAAGAAAGGAAAACCGCTACTGTGATACCATTTGCAATTGTTATACCATCAAAACATCCCAAAGAAGCCTGTGAGGAACAGTAGAGTTGACTGAATACCACAGTTGAAGAGGTTCAATGTGAAAGCTCTTTTAAAATAGGCCATTCTCAAGTAATTAAATTACTAACAGGAGTCACCAGATTTATTATTTTACCCACACACACAAAAATCACAAGACTTAAATTCTCCAAACTCCTTTATACTCTCACATTGGAATTATCTTGCCTTAAAAAAACCCTCAACTTTATACAAACACCTATAGCCCATTCATCACCTCTTGCATTCATTTTTCAGACAGCTCCATATTTACTCAAAAACATTATTTATAAAAGACTTAATTTAAACCTCTTAGGCCTCATCTAAGATAGGTAACTAACTGTTACTAAAAATGGCTTTCGGCATCAGTCTTCCTGAACCAGTATTAAACTGCTGAAGCGCTACCAGAGGTAGAACAAAAGCATTTTGATACCATTTCAGGAAATAAGATTTATATTTGTCCAGAATGGTGTTTAAAATTTTGTAATACTGTTTTGGAACTTTTGCTAATGACTATTCTCTGCAATAGTTCCTTTCCTAGCACTAACTGGAATTCTGAAGCACAAAAACATTTTATTTATAAAACAAAGTTGACCTTACACTGGAATTACCCTCTTAAATATAAGTCCTTTTCACAACTGGAACTGGGAAGATTGTTACTTTCATTTTGCTTCATTATAGGTCAGTTCCACTACATATCGTATTTGTATTGCTCCTTGTTTATCACTAAAGACATCTGCATGAGAGCAGGATTTATTTTTTTAAATCCATTTGTTCCCATTATATATTTTGCATCTGAAGTCCTGACATAGCATAAATGGCATAACCATGGTGGAAACACTTATCAAACATGATTAGGACTACAAAGCAGGGCAGACACTAAAAGGTTAGGTCCCGTTTTCCAACAAGTAACAGTAGTAATAGACCATTAACTGTTTCTTAGAAGATTTTTCAAAGCTCTCACTGCAGCACCAGCTACTGTTTTCACTACCAGCAATTTTGGGGGCAGGGAGAGGGAGAAGAGATGTTCCTCTGAAGCCAGGGCTGTTTCTTCATCTAAGGCCATGTCTACATCTAAAATTTTGCAGCGCTGGTTGTTACAGCTGTATTAGTACAGCTGTATAGGGCCAGCGCTGCAGAGTGGCCACACTTACAGCAACCAGCGCTGCAAGTGGTGTTAGATGTGGCCACACTGCAGCACTGTTGGGCGGCTTCAAGGGGGGTTCGGGGAACGCGAGAGCAAACCAGGGAAGGAGACCAGCTTCGCCGCGGTTTGCTCTCTCGGTCCCGGAACCACCCTGCAAAACGCAGGGAAGGAGACCTGCTTGCTCGGGGTTCGGGGAACGCGAGAGCAAACTGGGGAAGGAGACCATCTTGATTACTAGAGGCTTCCTCAGGTATGCTGGGATACCTGCTTATTCCATGGAGGTCAAGAAAAGCGCTGGTAAGTGTCTACACTTGATCCTCTACACCAGAGACAAAACGGGAGTACGGCCAGCGCTGCAAACAGGGAGTTGCAGCGCTGGTGGTGCCCTGCAGATGTGTACACCTCCTAAGTTGCAGCGCTGTAACCCCCTCACCAGCGCTGCAACTTTGTGATGTAGACAAGCCCTTACATTACTCTGGGTAGAATTACTGCACTATACCTGTTCCTCTTTTGGCTCAGGCCCTGGGATTTTGGAATACCAGGTCCCCTGGCCAGAGCAGTATAGAGAACTTTACTGGAATGCGAACCTTATTCACTCAAGAGATAACATTTTTTCTCTCTCAACACATGAACAACACACAATACCTATCTTCATAGTCAACTAGCATTTTTAGGAGCATGTGAAACTCTAACACAGCTCAGCTCATCTCTTCAGTTCTCTTTTCTGTTTTCTCATCTCAAATATTTTTTGCATCGTTTCCCCACATCTTTTTGCTCTCACTCCCAACTTCACTAGTCTTTAGAACACTTAATGTTGCTGGCATAATTTTGTTAACTGCAACTTTACTGGGTAGAGGGACCTATACTGCCATGTTCATATGAAAAGGAGCTTGAAGAAATTGACCATTTATTTCAGACTATCAGTATTTGATAATTAGAACGTGCCTACACACAAACTTGCACTCAGGTGACTAATGGTCATTTTAAAACAGATCTAGACTGATGCAAGTGCTTGTATGGACAGTCTTCAATCAGTTTAAAAACTGCTTATATCAACTTAGTTTGAGAAATTTCCTTTCAGATTTAAGCTAAATATAAGCCATTTTTAAAACCGATTTAAGAACGTCCATTCAGAGGCTTGCCCAAATTTAAACTTGTTTAAAAAACTTTTAGTTAAACTAATGCAAGGCTTTATGGTAACAACCTTTCAACACAAGGTATTTTTCAATCCCTGCTGTGAAAGGCATTAATAGTCTATTCTTCCTAGTGCGTTTATCCCACAAGAACAATCACCTAAAATTCATACTGAAAATTACACATTTTCTACAATATTTAGAAGAAAATGACTAACCAAAGGCAACTGAAGTTGCTATCTTGTAGATGAAGGAAAAACATTGATCTATTTTCAATCCATACACTGCTTTGCTTTAAAGAAGTAAATATAATTAAAAACACTATTATTAATTGCAATACAGATAGCTCAGTGGTTTGAGTATTAGCCTTCAAAACCCAGGGCTGTGAGTTCAATCCTTAAAGGGGCCATTTATGGATCTGGGGCAAAAATCTGTCTGGGGATTGGTCCTGCTTTGAGAAGGGCATTGGACTAGATCAGTGGAGCTCAAACTTTTTTATTTATTTTATTGGCAACCCCTTTCACATCACAAGCCTCTAAGTGCAACCCCTCCCCCTTATAAATTATAACACTTTTATATATATTTAACACCATTATAAATGCTAGAGGCAAGGAGGGTTTGGGGTGGAGGTTGACAGCTTGCAACCCCACATGTAATGACCTCAAGACCCTCTGAGGGGTCCCAACCCCCTAGTTTGAGAACCCCTGGACTAGATGACCTCCTGAGGTCTCTTCCAACCCTGATATTGTATGAAAAACTCTGTAGTACCTTTAGGAATTGCTATGCAAACTAATTTCCTGCCAGTACAGTAGTTTGCAAAACAAAGCAAAGCATATGTAACATGAATACTACTTTCCTTCTTCAAAAGCCACAGAAGCATCTGACAAAAAAAAATCCTAGAAAAACAGCAGAAACAACTGGAAAGCATCAAAAATTATAAATCAAAATTCAGTTCACCTGGATTATTAGCAAACATGTTACATTTTTTAACCCAGAATTTTTTTTAAAAAGTGACCTCTCTCTGCATCACTAATTTTAGAACCAGTTTTACTTCTAACCAGTTGAAACTTAGTATTCTCTAATGCAGAGCAACCAAAATGCTGCAACTTTGCTGATTATAAAGATAACTTTTACTGCAATTATATCTCATTTTGAGTTTGTCTCGCATCCGAGCCTCAGGTGTCTGAGCTCTGAGAACTGGGTATGTGCACCAATAATCAGTGTTTCTCACTGAAGTTGATTAGTGTAATAAACATCAAAACACCACTTTTAAACTGGAAATTCTAATGGCAAAACGGTTTCACTGTTTTCATTAGCCTTGACACTTCCCTTCTAGACTTAAATTTTTATTCACATTGCAACCATCCACGGAATGTTCAAAAAGCCACTGGCCTATTCATGACAAGGACAATGTTTGAAACAATATTAATTTCAGCTGGCTTCAAATAGCACCAAGGGATCCCAGAGTACCTGATGGTGAGAGAAACAGAAAAAACAAACTTTGCTTGTAGAATATAAACCAAGTCCAGGAGGCTGTAGGAAACTTTCAAGGTAAACAAAAACTTTGCTGGGAGTTACCGCATATCTGCTTTTATCAAACAAGGAGGCCCCTACAGATACTTTGCTGTCCTGCAAGTGAGAGCTGCTTGCTACACTATGATTAGCCTTCCCCCTGCCTGATCAGTCATTTTTTCAAGAACCTATAAGACAGCCTGCTTGTCCCAGATCAGCCCCTCTCCAAACGCTCACACTGAAATGTTTTGGGATCAAATGAAAGAGAAAATAGCGTCAAATTACTCATTGTCCAGCACCCCTCCCTCACCCTCCTTTCCAGGGCATCCCCACAGCCCCCACAATTCCTACCTCCCCCAGGACAGAGACCCCATTCCTGCCCCTACCATCCCCCAGCCAAGAGCCTGCCCTGCAATACTGCCCCTCTCCCCCGAACCCCCATCTCCCTGGCTGCGCCTTCAGCCTTTCTAAAACCCAGGGTCCCCCCCGTACAGCCCTCTGCCCCCCCCACTCTGACCCCGAGCCCTGCCCCCCCCGCCTACTGCCCCGAGCCCTGCCCCCCCCGGCCTACTGCCCCGTACGGCCCCGAGCCCTGCCCCCCCCGGCCTGCTCCCCCGTACGGTCCCGAGCCCCGCCCCCTCACACCGCGGCCCCGAACCCCGCCCCCCCCGGTCTGCTCCCCCGTATGGCCCCGAGCCCTGCCCCCCCCGGCCTGCTCCCCTGAGCCCTGCCCCCCCCGTCTGCTCCCCCGTACGGCCCCGAGCCCCGCCCCCTCACACCGCGGCCCAGTACGCCCCCCAGCCCTGCCCTCGCACCCCCCCGTGACCCCGAGCCCCGCCGCCCCACGGCGCTGAGGCAGCAAGGCCCCGAGCCCGCAGCACAGGCCGGGCTCGGTGGGAGCGGCCCGGCGGCTCCGGGTGCGGTGCCGGGGCTGGCTGCTCCCCGCAGCCCCGAGGGAGAGGCCCGTCCCCCGCGGGGCCCCGCACTCACCGGCCAGGCCCCTCGCTGCCTCCCGCGGCCCCACAACCATAACAAAGCTCTGCCCAAAATGGCGGCCGGCCGGGGGGCGGGGCGGGCGCGTGGGGACACACCCACCTGGCGCGGTCTGGCCGCGCGCCGCTCCCGGCCCGGCGCGGGGGCTGCCAGCGGGATGCTCCGTGGGCGCCACGGCGCGTGCTCGACGGACGGGCGCGCGCGCGCTCGCGCGAATACGGCTCTCTCCAGTGTCTACCTCGGCCCCTCCGTGCGCGCGCCCGCCCGTACTGCCTCGGACACCTCCCCGCCCCCCCACCTTCTCCAGGCGGCGCGCGCTCCCGCTCCGTTTGTGTCTCTCATGGGGGGTGGTCGGATTGCTCCCCCCGCGAGACTCCAAGTTCCAGGATGCACTGCGCCACCTGCCTCACCCTTTGTGAGGGGGCCACAATCGTAGTGCATGCTGGGATTTGTAGTCCCTTCTCTGCTGCGGCCGCCTCCTTCCCTTTCAAGTGAAAGCCTCAACCCCTCTGGAAGGAAGCAAAGTACGGTAATCCTAGAAAGCAAGCATGTGCCCCTCCCCTCCGCCACAGCAGCGAGGAGATTCAGATAGTGACAGAGCAGACAGGCAGGCGAAGGCTTTGTGTATAAATCAATCCTTCCTTCCTGTTCAACAGATATTTCCTCAATGAGCCAGGGAGTCAGCAGAACTATAACTTGCAGCAGAAATAACTGGGGGAAGGCACAGCAATGGCTTTACATTCAGCAAGAGAAGCTTCACAGTCAACCCAGCAGCAGAGAAATTATGCCCCAGAGAGACTTCCAGTTGCAGGGCAAGAAGGAGGATTCCTCAGCTGCTGGAATAATGCTTAGTGCTATTTACGTCTAACATGTTCTGCAAACCTTAGCTAATCTTCACAGAAACCACTGGAAAGCGATCAGGCCCAGCAAGCAATAGACATTCAGTATAACTGTTGCAGAAAAAGATACAGAAAAATGACCTCACAATTGGTGGTAGCTCCCACTGCCAGCCCTGAAAGAGGCATAAATACAAGACACACAAATACATTAACTTGAAGAAGAGCTTGGCGTAGCTGGAAAGCTTGTCTCTCTCACCCACAGCAGTTGGTCCAATAAAAGATACCACCTCACCCACTTTATCTTTCATTAACTACTTAGTCAATGTCTGGGTAGCACTTTGAACATGAAAAGCATGTGTGCTAATTGTTACTGTAGCTACACTGCAAAGCTGGTGCTTGAGAACTGTATCTAAGTGCATTCTGATTACTCAGAACTGCTTGCAGTTTTAATTTAAATAAATGAGACTAGAGAACTTGGGTGTTAGCTTGGGCAGCACCCTCCCAGGGAATCCAGGCTCTGATCTTGCACCCATGCAAGTGATTTATCCAGTCCCTTGATTATTATTGGGGGGGAGGGGGGCTGATTCATGCTTTTTGACTGTACTGATGGTCTACATGCACTCAGATACTATCAGGGCTGGAAGGGAGCTCAGGAAGTCATTTAGTCCAACCCCCTACTCAAAGCAGGACCAAGCCCCAGATCCCTAAAGAGCCCCCTCAAGGATTGAACTCACAAGCCTGGTTTTAGCAGGTCAATGGCCAAACCACTGACCTAACCCTCCTCATCAATGGAAATACTTACATTAGCTAAGTAATGGCCAGCACAACCGTCAGGACTCGCCTTGTCCATCAGTGAGATACACTGTTGTACTTTTTTTTTAATGTAAATTCTCCTCCCTTTAGAATTGATGCCTTTTAACCCTGTCACTCCCACCCTCAGCACTGTTGAAACACTCGGGGCAAGGGGAGAGAAGTAAAGCGACAAGCCCTCGACGGGCAGCTGGTCTCGCTGGTCCGCAGCCAGAGCGGAACTAGAGCGGGTAGCGCATGTTCTGGGCCGGGGCTTTACAGCCGGCGCACAGGGGGAGCCAAGCGCCTTCCGCCGGATGCTGCGTCCCTCCCCATCCGCTGCTGCTGCGCGTGGCCTTGCTCCCCGTGCCCCCCTTGGGAGGGTGAGTGGGCCCGGAGAGGGCCGCGGGCGGGGGTGGGCTGCAGCAGGGGTTGATTGCCTGGAGCTCTCTGCAGGGGGTGTTTGCACAGCGGCTGGTGCAAGGAAACTGACCCAGACCATCGGTATCTGTTACTGTTAATTACAACAGAGCAGGGGGCTTCCGGGGGTCAGTTCCCACCTCTGCCACAGGCTTTCTCTGGGCAAATGGCTTAGTCACTCCCTATGGCTGTGCTGGCTAGTCAGATTGTAAACTCTTCGTTTTACAACGCGGGCCCCTTGGTTGAGGCTTCTAGAGGCTTTTAATACAGTGGACCCACTTAAAATTATTTGTTATCACAGTAATCTCTGTTTTTTCTTTTTTTAAAAAGGAACAGTGGTAATATTACCTAGAAACTGCCAACCTTTAGAGGAATTTTTTGGTAGGATTAGTGGATTCAATTTGGGGCTGGGAGACAGAATTCTATTCAAGCTCTATCATCAACCAGCTCAATGATTTGACAAACCATTTATACTTTGTCAGTTTCCCCATCTGTAAAATGGAGCTATTTACCTACTTCAGGGACACCTTGAGATATAATTCAGCCCTGATTTGGCACTAAAATGCATTACAAGTTAATGACTTCAGCTTGTAAAGTGACTTGAAAACAAAATGTCCTGTAAAAGTTCAATATAATTAATTGGCTATAGGAGTACAGCAAATATGTTATTAGCTGTACAGTGACAAAACCAAAGATGCGTAGTCCTGATCTGCTGCTTCTTATAAAACAAAATGGTCAATAGGGAAAACAGATTGTAGTAACTTATACTGACACATGCTCTAAACTTGGATATTCTACCTAGTATAGGCTGTCACTAAGTTGATTTTCCTAACGTTTTTTTTCATCCTTTAGGGCCTTCTGCTAAGACAAACATGTTTCACCTTGTACAGCGATGTTGTTCCCACATACCTTTAAAAGTAAGTTTCTAATGTGTTATCTAATTGATCCTGAAATAGCTTTCAAAACAAAACCAAACAGGAGGCAAAGCATCTTGGGTATAAAATGCAGTTGGCCCATAGTTTACAACAGACTGAGGTTTAATTTTATATTTATTCTTTTCCAAAGGAACTTTTCTAATGTTTAAAAAGTACAGAATTGTAAACCATTTTTTCCCTGATTCTTGCCGGGCATCATTGAACGGCAGCTCAGCCACATGGCTTTATCACAGGCTTACTGATATATTTTGTCACTGGTATTGGATAGCTGTTAAAATTAAAGAGCCAAGTCCTCCCTTCAGTTGTGTCTCTGTATCCATACTGAAATCAGTGGGGTTTAATGGGTGTGCCTATGGACAGAACTTAAGTGTACAGTCTGCATCATATATGCACCACAAAATTCCTCTTCACTGGAACAATAATATCATGGTGATGATAGTCTCCACATTCTCAGGTCACAATCTGCAAAGTATTTTTTAGAAGGTGTGTAGCTGCTCCCTTTTGATTGATTATAAAGAAGTCAGAAAGGCATTGTGTTTTTTGTGCTTTTTCCTCAGCAACTTCAGGGAATGTCAGTTTTTGCAAGAGGGCCTCAGGGCAATAACAGGGGTGTTTATTGTGAGCTCTAACACCTTAATTGCTAAGGTGAAGGTGCTTAATCCTAACACAGACTTTCTTTATCCAAAATCTTAAGTCAATTAAACTTAACCAGGTGTTTCAAAACAAGTTTTTAAAGTGACAACTAATCCTTTTCCCTTTCACTTACTCTCTTGTGTTGGCTCTAATGATATCTATCATTGCACTAGTTCCCTACTCATCATAGAAACTTCTGCTCTAAGGTGGGCTTTAACTTCTAGTGTGAAAACACAAGCAAGGAAGTAGCTGGAGGAAACCTTTCAGGTCTTCTTTATTCACCCTAAAGCAGCAAAAAGAACACAAGCACAGATAATCTCTTTACAGGTCATGGCCATGTCAGACACGGGAGGAAAGCAGCTATTTCTGTAACCTCTGTGTAATGTTTGCTACTTTTTGTTTTAGAAAGTAGTGAAAAAGCCAACTTCTCATAAAAGCAGCAGTGCCCTTTAAGTCAGGGGTTCCTCAAACTGGGAGTTGGGACCCCTCAGGGGGTCATGAGGTTATGTTGGGGGGGGCGCTGTCATAAGCTGTCAGCCTCCATCCCGAACCCCACTTTGCCTCCAGCATTTATAATGGTGTTAAATATATAAAAAAGTGTGTTTAATTTATAAGGGGGGGTCGCACTCAGAGGCCTGCTGTGTGAAAGGGGTCACCAGTACAAAAGTTGGAGAATCACTGCTTTAAGTGAAGGTGGGGGGGGAAATCTTTATGAACCTATGAACATACTAGACAGTAGATTTCCACGGATGGGCTTAGTTTTATATAGGGTATAACTAATCATCTCTCCAGGCTAAGAAGAGCTTGTCAGATGCTCTTAATAGGTTTTGTAATTGCAGCTCCAGAAGTTGACCCTTCGCAGACTACTACAGTATGGAAGGAATAAGACCACTTGTCCTTCTCCTCTCAGTCTCCCTCTGCAAAGAGTTCTTTCCCATCCGTCGAGACCTCAGCTCCTCAGCCAGGCCTCAGCCTGTGTAACCAAGGCCCAGGGATTCCATTGCTCCCTCCGCTGCTTAAAGAAAAGGAAACCAAAAGATCCTGAACCCCAGCTGGGGCTTCTGCGCCATGATATGAGGTCACTCAAGGACTCACCAAAGCCTGCCTTTTACCTGGGCCTTGCAGGGTTGATTCCATTTGTTTCAGTGCCACTGATTATGGCTGTCCAACAGACCTACTACCCCGAATTGGCATTTGCTCAAATGACATATGGGGCCACTATAGTCTCTTTTCTAGGAGGAGTCAGGTGGGGATTTGCTCTCCCAGAAAGTAGCCCAGCCACTCCTGATTGGATGAACTTAGGGAACAGTATAGTTCCCCCTTTATTGGCCTGGTTTGCCATACTTTTTAAAGAGGACCTCACTCAAGCTGCAATCATGGTGATAATTGGCTTCGGGGTAGCATTGCATTATGACCTTGCTCTTCTTCCTACTTATCCCAGCTGGTTTAAAGCCCTAAGGGTATTACTAACAGTGGTGGCAGTATTTTCATTGGTAGCCACCTTGGGACTTATGGATGTTTATCCAGAGAAGCAGCTAAGTAACAGTGCAAGTAAAAGTAAATGAAAGTGAAACATAAACCACCACCGATTTTTTTTTCCCATGTCAAGCCACTGCAGAGTTTTGTACGAAGTTCTAATAGGAGTAAAATAAACTGCTTGGCTTCTCCATGCTTCCAGGACTACATCCATGAGTGGAAATCAGAAAACAGCAGCTTGCAAGATGCTTACTTTGGGAGTAACCATTTTCCAAGCAAGTTAAGCAGAGAGGATTTATATACACACATTATTCACTCTCTCTAGATTGTTTTCAAGGCAGGTATGCATCTTCCCTTATTTGTACAGCAAGAGCTCAATCCTGCCTGAGATCTTTGGGTACTACTGTAATATACATTTAAATGTTTGGGGATAGATTGAACTCATGTATTATGAGGAATAATCATTAAAACAAGGATGGGTCAAGAGGCTTAATTATAAGGTGTGTCAAGTTCTGCAATGAAAGGAATAAAGTTGTTTTTGTAAACAGTAGAAGCCTTTTGTCTGAAAACCATAGGATGAAAGCACTTCTTGTTCCCACTGAAAATGGAACAATGCCTGCACTATACTTAAGTTTGTAGATAAGTAGAAGATTCATGATGTGCAAGGTTATTATATGTACAGCTGCTTTTTTTTGGTTTGTAAATACCACACATACACCCCTAGGACAAGATTCTTCCCTGACCCAAATTCTAGTGACAAGAAAATATACACTAAACATGGTAAATGATTTAGGAGTTGGTCACTAAACACCACATATAGGTAAGTTTGGTTTGTCATGTCAAGCTTGAGATTAGTGTTTATCTAAAGAGTGTCTGAGATGCTAAGAGCACCCCAAGTCCAAATGGCACACTGTCATGATATTTATGCAAAAGATGGCATGTAATATCTTTGAAAAACTAATAATGCACTGATCATTAATATTCTTGCATGATATATGTATGGTCAACCCCCAGAGAACTTTACAGCTATTTCTAGAATGTGACTAAAATGTGTTTAAACGAGGCATGGCAGGGCAGCTGATAAACAAGTTTTCTCCAGCCAAAGGAAACAGGCCAATGCCTTAAACCAGTGCAGGAGTGGCCAAAGTAAGTGAGCTATTCATTTGTACTGGAGGTTGCAGGAAGAGATCACTGGCATTATAAAAATCATCTGCAAGGGAGAAGACAGCATAGTGTCCACACCCCGCAAGGAAAACTTTATAGCGGGAGGAGTTTCAGCAGAATATAGTTCAGAGGTTTACTGGACTATAGAGAGAGGGGGAGTGAACCCCTAAGTTATCCTTCACCCAAGGAAACAAAGGAACATGAGCATAGCCATGAGTAAAAAATAAGGACTTTCAGTTAGGATAAATTATGTCACTCTTCCATTAGCTGTAAGGGTGCAGCAGAACATCATGAACTACTACTAGCCACTGGCAACAGGTGTGATATTATGGAGGTTCACCCAGACCAGTAAGGGGTTCTGTCAGCCCTGTCCCTGTAACTCTGGGCTGTGCAGCTTTGGGTCAGAGCTGAACATCAACACAAAGCCCTCACCCTGCCCTAGAATATCAGGGATGGAAGGGACCTCAGGAGGTCATCTAGTCCAACCCCCTGCTCAAAGCAGGACCAATCCCCAGACAGATTTTTGCCCCATATCCATAGGTAGCCCCCTCAAGGATTGAACTCACAACCTGGGTTTAGCAGGCCAATGCTCAAACCACTGAGCTCTCTCTCCCTCCTATCTTGCAGGGTAACACTAACAGCTCCTCCTGTTCTGAGTCTTCCCAGAAACACCTGCCCTGCAGCAGCCAGTCCCGCTCACTTAACACACGTTAAGTTCACTGCCTCCAAAGAGACAGAGCACACACAAGCCTGTTAGTTTTGCTGCGTTTTTCAATAAAACAAAAATTAACAAAGAACACAGATTTAAGAAAGAATAGATGAGAGAGATGGTTATAAGTAAAAAACGTTTTCAAGTGGCTGATACTGAGTTTCAACAAGTTACGCTTTAAGATTTCTCACTTGTAGTCAGTTCCAGCTACTCTGTTTTCAAGCCCAGAGGATCCCCTCTTCATGCACTCAAAGAGCACTGCTCCCCCTCTGTGATGGATTCCAAAATGGCTTTCTGCTCTGGCTTATATTTCCCAAAATCTATTGTCTCTGTTTCAAGAGCCAAGAAGGCTTCCTGAGTGTGGTAGGCTCCATCCCTTATTGTGATCATTAAGTGGTCTTCTCCCATGCTCATTTAGGTTGATGACTTTGTTTACATAGATGCAGATGTACTTTTCTTTGTCCTTTCAGGTACTACCTGGCTTAATTTAATTGGCGACAGGAAAACAGGTGAAACAACATTCCTTTGTCTAGAATAGACTGGGCTTGTGCACTGCTTGCAAAACACTGATTAAGAATATATTTCCAGCCCACATCTCTGATTCTTCAGACACCACCCCCACGTACCTCACGCACTAGTATTAATGACTGGTGTGGTACTGGTTTACATATACCACCTTACATAACACCTTTTAGATACAGATGATGATGACAACAGTGTGTAGGGGCAATGTGTGTCATGCTTGATGTGAGTTCGGGAAGGGTGTGCCTTGTGCCAGCTGGCATTGCACGCTGGTTCACGGTAGGCAACCCAAGCAGTTTTTTTTGCACAGAAATCTAGTCGTAGTTCCCTAGTAGGGACTGAGCAACTACACACTGGATGGGTTAAATCTGTTTTTTGTTGTCCACTCAGTACATTTCTAAACTGTAGACGCTTCACAAAGGGATTGAGTATTAAATGTGCTAGAGAAGTATAGTGCAAGCTTCTCCACAGTAATATTTTCATGCCCCTCCTTCCTGCTATAGCCAACGAAGGAGGAAAATTTTAAGTGTATGATGGCTGTGTAATATAAACTTAATGGACTTTTGGTTGTGGCCTAAGCCAATGTTCCATCAGCAGAAATCCAACTAGCAGTAGGTATACATGCTTGAAAGTGAAAAGTCTGCAGTAAATCGATATTTAAAAGTAAGCTGCAAAGGTTTTACCAACTCTTAGAGCCCGGTGAAGGGAGTTTAGGGATGATGTTCACATGTATAATGCAGTAGGATTGCATTTTAACAGAATTACCTCCCTACAACCTCCAATTGTAGCCACCAGTTTCCTTGTTCCTTCAGAAAAGGAATGAGCCGTATCTACTACAAAGATGAGAGAGAGAGAGAAGAGGATGGCTTCTCTTTCTATAAGATTTGTGAGCCATTTACACTGCCAGAAAATGACAACCTGCAAAGTCTGTATATCTTAAAGAATGCAGCCATCTCCCCATATATAGCACTAATTAGTGTAACACTTGCTTACATCCCTTAACTGCTAGGATTTTCAGAGGAGGTTTTGTTAAACGTTTGCACTGTTAACAGCAGACCCTGGAAATAGTGGTATGTTGTTTGGATGTAGAGGAATTAAAATTGAATTTTTAAAGAAAAGCAACGTTCACTGTTTCACTCCCTCTTATTCAACATGGCTGTTTGATAAACAAGAGATCCACGGCAGCACACTCTGGTATGGGGCCAGTTGTAGAAGCTGTACCACCTCTCCTGGGTAAGACTAGCTATGTGGTGGCAGCAGCAGACTGCAAACCCACAACCATCAGCCAGCATATGAAAGTTACGAGCAGTGGTCAAAGGGACTAATCCATGGTACAACAGAAATGCCTCCCTGACTCCAGAGTGAGAGAGATAAGGAGCTGGCGGAAGAGACCATAATAAAGTAAACCTGCGGGACCCAACTGAAATCTTATAGTATCCAAACGTGGGAAGCATGGGAATCTTCAGATGCTTGATTGTAAAACATCTCCCTCCTCAGCTCTTTTCAATCAGGAGACAGCATGCAGGACAGGTTAAGGATCCAATTACCCCTCATTTCCCAAAGATCTTTTAAATCAAAGGAGCTCACCAGTAGTAAGGAAATAATAAATATTTTATTTCAGAAGCACATTTCTTTGTAGCTTAAAAACAACCTGTCAGTGTTTACCTGTTTAAAGCAGTTTTTCTCAATGTTTGTCAGAAGTTAAACACAAAGTTTCAACAAGAAAATCAAACTCATTTTTGTTACAGTTAACAGCAATGCTACTCACCATCATTACTCAAAAAAGCACTCGGTGTAAAAACTACACAGTTCCATCATTACTTAGGTACACACTCACGACCTGAAGCTAGTCCTGAGACGTATACAGCAGTTTAAAAGCAAACTCACCTGGTTCAAACTAAAAGGTATGACAAATAGGGGCTAGCTTCACAACCATTAGAAGTCCTTCCTGAAGCAAAAGCATATAAGAGTTTAATTAAAGGATCAGAGAAGCCAGCACTCTCTTACATAGCAAATGTCAGCAGGTGCAGTTAACATTTGTCCTTGAATATGTAAATTATCAGTTTTCAAAGTAGCTACTACACGAACTGGAAGCTTTCACCCCAGACAAGTTCATACTGGGCAGGTAACATCCTTGATTTGGAAAGCGGGTGCCCCTCTGTCTACACAATGAAGGCTTCCCATTGCATTCCACTTCCCATGCTGGTTTGTGTTCCAGAAGATTGTCTGATTGTGCTGTGTTGGACAGCCTCATCTGTGCCTCGTATCTGAGTTCCAGGTGACATTCAATCCCAGCCAAGACTATGCAGTAATATGGTGCAAACAGAAGCTTCAAGTACCAGGTGTGTTTTTTGTTTAAAACAGAAAGATTAAAAAAATCTGGAAATGGTGTTACGATAGCTAAAAAAATAAATATTTTTCCCAATAAGCGCTCTCACGCTAAATATAGGACCTTTAAGACAATGGCAAAATGAATAAACAGTAGCATCACTTTGAAACAGAACACAGCCAGTTTCTGTCTACTTCAACCTGGAAAAGGCAGGGTGCAAGCCAGAGGTGTCAGCTTTAGAAGTGGAAAAGAACAGCAGCATCTTGGAGAAGGGTGTTCTATCCCACTACCTGACAGCCCCCATATGTGTATACATGTGCACAGTGTAATCCCTTCCAATGAAGGCAGAAGGAAGAGTGGACATTATAATGAGAGGTGATGACATTCCCAACTGAAAAGCTCAGTAAAAATCCTATGACCAGCACACAGGTTAACTATTTATGAGTCACTGGTGTCACTTCTTGGAAAAGTAAGGAAGGGAAAGTCCCCCCTTGGGTGGACAGGAGCACCTGCCACCCATAGGTAAACAGGATACCAGTATTATAATAGCATGAACCACAATTACGCTGAGCTTTACAGGAAGAGAAGCAGTGGAGTAAGACTGTCAGCCACTTATCACCAGATCCTTTATCCAGAAAACCTATTGGGGGACAAAGGACAATTCACTTCCAGTTAATTTCTAGGGTGCTTATCCAGAAGCTAATGAAAACCTTAAGTGAGATGAGGCTGCAGCTGGAACTATAGATCTTTTTTTAAACCAGCCTCACCTGGCACATTCTCTCCAGCAAAAGACAACTCCTAATGCTAAGGAAACCGCCAAGCTGCTCTTTACTTCAGATAAAGCCCTAGCTTCGTAAAGGAATCACCCTCTAGGTTTTAAGTCCAGCTAATGATACTAACTTTGTTCCATCATGGGAACAGAGAGGAGTTTCAAGTCATCCCAGCACACAGGAAGGTCATCTCTCAGATGAGGTCCAATTTTCTAAATAGTCTCCAGTTGTTTCACATTCAATTAATTTAATCTAGTCATGAAAAGCATTTCTGCTCTCAATAGATGGTATTTCATGAAACAGACTTTGGACTGGCCAGTTGTCATTTTAGGGGCAAATAAATTCCCTTTTGCTCAGAAAAAGCCCTACAAACCTACCTGAGATCTGCTCCTCTACCAACTCCACACAAAGCCACATAGTGGAAGAGGATCCTGGCCAAAGAAGCAAGAAACCTCTTTGTCTGTAGAAAGCCAGACGCTCATCCTTCCCCCTGCTAGTCTTCCTCAAGTTCTTTGAAGATCTATTTCATAACACAGCCACACCTCCTTCACAGCGGCTGGTGATCATGTTTGCTATTTCAGTCCATGTGTCCAAATGAGGGTTATAAACTTCAACAGAGTCCGAGGTCACTGGGGCAGCGAAATCGTGACTAGAAGCTCGGCCTCCCGAGGCATAAAGAAGTCCGTTCACAGCCACAACACACACCCCAGCTCTGGGTACCTTCATCGGTGCAACCTCAACCCATTTCTCCTAATGAGGAGAGACATTTTTATTTATTTTTACATAAATACATACACACTTTTTTTTTAAAACAATCAGCAAATAGCTTTGTTATAATTAAGTCCCTTAGGCATAAATACCCCTCCCTCACCACTTACCAAAAGTATAACTCTAAGTTTACTGAAATTTCTAAAGTCCCCCAAATGACCAGTTTAGTTACTTTAAGCGGATTCAAATATGCAAACAACATTGCTGTACATGTATGTGGTACCTTCCACCCTGAAAGATCCCAAAGCACTTTGCAAAGATGGGCTTGATCCTGCAAACCCTTATCTATTCTCATAAGCAATCCCATTGATGTAAGGTTTTGTGAGAACAGGCCATCTATGTACACCCCTGGGGTAGAGCACAGCAGCTGTTTAGCATTGCACAGGAACAGCACACAATAATTTGAAACAAGAAGTGAAGAAAACTACATCCCCATTGAAAATTAAAGGGACTGTAGAGGCAAAATGTAAAAACTACCAGGACTGTCAACACTACTCTTATGAAAAGTGCCACCGGAATCTACGGAACCGCAGTAGCCAGAACTTAAGTCAGAACCTTCAGACAACACCGTGATTTCTAACACTATTTTGGGATACTTGTTTGGTATTGATTTGGAGGGAAAAGCAACAACAGCAGCACTTCAGAGCTGGTTTTATGGTAAATTCCATTGTATCTAATAAACCTGTCTAGTATCCAGAGTAATATATTGAATAACTTATAGCAGAACTACTCTCCCACATTCCCCAGGGTATTTAGTAGCTACAATCCTTCTGTTTATTGTGTGTTGGTTAGCTTCCAATTACCCAGAAGAACACACACACGTTTTTCAAACACTACATGATTAAGATTAAATAGATAGACTTGAAAGATCAGAAAGTATACAGACACCACCTTGAAGGCCCCTGAAATGTAGTTTCCAGATTACTGACTGGGAACAAATAGGAAATGGAGCTTGTTTTAAAATCTCTATCTCATCAACTTGAGTTATGTTCTCACCAGGTACATAATGGCCAAGGTAACAACACAATCTACCACTATGAAGAGTAAAACAATTATCGGGGAATAGGCAGCATATTAGCATCTTTATACATCATAATAAATAAAGCTGTAGTCTGCAAGGTTCCCAGGCACTCTACTGACCTCTTCGAAGGAATATCTCTCTACAGTAGGAAGTGCATCTTGTGTCTCATTCCATCCTCCAACAGAATAGATGCAATCATTGAGGGCAGCTACGCCAAGGTATGCCCTTCGGGTGCCCATTGGAGGAAGCGTAGACCAGCGTTTGGATATTGGATCATAGACTTCAACAGAACGTAGCTCTATTCCTTCATTGCTGATGCCCCCGACAATGTAAATTAAACCTGGAGAGAGACAGGGCTTTTCCTATTAAATCTATGCTTAGGCAGAACAAGCATCGCAGAAAATAAGTTTAATTGTATATCACACAATACTAATTTGATCCTTTCATTAAAATAACTCAAGAATGGAAACCACCATTTTCTGTTGGCCTAGAAACAACATATACAAACCACACAGGAGGTATGTTTACACTGCAACAAATAAAGACAAAACACCACGGCAGTGAGTCAGAGCCCAGATCAACTGCTACAGGGTTACAAATAGCAGTGTAGACATTTAGACTTGGGTTGGAGCCCAGGCTCCGAGACCCGCCCTCTTCTCCAGGTTTCAGAGCCTGGATTCCAGCCTGAGCCCAAACACTACACTGCTGTAAGCCCCAAATTGCGAGCCTGAGGCAGTTAATCTAGGCTCTGAGACTCGCTGCAGTGGTTTGCTGTTTTTTTTTTTTAAGAAAGGGCTGTTAGAATGTTTCTTAAAGTTAAATGATCTGTTCCAAGCTTGGTGAACTACAAAAAGTAAGTAGCCTAAATGATAGAAAGTAATTGTTGATTTTTCTACAATTGTTTCAATTGTTGTATTCAAGAGGTAGTAACAAAGTTATTATCCTCTTTTGAGAAAATAGCTGATTTTTTAGAGGAAGGAAATGCAGATCTAATCTACCGGGATGTCAATAAGGCATTTGATACAGCTCCACACAAGAAATTATTAATTAAATTGGAGAAGATGGGCATTAATATGAGAACTGAAAGGTGGCTAATGAACTGGTTAGAGGGAAGACAACAGGTTGTACTGAAAGGTGAACTCTCAGGGTAGAGGGAGGTTACTAGTGGAATTCCTCAGGGATCAGTCTTGGGACCAACCTTATTTAAACATTTTTATTACTGACTGTAGCACAAGAAGTGGGAGTGTGCTAATAAAATCTGCAGATGACACAAAGTTGTGAGGTTTTGCCAATACCAAAGAGGACCGGAATACCATACAAGAAGATCTGGATAACCTTGTAAACTGGAATAACAGAAATGGGATGATATTTAATAGTGCAAGGTCATGCATTTAGGGATTAACAACAAGAATTTTTGCTATAAGCTGGGGACTTATCAACTGGAAGTGACAGTGGAGGAGAAAGAGCTGGTGGTATGGTTGATTACAGGATGACTATGAGCCATCAATGTGATGCGGCTTTGAAAAGGCTAATGCGGTCCTGGGGTGCATCTGGCAAGGTATTTCCAGTAGAGACAAGGCTATGTTAGTACCATTATACAGGGCACTGGTGAGACCTCACCTGGAAAACTGTGTGCAATTCTGGTCTCTCATGTTTAAGAAAGATGATTTCAAACTGGAACAGGTGCAGAGAAGGGCTACTAGAATGATCCGAGGAAAGGAAAACCTATCTTATGAGAAGAGACTCAAAGAACGTGGCTTGTTCAGACTAACCAATAGAAAGCTGTGGGGAGGTATGATTACTCTGTATGAATACATCAAAGGGATAAATACCAGAGAGGGAGAGGAGTTATTTAAGTTAAGCATCAATGTGGACCCCAGAACAAATACATATAAACTGGCCATCAATAAGTTTAGCCTTGAAATTAGACGAAGGTTTTCTAACCATCAGAGGAGTGAAGTTCTCGAGCAGCCTCCCCAGGGAAGTAGTGGGGGGGAAAACCTAACTGGCTTCAAGACTGAGCTTGATAAGTGCATGGAGGAGACAGTATGACAATGGTGGGTGGCCCACTGGTGACGGCCTGTTGCTAAAATCCCCAATGGCTGGAGACGGGACACTAGGTTGGGGGGCTCTGAGTTATAGTCCTTCAGCCTGAGTCAGCTGAGATGAGCCAGCCACATGTGTTTTATTGCACTGTAGATATACCCTAAGTTAACCAAAGAAGGGCAAGTGACCACCTGGGAGGCCTGAGTGCAAATATTTATTAAGAACATTCATACAAGATACATCTCTGGAGCTCTGTCTTTTGAGATGGTCAATGCTGGCTGGACTTCATGTTCACAACCACAGGAAAACTATTTTCAAGGGTTAAATAATAGGACAGGGAAGAATTTTCTAAGCTGGTTTATTAAATCTTGGATTTATATTGTTGTTAGATGAACGGAGACCTTTAGGTTCAAGTTCCACAGAAATAAAACCATGTATCCGAAAAGGAGGAAATGGCCGAAAGGCGGAGAACCACTGTTAACTCATAGAGCTGAAAGCAGGATAGCTCAGTGGTTTGAGCATTGGCCTGCTAAACCAAGGGATGTGAGTTCAATCCTTGAGGGGGCCATTAAGGGATTTGGGGATTGGTCCTGCTTTGAGCAGGGGGTTGGACTAGATGATCTCCTGAGGTCCCTTCCAACCCTAATAATCTATGATTCTAAGTTTTACCAAGTTGCAAGGCAGACACAGGTAGGGATCCCTGATTGAAATATAAAGCTTCAAATTCCTTATATGATACAACTACTCTCTGAACTATTGGTTATTATTCATGTGGGAAAGCCATAACCAAAAACCACTCACCTTGCATTTCACAACACCCAAAATAGTAGCGGGGCACAACCATACTGCCCACTAGCTCCCAGCTATTTAATTCAGGGTCAAATCTTTCAATTGTGTTGCCGATTTCTGCTCCAACCCAGCCTCCTGCAAAAAGGAAACATGCAGGTAAAGTTTGATGACACAAAACTACAGGTCTTTTCCAAAGATAATTATGGAAGGAAATACCTTAGTATGATTCAACAAAAGCACGTGTAGAATACAGAAAACAATTATAAGGCTAGCAAGTCTTATGTTTCAGGGCAGGAGGAGATCATCACCTAGGGAAAACAATTTCTTCCATGTTATTAGTACTGGATAATTATGGGCACTATGGCATATATAAAACATCTGGAATTGGCTACTTTTGGAGACAGGATACTGGACTAGGTAAGATACTGGGCTGTTTTGTTCCAGCAACTAAAATGTTCCCATAACTTTCACTCCAAATCTCTTTTACTTTCCCAGTGGTATACAGTACTAGCATATCAGATTTTTTTTACACTTCAGCATTTGGTTTTAAAAAGCTTTCAAACATCTAATCTATGAAGCAGTATTTAGACGACAGTGATATGGATGACATACACACAGCTATGAATTACTTTTCACACATGCATGGCAGCCAGTGTCAGATTTTCCTTTTGCTTATTGTTTAAACAATGAAAAGTCCAAATAAAGCATGATTAAGGATCTACTCCCCCCCTTACCATTCCCACCCCCAGCCCATTTCTTTATATAACAGTCTATTTTACAGGGAATTGTTACATTAAGAACTTAAGTGACATGGGATAATCTTGTACGATTCTTGGGAGAACCTTGTAACTTTGTCCAGTTATTGAAATAAGATTCTTTTGGAGTTCTGATCAATAAGGTGGGTGGAAGATTACAAGTACTGGATATTTCCTTTTGTTATATGCAAATGTTAAATAGAACCAGATGAGTTTTGTGTTTTACAGGGAGGATAACCACACAGCCCCTGCTCAGAGAAGCTTACTCTCTAGGGCCCTTATCCTGCAATACACTGTGTACAGGAGGACTGCTGAACCTGCACAGAATCCTGATTACTTCAACAGGGCTTCAAGCAGGCACAGTAATACGCTTGTGTGCTATCAATTGTGGGACTGCAGCACAGATAAGATCTATGATGAGACTCAAGGAAAGATAACATCAGACGGGTGCTCACAAGATTATGAAGCAATTTGTTTTTGCAAGTCACATACGCTGGTATTCCTTATTTTAAAATAAGATACTTTTTATTACACTGACGTGATAGTGAAGGTCTATTTAACTAAAAGCTTTTGAGAAATATGTATTTAGCGTCATATAAGAATTTAGTAGTTAGCCTGGTTAAGAGCACATGGACTTCTCAGTTCTTGTCTCAGCTCTGCAATTGAATTTGTTTGACAAGTCACTTAACCTCTCTTGGTTCTCCCATCCATCCATCACAGAGGGCTGTGAGGGTTAACGTCCGATAAAGTACAGATTCTCAGATAAAGGTACTACAGAAGTAGAAAGTCTGAGGGGGTGTTGTGAAATGCTTTTTTTTTTTTAAATAATCAGACTAACTTGCATACATAATACCCAGACCAAAATATGTGGAGTCATACTAAAAATACCCGTTATTCCATTGGTTGGCTAAGAGGCTTCACTTGGAAATGATGGTACCTCCCCTACGTGCACTCATAAAAACACCCATCAGCTGCAAGTGACTAGTAACTGCTGATTTTCAACTCTCAGTATTATAGGATTTTAATGTCAATATTTAAAACCCCAAACTGATCTGATCTAATGCTTTACCAAAAAGAAACTGTATAGTTACCCAAAGCATAGATAGCACCATAACATGCACACACTCCAAGTCCACACCGAGGATGGTTCATGGAGGCCACAGTTGTCCACTGCTTAATAATAGGATCGTAGCATTCAGTACAGTCAAAGATCATTGAATCCTTTTCTCCTTGGTACAAAAAAGGCAGAAACAAATAGGTGAGTTAGAAGGAACAGCAGTTCTCAACCTATCTACCACTGTGTGCTGCATATGCAGCTCTCTGTGTGTTATGTGGGCGGCATCCACACAATATCTGTGCTACCTATGCGGTCCTGAGGATGTCATATGGAACACAGCCGTATGCTGATTGGGCCACAAGCAGCTCGCAGGTTGAGAACCAGTGTGTTAGAATATTCTGCAATTCAGATATACAAGCACCGTCCAGCCTCTGCCACAGGATCAGCCCCTCGCTTCCAATACCTGAATTGAGGCCATTGCTCTCATCTTGCCAAAGTACAAAAGCAACAAAAGCCTTGTCTACGCTAGAAAACTGAATTAGCGCTGAAAATGATTTTCAGAAATTGTTTCCCAAAACAGTTGTGAGTGAAACACTGCAGCATTGTGCTTCTGCATGAAATATTTCACTCTACAGTGCTATTACTAACCTAGGTAGGAAAATACAGGTTTTTTTTAAGACTATAGCATTTAACCTTATAGTATATCTTTTGTTTCATTTTACTACATGTACACACTACTTTCATGTTAGACAGACAGAGCTAACCTTCCCATATCCTGGACACCATCCGTTGAGAAAAGGAAAGCTCTGTTAGTAAAGGAGTTTATACTATAACGAGGTGTAATTTAAGCTGACAATTTTACTAAATGTGCCACTTGGTCCCAAGGAAAAACAAGGAAATCCACTAACTGGTTAAAAGACAGGAGACAAATGGTAGGAATAAATGGTCGGTTTTCCCACTGGAGAGAGGTAAATAGCATGGTCCCCCAAGGATCACTGCTGGGATCAGTGCTGTGCAACATATTCATAAATGATCTGCAAAAGGGGGTGAACAGTGAGGCAGCAAAATTTGCAAAATTACTGAAGATAGTGAAGTCCAAAACAAACCGCAAAGAGTTACAAAGGGATCTTGCTAAATTGGGTAACTGGGTAACAAAATGGCAGATGAAATTCAATGTTGACCAATGCAAAGTAATGCACATTGGAAAACATAATCCCAGCTGTACATGTAAAATGATGGAGTCTAATTAGCTGTTACCACTCAAGAAAGAGATCCTGGAGAGTTCCCTGAAAAACATCTGCTCCATGTGAAACAGTAGTCAAAAAAGTTGACTGAATGTCAGGCCTATTAGGAAAGGGATAGATAATAAAATAGAGAATATCATAAAGCCACTATGTAAATCCATGGTACACCTACTCCTTGAATACTGAAATTGGAAACGTACAGAGAAGGGGAACAAACACAATTAGGAGTATGGAAAAGCTTCCACACGAGGAGAGATTAAGAAGACTGGGACTGTTCATCTTAGAAAAGAAACGACTAAGGGGGGATACGATTGAGGTCTATAAAATCATGACTGGTGTGGAGAATGTGAAGTGTTATTTACTCCTTCACATAACACAAGAACCAGGGGTCACCCAGTGAAATTCATAGGCAGCAAGTTTAAAACAAACAAAGGAAATACTTCTTCTCAAAACACACACTCAACCTGTGGATCTCATTGCCAGGGGATGTTGTGAAGGCCAAAAAGTATAACAGGGTTCAAAAAAAGAATTGGATACGTTCAAGGAGGATAGGTCCATCAGTAGTTATTAGCCAAGATGGTCAAGGACACAACCCCATCCTCTAGGTGTTCCTAAACCTCCAACTGCCAGAAGGTCGGAGTGGACAACAGGGGATGGATCACTTGAAATTTCCCTGCTCTGTTCATTCTCTCTGAGGCATCTGGCACTGGCCCCTATCAGAGACAGGATACTGGGCTAGCTGGACCATTGGTCTGACCAGAAGTATGGCCATTCTTATGATCTAGTGCCACCTTTTGGAAGAATGGAAAATACATCAAAACTGCTAAGGACTCTCCTATACTATTAATTTGGAGCACCAACAATAACATCCATACATAGAATAGTAACTTAATCCCAAAGAGCACAAATACACACTTAAAAGACAAAGTCATTTCTGACCTTAGTCTGCAGGAGATATTTTTCCAGTTAGTACACAAGTTAATGCACATTTCACTCAGGTATTCTTGACTACACCACAGTTTAACCTATTTGTCAGAATATGAGACTCTTCCCTATATCACTGTTGCCTTAACACTGATAGTATGGTAACAACAAAAATCCCACACTTCTCCATTCAGAAGTAAAGTAAAGTAAAAAATCTGACATATGTTTAAGGAAGTACCATCATAATGTACAATGCTCCTGAAATATATTCAACGCATTCAGCAAACAAGTCACAATAACAGAGGCCACTAACTCTAATGAAAGGCAAGCTTTCAGTACATTTCTACTTGTTCTTTTAAGAAAAAAAGAAAATGAGACTGATTAAAGTGTAGATCCATTATATAACAGAGAAGGCGAGCTAATAATTCATGACATAAAGAAGGATGAGGTGTTTAATGCCTAGTGTGCTTCAGTCTTCACTGAAAAGCTTAATGGTGACAAGATACTCAGCACAATTAGCAATAATGGGGACAGAACGCAAGCCAAAGTAGGAAAAGACCAGGTTAAATAATATTTACCTAAGTTAGATGTATTCAAGTTGGCAGGGCCTGATAAAATTCATCCTAGGGTATTTAAGGAACTAGCTGAAGCAATCACGGAACCACTAGCTATTATCTCTGAGAACTCATGGATGACAGGTGACAGGTGAGGCCTTAGAGGACTGGAGAAGGGGAAACAGGGCACCTCTCTTTAAAATGGGGAACAAAGAGGACCTGCGGAATTACAGACCAGGCAGCCTAACTTCAATACCTGGAAAAATACTGGAACAAATTATTAAACAGTCAGTTTGTAAGCACGTGGGGGATAATAGGGTTATAAGTAGTAGTCAGCATGGATTTGCCAAGAACAAATTATGCCAAACAAATCGAATTTCCTTCTTTAACAGGTTTACTGGCCTGGTGGATAGAAGGGAAGCAGTAGACATGATATTTCTTGATTCAAGAAAGGCTTTTGACATAGCCCCCCATGACACTCTCATAAACAAACTAGGGAAATGAGGTTTAGATGAAAATTATTATAAGGTGGGTGCACAACTGGTTGAAAGACCGTACTCAAAGGGTAGTTATCAACAGTTCTCTGTCTAACTGGGAGGACGTATCTAGTGGGGTCCCATAGGGTCAGTACTGGGTCCAGCAATATTTTCATTTTTATAACAGAGTGGATAACGGAGTGGAAAGGACCCTTACAAAATTCATGGATGACACCAAGCTGGGAGAGGATGCAAGCCCTATGGAGTATAGGATTAGAATTCAAAACAACTTTGACAAATTAGAGAATTGGTCTCAGTTTACAAGATGAAATTCAATAAAAACTAGGGCCAAGTACTACCCTTCGGAAAGGAAAAATCAAATGCACAATTACAATATAGGGAACAAGTGGCTAGCTGGTAGTACTGCTGAAAAGCATCTGGGGGGGAGGGGCTATACTGAACCACAACTTCAACATGAGTCAAGGTGGCGCAGTTGCAAAAATGGCTAACATTATTCTGGGGTATTTTAGCAGCAATGTCACATGTAAGAGACAGAGGTAATTATCCCTCTCTACTCAGCACTAATGAGGCCTCAGCTGAAGTACTATGTCAAATTGTGGGTACCACACTTTAGGAAAGAAGTTGATAAAGTGGAGAGAGTCTACAGGAGAATGACAAAAAAATAATAAAAGCTTTAGAAAACCCTAATCTATGAAGATTAAAAAAATGGGTATATTTGATCCTGAGAAAAGAAAACTGAGGGGTGACGTGTCAAATACGTTAAGGGCTCATATAAAGATAGGGATCAATTTTTCTCCATGTCCACGGAAGGTAGGACAAGAGGTAATGGGCTTAATCAGCAGCAAGAGAGATTTAGGTTAGCCATTAGGAAAAATTTTCAACTATACATTCTGGAACAGGCATCCCAGGAAGGTTGTGAATCCCTATCACTGGAGGTTTTTAAGAGCAGGTTGAATAAACATATCAGGAATTGTCTAGGTATACTAGGTTACCCAAAGTAACACATTCCTTTCATCCTTCACCTCCAATAGCATAAACCATTCCTCCCACCACTGCCACTCCCAGTCCGCTGCGAGCCTGGTGAAGTGAAGACACAGTGGTCCAGTAGTGACTGAAGGTGTCAAAACGCTCCACACAACTGAGGGCTCTGCTGTCACTCCAGCGTCCCCCCTGCAGTCGAGTATATCCACCTAGGCAACAGATAGAAAGTACATGCGTAAGTTAGCAGCTCTCCCTCTTCAAGGTCTTAGCCAACTCTAACGCAGTGGTACAAGTGTTACAAAAAGCCAAAACAATAGCAAAAGATATTCGAAAGAGTGACTAACATCTTACTTCAGTGTAGTCATGCCTATGCTAATACTCATCAAATCAGACTGCTTCCTTCAGCAGGGAACTTCAGAAACTATTCCAGCAGAGAAATCAATATTGTTTTTAGTGTTTGGAAAATCACTGGGGGGACAGTGTGGTCTAGTGCAGAGAGCATTGGACTAGGACTCAGGAGACCTGGGATCTACTCTCAGCCTGCTGACGTGACCTTGGGCAAGTCACTTCCCCTCCCTGTGCCTCTGTTTCCCCATCTGTAAAACTGGAAGATGATGCTGACCTCCTCTGTAAAGCGCTTTGAGATCAATTGATAATCTTATCAATTTGGGGATTCTGAATGTTTGCTAGAACAGCTGGATACAAACACCTTCCAGGAATATTAGATGCTGAAGCACCTTACTATGCATCAATGGAATTTTTCTCCTAGATTTACTAAGTATCTGATGAAGGAAGGAGGATGATTTTGTGGTTAAGGCATAATACTGGGATAGCACTGAGACTTAGGAGGAGATAAGGTTTTTATTCTAGGCTCTGCCACAGATTGTTTGTGACACCTTGGGCAATTCAATTAATCTCATCATCTCAGGATAAATTTTCTCATCCGAAAAATTAAGATGATAGTACCAACTTCAAAGGGCCACTGGGAAGCTTAATTCAATATATGTTTGCAATGCACTTTGAGATGCTTGAATGAAAGGCGCTAGAGAAGAGAAAAGTAATGTTATCTGACCTAAAACCTTAATCTCATGACAGTTTTGCAATTCTTAATACACCAACTCATGGAATGGTCACCTCCATTATTAGCAGTAAGTGCTTCTGCACAAACTTCTTTTCAGAGGGTAAACATATCAAATGAACAGTGGAACTAAAAAATTGAGTATAACCCCAAATGCAAAAGGTATGAGTATTCTTTGATTATACCCATCATTCATAAAAGACCCATTAATTAAGAAAGATCACCAAACTGGCACAAAAATGCTTATTATAAAGGGAAAAAAGGGGGAAGAAACATAGAAGAATAAAAACAAACAGAGTGCATGTTTTGTACATATGTTCCACTTGTGAACAGTACACACAACAGGCTGCATTACTGCTCTGCACCTGAGGCAAGTGATTCCTGAAAGACTACTCCAGACTGTGATACTGCATTCAGGAAAGATGAAATATGAACGTATTTGTATTTTGTAATGCACTCCAGTTATTTACAAATAAACACATTATTCACAATTGTAGTCCAGCATCAAAGTCACTGTATTAGATACACAGCACTATTTTGGCAGCTACCTTTTGACAAAGAATTTAAAAGGTTTTAATGTAATATGAAATATCAAGTCACTGTTTTTGAAAAAGGTTAAAGCAACCAGATTCTAACCTACTGCATAAAGATACTTTCTGGCTTTCCTCCTGGGACGAGCCTTAGATGTTTGCAGAAAATTGCTGACTTTGTTCTCTTTGGGAGATTTACAGATTTCACAATATTCTTTCAACAGGGTTTGCAGAGCCACCCGAAGGCTGAAATCTGAAACTCCTTGGAAAAGAAAAATTAGAGAGAGACATGAAAAAAAAAGTCACAATGACAACTATAAACATCAGTAATTGACCAACCCCAAGGAGAAAATATATAAGTCAACTATCATCATCATCACCATCACCACCACCTCCTCCTCCTCTCTGCTTCTCATATGACAAACCAAGACAGATTTCGAAAATTCTGGTCCAAAAGTTTCACAAAGGCTTGGTTTTAAAATCAAAACATGAGTATATATTAAATACTCCTGGGGGCACTTTGCACCAAAAAATTAAAAATCGTGTGCACAATTTTAAAATTCTGCACGTTATTTGTCAAAATAACACTACATTACCAAAATAATTCAAACTGGTTTGGTTATCTATTTCAAAATATTGTCAGCAAGTATATCTGCAACAATACAGAAACACAAAATTTCCCCCAGGAGCAGAGAGTTAAAGAAACACCTATGACAACGCAGTTCCTCTTTCTCCATCCCTTTTCCCCGCCCACTTAGAGCCCAGCTGTGGGCATGCCCCCAGCCCAGATACCCACACCCCCTGCATGTATACCCCAGAGCCCAGCCTTGTGGCCCCCCCTTGCCCAAATACCCAACCCTTCCCCACCAGAGCCCAGGGATCCAGAGGAAGAAACAGCCTGAGGCTCTTTTCCAGGCTTACAGTTTCCTGTGTGCTGCCCCCCAATTCCTTCTGGGCATACTGGGAACTGCAGCTGCCAGGAACCCTCTAGCTCAGTGGTTCCCAAACTGGGGTTTGCGGAAATATTACACGGCGGAGAGAGCTGTCCCTAGGGACTCCAGGCAGCACGGGGCCAGCTGCCCAGAGCCCCTGGACTTCCAAGAGCTAAGCAGATCAAAACAAGATAACTATCACACTGAGGAGATTTAAACTTCAAGACTCCTTATAAGAAATGGAAAGGAAGATGGATTTTTTGCTGTTTTTATAATTAAATAGGCAGTTAGTATTGTTTTTTAAATTATTATAAAGAACAAGTTTAAGCTTTGTTGTAATGTGTGTTTGCCTGGACTGCTCAAGACCTGAATGCTTGTGTAGGAGGAACTCTTTGAGATGGCTTCTTAAATACCTTCATGATGTTTCCCATTTGATACTCCTTGATGAAACATAGGAGCCTAGTCTTCTACCAGGCTTATTCAAAGTGATACAAGCTACGAAAGTGAGATCTTGGAAGAGTGTTGCCGTTTTCATAATATAATAAAAATACTGTAATGATAAATAATAAGTGTGTAATAAGCTTGTCATAAAAAATTAAATTTCCAAGATCACTGCTTTTATAATTTATACTCAGGTAAAGGAAAAAATCCCTGGAAATAGTCATTTTTAGGAGAGGTTCACAAGAGTTGACATTTTAGTGAAAGGAGTTCACAGGCTGTTAGAAAGTTTGGGTACCACTGCTCTAGCTCCCTCCCCCTCCCACTCACCCCACCAGTGTCTTCTATGTACTAGCTGGGCTCTCCTGGGTCCGGTGGCCCCTAACTGTGGCTAGCAGCACAGCAGCCAATTTACATGGGGGAAAGGAAATTCTGCATGCACATTAGCACAGTGGCACAGAATTGCCCCAGGAGTAATTTTTTAGTATAATAGTCAGTTGTTACATTTTTAAACTGGAAAAAATAAAACCCAGTGATCCTTTACCAAGGACAAATACTCCATCCAAACAAACATCTTCATTTCTCTTTCTCACCTTCTATGTATTTTAAGAGTCTCTGGGATGGTAACAGAGGGAATCGAACTGGATCCAGCACTTCCACCACATGTTTCTTTCTTTTTCCCAGATCCTTCAAAATCCACTGCATTGCAGCTGTGAAAACTTGGTACTCATCCTCTATAGTAAGCTCCTCACTTCGCAAGATCTTAATAAGCTGCTCCTTTGTTAGTGCCAGAAACTCCTCGCCACTCTGAACTTCCAGAAAGTGAGCATGGATGTAATTCTCTGTGAACTCCTGTAGGTCATGGCAGGCAATTTGCTCAGAGAACTGGAAGAGTCCAATGCAATTCAAGGGGTCGATCTGTCCCTTCAGAAATTCACAGCAAAGATCCACAACTTCAGTCAGCTGGAGCATGTCTGCTGCTACTATCAGCTCCTGAACATTACTCTCACCAACATTCACTACTCCTGTGTGCAGAGGACAACGTGACAAACAGGATATATTTCAGATGTTATAATAGCCTAAACAGTGGTAAGCCTTTGTCTTTTCCGTTTGAATTGGACATTTTGAACTAAACATTCATTTGCCTTGCAAAATTACTGTCAGCTCAGTAATGCAGTAAGATGTTTACAAGTATCTGAAAAGGAATTTATCTGGAAGTCGCATACTTACATTAAATTTGGTAAATACACATATGCGGGATAACCCAGAATGCCTGTGAATCACAGACAGAGTCTTGTTGATTTTCTGCTGGATGGTTATTCCAGTGACTCATCGACTGAAGACCACAGCATAATTAAATACTATGACCTACTTATGCTATGTTTAGAGATGCATATAAAATTTATCAGCAAAACACACAAAATAGTCCCTTCTTGCCCCCTTTCTTTTAGGCCGTGATCCTACAAAGGCTCTGCTTTAACTAGATTTCAATAGGAAAATACATGTGCTTAAAGTTAAGAAATACTAGAAGGGAGGAAGGATTAGGAAAATTCTTACTTAGGTTATTGCTATGTAAAACTTGTCTACATGAGTGACTTGAGGATTCTAGATTTTTCTTTTTAAAGTTAGATTGGGAGAGAGAGATATTGCAGCTACCACTGAATATCACTCAACCTAGCCCTAATGGTTATCCGATTATTTGAAGACATCAAAGCCAAGGCAGAAAAAGGATGGTGGCCTTACAGATCAGTTCAGGAAGGTGGTTCCAACTCTAAGGAGTCTTATGGAACAAAAAGTGTAAAGTTGTGGAAGAAACAGCCAAACTGACAGTCAAGGCCAGCATCACTGGTGGAAAGGGCCAGCATGATAATGAATAGCAGTCAACTACATGCATAGTGATACATACCTGCACATGTGTATAGTATGTGCATGTTTATATGTATTCAAACACTTAGAGACAACTCACTTTTGTAGTAAGTACAACACACAGTACTGAATTTCTCCTCACTGTATAGAAGAACAGAATCTTAGAATGTAGAGACAGAGAAGACCTTTTAGATCCTCTAGTTCCTCTCCATGCCAGTACAGGACTGATTCCTATTGTACTTTTACAAATGTTTAGTCCAGCCTAGTTTTAAATGTGCTAAGGAATGGTACTTTCAGCACAGTACTGTAAGCTGCACAGGTCAGCAGCCTCATTAAGGATCTGAGCCAGTCAATAATTGTCATAGTACAAGGTGATCTATAAAAAGTGAACATTCCACTTTTCATTCAGAATAGCAAACGTAAATATACCTGTGTAAATAAAATCCAGGAGCATCTGAAAGATGCCAGCCTCTACTCCTAGGATCCGTACTACATCCTTTGAAGATTCTTTCATCCCTCCCGTGAACAGAGCAGCAAAGTAAGGGCTGCTTGCAGCCAAGACCAGGCGATGGACCTTAAATCTTTCTTCACCAACCTGGAGCTGCACATCACAGAAATTATGTGCACCTCTCATTTTGTTTATCTGGGCAAGGATGAGACGAGCATGTTTGTCTGAGGAGAAAGGGCTGTTGCTGACCCTGGGACAAGCGGCACAAGCCATGATGATCAGAGAGAAGACCAAAGGCTGCTGTCCATTGTCAGTCTCCAAGGGCCTAGGAAAGAGAATTAATAACTTGGGCAGGTTCATCTAGTGGAATCAACACTTCCCATTATTAGAGTAAGGGTTTTTTGATGAATTAAGGGAACTTGACGAATGCAGCAGCCAGAAAGAACGTGCTTAGCATGGAGCACACAAAACTTTGCCCAACAGAGGGTCACAGGGGCTGCAGGGCAGGGAGGCTGGGTGACGGGGAGCAGCGCAGGGATTGGGGTCTGGATGGGAGGGGCAATGCAGAGGCAGGGGGCTGGGGGCGGCAGCGCAGGGATTGGAGATGGGGGGGAAGCGTAAGGGTTGGGAGTCTGGGGGCGGCAGGGGTGGGGGGCCTGGGGGCAGCAGCACAGGCGTTGGAGGTCTGGGGGGCACAGCAGGGGCTGGGGGCGGTTTGGTGGCACGGGGGGGGCAGCGCAGCGGGAGGTTTGGTGGCACCGAGGGGGGGGCGGCGCAGGGGCAGGGGGCGGTTTGGTGGCACCGAGGGGGGGGCGGGCGCAGGGGCTGGGAGCGGTTTGGGGCACCGGGGGGGGGACAGCGCAGGGGCTGGGGGCGGTTTGGTGGCACCGGGGGGGGGCGGCGCAGGGGCTGGGGGCGGTTTGGTGGCACCGAGGGGGGGGCGGGCGCAGGGGCTGGGGGCGGTTTGGTGGCACCGGGGGGGGCGGCGCAGGGGCTGGGGGCGGTTTGGTGGCACCGGGGGGGGGCGGCGCAGGGGCTGGGGGCGGTTTGGGGGCACCGGGGGGGGGCGGCGCAGGGGCTGGGGGCGGTTTGGGGGCACCGGGGGGGGGCAGCGCTGGGGTCCGGGGGACGCTAGGCCGGGAGGAGCCGCCAATCCCCCCTCACCTTCCTCTCACTCAGCGGAACAACGGGACGGCGCCTTCCGGCCTCCCAGCAGCCTCTGCGCGCCGCCAAGCGCGGGGGGGAGCCCCGGACGAGGCGCAATGATCACGTGAGCCGAGGAGGCGGCTCAGCCGCTTGGGTAGAGCGGCGCATGCGCAAACCTGCTGAGAGTTGGTGAGGCGCAGGCGCGCTTCTTGCCGTTAGCGGTGTGACGTTCAACTCTGCCGCAGCCGCGCCATTCGCTGCTACTGAGCATGCTCAGTAACTCCCGCTGAAGCCGCTGCCAGCCCTTCGGGGTGCAGTGGGCCCCTGCGGCCTATAGCGGGGCGGGGGCCAAGGTCGCTGCAGCGGGAGGGAGGGGCCGAGGGTAACCGGGGGGGGGGGGTGAGTTAGAACCGGGCTGTAGCGCAGAGGGGACAGTTCCCCTTTGACCCCCCGTTGTACGGTCCCCCCCGCAGCACATCAACCCCCCTGCGCCTGCCTGCAGCATGGCACCGCCTGAGCCCCGCCACTGCACGGTGTCCCCCTCTAACTGCCAGCCTGGCATCCCCCACGGAGCCCCTCCCCCGCAGCGCAGTGCCCCCCCCAGCCTCACCCTGCAGCATGGCACCGCCTGAGCCCCGCCACTGCACGGTGTCCCCTCTAACTGCCAGCCTGGCATCCCCCACGGAGCCCCTCCCCGCAGTGCAGTGCCCCCCCGAGCCTCGCCCTGCAGCATGGCACCGCCTGAGCCCCGCCACTGCACGGTGTCCCCCTCTGACTGCCAGCCTGGCATCCCCCACGGAGCCCCTCCCCCGCAGTGCAGTGCCCCCCCGAGCCTCGCCCTGCAGCATGGCACCGCCTGAGCCCCGCCACTGCACGGTGTCCCCCTCTAACTGCCAGCCTGGCATCCCCCACGGAGCCCCTCCCCGCAGTGCAGTGCCCCCACAGAGCCTCGCCCTGCAGCATGGCACCGCCTGAGCCCCGCCACTGCACGGTGTCCCCCTCTGACTGCCAGCCTGGCATCCCCCACGGAGCCCCTCCCCCGCAGCGCAGGGCCCCCCCAGCCTCACCCTGCAGCATGGCACCGCCTGAGCCCCGCCACTGCACGGTGTCCCCCTCTAACTGCCAGCCTGGCATCCCCCACGGAGCCCCTCCCCGCAGTGCAGTGCCCCCACAGAGCCTCGCCCTGCAGCATGGCACCGCCTGAGCCCCGCCACTGCACGGTGTCCCCCTCTGACTGCCAGCCTGGCATCCCCCACGGAGCCCCTCCCCCGCAGTGCAGTGCCCCCCCGAGCCTCGCCCTGCAGCATGGCACCGCCTGAGCCCCGCCACTGCACGGTGTCCCCTCTAACTGCCAGCCTGGCATCCCCCACGGAGCCCCTCCCCCGCAGCGCAGTGCCCCCCCCCAGCCTCACCCTGCAGCATGGCACCACCTGAGCCCCGCCACTGCACGGTGCCCCCCTCTAACTGCCAGCCTGGCATCCCCCACGGAGCCCCTCCCCGCAGTGCAGTGCCCCCCCTGAGCCTCGCCCTGCAGCATGGCACCGCCTGAGCCCCGCCACTGCACGGTGTCCCCTCTAACTACCAGCCTGGCATCCCCCACGGACCCCCTCCCCGCAGTGCAGTGCCCCCCCTGAGCCTCGCCCTGCAGCATGGCACCGCCTGAGCCCCGCCACTGCACGGTGTCCCCCTCTAACTGCCAGCCTGGCATCCCCCACGGAGCCCCTCCCCGCAGTGCAGTGCCCCCCCGAGCCTCGCCCTGCAGCATGGCACCGCCTGAGCCGCGCCACTGCACGGTGCCCCCCTCTAACTGCCAGCCTGGCATCCCCCACGGAGCCCCTCCCCGCAGTGCAGTGCCCCCCGAGCCTCGCCCTGCAGCATGGCACCGCCTGAGCCCCGCCACTGCACGGTGTCCCCCTCCAACTGCCAGCCTGGTATCCCCCACGGAGCCCCTCCCCGCAGTGCAGTGCCCCCCCGAGCCTCGCCCTGCAGCATGGCACTCCCTGAGCCGCGCCACTGCACGGTGCCCCCCTCTAACTGCCAGCCTGGCATCCCCCACGGAGCCCCTCTCCGCAGTGCAGTGCCCCCCCGAGCCTCGCCCTGCAGCATGGCACCCCCTGAGCCCCGCCACTGCACGGTGTCCCCCTCTAACTGCCAGCCTGGCATCCCCCACGGAGCCCCTCCCCGCAGTGCAGTGCCCCCCCGAGCCTCGCCCTGCAGCATGGCACCGCCTGAGCCCCGCCACTGCACGGTGTCCCCCTCCAACTGCCAGCCTGGCATCCCCCACGGAGCCCCTCCCCGCAGTGCAGTGCCCCCCCGAGCCTCGCCCTGCAGCATGGCACCCCCTGAGCCGCGCCACTGCACGGTGCCCCCCTCTAACTGCCAGCCTGGCATCCCCCACGGAGCCCCTCCCCGCAGTGCAGTGCCCCCCCGAGCCTCGCCCTGCAGCATGGCACCACCTGAGCCCCGCCACTGCACGGTGTCCCCCTCTAACTGCCAGCCTGGCATCCCCCACGGAGCCCCTCCCCCGCAGTGCAGTGCCCCCCCGAGCCTTGCCCTGCAGCATGGCACCGCCTGAGCCCCGCCACTGCACGGTGTCCCCTCTAACTACCAGCCTGGCATCCCCCACGGAGCCCCTCCCCGCAGTGCAGTGCCCCCCCTGAGCCTCGCCCTGCAGCATGGCACCGCCTGAGCCCCGCCACTGCACGGTGTCCCCCTCTAACTGCCAGCCTGGCATCCCCCACGGAGCCCCTCCCCCGCAGCGCAGTGCCCCCCCGAGCCTCGCCCTGCAGCATGGCACTGCCTGAGCCCCGCCACTGCACGGTGTCCCCCTCTAACTGCCAGCCTGGCATCCCCCACGGAGCCCCTCCCCCGCAGTGCAGTGCCCCCCCCGAGCCTCGCCCTGCAGCATGGCACCGCCTGAGCCCCGCCACTGCACGGTGTCCCCCTCTAACTCCCAGCCTGGCATCCCCCACGGAGCCCCTCCCCCGCAGTGCAGTGCCCCCCCTGAGCCTCACCCTGCAGCATGGCACCCCCTGAGCCCCGCCACTGCACGGTGTCCCCCTCTAACTGCCAGCCTGGCATCCCCCACGGAGCCCCTCCCCCACAGTGCAGTGCCCCCCTGAGCCTCGCCCTGCAACATGGCACTCCCCACAGCACAGGGCCCCCTGGCACTGTCTTGGGGCCAGCACTGACTAAGGCGGGAAGAGCCCAATGAACCCTCTATTCTGCTGCCTGTAGTACAGCACCTCCAGTGCTGCACTGGGGCCAGCACTGCCTGCAAGGGGAGAGTGCCTCCCCTTCCCCATCAAGCTCTTACGTGCTGCTCCTTGCAGCCCAGCGCCCCTTGGTACCATATTGGGGCCTGGAGGCCAGCACTGATTCCGAAGGGAAAGCATCCCCTAGTGACTCCCATGTACACCTAGAAGCTGCTCCCTGCAGAACAACACCCCCTAGCACCACCCTGGCTGCAAGTGCCCCTCTTGCGTTTCCCCTTGACAGACACACAGTGCCCCCACACCCACACAATGCTGGAAGGAACTCTGGGTTCTGTCCTGATTCCCAGGACAGGAGCGCCACTGATAGTAATCTCATCGGAGCAAGTATAAATCAGTGGGAAAAAAGAACATTCCCACCTCACTTTGTTTACTGTGAGACTTGCAAATAACAACCCACATACAGTAACAGCAAACATTTCCCCACACATGGTCATCGCAATGATTTTTTTAATTAAATGTTGCCCCTTTAAAATTATCCTGAAAATTAATCTGAACCTCACATTGTGTATTATTTTTCCTCCTTTCCCTTTCACTTAATTCAGATTTCATTCCTGACAGGGCTCAAAATACTCTCAGATTTAGATTTGTGGATATATACCAAAAAAAAAAAATCATTGGAAGGAAGTTAAGTCTGTTCAGATATCAATAGGAGTATACAGTTTCTGCTAGTAACTGCATGCGTATAAATGCATGTGCACACTGCTATAAATCAATATCCATTTTAAGCTACGGTGATGATAATCCGAGATTTATTAGCTCTGTCATAGTATAATTCCCAAATCTGGACCTTAGTGTCCAAAATATGGGTACTAGCATGAATTCCCCTAAGCTTAATTACCAGCTTAGATCTGATAGGCTGCCACCAATCAGGATTCTGAGTACCTGATAAACTCTGGTCCCCCCAAACCTTCCCTGGGGACCCCAAGAGAACCCAAATTCCTTGAGTCTCACAACCAAGGGGAATGAATCATTTCCCTTCCCCCTCTTTACCTCCTCCCAGATCTTTCCCGCCCTGGGTACACTAGGAGATCGCCGTGATTCAATTCCTTGAATCACCCCTTCCCCCTCCCTTCTTCCCCAGAGAGAGATGCAGAGATAAATGCAGAGAGCAGGTTTTTCTTCCCTCCTCCCTTTCCTTTCTCCCACCAATTCCCTGGTGAGTGCAGACTCCCTTCCCTGGAGTCTTACAAAAGATAACAAAAAAAAATCAATTAGATTCTAAAAAAAAAAGAGGAAAACTTTAATAAAAGAAGAAAAACATAAAAATTGTCTCTGTAATCAAGATGGTAAATATACAGGGTTTTTATAGCTTATAGACAATAGAAAGAAGCTTTCTCCAGCAGAAACACAATTTAAGCTACTTCCAGCAAGTACACATCTGCAAATAAGAAAAACAAGTCAACAGACTATAACCACCTTTTTTACTTACTAACTATTCTGAATAGATAAGAGACTGTAGCAGGGAGATTGGCAGAAACCTGGTTGCACCTCTAGTCCCGTCCAGGACCCAGAGAGAACAACGCACAAACCCAAACCCCACAAACAAAGGCTTCCCTCCACCCAGATTTGAAAGTATCTTGTTTCCTGATTGGTCCTCTGGTCAGGTGTTTGGGTCCCTGTTTGTTAACCCTTTACAGGTAAAAGAGACATTAACTCTTAACTATCTGTTTATGACAAGCTCACTGATGCTTTGACATTTATTAATCAGAAGTAGGATGGATTAGTCAGTCTGATGTCAGCTATTAGATACTTGACCTGGGCTGGGGTTTTCACACCATAGCGCCAAATTTAAAGCTCCTGGATAGGGTTGCTGAGGCTACTGATTTTGCCACAAGAAGTTTGTCATCTTGGCAGTAACGTGACAGAACGCTTGTGTCTCCAGAGGAGGGCACTGCATCCACATGCTACATCTTTACAATGAGATGGATATGAAATCACATTTTGCTTGTTAACTATGAAATTTGATTTTGTATGGAGGAGGAGATCTTCCTGCCTTCTGATCAACCAAACACCAGGTGTTACAAGTTACAGCACTAAAGGAATAAAAAGCGGCC
Source organism: Gopherus evgoodei (assembly GCF_007399415.2). Taxonomy (NCBI): domain Eukaryota; kingdom Metazoa; phylum Chordata; order Testudines; family Testudinidae; genus Gopherus; species Gopherus evgoodei. The sequence continues at coordinate 109,254,824 of NC_044329.1, read as the reverse complement.
CATGTTTTATTTCCTTGAGTAAGTTTATAAAGTAACATTTCCCTGATTAACCAGTTGAGTGCTAATTAACATACAGGCGAGCAACATAAAAGGCACCTTGTGGTGCGGCGCGGCTGCAGTTTGTCCCTCAGCGAGGTTGTGGGGTATCCCACCGCCTCGCTACCAATGGTCTCCCACCCAGTCCTCAGCTGGGGCGGAACAACCGACGTTGAGTCCAAACGCTCAGGCCCTCGGGCAAGGCCGAGCAGCAATAGTCGTAAGCCCAGCCCTGGGTCTGTATGCTCAGGCCCTCAGGCAGGGCTAAGCAGCAATAGTAGGTTTGGGCCTCCTCAGGCCAGGGAAAAGGGGGAGTCTGCCACCCTCGGAAGGGGGGCAGGGGGGACGCAGGCCCTCCCACTCCACTGCGTCCCAGCCCGGGGCCCTAGCAGCGGCAGACTCTCGCTGCTGTCAGTGGGGATCCTGGCCGCAACACACTGACATTGGTTCTGGCAGTGCTGCAGCCAGACTGGGGTCGGCTGCCCCCAGGCTATTTCCACACTCCCCCTCGTCGGGTACCTGAGTCATCGTAGTGTCACCAGCGGTCTCAAACACCATCGGCTCCTCGGGGTAGCGGGCGAGCGGCAGGCTCGGCTCCTCCTCGGGGTAGCGGGAGCTGGGCAGGCTCGGCTCCTCCTCGGGGTAGCGGGCGAGCGGCAGGCTCGGCTCCTCCTTGGGGTAGCGGCGAGCGGCAGGCTCGGCTCCTTCTCGGGGTAGCGGGCGAGCGGCAGGCTCGGCTCCTCCTCGGGGTAGCGGGCGAGCGGCAGGCTCGGCTCCTCCTCGGGGTAGCGGCGAGCGGCAGGCTCGGCTCGTCCTCGGGGTAGCGGGCGAGCGGCAGGCTCGGCTCCTCCTCGGGGTAGCGGGCGAGCGGCATGCTCGGCTCCTCCTCGGGGTAGCGGGCGGGCGGCAGGCTCGGCTCCTCCTCGGGGTAGCGGGCGAGCGGCAGGCTCGGCTCCTCCTCGGGGTAGCGGGCGGGCGGCAGGCTCGGCTCCTCCTCGGGGTAGCGGGAGCTGGGCAGGCTCGGCTCCTCCTCGGGGTAGCGGGCGAGCGGCAGGCTCGGCTCCTCCTCGGGGTAGCGGGCGGGCGGCAGGCTCGGCTCCTCCTCGGGGTAGCGGGCGGGCGGCAGGCTCGGCTCCTCCTCGGGGTAGCGGGCGAGCGGCAGGCTCGGCTCCTCCTCGGGGTAGCGGGCAAGCGGCAGGCTCGGCTCGTCCTCAGGGTAGCGGGCGAGCGGCAGGCTCGGCTCCTCCTCGGGGTAGCGGGCGAGCGGCAGGCTCGGCTCCTCCTCGGGGTAGCGGGAGCCGGGCAGGCTCGGCTCCTCCTCGGGGTAGCGGGAGCCGGGCAGGCTCGGCTTGTCCTCGGGGTAGCGGGCGAGCGGCAGGCTCGGCTCCTCCTCGGGGTAGCGGGCGAGCGGCAGGCTCGGCTCCTCCTCGGGGTAGCGGGAGCTGGGCAGGCTCGGCTCGTCCTCGGGGTAGCGGGCGAGCGGCAGGCTCGGCTCCTCCTCGGGGTAGCGGGAGCCGGGCAGGCTCGGCTCGTCCTCGGGGTAGCGGGCGAGCGGCAGGCTCGGCTCCTCCTCCTGCCAGTAGCACTCCAATAATGGAGTAAAATTTGTCACACACGTTATATATTTTTCTCTCTCAATAGACTTGTACGTCAGTGTCAAAGCTGTAAGAAGCTTTCCATTTACCTTTCATTTACTCTAGTAGTAACCCATAAACTCCTATGTCTGGCCATACCTTCCTTCCTGCTTTAAGGCCTCCCTTCAGAGCCTTTTCAATTGCCTACTAAGTTTGCTACTGAAACACTCCTTTCCCCTGCCCTCAAACCCTGCAGGGAGTGATCTTGTGGCCTCCTCAGTATTATGTTTTTAAACAATGCAACAATTTTGAATAAATACTGCCCCTCTTTGTTTCAGTAATTGTATTTATCACATGTGACAGGAAATTCTTCAGCAAACTACAGTACATTAATTATAGTATATAAAGGTAGATATATTTTATAATCATTAAAAGACAAATATTTACTTGGAAAAAACATCTTTGCTTGTGTACCCAGCAAGCAGATTCCTTCAGTCAGCCACCGCAGTGCTACACCTGGTCGGGGGGGACAGCTTGCTGAAAAAAACGCTTCCATTGCTCTGCCTCAGTGGCACTTGTCATCCACTACATTTGCCTTCTGAGTCAACGCTGAACCAGCACCTCAGATGCTTAGGGGCAATGTGGTGCAGGAGGTGCAATCTTTCAGAAGAGACATAAAGTAGAGGCCTTGACTATTTGTTGTTATTACAAATCACGTGGCCCTTTCTGTGAGAGGAGGCGTGTTCGTCATATGGCTAAATTCCAGTACAGGTGAGTACATTCTGCCAACCCAAGTTCCCCTTGCAGTTTCAAATTGATATGATACTCTTCACTTCCTGTGCTAAACTGTAGTGCAGGGTTGCACTTTCTTTCATATAGTCTTGCACTACTAAAACAGCTGTTACGTTCCACTCCAGAAGAGACTGCCTTTCAGTGATGGAGGAAGTGGTTCCTCTGCATCCCTACCTGAATAGGTGATAAATTAACAATTTAAAGCACTTGAGTCCTTCAGATGAAAGGTGCTAGAGAAGAACACAGGATTTTTATGACTAGAAATACCCTGTTGCTCTAGTGCACTAGTTCACAGCTCTTTTGCATCCATTTCCAAAATGCCGCCTTTCTGTTAAGGCTGTAAGGAAGTCTCTTCTCCTTATATATACCTCCATGTCCCATTCAAATCAGATGTTGTTACGTGTCCAGGACTGTCATACAATTCAAACAGCTGGGCAGTCACATGCTTTGCATCACGGGAAAGTTGTGCCCATAATCAGGGCCGGCTCCAGACACCAGCATTCCAAGCTGGTGCTTGGGGCAGCAATCTGCAAGGGGCGGCAGTCCCCATTGTTTTGCTCCCAAACAGCGCACCGAATTTCTGCCGCGGGTGGCGGGGGCAGTCCGTGTGCCCTTAGGGCGGCAGGAGCATTTCTGCAGTGGCAGCAATTTGGTGGCAGCTTCTATGTTTAGCTGTCCGCAGCGGCTTCAGCTAAACATAGAAGCTGCTGCCGAATTGCCGCCACTGCAGAAACGCACCTGCTGCCCTAAGGGCACATGGACTGCCCCCGCCGCCCATGGCGGCAATTTGGTGCACTGCTTGGAGCGGTGAAAACTGTAGAGCCGGCTCTGCCCATAATATTCTCTGTTTTGCTGGGAGGCTGCAGCTCCTCAAAAGGACAGGACAAAAGGGACAATAACTTCAGAAGAAGCAATAAATACACTGTGGTTCTGTACAGTACTCATGCTTATAGAGAGCAGAACAGATGCCTCAGTCATTGTGCATAGTACAAAGGTAACAGCTCTTGATTTCGGAAGCACTGAAGAATATTTCAGGACTGTGTGGGCTGGTCTACAGTACGGGGGAAAATCGATCTCAGATACGCAACTTCAGCTACGTGAATAATGTAGCTGAAGTCCAAGTATATAAAATCGAATTACTCACCATCCTCACTGTGCGGGATCGATGTCAGCGGCTCCCCCTGTCGATTCCGCAACTCCGTTCGGGTTGGTGGAGTTCTGGATTCGATATAAGCGAGTTCAGGGATCGATATATTGCATCTAGATGAGACGCGATATATCGATCCCCGAGCAATTGATTGCTACCCGCCGATAAGACTGGTAGTGAAGATGTACCCTGTGTAGCAAAATTCATTCTAGTTTAGTGCTGAGACTCCCAGCCATACCAGAGCAAGACATGATTTTTGCAGGAGAGAAAATAACCAAAAAGTAAAAGCTCCTTCAGTCCAAAGTGGACGCAAACGTTTAAAAGGTTCTGTAGTTTGATCCATTCAATATAGGGTCAGATTCTGATCTCACTCGTACAAAGGGAAATCTAGTACACAGGTATAACTGAGGTCAGAATAAGGGCCAAAATGTTTGGCCACTGATACCCTTTGATTAGAAGATTCTTGTGTTTAAGCAATGGGCCTGGATTAAATCCAACCAGGCAACTTGTTTTAAAGTAAATACCCTGTATGCTGTTTGCTGGATACTAGCACAATATTGTTTTCATTTTTCTCATTTCTCCATTGGGAATAATCATCTTGTTGAGAACAGTGATCTAACGAGAGACTTAACTTGAGAATCAGAACAATGAATTCATTGCAGCTGTGAGAGAGGCGAACCAAGACAGAATCCTCAGAGGGTTTAATGCATTTCAGAGTCAAAAGGCAGAAGGGGAGGTGATATTGGGACACAGTTAAGAGTCAGAGATTAACACAGACTGGAACAGGAAAGCGGAGCTCTTGCTCATGGCACTAGCCATAGAGAAAAGGGAGCACTGCTTAACCGAACTATGGGGCAGAGATAGAGATCCCATTGGCTGTTGACTGTGTTCTTCATTATTTTAACACCTGGTAGGCAGGGGCCTCATTTCAGAAGAATTCTGTGTGTGTGTGGCACAGAGTCCCCTGGACAAAGGGTTTCCCTGTTTACCAACAATTCTCAACTAAGACCTGACAAACTCACTACATCGAATACATTCTTACAGGATAGTTATCCATAAACAATAATATGAAAGGTATCTATAGAAAGCTCATAACTTGTCAAGACTTCTAATCATTGTGAAGTGTGTGAACGGATAATATTTAGGGAATAATGTATACTGAAAGTTTGCTGTATGGACTAGGAGTAGAAATTGGTCTCCAGGAGGTAATGTGTCTAGATGGTCACCCACTCAAGCCAGGAGCTGTCACCCCTCTCTAGTCTGCTGCAGAGGTAATGCAAAGCTCCATTGTCTACCCTTGCCACAGTCAATGGAAAACTGTCCGAGACAATCAAAACCACTTGAAGGTAGAAAAGAAACTGCAACAAGGCAAGAGTTCACCCTTCTGCCCCTGAATAGAAACAAAGGGCTATTTTCAGTATAATAAAGCATAGAGCAAGGCAGTCTGGATCCATTCACTGAGGCAAACCTTGGCAGAGGCGGATGCTTTCATGGCTTGGATCCTGATTATTGAGAAACCAGCCAGCTTTACAACAATTGTGGAAAAGTTTATTAGATTGGCAAGGTGACAACTGATAAATGTAGAGTCAGATTCACGTTTTATGATTTTGTTTCGTAGTGCAATCACTTGTTTTCACCACTCTTGCTTGATTCTGGTCAAACCTTTATTCTTTCTTAAATAAAAACTTCTTCTGTTTTGTTATAAGTGCTCAAAAGCTCTGGGTGATTTACAGGAGCAGTGGCTTAAGATAAAACTGGTAAACCGGGGTACCGTGCTCTCTTGGCGGCAGAGGATCTGGAATTCTTGTGAGCAGCCAGTGCAAGGGGTTAGATATCACTGGGGAACAATTCAAAAGGATTTGAGGATTGGGGTGCACCTACTGTTAACCTGCAAGGCAAAGGAAGGGCTAGCATAAGCCCAGAGGGCTTATGTAGGGTTGGCAGTATCAGGGAGCTGACACCCAATTACCACAAGAGAGACTCCCTCCCACGGGAGGCAGAGGCTAACAATATGACTCAACATCATGGGTATCCCAAGGGGGGCAAAGTTGTGTCAATACATAGAATATTCCCTGTTCCAAACAGCATCATGAATGGGAAGAATTAGGCAATTATTTCTAATGACTATGTCCAAAGTCTGGGGAGGCAAACTGAGATCGTGGGGAGCAACTGTTCCCCTTGACCAAAAACAAATGACACCCTGTCTGGTAGGAATGTATTTCTGCAACTTTTACCTGGAGATGCCAGAGGGACAATCTGGTGCCTGAGTTTATGGGTCTGCTTCTCACCCTCTGCCAATATTTATTTAACATAGATCATTGGTTTCATTCTGAAAACAGCATACACCATTTGCTTTGCTTATAAACTTTGAGATAGCAGCAAAGAGTCCTGTGGCACCTTATAGACTAACAGACGTATTGGAGCATGAGCTTTCCTGTGAATACCCACTTCGTCAGATGCATGAGATGAAACTTTGAGATGTCACACTACATTAACTCTCTAATTAATGTGATATTATCTAAACTGAAAGTCTTCTTCTGCCAACAGGAAAATTACTTCTGCTAGAGGGCAGCCACCTGTGAATTTAAATCCTGGCTTGGTAGGGTTGGACTGGGCTTCAAAATGCATTCCAAATCCTCATGCTTTTTGGACTCTTTATTTTAACCACATTTTCTAAAAATCACTGTTGTCCCTGACAAGGCAGTAGGGCAAAGATGCAACAGGCATCTGAACCATTTAGCTAAGGTGACAATTTTAATGTGGAATGCAAACACACATACACACACACCCATTGTGCAAAGATTTTGTGTGTATATGTGGAGAGGAAACATGAATCATAGCTGGGGGATGGAAGCAGTAGAAGAAGAGTCAAGGAGATCAAAGGGAGGAAAGAAATTAAAATTTGCATCAAGATCTTTCTATTTCATTTATTCCATAGTATTTAGTAATATGCCATGGTTGTGCACCTTCAGTGCACAGTTTGTACATTTGTTTCACTGAGGAGAGAATCAACAATAGGATTGTGTGCCACACATGATTAGATAGACTGAAAACATGCCTGATATCCACTACATGCCAGAAGGCCACCTGTACAGAAACGTAATTTCCAAAAGTAGTGCCTTCAGCATGGGGTACCTGTGGAAATGGTATTGAAATACAGTGTGGGATATGTCATGACCTCC